>NC_135802.1:56576932-57776932 GCF_964213995.1 Mustelus asterias
AGACATCTTCTGGCTACTCGCAGACAACAGCCAGGAGAATCGGGTGATCAATTCCTGTGTGCGTTGCGTGCACTTGGCAGGGCCTGCAACTGCAAGGCCGTAACAGCCGCCCAAAACACTGAGGACTTAATCAGAGATGCCTATGTCACGGGTATCAGGTCAAACTATATCCAACAACGACTGCTGGAACAGGGTGGGCTGGACCTACAAAAGACTGTGGCGCTTGCCGACTCGTTAGAGGTGGCCATCCGTAATCTCGAGGCCTACACCCCCAACCACAGGGGCACATCGTGGACACTGCGGCCGATGCCACCCGCTGTACTCTGGAGGGCCACAGGCCTACGCCACGCCACGTCCCACCAATGACCCGACCGCTGCGGCAGTCTCCGGAGGCCCAAAGTGCTACTTCTGCGGCCTGGGGAAGCACCCCCGACAACGCTGCCTGGCGAAGGATGCGATCTGCTCCGGATGTGGAAAGAAGGGCCATTACGTGAAGGTATGCAGAGCGAAATTGACCTCCAAGCCCAGTAGCGCCGCGTGCAACCCGCGGGGGCCGCCATCTTGGGCGCCGGCAGCTGGGTGTGAGCCATGCGGGCCGCCATCTTGGACGCCACCAGCCACGTGTGGGCCATGTGGGCCGCCATCTTGGACGCCATCAGCCGCGTGTGAGCCGTGCGGGCCGCCATCTTGGATGCCGTCAGCCGCGTGCGACTACCCGCAAAATCCAACGGTGGCTTCGATTACGCTGGACCAATCCAGGCCTCACCAACTCGCCAGGTCCATGATGGACATCGAGGTAAACGGTCGCATTATGAACTGTTTATTTGACTGTGGGAGTACGGAGAGCTTTATTCACCCGAATACAGTGAGTCGCTACGCCCTTTCAGTACTGCCAGTGAAGCAAACGATCTCCATGGCTTCAAAGTCCCACTCGGTGGATGTCCTCGGGTACTGCGTGGCGACCCTGACTGTACGGGGCACAGTGTACAAAAATTTCAGGCTCTTCGTGCTGCCACAACTCTGCGCTGCAGAACTCCTGGGGCTAGATTTCCTGAGTCACCTTAAGAGCGTCACCATGGAGTATAATGGGACTTTTCCCCCGCTCTCCGTTTGCAATCAGCAGTTCTTAGATCACCCACCGTGCACCACCTACGGCATCTCGACTCTTGGAGTCGCCCCCCCGCCCTCACTGTTTGAAAATCTCACCCCCGATTGCAAGCCCATCGCCACCAAGAGCAGACGGTACAGTGCTGGAGACAGAGCTTTTATCAGGTCCGAAGTGCAATGGCTCCAAGGGGAGGGGATCATTGAGGCCAGTACCAGCCCCTGGAGAGCCCAAGTAGTAGTTGTTAAAACTGGGGAGAAACATCGCATGGTCATTGACTACAGTCAGACCATTAACCGATACACGCAGCTGGACGCATACCCCCTTCCCCGCATATCTGACATGGTTAATCAGATTGCGCAATATCGGTTGTTCTCCACCATCGACTTAAAATCTGCATACCACCAGCTCCCTATCCACCCGGAGGACCGCCAATATACTGCCTTCGAGGCGGATGGCCGCCTGTATCACTTCCTTAGGGTCCCCTTCGGTGTCACTAACAGTTTTCCAGCGTGAGATGGACCGAATGGCAGACCAGAACGACTGCGGGCCACCTTCCCGTACCTGGATAATGCCACCATCTGCGGCCATGATCAGCAGGACCACGATGCCAACCTCCACAAATTCCTCCACACCGCCACACTCCTAAATCTGACCTATAATAAAGAGAAGTGCATATTCCGCACACACCGCCTCACCATCCTTGGTTGTGTTGTGGAAAAGCGGGTCATCGGTCTCGATCCCGACCGCATGCGTCCCCTCCTGGAACTCCCCCTCCCCACCAGCCTAAAAGCACTGAGGAGATGCCTGGACTTCTTCTTGTATTACGCTCAGTGGGTCCCCAATTATGCGGATAAAGCCCATCCGCTCATCAAATCCACCTCTTTTCCCCTGAGGGCAGAGGCCTGCCTGGCCTTCGACCGCATCAAAGCAGACATTGCGAAGGCCATGATGCACGGTGGAGAGCAATGCGTCTGACTTCGCCATAGCCGCCACCCTTAACCAGGCGGGCAGACCCGTGGCCTTCTTCTCACGAACCCTCCAAGGCCCTGAAATTCGACACTCCTCTGTCTAAAAGGAGGCCCAAGCCATAGTGGAAGCTGAACGGCACTGGCGCCACTACTTAGCTGGTAAAGGATTCAACCTACTCACGGACCAACGGTCAGTTGCATTCATGTTTAATAACACACAGCGGGGCAAGATTAAAAGTGATAAAATATTGAGGTGGAGGATCGAGCTTTCCACCTACAATTACGGCATCTTATATCGGCCCGGGAAGCTCAATGAGCCCCCAGACGCCCTGTCCCGGGGGATATGTGCCAGCGCACAAATAGACCAATTGCAGGCTCTCCACAACGACCTCTGCCACCTGGGGGTCACCAGGTTTTTTCACTTCATTAAAGCCCGTAACCTGCACTACTCCATTGAGGAAGTCAGGTCTATGACCAGACACTGCCAGGTCTGCGCAGAGTGCAAGCCGCACTTCTATCGGCCAGACAGAGCACACCTCATAAAAGCCACCCGCCCTTTCGAACGCCTAAGCGTCGACTTCAAGGGCCCCCTCTTCTGACCGCAACACATACTTCCTCAACGTCATTGATGAATATTCACATTTCCCCTTCGCGATTCCCTGCCCGGATATGACCTCGGCCATGGTCGTCAGGGCCCTGCACAGCCTCTTCACCCTGTTCGGTTTCCCAAGCTATATCCATAGCGACCGGGGATCCTCCTTTATGAGTGATGAGCTGCGACAGTACCTGCTCTCCAAAGGCATAGCCTTGAGTAGGACCACCAGCTACAACCCCAGGGGGAACGGACAGGTAGAGAGGGAGCACGCGACAGTCTTGAAGGCCGTTTTACTAGCTCTGAGATCTAAAAGTCTTCCAGTCACCTGCTGGCAAGAGGTCCTCCCTGATGCACTACACTTGATTAGATCACTCCTTTGCACAGCTACCAATGCTACCCCTCATGAAAGAATATTTGTTTTCCCCAGAAAGTCCTCCTCGGGGACCTCACTACCGTCGTGGCTGACGTCCCCAGGCCCTGTCCTGCTCCGGAAGCACATGAGGACCCATAAGTCGGACCCCCTGGTCGAAAGGGTCCAACTCCTCCACGCCAACCCCCAATACGCCTATGTGGCGTACCCCGACGGGCCGGAGGACACGGTCTCTATTCGAAACCTGGCACCCGCAGATGCCCCAGGGACCACTACAACTCACAACCCCACACCCCCAACCCCCGTATACAGCACGCCTGAGCCCCAGGAGCCGCCACCACGCACCCAACAATCGGAAGGGACTACAGACGACTCGAGCGACTACGGCCTGGCGCCTGAACCAACACCGCGGCCACCGGAACTGACACCACAACCGGCACTACGGCGGTCGCAGTGGCAGATCAAGCCCCCAGAGAGACTAAATTTGTAAATTTGTAATTCTGTAAATATCGTTCCACCCACCTCACCCCCGCCGGACTCTTTTTTTAAAACAGGGGGTGAATGTGGTAAACCACTGTTAGCTTATTGCCTGTGTGTGTGTGTGACATGCCTGGACACGTCCCTGCCGGCCCTGCCCAGGACTCCTCCCCCCCCCTGGTCCAGGTATAAAGGTGACTGCTTCCCACCCCCTGCCTCAGTCTCTGGACCAGTTCATCGGCATGGGTGTGCTCCAAGTCTTTTGCTAATAAAAGCCTATTTGTTCTTGCATACAAACTAGTCTTTGTTTGATTGATGGTGCATCAACCACAGACTGCAGAACCTCCATTATTTCTAAGTTGAGTGCTTGGCAGGCCATTAGGTATTTTTCAATAATAGTTATCATTGTAATATAAAGAAAGAACGATTTCAATTCACTTTTAGTATCCTTTCACAGGATGTGGGCATCACTGGCTAGGGCAGCATTTATTGCCCATCCTTAATTGATCTTGGGAAGCTGATGGTGAGCCACTTTCTTGAATTGCTGCAGGCCATGTGATGTAGGTTCACCTACTATGCTGTTAGAGGGGGAATTCCAATACTTTGACACAATGTCAGTGAAGGAACAGTGATATAGTTACAAGGCAGGATGGTTGGTGGCTTGGAAGGGAATTTGCAGGTCATGATGTTCCCATGCATCTGCTCCAACATCCTTCAAGTTAATAGAAGGTGCAGGTTTGAGGGGTGCTGTCTAAGAAGCCTTGGTGAGTTATTGCAGTGCATCTTTTATATAATAAACAATGCTGCCACTGTGCATCAATGGTCGCCAATCAAGTGAGCTGCTTCGTCCTGGATGGTGTCGAGCTTCATGACTGTTGTTGGTGGTGCACTCATCCAGGCAGGTGGAGTGTATTCCATCACACTTCTGACTTGAGCTTTGTAGGTGGTGGATAGGTTTTGCAGAGTCAAAAGTTAGTTACTCACCATGGAATTCACTGCGCTTGTAGCCATAGTCTTTACATGGCTAGTTCAGTTTAGTTTCTGGTCAATGTTCACCCCCAGGATGTTGATATTAGAGAGATTTAGCAATGGTAATGCCATTGAATATAAAGGAGAGATGATTGGATTCTTTCTTATTGGAGATGGACATTACCTGACACTTGTGCGGCATAAATGTAACGTTTCACTTAACAGCCTAAGACTGAATGTTGTTTCGGTCTTGCTGCATATGGGCATTTGGCATTTGTCCTGATGAGTCCAAGATGAGAAATTTTGGCAGCATCTCTCTTTTCAGCAATTTCTCATTAGTTACACCGGTTAATTCCTTATTCATTTGGTTAAAAAAACTAATCTATTGTTATCTCTTCTACAAATTCTATTTATCACATATTATTAAAGCTTTGTCCACAATAATGCTACATGTTTTTACACTGTGCTTTCACTTGCCTTGACTCTCCCTGTGCTCTGGAATTCCCTCCCTGCACTCCTTGACCTCTCAATCTCTACGTCCTTTAAGACACTTCTTGAAACTTACCTCTTCAACTAAACTGATCATCTGACCTTATTCATGCATGGGACATGGGCATCGCTTGCTGGACAACATTTATTGCCCATCCCTAGTTGTCTTTGGAGGGCAGTTCAGAGTCAACCACATTGCTTGGCTCTATAATCACATGTAGGCCAGACCAGGTAAGGGAGGCAGATTTCCTTCCCTAAAAGACATTAGTGAACCAGATGGGTTTTTCCGACAATCGTTTCATGGTCGAAATCATAGAAGAAATCATAGAAACCCTACAGTACAGAAAGAGGCCATTCGGCCCATCGAGTCTGCACCGACCACAATCCCACCCAGGCCCTACCCCCATATCCCTACATATTTTACCCACTAATCCCTCTAATCTACGCATCCCAGGCCACTAAGAGGCAATTTTGGCATGGCCAATCAACCTAACCCGCACACCTTTGGACTGTGAGAGGAAACCGGAGCACCCGGAGGAAACCCACGCAGACACGAGGAGAATGTGCAAACTCCACACAGACAGTGACCCAAGCCGGGAATCGAACCCAGGTCCCTGGAGCTGTGAAGCAGCAGTGCTAACCACTGTGCTACCGTGCCGCCCCGTCAGTAGATTCTTAAATCCATATATTCCATCTGTCATGGTGGGATGTGAACCCAGGTTCCCAGAACATTAGTTGAGTTTCTGGATTAATAGCAATAATACCACTAGGCCATTGCCTCCCCTCTGACTCTGTGTCATATTTTGTTGCATAATGTCTCTCTGAAGCACATGGAATGTTGTATTATGTTAATAGTGCAAATATAAATATAAGTTGTTGAAGTTATGCTTATTCATATCTGAATTTGTAGATTTCAATGTCATACCTTGATCATAACTGTTTTGGCTGTTCCCTGTTCACCAATGAGCAACACAGCTTTTCCCTGTTTCATGATTGTGTGCATGAGAAGATCTGTGCAGACATTGTCTACATTTGGTACCAGGATTGAAGAATAAGCTGGCACAGAGTCAGGCGGGTAAATATATTCAGGTACCTGAAATTGCAAACAGACATTTCTCTTACTTAGCTTTCATTGAAAGTAGTCAATTATTGTTGGTTTCATTTACAATGCAACAATAATGTCAAATTTCAGTTTTGCTCTGAATGTGTTCTGGGGAGAAAATAACTAGTCTCTTTATCTCAGATTTGAAGTACTGATAAAAATGCATTTGAAGTCTATTAGATATAAATCTTTACAGAGCTCAGACACTGAACTGAATAGGAACACTTGCAACATCAAGCTTCAGTGTGCTGGAGGAGGAGGTAGGGAGAAGTGCACTGAACATCAAGCGATCATTTCCATGACTGTCACAGATCCTCCCTCCACGGCCCTCCCTATGCCTGCCTTTGCATGTGAAATATGGAACATTCCAGAACTACCCAAGTTCTCTTCTTCACATCTTTCTCCAGCAAATTAATGATTATAATTTCCTGCTCTCACCCTGAACTGGATAATTTCAACAACTTTTCTGCCAATTTCCACCCATGCCTTGGTTTCGATGGTCCATTTCTGACTTTTCCCTTCCAATCCTTGGCTTTCTATTTGCATTTCTGGTGATAGGTTCTCAACCAACATCCACTATAATTTCACCGATTTCACAGAAACCTTGACTCCATTTCTTCCCAATCCACTTCGTGGAACAAATTTATTTAGTTCCCCCTCCTCCCATATCAATGCTTCTGAGAAGCCTTCCTTTCCCTTCACCTGACGATGCCTCTCCACTGCAAAGATAGAGCTTTTGACTCACACAGCTCACTCCTTTCCCTCCCTCCCAGAACTTTTGTCCTCACCTTCCACCCCACCGACCACCGTATTCACCAGATCCTGCTTCCCCATTTCCACCACCTCAAATATCATGCTGGCCAAACATATATTCCCTATTCTCCCATCATTCCAAGGAGGCCATTTTCTCCATAACAGTCTGACAAATTTCTTATTCACAACAGCCACTTCCCTTCCCATGCAAACAGCTTAATCTACATTCAGCCGTGGCTCAGTTGGTAGCTCTCTTGTCTCTGAGTCTCAAGGTCCCAGTTTCACAGAAACCCTACAGTGCAGAAGGAGGCCATTCGGCCCATCGAGTCCGCACCGACCACAATCCCACCCAGGCCCTACCCCCACATATTTTACCCGCTAATCCCTCTAACCTACGCATCTCAGGATTCTAAGGGGCAATTTTTAACCTGGCCAATCAACCTAACCCGCACATCTTTGGACTGTGGGAGGAAACCGGAGCACCCGGAGGAAACCCACGCAGACACGAGGAGAATGTGCAAACTCCACACAGACAGTGACCCGAGCCGGGAATCGAACCCAGGACCCTGGAGCTGTGAAGCAGCAGTGCTAACCACTGTGCTCAGTTTCAAAACCCACTTCAGGACTTGAGTAGAAAAATCAAGGCCGATACTCCAGTGGAGTGCTGTACTGTTGGAGATGCCATCTTTTGTATAAGACCTTAAACTGGGGCTTCATCTGCCCTCTGAGGTAGATGTGAAAGATCCTATGACACTATTTTAAAGCAGATCAGGAGAGTTAGTCTATTGTCCTGGCCAATATTGATCCCCAAATCAACCACAACATCTACACATGACTACACATGGTCATTATCACAATGTGTGGGAATTTGTTGTGTACATATTGGTTACCACAATTCCCAACAGTGACTCCACCTCAGTTCAGTAACTCATTGGTTGTATAGTGCTTTAAGGTGATGAAAAATATGATATAGTCACTAGCTCTGTCTGATTCTCCATGTTGCAAGGTGCCTCAGACAGCATGCACACTGCTTGGTGGCTACCAGATGTCTACTGTACTCTAAACCATAAATAAAAGGGATTCAACTCCCTCAGCATCCAGCTGGTGTGTGACCATAGACAGTGAGTCATCTAGGTCAATGGCCAGAGCCCTGGAAATGCTGATTCACAACCATTGCCTGTGTCAGCTTTATTTGCACCAGCAAAGTGTGGCTCCAAGGCAATATAGCTATCCAGTTCCAAAGAAGAATCATAATGAACTCGAAATGTTGGCCGGGATACATTAGCGGGGAGCTGTAGCGGGACTCACAACTGGCATCCGGCCAATCGCGAGTCTCCCAGGCCCTTTTTTCCCACATAATCAGCCCTGTGCCGGAAATAGGCGCGGAGCTCATTAACTTATGGAAATCGCTATTTCCATATGATTAGCGGGCCCGGGACAGTAGTCTCCAGAGTGGTTCCCACCAATAGGGTTTACAACTGGTCCCCACCAACAGGGACCAGGTGAGCTCACCCCGCTGGTGGGAATAGGGGCCATTGAGGCCCCCCTGGGGAGTTCAGGGGCACGGGAGGTGCCCCTTGGGCACTGCCCAAGGGGTAATCAGGGCTGGCTATGGGGGGTGGTGGAGACCAGGGCTGGCCATGTGAGGTGGGGGGTGGATGGGGCTGACCATGGTGATTGGGGGTGGGTGGTGTCGGGGCTGTCCATGGGGCACCGGTGATTGGGGGGTCCAGTGCGCATGTGCTAATCTCCCCACTGACAGATCAGCTCATGTGCAGTGGCCAGCTCAGCACGCTGATGCTAGCCTATCGGACAGGTTCAGGCTCCACCACCCCCTTACTGGTGTGTATCTCTTTGAGGCACTCTGTGATGCACAGAGTGTTGGAGATTTATTACTAAATACACCCAAAAAACAGATGGGAAATTCTCCCATTTTCCCACCCGTTGGGAAAAACTTTCTATTTTTTTGGGAGAATCCCAGTCGATAACTCTGTTTCCCTGCACGAATGATTCTAGACCGATTGAACTTTTCCAGCACTTCCTGTTTTTATTTATGAGCCATCCACTGATGATATCAGTGAGAATAGAAAAGTAGCATATTATATCAATGGAGAGACACTGCAGAACTCTGAGATACAGAAGGATCTGGGTGTCCTGGTATACGAACATAAAAAATCAGTATGCAGATATGCCAGTGGTTAGGAAAGCAAACAGAATGTTGCTGCTTATTGCAAGGGGATTTGTATATATGAGTTGGGATATTTTGCTGGAGTTGTACAGGGTGTTGGTGAGACTGCATCGTAAGTTCTTGTACAGTTTTGGTCTCTTTATTTAAGAAATATTTTAGATGCATTAGAAACAGTTCAGAGAATTGACTGATAACTGGGATGGGGGATTATCTTGAGAGGAATGGTTGGACAAGCTAGGCCTTCATCCACCGGAGTTTAGAAGAAGGAGAAGTAATCTTATTGAGACATATAGTGGGCGATTCTCCCAGCCCACTGCCCTGCTCTAGCAGTGCGATGGGCCGGGAGACATCAGCGAGGCCATTTAGTGGGCTTCCCACTGGGTGCCACAGCCTCTGCGTGTCTCTGGGGCCCAGATTTCCGGCATCGTCTGAAGCAGAGCTAATTTAAATATTTAAATTCCAATTTCAATCACATTAGTGGGCCTGGGACTGAAGTCTCCAGACCCGGTAGAGATCCCCCCCCCCTCCCCACTCCACCTCCAGGAGTGGTTCACTCCAGGAGGGTTTACAACAGCTCCCCACTAATGGGGAACTGGTGGTCTGACCCTGTTGGAATGAAGGGAATCCATGGAGACCCCCCCCACCCAGGAGGTTGGGGTAAGGAGTGTGCCCCCTGAGCAGTGCCAGCCTGGCAGTTCCAGCCTGCCCCCCCCCCAGAACTGTACAAGGAGAAAAGTGGCAATGCCCAGGAGGCACTTTGGCACTACCCACTGAGCATCGGGCAGTGCCAAGAGGGTGGAGCCAGAGGGGGCAGGGCCTATGGGGGATGATCAGTGGGGTGGGGGTCCTGCTGCCACTCTGCACTTGGGATCAGTGGCAGAGGGAGGGAAGGGGGAAGGGGTTGATTGGGCTGGCCATCAGGGTGGGGGCTTGCTGGGGGGGGGGGGGGGGGGGGGGGGGGGGGCTGGCAGTCATGGATATTGGGACTGCCGGGGAGGTGGGGTCAGGGAGATCGGGGCTGGCAGTGGGGTGGGGAACATCGGGAGGGGTCCAAGAGGCCAATGATGGGGGGTTGCTGTGCTGGCCAACGATCGGGAGGCTGGCAGTATGGGGCTACTGCGCATGTGCCAATCTCAGTTATGAGAGATCAGTGCATGCCAGTGGCCCGCTCAGTGCTGTGCTGCTGGCCTCTCCAGTGGGACAGGCCCTGCCCTCTGATTTTCATCGTGAATCTCGCTAGGGCATTCTGCAGTGCTTAGAGTGTGGGAGATACATTTTGAAAATCCCGCTAAAAAAAGACAGCGGGGTTACTCCAGTTTTTACGTGAATTCGGCACTTAGAATTTGTTTGGGAAAATCCCGGCCATAAAAAACTCAGGGGACTTGACAGGGCAGATGCTGAAAGGATCTTTTCCCTTGTAGAATCATAGAATCCCTACAATGCAGAAGGAGGCCATTTGGCTCAAAAAACCTACACGGGCAACAATCCCAACCAGGCCCTATCCCGTAATCCACGTTTTACCCTGCAGTCCCTGTAACACTAAGGGGCAACTTAGAATGCCAATCAATCTAACCCACACACCTTTGGAGTGTGGGAGGAACCTGGAGGAAACCCACACAGGGAGAACGTGCAAACTCCACACAAATTGTGACTCAAGACCGGATTTAAACCTGGGTCCCTGGTGCTGTGAGGCAGCAGTGCTAACTATTGTATCACCATGCTGCCACGTGGGAAAGACTAGAACAGTGAACACCATTTGAAAATAAGGGGTCTCCTATTTAAGATAGTGAGGAGGAGAAACCTTTTCTCTTAGGTCATGAATCAAAGGTTGTGAATCTTTGGAACTCTCTTGGATGGCCCACACTTACTCCTAATTCATATATCCTTATGGATTGATGATGATTTTGGAGGATAACCCATGCACAGCCTCCATACAATGAAAACCATGCAGCCATACAAAATGTGATAGACAGGACCATTGGCATGCTAAACAATGCTTCTGTGACATGGATCATGCTTGAGGAGCCTGTGCTACTTGACAGAGCAGGTGTCAAGATTCCTGAGGTCTACTTCGTACAGCGCAACCTCACTGTCACAAGGGCATGGTCCTTACCACCATCTATATGGCTGAAGTTCAGAAGCATAAAGAGAAGGAGGATGAAGAAGGAAAGAAGGAATCCAGACAGTAAAAACTCATTTGAGCACAATACCAGGAACCACAAACACAATTCCCCATTCAACAACATCCCAAATCTTCTCCTCCCGTTGTTACTGGCCATCATGGTGTCTGCTTGGCTACGAAGCAAAAACAAAAGCCAACACAAAATAAACATTTGAAACCAAATGTGTAAATCAAATCAGACCATGCTGCATACAAAGTTAACCAATCACCTTTATACATTCCCTTAATATCTTTGGCTGTCCAAACACTCCTCTGTAGTGTCACCCCAGTAGTTGCAGCATGGCTGATGGAAAGCTACAGACTTTCGGTGGAGGACTGGGAGGGCAATCTCAAGTCGCTGCAGGCTTAGAACTAACAGCAAACTGCACCAGTTCACTATAGGTGGCAACAGTTTGGTCTGAGTGGCTGACAGGAAGCAGCAAGGAAACAGGCAGAGTGACAGGGGTAAGAGGATGAATGTTGTCTTCCTGAGAAAGAGCAACAGGCTTATGCTCCATGATGCCATTCCCCCAGGTGGCACCTCAACAATCCTAATAATCTGTTGGTGGACAGATTTCTGGATTGTTCTGGCACTCTGCAAATCCCTTTGCACACTGCAATCCACAGCAATGATAGCATAAATCAGAGTTTGCCTGGCAGCCAACTGACCTTGCATGGTAAGTGTCTGAGCTTCACTATAGCACTCATATATTGGGTGGCTGCTGCCTATGCTGCAATGGAAGCTGTAACATGGGCCGTCGGTCGCTGCAGCAGTGCTGAGTCCACAAATTTGCTGACGCGGTTGAGCACCGCTTCTATGTTGGAAAGGACGAACTCCAAGCTCTGCAATTGATAAGGCTGCAGGACAGGCACGTGCCTGTAAAAAGGAAGGATAGGAAAGGTAGGATTCGAGAGCCGTGGATAACTAGGGAAATTGAGGATCTGATCAAAAAGAAAAGAGAGGCGTACGTTAGGTCCAGGCAACTGAAAACACTTGGAGCTCTGGAGGAATACAGAGAGAGTAGGAAAGAACTCAAACGGGGAGTTAGAAGGGCAAAAAGAGGTCACGAAATGTTCTTGGCAGACAGGATTAAGGAGAACCCTAAAGCATTTTATTCATACGTTAGGAACAAAAAAGTTGTCAGGGAAAAAGTCGGACCTCTCAGAGACAAAGGAGGGGAATTATGCTTAGAACCCAAGGGAATAGGGGAGATCCTAAATGAATACTTTGCATCGGTATTCACAAAGGAGAGGGACTTGTTGACTGGGAGTGTCTCAGAGGGAGGTGTTGACCCGTTAGAGAGAATCTCCATTACAAGGGAGGAAGTGTTAGGTTTTTTAGGTAACATTAGAACTGACAAATCCCCAGGGCCTGATGGCATCTATCCTAGACTGCTCAGGGAGCCAAGAGATATAATTGCTGGGCCTCTGACGGAAATCTTTGTCTCTTCGTTGGACACAGGTGAGGTCCCTGAGGATTGGAGGATAGTGAATGTGGTACCGTTATTTAAGAAGGGTAGCAGGGATAACCCGGGTAATTATAGGCCGGTGAGCTTGACGTCCGTGGTAGGGAAGTTGTTGGAGAAGATTCTTAGAGACAGGATGGATGCGCATTTAGAACAGAACAATCTTGTTAGTGACAGACAGCATGGTTTTGTAAGAGGGAGGTCGTGCCTTACAAATTTGGTGGCGTTTTTTGAGGAAGTGACAAAAATGGTTGACGAAGGAAGGGCCGTGGATGTCGTCTATATGGATTTCAGTAAGGCATTTGACAAAGTCCCTCATGGCAGGTTGGTTAAGAAGGTTAAGGCTCATGGGATACAAGGAGAGGTGGCTAGATGGGTAGAAAACTGGCTTGGCCACAGGAGACAGAGGGTAGCAGTCGAAGGGTCTTTTTCTGGAATGCCCTGCCTGCAGCAGTAGCGGACTCGTCAATATTAAGCGCATTCAAATGGTTATTGGATAAACATATGGATGATATTGGAATAGTGTAGATTAGAGGGGCTTTAGATTGGTTCCACTAGTCGGCGCAACATCGAGGGCCGAAGGGTCTGTACTGCGCTGTAATGTTCTATGTTCTACGTTCAATGCACCTAGCATTTCATTGTTCAAAGCCATTGTTATTTGACTGTTGGCTGCTCATCTGAGTCCTCGACAGCAGAACCTGAGTAATATCTCACCCTCTGGCTAGTCAGCACCTGGGGTATCATTGTTCCCTGTCCTGGCTATAGTCTACCTATACCCAGTGTCTCACCAGCAGCAGATCCTATCCCTAAGCTGTTCTCCAAAATAGGTACAGTGTCAGCATCTGAGCTGGTGGCTGAGAGTGTGACATCAAGTGAAAATGCTGTGTCTTCTTCAGTATTTGTGATGTTCCTCCATTGCCTGACAATTGTGATCCCGTGTCCATTTTCAGGAGCTATCCAACTTAGCACCCACTATGTTACAAGCAAAAATATACAGATTTCTGCACCTTCCTGATCTCTACCTCTGCTATGTTGTCAGATTGACATACTTCTGCACAAGGAACCTAAAATTGCTAATCTGATCGGGCCAAACTCCCAAAGATGCTTCTTGCACCACACATCAAATCATTATAAAGCATAAATCTTGCAGGAGATTATCCTTTGGTGCAAAATAACCATAAAATGGGAAAATGTAACATAACAATTTTGGTTCCACAACATAAATTACTATTATGTAGCTTCAATAGCTTCAATAGAATAAAATAAATAGTCAACAGCAAAAAATACTTGCTAAAGAATAAAATTGCACTGTATAGCATCTTTCACACATTTAGGACATCCAAAAGTGCTTCACAGCTGCAAAGACGCAGTTGCTTTGTAAGCAAATGTGGTCACGAGTGTACACGGTAAAGTCTCAGAAAAGGGATGAGAGTAATGGCCAGTTAATGTGGTTTGGTGATGTTGTTTGAGGGAATAATGGTGGCCAGTGCACAGGGTGCACGCCACTTGTCTTTTTTAAATCGTGCCCTGGCATCTTTTACAACACTTGAAAGGTCAGATGGAGCCTCAGTTTGTTATCTTTTTTCAAAAGATTGTACCTCTGACAAATAAACTAAGCTCCCAGGACTGCACTGAAAGATCAATTTAGATTAGGTGATGTAATCCTGTGGTGGGATTTGAGCACACAAATTCATAACTCAGAAGCAAGATTGTGAACATTGAGCAAAAGCTGGAACGGCTAATGTAAAAATGAAGTAACATAACATTTGTCAAGTTCGCACTTTATTTTCTGGGTAAGGATTGATTTTGTAAGGCTATAGGTGTCCTCTTGTTTTGCACTGTCTCATTCTGTTCTTTTGCCAAGAGTGCAGAAAAGATTCACTAGGATGCTACCAGGACTTGATGGTTTGAGTTATAAGGAGAGGCTGGATAGACTGGGCCTTTTTTCCCTGGAGCGTAGGAGGCTGAGGGGTGATCTTATAGAGGTCTATAAAACAATGAGGGGCATAGAAAAGGTAGATTGTCATCATCTTTTCATAAAGGCAGAGGAGTCTAAAACCAGAGGGCATAGGTTTAAGGTGAGAGGGAAAAGATACAAAAGGGTCCAGAGGGGCAATTTTTTCACACAGAGGGTGTGTGAGTGCCTGGAAGCTGCCAGAGGTAGTAGTAGAGGCGGGTACAGTTTTGTCTTTTAAAAAGCATTTAGACAGTTACATGGGTAAGATGGGTATAGAGGGATATGGCCAAATGCAGGCAACTGGGACAAGCTTAATGGTTAAAAAAAGGGCGGCATGGACAAGTTGGGCTGGAGGGCCTGTTTCCATGCTGTAAACCTCTGACTCTATGACCCACCTTGAGGCACTTCCATGCAGGCTTGAGGAGCTGACAAATGCAAAATATGCACGTTAGGCACAAATATTCTTCATCCAAATATTGGGTGGGAAGTTAATTGTTTTTGAGTTACATATCAATGCTTCTATCAACCACAATTGTCTGAGACATCTTAATCATTTTTTTACATGTCTAAATACTAACCCTCTTTGACCAGTGTTCCCAGTGGCCATCAGCACAGACAACAAATTCAAAGATAGTTTCTTCTCCTTCAGTCACTGGAAGTTCTAGTGATGCAGAATGATCCCGCAGAAATATTTCCATTTTAACCCTGTCATCCAATTCCAGAAGGGCTCCAATCGACCACATGACCGCGAAAATGAATAAGCGGGCAATTTGTTCTGGGCTAGGCTGCTTGTCTTCATTTCCTGGTAATAGACCCTAATAAAATTGCATTATTTCATTATTTACTCGGCTTGAAACATTTGTTTGGGAATGAAAATATCCTTGTTTTACTAGGCAATTCGATTACCTGCAGAAGGTCAATGGCTTGTTTAATGTACATGCATTCCAGAATTTGCATTTTTGGTGTCACGGCAGTAAAGACAAAACTGATCAAATCCTTGAAAAGAGTAAAGGAAACATTACAAATGGCATTTGCAAAATTACGAAGTGTTACAGGAAAAATATGCATTGATTTGAGATATGATGTGGAGATGCCGGCGTTGGACTGGGATAAACACAGTAAGAAGTTTAACAACACCAGGTTAAAGTCCAACAGATTTATTTGGTAGCAAAAGCCACACAAGCTTTCGGAGCTCCAAGCCCCTTCTTCAGGTGAGTGGGAATTCTGTTCACAAACAGGGCATATAAAGACATAGACTCAATTTACATGAATAATGGTTGGAATGTGAATACTTACAGCTAATCAAGTCTTTAAGATACAAAGAACGTGAGTGGAGAGAGCATCAAGACAGGCTAAAAAGATGTGTATTGTCTCCAGACAGGACAGCTAGTGAAACTCTGCAGGTCCAGGCAGCCAGTGTAGGTAAGTGAGCACAGGAGTGATGGATGAATAGAACTTGGTGTACATGAGGAGATGGGCAACATAATTTTGGATGGTCTCAAGTTCATGGAGGATAGAAATGGAAGACCAACTAGGAATGTATTTGAATAATCAAGTCTAGAGATAACAAAGACTCGTGAGGGTTTCAGCAGCAGATGAACTGGGGACAGGGCGGAGTTGGGCAATATTATGTAAATGAAAATAGATCTTCTCAGCAATGCAGAGACCAAAGATAATGGCTTCACAATTCCCAATATTTAGTTGGAGAATATTTTTACTTATCTAGCACTGAATGTCAGTCAGGCAGTCTGACAATTTAAAGACAGCGAAGGAGTTGAAACAGGTGGTGAGTACGGTCGAGTTGAGTATTATCAGCTTATATGTGAAAATTAATGCTGTGTTTGTTAATCATGCTACTGAGGGATTGCATTTAGGTTAAAATAGGGAGGGGCAAAGTCTACAGTCTTGGGAGAACCAGAGCTAACAGAGCAGAAGCAGCAAGAGAATTCATTGCAGGTGATTCCCAAGCCAAGGCTAGATAAATAAGAATGAAATCAAGCAAGTAAAGTCCCATGACAGTGGAAAGACATGTCGGGTGTGTACTCAACCATGTCAAGGACTTCAGATGGCTCAATAAGAATGAGAAGGGGTAGTCTACCTTTGTTGTAGGCACATAGGATGTCATTTATAACTCTGACAACTTATTGAAAATAACAATTCTCTGGCCTGCCCATTGCATGTTTCCTGCGGCAGGAGACAGCCCACCATTGGCTGATAGTGGGATCTTCTGGTCCTGCTGCTGTCATTGGGATTTCCCATTGAATCCACCCCAAGGCTCCAGGATACCTGTGGCGAGGTGCACTGACGGCAGGACTGGAAGATCCCACTGGTGTGAACAGCTGGAATATCACATCCAATAACTTTATGATAATAACTTAAGTTACGTTGAGGACAAAAATGATTAATGTACACAAAATGTTTAATTGAGGTGAAATATCTTTAATGCTAAACACTATTTGAACAACAACAATAAATACCTGGAAAATATTATCAAAGCAGTTCCAAAGAAGATCAGACTGTGCAGTGGGTAATTTCTGAAGCCATGCTTTGAGTATAGGCCTCCAGTCCAGCACTGATGAACTCATAAACACCATGCCATTTCGGGATACAGTAGCTGGGGAGGCATTGTCAATGTTATGAGGCTCAAAAACAACTTTACAGGTTGGAGACATTGGGATACGATCACCATTAGCTAGTGTAAGAGTTTTGTTGTCATCCAAAACAGAATTAAGATTCTCAATCCAAATGGCATCTACAGGTCCATCCAATACTATCCATATGTGTTCTCCCTGCAAGACAAATTTTTCTTTTAAATCATTTCTCTGTCAATAGCTTTCCATAAATCAATAAAAATCTTCATAATTACATTATAAATGTGTATGTGTCATTTATATGCATCACTATAAATATTTGTATGCCCTTCATTTTCATAAACCTAACTTGCTGTTGTCATGATTTTTGGTCGATCTTTAACTGCTTTTGTGGAACAGATAAACTTTTGATACAAATGTTTAGAAAAAGATCTATATAAAATCATCAAATCTAGATGGTCTGAAAAGAACTGGACAGATACTATTGCTAGAAGATGGACTGTTAATTTCCATCACCTTCCCATCCATTCAACATAGCTTATATTTATGTAGCACTTTTGACGTAATGAAATGCCCCAAGGCACTTCACAGGAGCATTGTAAAACACAATATGACACCATGCCACATAAGGAGATATGACCAAAAGCATGGTTACAAACGTATGTTTTAAGGAATGTCTTAAAGGAGGAAATCGAGTCAGAAGTGGAGAGATGGAGGAAGAGAATTCCAGAACTAGGGATCAAATCAGCAGAAGGAACAGTCAGCAATGATGGAGCAATTAAAATTGGGAATGGACAAGAGACCAGACTTAGAGGAGCACAGATGTCTTGAAGGATTGTGGGGTTGAAGGCAAATAAAGAGATAGAGAGTGGTGAGGTCCTGAATGGACTTGAAAATTGCTGAGAATTGATGAGAATTTTAAAATTAAGATGCTGCTTGACCAGGAGTCAATACAGGTTAGCGAGCACAGGCAATAATACTCCCAACTACATTGCCACGGTGGGCATATACAGATTCTGTACAAATGGGGAAACATCTTTAGTAACAATGCAACTGCTGTTGACAGTTTTTGTAATATCTCGATACATGAAGGGCCGCTATGGTGAGATTGCTGAGATCCTAATGAACGTTTGTTCAATCTTTAAACAAACATAAGTGATATTTCTAATCTGCTTTGTTTATACCTAGATTATTATATTCTGTAATCTAGTCAAAATCTATTTTAACTGTGTACTTTAGTTTGCATTTCTGGTTTATATTCATTGGCCTATGGCTCAGTAAGCTACAGTGCAGATGGTCTTGCTTTGATGCCATTAAGGCAGAAAAGAGTTTACTTTGTACATCATTCCTGTACAATGTTTGTTCTCACAACACCAGGTTAAAGTCCAACAGGTTTATTTGGTAGCACGAGATTTCGGAGCGCTGCTCCTTCATCAGGACCCCAGTCCAGCGCTGGCCAGTCCACACCAATATTTGTTCTGTTCAGTTTTAATATGCTTATCATTAAATTAGCTTTCCTTCTAGACAATTAGCCATAATTTTTCTTATACAAGAACTTTGGGCCGCATAGATATTTTTCGTTATTTGTTTATGAGATGCAGGCTACATTGGCAAGACCATCATTTATTGTCCATCCCTGATTACCCTTGGGAAGGTGGTGCTGCTGCTGCAGTCCATGTGGTGTAGGTACATCTACAGTGCTGCTAGGAAGAGAGTTCCAGGATTTTGTCTCAGCAACAGTGAAGAGGAACTGAAGGGTAATTGTGTTCCCAAGTATTTGCTGCCCTTGTCCTTTTAGATGGTAGAGATCGCTAGTTTGGAAGGTGCTGTTGTACGAGCCTTAGTGAGCTGCTGCAGTTCATCTACTAGATGGTACACACTGTTGCCACAGGACATCGATAGTGGAGGAATTGTATGTTGAAGGTGGTGCATGGGATGTCAATAAAGCAGACTGCTTTGTCCTGGATGGTGTCCAGCTTCTTGAGTGTTGTTGCATCTGCACTCATCTAGGCAAGTGGAAAGTATTCCATCACACTCCTAACTTGTGCCTTGTAGATGGTGGATAGACTTTGAGAAGATGGAAGTGAGTTATTCATCACAGGATTCCCAGCCCTTGAGCTGCTCTTGTAGCCACTGCATTTATAGTCCATTTCGATTTCTGGTCAATAATAATCCCCAGGATGTTGATTGTGTTGGCATATCAAACACCAGGGAGGTGCTGATGCAGTGGCATTGTCATTGAACTAGTAATTCAAAGATCCAGGGTGTGAATCCAAGTGTGGCAGGTGATGAAATTTGAACTCAATAAAAAAATCAGAAATGAAGGGCAGGGTTTTCCGGTCACACATAGTCTGAGACTGGAAATTGCCCCCAGCCCCATATCACCAGACCTTTAAATAGTCCTTCAAATTGTCCATCATGTGGGGGATGAATCCTGCAGGCCAGAAAATCTGCCTCTAAATGTCTAATGACGGCCATAAATCAATTGTCGTAAAAACCCATCTGGTTTGCCAATATCTTGAGGAAAGGAAATCTACCATCTTTACCTGGTCTGGCCTACATGTGACCCCAGGTGCACATCAATGTGTTTGACCCTGAAAAGCCTAGCAAGCCACTCAGTTGCATTAAACTACTAAAACGTTTAAAAGAAATTAAGCCAGCTGGACTATCCTGCATCAACCTAGGCTATGTCCTGGATATGTCCTGTCCCACTGACAGGAAAGACCCAACAGAGGTATGGTGTACAGTCAGGAGGGAGTTGCCCTGGCAGGCATCAAGATTGGCTAGAGGCGCCATGAATTCCCATGGCATCAGGTCAAACATGGGCAAAGGAACCTCCTGCTGATTGCCACGTACCACCTCCCCCCCTCTCCCCCCCACCACCACCACCGCACCCTCCCCGCAACCACCACCCCCCCCTCTCCCCCCACCAACATCCCCCCCCCGCCCTTCCCCGTGGCAGCTGATGAATCAGAACTTTTCCATGATGAACACCACTTGGAGCAAGCACTGAGGGTGGAAAGGATGCAGAATGTACTCTGCATAGAGGGACTCAAATGTCCATCACCAACAGTAGCTTGTTCGCAATATTACAGACCAAGCTAGCTGGGTCCTAAAGAATATAATGCTTGACAGAGTCTGCAGCAGGTGATGAGGAAACCAAAAGAGGAAGAAACTCAGCCTCACCAACCTGCCTACCACAGATGCATCTTTCCATGGCAGTTTTGGTAAGAGAGACCATTGCACAATTCTTGTGGAGACAAGTCCTGTTTTCACATTGAGGATATCCTCCACCATGCTGTGTAGCACTCGATTTCGAACAGGTCTGGCAACTCAAGACTGGGCAACGATGAGGCACTGTGCGATCAGCAGTAGCAGAAATGTACTGTATCTGTAACCTTATGGTCTGGCATATCCCCCACTCTGCCATTACCATCAAGCCAGGGGATCAACCCTGGTTCAATATAGAGTGCAGGAGGGCATGCCAAGAGCGATATCCAGACATATCTAAAAATGAGGTGAAGCTACAACACAGGACTATTTATGTACCAAATAGCATAAGCACAAGTGATAGACAAAGTTCAGCAATTCAACAACTCACAAATTAGATCTATGCTCTGCAATCCTGCCACATCCAGTCATGAATTGTAGTGGACAATTGAACAACCTACTGGAGCAGGACAAGGCTACAAAAATGTCCTTAACGAGGGGGAAGCCCAGCATTTCAATGGAAAAGAGAAAGTTGAAGCATTTTCAACAATCTTCAGCCAGAAGTGCAAAGTGGATGATCCATCCTGGCCTCATCACGGATGTCAGTCTTCAATCAATTTGATTCAATCCTCGTGATAGCAAGAAATAGCCGAAGGCATTGGATATTGGCCCTAACAATATTCCAGCAATAGCACTCCAAGACCTTTGTTCGAGAACTGGCAGTGCCCCTAGCCAAGCTGTTCCAGTACAGCTACAACACTGGCAAACACCCGGCAACTATGGAAAATCAGGACAAATCCAACACAGACAATTACCGCCCAACAGTCTACTCTCGATCCATCAGCAAAATGTCATCAACGGTGCTATCAAGTGGCACTTGTTTAGCAATAACCTGCTCACTGCTGTTCAATTTGGGTTCCGCCAGGACCAGTCAGCTCCTGAACTCTTTGCAACCTTGGTTCAAATATGAACAAAAGAGCTGAACTCCAGTAGAGTGTTTGCCCTTGACATCAAGGCAGCATTTGACCAAGTGTGGCACCAAGGAAGCCTAGTAAAATTGGAGTCAATGGGAATCAGGGGAAATGTTCTCCACTGGTTGGAGTCATACCTAGCAATAAAGAAGGTGGTTGTAGTTGTTGGAGGTCAATCATCTCAGTTCCAGGACATCCCTGCAGGAGTTCCTCAGGATGGTATCATAGGCCTGACCATCTTCAATTGATTCATCAATAACTTTCCTTCCAACATAAGGTCAGAAGTGGAGATTTTCTCTGATGACTGCACAATGTTCAGCACCATTCGCACCTTTTCAGTAACTGAAGCAGTCCATGTCCAAATGCAGTAAAACTCCCACAATATCCAGGCTTGGGTTGTAACGTGCACTAATCAAAAACTGAACTGAACTAGCCAAATAAATATTGTAGCAAGAAGAGCAAGTCTGAGGCTATGAACCTTTTGGCAAATAACTCACATCCTGATTCCCCAAAGTCCATCCACCATCTATAGGGCAAAAGTCTGGAGCGTGATGGAATACTCTCCACTTGCCTGGATGAAAGTGGCTCCAACAACACACAAAAAACTTAACACCATCCAATAGCAACCCATTTGATTGTTACCCCTTCCCACAAGCATTTATTCCATCCAACATTGACAAACAGTGGCAGCAGTGTCTAACATCTACAAGATGCACTGCAGGAATTCAGCAAGGCTCCTTAGATAGCGCCTTCCAGACCCCCACCCATTACAATCCAGAAGGATAAGGGCAGCATACATATGAGAGCTCCACCATCTGGCAGTTCCCCTCCTAGCCAATTGTGCTATTTTTAAAGGATAGGCTTGCAGACCAGACTGTAACTCTACAGGATGTTCGGATAGATAAGCTGCCCATTTGCCCATGCCAACGGCCTATTACATCATCAATAGGCCACATGATCGGACTCTTAAAGTGACTTTGGTCCAACTAGGAACAAACATGAGTACACAACATCAATCACCATCCCAGCAACATTTATCACTCTTCTTTCACTGTCGCTGGATCAAAGTCCTGACACTCTGGCTGGAATTTTACTGCCCCGCCCGTCATGGGAATCGGAGCGGGCAAGGGGCAGACCATGGAAAGGTCCACTACCCATACCACATAGTGTAGGTAAACCCACAGTGCTGTTAGAGAGGGAGGGTGGGATTTTACAGCCTCACTCATCCCGAAACTGTAAAATAATTATTCAAGAAAACAGCTCACCACCAACTTCTCATGGCCAATTAGGGATGGGCAATAAATGCTGGAGTAGCCAGCGGAACCAACATCCCACAAATGTTTTTTTAAACTATGGAATCTCAGAATTGATGAAGAATGAGAATGTTATACACTTTCTGACACTAAAAAATTATTTTACAAATAGAAAATGTAAATGAAATAAATTTTCCATATTGCATATAACTTACAATTTATTTATTGTCAAGTGTGGCTCCCAAAGGCATATCTTGTTTACGATCATATATACTAAATTGATAAGCAGTATTATGAAAACACTAATTTACCTTCTTTGCTTTCAATGTTTTCCTCCATAGAGTAGAGAAAATACCATCTGTCCAGTCATTTGTTGCAACATCCAAAGTACCAAACATCTGGGAGGCTGTGATTGCCTTTGGGTTCATTCTCATCTCCTTGTGAAGTGCTCCACAGTCTGTCATTGCTTTCATTAAGGTATTGATACACTTTGTTTTCCCAGCACCGCTAGGGCCGAGAGTCATCATACCTATTACGGGCACAGTAACAGGTTTAACAAAAAAATGACTTGGAGCAACAATGGCATACATAACTGCATGAAATGTACTTTAGAAAATTATGCATTGATTACGAATGCATGTTTTAAATTTTAAATGTTTTTTTGCACAACAGGAGATGGAAAGCAAATTCAATTGTAAAATTCTTTCATCGTGTTTGAAGCTTATTTTATTCTATCTTTCAATAAAATGCTCTCTAACCATGTCGGACTCTTTGTGTTTCATAGAGTTGAATGAGCTTCAGGATCCAGGGAGGGTGGTAAATAATGCCTGCATCCGTGGTTTGTTTCTCAATCGCAGCTTCCAGTTCAGGGTAGCCAGCCTTATCCAAGGTTATTCCGGGAAACAGGTCATTAATCAAACTCATAAATAAAGGTTCATCCTCATCCACCTGAGACAAAATAAATATTATTTGCATTCTGAAACGTTCTCTTCTGTTACTCTATTCTTTCAGAAGTGGGTCACATGCAAAATTACATACTGATGAATTTGGATAGGAAAACCCCCAAAGTTTACATCCTGATCAATGTTTACAGCAATGTAAATTAGATGGAAAAAGCAATACAAATGCAGAGGGAGAATTTTTTGTGTCACCAATGTCCTGTTTGCCCTCAAGAATTGAATGGTGGAGGAATCAAAATAAACCTGTGCTGACCATCTCAATTTTCTTAAAGGACCGATATCCTGGTAGCCAGAGTTTTTATCAGCAAAAATAAAGAAAACCTCATACATTTTTGGAAAATGAGACCCAGTGATGCAATCAGTGCTCAGCCACAGTCATCTCTGCCTATTTGACTATTGTTACTTTGTGCCCTCAACTACTGACAATATTTCCCACAATACATGATAGGATACTCAACTGCTCTCAAATTTTCTGAGCCATTTTTCTTGCAATGGTAGGTAGATATTTTCATCTTAGAATATGGTGGCATGGTGGCACAGTGGTCAGCACTGCTGCCTCACACGCCAAGGACCCGGGTTCAATTCCTGGCTTGGGTTACTGTGTGGAGTTTGGATGGTTCTCCTTGTGTCTGTGTGGGTTTCCTCTGGGTGCTCTGGTTTCCTCCCACAGCCTGAAAGATGTGCTGGTCAGGTGCATTGGACATGCTAAATTCTCCCTCAGTGTACCCGAAAAAGCATCGAGTGTGGCGACTAGGGGATTTTCACAGTAACTTCTTGCAGCGTTAATGTAAGCCTACTTGTGACACTAATAAATAAACTTAAACTTTAGATTGTTTCCAATTGCTGAAAGGTCAATAACTAATAAGAAATCAAAAGAATCCGAGGTAACATGAGGAAGATCTATTTTAAGGAATGAGTTGTATTCAATGTTTCTAGATTATGATTCTAGATTCAGCGTGGGTCTATTTAACCTTGGGTTAAAGTCTATCTATGATAAGAAATTCCAAAGATAAAAACAATAAGAAGGCAACAGGAGTGGCTTGTGTGTGAGAGTTCAGTTAGGACCTGTCTTGAGCAGAACACAATAGGTGGACAGAACACAGTATCCTACAGAATACATAGAATATAAAACAAGGCCACTCAGCCCAACCAGTCCAACTTCCTCCCATCTTTTCCTATTTAAATTTGCTATTGTGACCTCTTAGTCCCTTCTCCCTCAAATGTTTGTCCAGTTCACCCTTTGAATATATCTGTACACTTCACTTCAACCAATCCTTGTGGTAGTGAGCTCCATATTCTTACCACATTTTGGGTAAAGATGTCTCTTCTAAATTCTCTGTTAGGTTTCCTTGTGATTATCTTATATTGAAGGCCTCGAGTTATGCTTTTCTCCACAAGAGAAGTACTCTGTCTGAATCCACCCTATCAAAACCTTTCAGAATTTTAAAGACCTCTGTCAGGTCACTTCTCAGCCTTCTTTTCTCATGAGAAGAGATCCAGGGCGGAACTTTCCAGCCCTGTTGTGGCAGAGCTGGAAACTGCGGCCAGCCATTCAAGAGAGGGACCGGTAGATCTTGTAGACAGGTTGGGCCAGAAAATTCCAGCTCCAGTGTCTGTATCTTTTGTTTGTGGTGAAAATGGAGAAGTTTTTGTTTTGATTTGATTTGATTTATTATTGCCACATGTATTTGTATACAGTGAAAAGTATTGTTTCTTGGGCGTTGTACAGACAAAGCATACTGTACATAGAGAAGGAAAGTAGAGAGTGCAGAATGTATTGTAACAGTCATAGCTAGGGGAGAGAAAGATCAACTTAATACAAGGTAGGTCCATTCAAAGGTCAGATGGCAGTAGGGGGGAAGCTGCTCTTGAGTCAGTCAGTACATGTCCTCAGACTTTTGTATCTTTTTCCAGATGGAAGAAGGTGGAAGAGAGTATGTCCGGGGAGCGTGGGGTCCTTAATTATGCTGGCTGCTTTTCTGAGGCAGTGGAAAGTGTAGGTAGTGTCAATGAGTGATGGACTGGGCTTCATTCACGACCCTTAGTAGTTTCTTGTGGTCTTGGACAGAGCAGGAGCCATACCAAGCTGTGACATACCCAGAAAAAACGCTTTCTATGGTGCATCTGTAAAGGTTGGTGAGAGTCATAGTGGACATGCCAAATTTATTTTGTCTTCTGAGAAAGTAGAGGCATTGTTGGGCTTTCTTAACTATAGTGTCAGCATGGGGGGACCAGGACAGGGTGTTGGTGATCTGGACACCTAAAAACTTGAAACTTTCGACCACTTCTACTTCGTCCCCGTTGATGTTGACAGGGGCATGTCCTCCACTAGACTTCTTGTAGTCGATGACTATCACTTTCATCTTGTTGACATTGAAGGAAATATTATTGTCGTCGCACCAGTTCACCAGATTTTATATCTCTTTCCTGAACCCCGTCTCATTATTGTTTGAGATCCGACCCACTATGGTGGTGTCCTCAGCAAACTTGAAAATTGAATTGGAGGGGAATTTGGCCGCACAGTCATAGATGTATATATACATTCAGTTCAATAAAGATAGCACACTGGAAAGACCAGCTTTTGAACTTATGTAAGGTGTGGAGCTGAGGTTGGGTTTTGAAAAACTGGAAGAAAAGCCGCAGCTACTGAAAGACAAATACTGAAATGTTCCAAATTGCTAAATGCTGCTGGAGAAATAACACAAAGAAGGAAAGGCTAAGATAGTAAGTGAGACAAAAATGGCTATAAATTTTCCACTATTTTCCTTGTTCCTGTCGAAATGAAAGGAGATATGCAGCGGAACTGGCAATTTTTCCGCATGCAATGGCAAAACTATGAGATTGCAACAGAGTAAATGAACAAGTCGGAGCATACACGAGAAGCAACATTGCTGGGGAGAGACTGCCACTAATTGTACTCCACCCAAACTGTATCTGAAGAACAGAAAAAAACAGATCGCAGAAATTTTGAAAATCTTAGAGGCATGCTTTGAATCATGATGTGGAGATGCCAGCATTGGACTGGGGTAGGCAGAGTAAGAAGTCTTACAACACCAGGTTAAAGTCCAACAGGTTTATTTGATAGCACGAGCTTTCGGAGCACTGCCCCTTCATCAGCTGAATGGAGGATTGGGTTCACAAACAGGGCATATATAGACACAAACTCAATTAGAAGGGACGTTTTTTACACAGAGAGTGGTGGGGGCCTGGAATGCGCTGCCAAGTAGGGTGGTGGAAGCAGACACGCTGGCATCGTTTAAGACTTACCTGGATAGTCACATGAGCAGTCTGGGAATGGAGGGATACAAACGATTGGTCTAGTTGGACCAATGAGCGGCACAGGCTTGGAGGACCGAAGGGCCTGTTTCCTGTGCTGTACTGTTCTTTGTTCTTTGTATAAGATAATGGTTGGAATGCAAGTCTCAATAGATAGTCAAGCCTTTACAGCTGCAGACAATGCGAGTGGAGAGAGGGTTAAGCACAGGTTAAACAGGTGTGAATTGTCTCAAGCCAGGGCAGTTAGTGAGATTTTGCAAGCCCAGGCAAGTCGTGGGGGTACCGCTGCAGGGAAGTCCAGTGTCAACTTGTCAGACTACACACTTCAACCAGACAAAATTGAAGTTCTCAGCCGAGGGCTCAATTTCTGCCCCACCACCAAAATGGACCCCATCAGTTTTGTAGCAGACACAGAGGAATTCATCAGCCGAATGAGGCTCCGGGAGTTCTTCCACAAACCCCAAGAGGCCAACAGTGAACCCAATGAGACAACCAATGAACCGGAACAGCCGACAGAGAGATCCGCGGTGCAGCAACCGAAGAGGAAAGAGTTGAATTGGACCCCTCCGGAAGGCCGCTGCCCTTGACTTGACATGTATGCCCAAGCCGTCAAGAAGTGCGTCAATGCCAGATTCATCAGCCGCACTCACAAGACAGCCCCGAAAGTCATCCAAGCACAATGCAATGCCATCCGCGCTCTCAAGACCAACCGCAACATTGTCATCAAACCAGCAGACAAAGGAGGGGCCACCGTCATACTGAACAGAACAGATTATTGCAAAGAAGTGTACCAACAACTGAACAACGAGGAACACTACAGACAGTTACCCACAGATCCGACCAAGGAACACACCCGCCAACTCAACAGACTGATCGCAACCTTTGATCTGGACCTTCAGAGCATCCTCGGTGCTCTCATCCCACGTACTCCCCGCGTTGGAGATCTCTACTACCTCCTGAAGATACACAAGGCCAACACACCCAGCCATCCCATTGTATCAGGCAATGGGACCCTGTGTGAGAACCTCTCCGACTATGTTGAGGGCATCCTGAAACCCATTGTACAAAGAACCCACAGCTTCTGTCGCGGCACTACAGACTTCTTACAGAAACCATGGAGCATTTGAACCAGGAACACACCTCCTCACAATGGATGTCTCGGCACGCTACATCAGCAACCCCCACGATGATGGCATTGCTGCAACTGCCCCAGTACTCAACGCCGACAACTGCCAATCTCCAGACGCAATTCTACAATTCATCCGCCTCATCCTGGACGGCAACGTCTTCACCTTCAACAACCAGTTCTTCATCCAGACACACAGAACAGCCATGGGGACAAATTTCGCACCTTCAATATGCCAACATCTTCATGCACAGGTTCGAACAAGACCTCATCACCGCACAGGACCTTCAACCGATGCTGTACACTAGATACATCAATGACATTTTCTTTCTTTGGACTCATGGTGAACAATCACTGTAACAACTACATGATGACATCAACAAGTTCCATCCCACCATCAGACTCACCAGGGACTACTCTCTAGAATCAGTTGCATTCTTGGACACACGCATCTCCATCAAGGATGGTCACCTCAGCACTTCACTGTACTGCAAGCCCATGGATAACCCCACGATGCTCCACTTCTCCATCTTCCACTCTGAACACGTTAAAGAAGCCATCCCCTATGGACAAGCTCTCCGTATACACAGGATCTGCTCAGATGAGGAGGAACACAACAGACACCTACAAACGCTGTAAAACGTCTTCATAAGAACAGGATATGGCGCTCGACTCATCGATCGACAGTTCCGATGCGAAACAGCAAAAAACCGCACCAACCTCCTCAGAAGACAAACATGGGACACGGCGGACAGAGTACCCTTCATCGTCCAGTACTTTCCCGGAGCGGAGAAGCTATGACATCTTCTCCGGAGCCTTCAACATGTCATCGATGAAGACGAACATCCCGCCAAGGCCATCCCCACACTCCCACTACTTGCCTTCAAACAACTGCGCAACCTCAAACAGACCAGCCTTCAGGAGAACAGTGACCACAACACCACACAACCCTGCCACAGCAACCTCTGCAAAACGTGCTGGATCATCAACACGGATGCCGCCGTTTCACGTGAGAACACCATCCACCGTTACATACTCTTATGACTCGGCCAATGTTGTCTACCTGATACGCTGCAGGAAAGGATGTCCCGAGGCATGGTACATTGGGAAGACCATGCAGACGCTACGACAACGGATGAATGGATACCACTCGAAAATCACCAGGCAGGAGTGTTCCCTTCCTGTCGGGGAATACTTCAGCGGTCAAGGGCATTCAGCCTCTGATCTTCCGGTAAGCATTTTCCAAGGTGACCTTCAAGACACACGACAACGCAGAGTCGCTGAGCAGAAACTGATAGCCAAGTTCCACACACATGAGGATGGCCTCAACCGGGATCTTGGGTTCATGTCACACTATCTGTAACCCCCACGACTTGCCTGGGCTTGCAAAATCTCACTAACTGTCCTGGCTTGAGCCAATTCACACCTCTTTAACCTGTACTTAACCCTCTCTCCACTCACGTTGTCTGCACCTGTAAAGACTTGATTACCTGTTGAGACTCGCATTCCAACCATTATCTTGTAATTGATTCTGTGTCTATATATGCCCTGTTTGTGAACCCAATCCTCCACTCACCTGATGAAAGAACAGTGCTCCGAAAGTTCATGCTATCAAATAATTGATTTGTCTTAGGCATAAGAGAGCCAACAGTGAGATCAAGTCCATTGAGAGAGGAGAAACATACTCTCAAGAAAATGATAGACATATGCAGAAACACAGAGGTTGTAAGACATCAGCTAGAGCAGAGCAGACAAAGCAGGAGGTACATTATGCTGAGCAATATTCCAGTCTGAAAGAGTTGAACAATTGCAGACAATGGGCAGGATGCAAATACTGCAGAGGACATGATATCAGCTGAAGAGTGTGATGAAGCACTATATACTATACAACAGGTCGGTTCATGTGTATAGGTGATAAATGGTTTATGACTGTTCGAATGATGACCGTAGAAGGAAAACGTCAAGTGAACAAGAAGATTTAGACGCTGATGTTTCATGTAACATCATGACTTCACAGAACTGTGGCAAGTGGCTCAACATGATGATCCAAAAATAGAGCCCTCAAAAGTAAGTTTGAGACTATATGGTAACATGGTACTCATACCCAAAGGGCAAATTAATCAGAGAGTCCAATGTATTGGCAAGAGTGAACTTCTAGGCAGTACAGAACAGCCACTCGTCGCAGCTGGAGCATGTCTAAAGCTTGGACTGGTAACCCTAAATGTGCCAACTGAGATTTACAATGTTTCACAGTGCACAAAATCATTGACTGCTGAACAGACCCTAGCGGAGTCCAAAACTGTGTTTCCAAGGTTTGGATGACCACCTAGAAAATGTCATCTAGAAGTAGATGAAAGTGAAAGATCAGTTCAGCATCCAGCATTCAGCGTCCGGGCGGCACAGTAGCACAGTGGTTAGCACTGCTGCTTCACAGCTCCAGGGACCTGGGTTCGATTCCCGGCTTGGGTCACTGTCTGTGTGGAGTTTGCACATTCTCTTCGTGTCTGCGTGGGTTTCCTCCGGGTGCTCCGGTTTCCTCCCACAGTCCAAAGATGTGCGGGTTAGATTGATTGGCCATGCTAAAAATTGCCCTTAGTGTCCTGGGATGCGTAGGTTAGAGGGATTAGTGGGTAAATATGTAGGGATATGGGGAAGGGCCTGGGTGGAATTGTGGTCGGTGCAGACTCGATGGGCTGAATGGCCTCTTTCTGTTCAGTAGGGTTCCTAAGATTTCTTAGAAAAGGAGTTCCAGCTGTCCGCATGCCAAGCTTAAAAGACAAGAGAGACGAGCTGGAAAAGAAGGGGGTAATCTGTCAGGATTAGCAGCATGATAGCAGTGAAACAACCTGGAAAGCTGTGAGTATGCTTAAACCCAAAGGATCTAAATAAAGCACTGGAGAGATCTCACTATCCCATGTCAACCATTGGTGAAATGTTGGCACAACTTGCTAAGGCAAAGATTTTTACTGCCCTCGATGCAGAAGATGGTTACTGGCAAATGAAGCTGGATGAAAGCAGCAGCTTTCTAACTACATTCTGGATGCCATTCGGGAGATACAGATGGTTGCATGAACAGATTGCCGTTTTCATGGCTCCAGAAGAGTATCAATAGAGACAGCGTGAGATACTCAGTGACCTTCCCATAGTGGATGATCTGATGGTCTATAGATGTGGAGACACAGTGGAAGAACCCTGAGAAAGTGATACAAGCGACCATCCGCCTCAAAAGCCGTGTATTGTCGGTCCTCTGGGCGAATGGGGAGTTGGTGGTAGGCAGACTTGAAGTCTATGGTGGAGAACACCCGGTACTGCGCAATCTGATTGACCATATCAGATATGCGCGGGAGAGGATACGCATCCAGCTGCGTATATCGATTAATGGTCTGACTGTAGTCAATGACCATCCGGGGTTTTGACCACCACGACCTGCGCTCTCCACGGACTAGCGCTGGGTTGTATGATCCTTTCTTTGAGGAGCCGCTGAACCTCAGATCTAATGAAGATCCGATCCTCAGCGCTGTAACGCCTACTTTTAGTCGCGATGGGCTTGCAGCCTGGCACAAGATTCTGGAACAAGGAGGGTGTGGTGATCTTCAGCGTCGAGAGGCTACAGGCGGGGCGCGTTGGGCAATTTGGAGGCTGCTGCTGTTTTCCCACTGCCAGTGAAGGGAGTGGCCCACCGTACTGTAGGATTACACTCCTCAAGTGGACCATGAAGTTTAGTCCGAGAAGTATTGGCGCGCAAAGATACGGCAACACTAGGAGCTTGAAACGCTCGTAAACTGTGCCTTGCACCTTCAAAGTTACCACGCAACTCCCTAGCACGGTAACAGACCGGGACCTCGATGCCATGGAGATTGTCTGTTTGGCAGGTTGAATCTGGAGTCCACACCGCTTCACAGTGTCTGGGTGGATAAAGCTCTCAGTGCTCCCGCTGTCAAACAGACAATAAATCACGTGGTCATTTACCTGGATATTCATCATAGATTTGTCAAGTCTATGAGGCTTGGCCTGGTCCAGGATGATCGATGCCACCGTTGGTTCATGAGCGCCACTGCAGGCAGCTGAAATCGATGAGGAGGACCCCTGCTGGTCGTTCACGGTCAGTGTCGACCAACATGGCCGCTCCCATAGGTCGCACGTGGGTGATGGCACCAAACTCAGCGACCCCTGGTGGTCACACACCTCCGACTCCGTCGACCGTAATGGCGTCGTCCTGGCCTCGCATGTGGACGAACCCCTCGATGACTTCGACAACGAAGACCCGAGCTCTGAAGAATCGCAGGCTGCACTGCCATTCCTAGGTTTAGATCGGCACACTTTCGAATAGTGCCCTTTCTTACCGCATGCGGTGCACAACACAGCTTTAGCGGGACACCGTTGCCGAGTATGCTTCGCTCCCCCACAGAAGTAGCACCGCGGGCCGCCCGGGGCTGCTGCCGTCGTCTGGCCCGAGTGTGAGCACGCCATTACGCAGCATTTCGAACCCGAGGGACGAGGAGGGATTGGCGACTGCTCCTGCCACGTTGTCTCCACATGGTCCTCCGGATATAATACTAAGCTTTTGGAGGCCGTCTCCAGCATCTCCGCTAGCTCGATTGCCTGGGTAAGATTAAGATAACCCTTCTCCAACAGTTTAAGTCGAATGTACGATGATCCGACTCCCGCCACAAACGCATCTCGGGCGAGGTCGTTCATACTCTGCTCAGCCGACACAGCTTTGCAGTTACAGCCCCTGGCTAGCTGTAGGAGCTCGTTCGCATATTCCTCCATCGTTTCGCCAGACTGCCGTCGTCGAGTGGCTAGGAGGTAACGAGCGTGTATTTCATTGGGTGGTTTGATATAGCGCTTCTTCAGAAACTCGAGGGCCTTAGTATAATCGGTGGCCGCACGGATCGCGAGGTAGACAGTGTCGCTTACCCTCGCATGGTGGACCCGGAGTCTGTCATCATCTGTGGTGACCACTGCGGAGGCTGCCAGGTAGTCTTCGAAGCACTTCAGCCAGTGGTCGAAGGCGTTAGAAGCGCCCACCGCACGTCGATCTAGTGTAAGGCGTTCCGGCTTCAGGATCTGCTCCATACTCTCTTTTTTTTTCTTCGACGAGAGTTTAACAACAGTAAATAAAATTGATGCGCTTCTCAAACACGAGGCCAGATGCTCGGTAAATGAAAGGCTTTTATTTACTGTAATGAAGCAGTCAGTAACTATATACACTATCCCAGACTGAAGGGGTCCCGGCCAGAGCAGGGACCTTTATACCTCTCCCAGGAGGCAGAGCCCGACTGGGATGTACCACAACACTACAGTACAAAGGTGTAACAACCCCACCCTAACCCCAACAGCAACAAGTAGCACAACCCAACAGTAACATATGTACATCCTTGTAGTACTGGCCAGCCCCTGGCTCAGTACCATCCAGTGGGAACCAACGATGGTTCACCACAATGTCAAAGGTGAAGTTATCTAGCAGTGTGATGTCAGCGAGACAGGTCTTGGAGCAACCTGATTGCAGCAAAAACAACCGGTAGCATTTACATCTTCAGCATCAATGCAAATTGAACAACTCTATGCTCCAATTGAGAAAGAGTGCCAGGCTATTGCTTTTGCTTGTATGCATTTTCATCAAAACCTACTTGGGAAAGACTAAATAACAATGCAGTATGATCACAAGCCACTTCAAAGCACTTTTCTCAATCTGCTACTATCTTCCTCAAAGTGCCTGCAAAGAAAGTGACATCTGGACATGTTATATATAAAATAAAAACAGAAAATGCTGGAATAACTCAGCAGGTCTGGCAGCATTTGTGGAGAGAGAAACAGAGTTAAAATTTGGAGTCATACCCCTCTGAAGAGGGGTAGAAATGTGGGATTATATAGTTGGAGATGGGGAGGAGGATGCAGAGTAGAATAGAAGGTCAGGGATAGGTCAGAGCCAAGGAGAGATTGACAAAGATGTCATGGACATCTTTATTGAATGCATTTTAGAAATTCAGATAAATGACATTAATGCATTACCATCGTTCATTCTCTCCGTCATCGCCTCAAAATATTCAATATTGCTGCTCAAGCAAGATTTTCCTTTTTAAAATCCATGCTGGCTATTCATTATTATATTTCTCATTTCTAGATGTCCCTCTATTCTCTGCTTTAGTAAGGATTGCATTATTTTTCCCACCATTGATGCCAGTTGACTGGTTTACAATTTCTTGGACATATTCTGTCCACCTTCTTAAATATAGGAACCAGTTAGCTATCTGCCAATCCTCTGGCACTGCAGCTTTTTCTAATGGATTATTAAACTTAAGTAGTATGGCCTCTGCTATCTCTTCCTTAGATTCCATCCACATATTTTGAAATAATCTATCAATTATAAAATTATTGAATGAGTCTTTTATTTTAAACGTAAACTTAATGTGAATGGCTGGATCCAAATATCTTTAACAGAGCAATTCAAAATTAACAAATAGGAACAAAAACGTCTTCTTCAAGGTGAAAATCTGTTACTGTACACGTACCAGTTTGGAAAGGTTCATGTCACGCAGAACTCTCATGACCACTGTCTTCTCTGGTTCATTTGGGTTGGATCTTTTAACAGCACCCAGAGTTCTCAGCACAGAGAGAATGTTACGCAAACCAAAGTCATAGTGCACCTGCCAAAGTAGGATAATAACTAATATCATAAAAATAACACCATGAACAACAATGAATATTAATTAAGATACAGTAAAAATTAGATCTGCACTCGAATGTGAGGAAGCAAGGAATGCAACGATTACCAAAACTATCATTCACCAGAAAGTAATCAATATACATTGTGTGCAGTTCTGGTCAATTGTGTGCAGTTCTGGTCACCTCACTATAAGAAGGATGTGGAAGCGCTGGAAAGAGTGCAGAGGAGATTTACCAGGATGCTGCCTGGTTTGGAGGGTAGGTCTTATGAGGAAAGGTTGAGGGAGCTAGGGCTGTTCTCTCTGGAGCGGAGGAGGCTGAGGGGAGACTTAATCGAGGTTTATAAAATGATGAAGGGGATAGATCGAGTGAACGTTCAAAGACTATTTCCTCGGGTGGATGGAGCTATTACAAGGGGGCATAACTATAGGGTTCGTGGTGGGAGATACAGGAAGGATATCAGAGGTAGGTTCTTTACGCAGAGAGTGGTTGGGGTGTGGAATGGACTGCCTGCAGTGATAGTGGAGTCAGACACTTTAGGAACATTTAAGCGGTTATTGGATAGGCACATGGAGCACACCAGGATGATAGGGAGTGGGATAGCTTGATCTTGGTTTCAGATAAAGCTCGGCACAACATCGTGGGCCGAAGGGCCTGTTCTGTGCTGTACTGTTCTATGTTCTATTGATCTCATAAGTATTTCTGTTGTACTTTTCCAGTATTGATGCAGCCCTAAAGTCATAGCAAGCTAACTTGTGGAATTTTCCAGCACTTCAGCAGATTTTATGATCAGGGATGAATTCTATTTTAGGCATTATTAACCTTTACAGGCAAACAGACCTTCTTACTAAAAATCCTTTCTTAGTTTAAAAGACAAGATCACTGGGCATATGACGACTACTCTAGCTGTAGTGGTGCTCAAATTAACTGGCATTTGATCATAGTTCCTCTCCAGAGACTTGTACACGTAATCTAGGTTGAAACACCATGCGGTACTGAGGGAATACAGCATGATCAGAGGTGCTGTCTTTCAGGTGAGTTGTTAAATTAAGGTCCTGTCAAACCTCCCAAGAGGGCATCAAAGATCCCTTGGCACTATTTTGAAGAAGAAAGGAGATTTTCCCAATGTCCTGATCAATATTTTGAAGGAATGCCTTAGAATTTCAATTTATCACTAAAACAAATTGTGGGCAAAATTTTCCGCTCCCACCAATGGCGGGAACCATGGTGGCTGGGGACACTAAGTTTGGCATGATTGTAATCGTCAGTTACCCACCGGTGGAAGATTAATTTGGCATTTTGTTCTCCCGCCTTTGATTAATGGTGGATTAATGGTGGATTGTATTTCCTGATGAACAATGCATTGATCAGTGTCTCATGCATGCTGATTAAAAGGCCACCTCGCTGGAATTAAGTCCATCCACCAAATTAAATTCCCTTCCAGTGAAAATCTACTATGTTCAGATTTCCAACTGTATATCAGTGACATGCACTTGGAAAGCTTCACCACTTCCATAAATAGGAGTTCAGTAGAAGTGGCTTTCATCTTCTTGGGGTCCTCACATAACTTCACTCAAGTGCCAGTAGAAAAAGCTGTGTCTTGGTTGGACAAATGAGGCAGGCAAAGGCCGGAAGTGCGGAGCAAAAGCTGGTCAGGGGAAGCAGGCTTTAAGTGGAAGGGGAGTGTCATACAGGGCGAGGTTAGTGGTGTTAATGGTAAGGTCCTGTGGGAGGTGGACTCAGGAGGCTTACTGCTTACAAACCTCTCTAACACTGTCAAATCCATTTTATACTTGTGGCATAACGAAATATTTTTTAAAAATAGTTGGTTATTTTTTAAAGTCGCAAGTATATGTCCTAATCATTTGTTTTACTCCCAGTAAAATTTAATTTAAAGAATGAAGTTTAATAAGGCCATTCAATTTCCGTATTTTGTTGCCTGTGTGAATGCTTCATTTGATTGGCTGCTTACCTTGTTTGATGGCATCACTGTTGCTGGACACTCTCTTAATTGGCACAAAATTCAAACTAACCTTAGGGGGGGAAAGGAAGTCCACACCACAGAGATTGTTAGATCATTATGGACCGTCCCCTCCGAGGGCAGCAATGGGGCTAGTATAGCATCACATGCTGTAGTTAAGATTACCTGTTTGGATAACTGCTCCTCACACAGTTTGTAGAGTGTGTAAAACTTGCGACTAAGAATTTGGTTGTCACGGAAACCAGCACTGGCCAACTTGACACGCATGATAATGGCACGATCTGGCACCATCATGGCCACTGTACGGAACTGAATCTTTAGATTTTCAGGTAGCTCCTGACGTCCTGCATAACCTGGGTTCTAAAATTAACATTCAATACTTAGCAGTTACTAGTAAAAAAATAGTAATTTTACTATTAATATATTATTACTTTAATATCTCTGAAAAGAAAGATATGCTTTGCATCTTGCACTCGGCAATATTTGCATTCTGTACTATCCGAGTGTCTGTATCATAGGATCCCTACAGTGCAGAAGGAAGCCATTCGGCCCATTGAGTCTGCACCGACAACAATATTAGAGGCCCTATCCCCGTAACCCCACGTATTTACTCTGCTAATCCCTCTGACACTAATGGACAATGTAGCATGGCCAATCAACCTAACCTGCACATTTTTGGACTGTGGGAGGAAACCGGAGCACCCGGAGGAAACCCACACAGACACGGGGAGAACATGCAAATTCCACACAGTGATGCAAGGCCGGAATTGAACCCAGTTCCCTGGCGTTGTGATACAGCAGTGCTAACTACTGTGCCACCGTGCTGCCCGATGAGTATCATTACTTTGTAATATTTGTAAGTTAAATATATGGTCAAATGTTTCCTCTAGAATGCATTTCTGAAAAAGGCTAAATTAATGTTCAGAAAGGAAAAATGCAAATTAACTTCAGTGAATATTCATTTAAGTTTTGTTCCTTACCATGGTTAGGAAGATACCAAACTCTCTGTCCATTTCTACAACGTCACCATCAGTGAAGTAAAACTGGGACTTTTTGTTCTTCTTACATTGTAGCACAATATAGATCTGTTGAGCAGCTACTGACAGAACAGGTAATTCAATCCGATTAAATTCATCGAAGCAACCCCATGCACCAGACTGAGCAAGTCCTACAGGGGAAAAGAGGGAAATTCAAGGATGTGAATCTTGAAATTCTCTGGCTTGTCATTTACAAAAAGAAGAAAATTGCTCATCTTTCACTGCTGGTATTTGATTACACGTCAAAAGTACTTCATAGACTGTAATTGGGACATCCTGAAGTCATAAAAGGTGATACATAAATGCAGGTTATTTCTTACTTCATCCCTCAAAGCATCAATGCTTCACTGAAATTCTAGGGCATTCATTCAAAATATATAATACATTTTGCAACTGATGCTTTGTAAGCTGTACTTGCTCAAAGAAAAGGAACACATCACCTTTACCTTTATAGATACGACCCAGACCTCTGTAGTCCATCTGATCTGAGCAATTAAACACAACAACATATTTTCCAAGACATCTGCCCATGTCTTTGGTAGTCTCCGTTTTTCCTGTTCCTGCAGGTCCTGCTGGTGCACCACCCATACTCATCCCTAACGCCTGAGACAGTGTAATATAACACCTGAAATAGATATGTATAGAAACTTAATTAACAATCTGTAATTAAAATAAAAATGTCCCAATGATAGTAAAGAGAATGAAATTCCTACTAAATGAGAAAAAGAAAAACATCCAGAAACCAAAAATATAATGATCAGCATGGATTGTCTTGTTTGATCAAACCAATTGAATTCATTGAAGAGATAAGAGTAGAGAATGGTAGATATCTAAATTTTCCAACAGGGCTTCAATAAGGAGCTCCATTATAGAGTAACACCAAAGCATGCAGAGTGTAGTGACAAGTAACAGAATTAATAGCTGGCTGGCTGTAAGACCAAGAGCAAAGAGTAGTAACAAATGTAGATGTTCAGAGTGGCAAAGGTTGTGAAGTGGGAACCCACAAGGATCAGCACATGTTTGTCAGAATTTATATTAACAATTTAGACTTTGGAATTATACCTAATTTCTAAATTTGAGGATGATACCAAATTAGGAGTGGGAATTGTAGTCAAAACCAAGGAGGACTGCAACAAATTTGAAAAAAAAACTTCCAGAATAGCTGTAATATTGGCAATTAAATTTCAACTCAAAAATGAAATATTACATTTTGGTAAGAAAAATAAGGAGGTCACATAATATTTGTAAGATAATAAATGTGAAAGAGGAGCAAAGAAATATTTGAGTGCCAAGAACATAAATAACTAAAAGTAGTGATAATTAATAAAGCCATTTTTTTAAAAAAGCACAACAAACTAGGGTTAGTTTCTAGAGGGATATAATTGAAAAGTACTGAAGTTTTAATGAACTCATATCAAACCTTGGCTAGATGACATTTGATGTAATGTGTGCAGTTGTGACTACCACATTATTAAGAGGATATAAAGGAACTAACTGGAGCAAGACAAATTTACAGGGATGAAGCCAGAACCACAAGAACCCTTCAAGAAAGGATAAACATGTTGGATCTCTTTTCTTATTGAAAGAGAATGTGAAGGTTGGACAAATAGAGATCTTTAAAATTAGGTAGCTTTGATAGAATGGATAGAGTGTTTCCAGATGAGCGGAAAAGCAAAAGTAGAGCTCATCAATATGAGATAGTCACCAAGAAATCAACTGTGGGCTTTATAAAGAACTCTTTTACCCACAGAGTGCTGAGAATTTGAAACTCACTACCACGAGGACTGGTTGAGACAAATAGTATAGATGCATTTAAGGGCAAGCCAGACAAGCATAGAAGGGAATTGAGGATTATCCTGATTAAGAAGGATGGGAGGAGCTACAAATGCAGTATAAATTCAAGAATGGACTAGTTAGGTTGAGAGGTGTATTTCTGTGCTGTATATGTTCTGTAATTTTATGTGATATTAGTTTGTCATAATTATCTTTCATCATATAATAAATGAGGAGGTCTTGTGGCGCTGCGGGTAATGTCCTTGCCGCTATGCTAGAAGCTCTGGGTTAAAGTCCCATGATGTGGAGGTGCCGGCGTTGGACTGGGGTAAGCACAGTAAAAAGTCTTACAACACCACGTTAAATTCCAACAGGTTTATTTGGTAGCACAAGCTACAAGCTTTTGGAGCACTGCCCCTTCATCAGGTGAGTGGGAGTTGTTCACAAACAGGGCAGGACAACGCAGGGCAGGACAATGCAGAATCGCTAAGCAGAAACTGATAGCCAAGTTCTGCACACATGAGGACGGCCTCAACCAGGATCTTGGGTTCATGTCACACTTGCCTGGGCTTGCAAAATCTCACTAACTGTCCTGGCTGGAGACAATTCACACCTCTTTAACCTGTGCTTAATCCTCTCTCCACTCACATTGTCTGTACCTTTAAGACTTGATTACCTGTAAAGACTCGCATTCCAACCATTATCTTGTAAATTGAGTTTGTGTCTAAATATGCCCTGTTTGTGAACACAACACCCACGCACCTGATGAAGGGGCAGTGCTCTGAAAGCTTGTGGCTTGCGCTACCAAATAAACCTGTCGGACTTTAACCTGGTGTTGTGAGACTTCTTACTGTTCAAGTCTCACCCCAGGACTTGATGACCAAGGAAGGTGCATTCATAATGTGACAAAATTAACCAGCAAAATCATTCCAATAATGGGCGGTAAGAGTGGGGGAGAGACTGCTAGTCATCCACACTTGATGTGGAGTTGGTGCACCCTCAAGATATAAGGCTCTGGTGAGAGGCTGACAACTGTTCCTAGAAATAAATTGCTCTGGGAACGGGTGGAAGTCTGCCTTGTGCACCATTAGGTGCAGGAAGGAAAACAACAATATAACATCTATTCATTCAGGCTGCTAGTTCAGGTTTTAGCAGTTACCTACTGTCGTGTAGTATTTAACAGTTACTGACTACACCAATTAACTGCAAAAATAAATTCCAGATTATACAGTATATTATACAAAGTGCTGATGAATATCTTACCTGTCAGTTAATGGTGTTATTACAAGACGATCTGTACAGCCTAGATATTCATTGCAATAGTTGAACTCAACATCTGTGATCTGAATAATACATTTATCTGTGTCCTCTATGAAGTAAAACCGGGACTGCTTTTGCCATTCAAAGTCAGAAGTGGACTTAATGTTCATGCGCACCTAGTGCAATATTAGAAGCAAATATTAGAATTATATCCACCCTGCAACATGCTTTGTGAACACTTGTTTTGAAGATGGCATTACATACCAAATCATCAAAAATGTCTTTCTGGTGTACATGGATGGTGATAAGTGTTTCATATTTCGTTCGTTCCATTTTTGTTAGTTCACGGGTTGTCATGTCAATCAAATCATTAAGCATATCCAGAAACGTCTGATTAGTTGTTTGCATGATCTGTATCAAACAAATACTTCATGTTACATGTTTTCAGCTGTACACCTTCAACCCTCATGCTTTGTGTTAATTCAACCTTACACTTCAGCAGAAATCCAATAAATCTACCTCACAGAACAGTAACTTTTCTGTAGCAATCTAAACTTTCTGTCTGAAGAATGTTTGAATGGTAACAAAAATATATGAAGGCTATGATAGGGTAGTATATCATGTAATTTGTGAGAAAATGATGTGAATAGCTCTCAAACTTTTTTAAAATTTCATTCATTGGGTACGGTTGCTGTTGACAATGCAAGCATTTATTGCTCACCTCATGCCTTTGAAAAGATAGAGATGAGCGAGCACTTTGAATCGTTGCAGTCAATGTGGTGATAGCCTGGAGTGCTATTAAGTAGGGCATTCCAGGATTTTGACCCAGCAACGATCAAGGAACAACAATATACTTCCAAGTCAGGGAGGAGCTGGAAGATAATTGGTGGTGGTTTTTCTTTGTGCCTGCTGCCCTAATCCTTTTAGAGTCGCAGGTTTGGGAGGTGCTGTTGAACAAATCATGCTGAGTTGATGCAGTGCATCTTGTAAATGGTACACACTGCTGTCATGTGGAGCTGATGGTGAGGGAGTGAAGGTTTAAACTGAGAAACACAAATTCCCTTCTGTCTGAAATGTTAAATTAATATATAAGTATACATAATTGTAACTTATAAAATTCTAATAGGACTAGACAGGGTAGATGCAGGATGTTCCCCATGGTGAGGGTGTCCAGAACTAGGGGTCACAATCTGAGGATACAGGGTAGACCATTTAGGACAGAGATAAGGAGACATTTCTTCATCCAAAGAGTGGTGGGCTTGTAGAATTCATTACCCCAGGAAGTGGTTGATGCCAAAACATTGAATGTATTCAAAAGGCGGCTGGATATAACACTTGGGGCAAATGGTATCAAAGGTTATGGGGAGAAAGCAGGATTAGGCTATTGAGTTGGACAATCAGCCATGGTCGTGATGAATGACAGAGCAGGCTCGAAGGGCCAAATGGCCTCCTCCTGCTCCTATCTTCTATGTTTCTATGTTTCTATGTGAAAGAGACAAAGCGATAATATAATTCTTTAGAAGTAAAAGTAAAACTAATTCATCTAATAGTACAAAAATGTTTTAATTAAGTAGATTAATTTTTGAGTTAGATTTAAGAGTTTGTATGGAAATCTTAAATAGAAGCCAATTTCTTTCAACACATGAAGTTTAACAAATTAACAAGTGTTTCATTTTTGTGTTGGCTAAGAACTTTAGCAGGAAATTAAATCTGATTATTCTTTACCTTCATATGCCAAAATAATGCTATTTTCCAGTACCTGCTGCGCAAGGTAGAGATAGGGGACAGATTTTCCTTCATTACTCCTGAATATAGTAGAAAAGTGAGCAAGGGGGACTGTAACAGGAGCCTGCCCAATTTCCTATCTATTCAAATCAATGGATAGCAAATTAGGCTGAATCTAATATGAGGATCAATCAACTGTCAGCTTTTCTTTTTTGCCAGATAATCCAATATGCACAAAAGCAGAGAAGTGGAGACCTGACATAGAAATTCCAGCGGTTAAGCTGGATTGGGGAAAGAACCAAGTTTCTCTGAATTTTCACGTTGGAATGGAAGTTGATATTTTGCCAGATTTTCAAAGAGAATGATTGCCTGGTGATAATTACCGGAGCAAAAATAGGATGACATTTCAACTGTTGTAGAGACAAAGAAGGCTGGCCATGTGAATTACTAAACCATTCATCTTCCATCCATCACTTACATTTTTATATTGCTGTAGCTTTCCAGAGTTACTTTAACCCACCTAGCTCCAAGAATAAGACAGTTAAACTCAATGCACAGGCAATGACATACTCTCATTGTGACTATGTCCTTGGAACAAAAGAAACATCTAGTGCAATTTCTGCTAATACTTAATCACTATCTTAAAACTTAGAGAAACTTCCATGTTAACCATTTGCAACAAATTTTCATTCTTTCATGGGATGTGAACATCGCTGGCAAAATTTGTTGTCCATCACTAATTGCCTTTGAGAAGGTGGTGAGGAGCCAGTTTGCAGGTGGTTGTGTTTCCATCCACTTCATGCCCTTGTCCTTCTGAGTGGTCACATGTTTGGAAATTGCTATCGAAGGTGAGTGGCTGTAGTGCATCTTATAGATGGTGCACACTACTGCCAGTGTGCACCAGTGATGGGTGTGAATGTTTTGTTTGGTGAATGGGATGCCAAGCAAGAGGGCTGAAATGTCTTGGAATGTGTCCAGCTTCTTGAGTGTTCTTGAAATCACACTCATCCAGGCAGGTGAAGAGTATTCCATCACACTCCTGGCACCATGTAAATGGTAAACAGGTTTTGGGGAGTCAAGAGATGAGTTACTTGCCACATAATTCCCAGCCTTTGACCTGCCCTGCAGCCACAGTATTTATGTGGCTAGTTTCTGTTTCTGGTTAATGGTAACCCCCAGGATGTTGATAATGGGGGAATTCAGATAATAGTAATGCATTTGAATGTCTTGGGAGGGTGATTAGATTCTCTCTTATTGGAGATGGTCATTAACTGGCACCTGTGCAGTGGAAATGTTACTTGCCACTTATCCTTGCCAGGTTTGAATGTTGTCCAGATCTTGCTACATTCTGGAATGGACTGCTTCAGTATCTGGAGATTGCAAATGGTAATGATATTATAAAAATGAGGTTTGTAACATTGTTATGTGTTGGGACTGTGTCTTTACCTTTGGGTAAAATGATGGAGTCGCATTCTGAGGTCTGCTTGACAACAGGTCTGGATGAAATGGCTATTAAAGATTAAAGCATGGCCTGAGTTGATCTCCTGTAAAGTAGGTGTAAGGTGTTCACACTTGGAGACAATGGCAGCAGCATCTGTGTTTACAGTGGTTGGGCTGCGAGTCTCCAAAGTCCCAGGAAGATGTTGAGAATGTCGGGTTATAAATGGCTATACCTTCAACTGTCATTTATTTCCAAGCTGGAATAGAATTGGGTCTAAAGAATAGCTCATCAGCATTTCTACCCAGATACAAAGCCCATGTGATTAATGTTGCACAGCGACTGAGAGAGGGAAAGGGTTTCTACTATGTTCCTGAAAACTCACAGACACAGGGAATGTGCTGGAATCTGGGAGAGGCTAAGCAGCTAGAAACAACAGGTTTCTATAGTTCACCACTTAGGAATGTGGGTTAGCTCTTAAGGTCAACTTGCAAAGGCCATGGGTGGGATTTTCCAGCCATGCTCACCCCAAGTTCAGAAAATCCCCGTCCGAGGTTAACGGACTTTAGCATGGTCCTGTTCCGCTCATTACGATTCCCGTAGTGGGTGGGATGGGAAAATTCCACCCCATATTCATGAGGATTTAATTAATGGCTATTACCTTTTTATCAACTTTGGCATTATTTAAAGCTTCTTCTGAGTTTCTCGTCCAGATCATCTGAATACCCAGCAAACCAATCTGTGCAGGGAACATGGCCTGAAACTCATATAGCTTAATCTCCTGATCAGTGATAGCTATTGATGCCTGGCGGATAATACTGTGAATTGTCTTTCTGACACCAGACAGGAGTTGCGCCAGCCAGACTTCCACATTGCCCTAAAATATAAAATAATTAGAAGAAATCAAATACCATGGCAATAATTAAATTTGAAAGCACAGGTTTCAGAAAACATTACCCAAGAAATCAATCTAAGCAATAATTGTCCAAAATAAAATGCAATTGCATCATGACCAACCTCAACAGGCACATTTTCTCCAAATTCCTTTCATTTTAAAAGCGTTCATTTGAGACATAAATTAAACTGCACAATTTATTTGCAATAAGGTATGTGAATGAACAAATAAAGCACTCAAAAACAACACCTAATTCACAGCGGAACGGTAATCAGAAAAGTCAATGGAATGCTGAACTATGGGGTCAATAAAAAAGATGCTGAAATCTGAAATCAAACTCAGTGCTCTGCTTTCTTTGAGCACTGCGACCATTGAGACACAATTGAGCCATTCAAGTGCTGAAGACAATGTACAGAAAAGTCATGAAGCTGTTCCTTAATACTTGTGTCTTAGTCCAGGAGGAGGTTTCTGAGGAAGTGATCTTATAGAGATTTTAAACTGGCTGATGTAATGAGTAAAGAAAATCTAGAATATATTACTTTAAATTTGGAGAGTAGACCAGGGGAACACAAGTTCAAACTAATAAAACATAAATTTCGGGACAGACATCAGGAAGTTTGCCTTCACAGAAAAAACGATTAACACAGGAAATTGACTCCTGGGGTCAAATTTTCATTTCAGGAGTGGGAACTCACCAGCTAAAACATTTCTAGGTCCCAACCCTGCACAGCATCAATATCAATGGCACAACACAACTAAATGGAATTTAGAAGAACGAGAGGTGACCTTATTGAGATACGTAGGATTCTCAGTGAGCTTGACAAGGTGGATGCTGAGAGGATGTTTCCTCTTGTGGGAGAATTTAGGACCAGAGGGCATAATCTCAAAATTAGTGGCCATCCATTTAAGGCAGAGATGAGGAGGAATTTCTTCACTCACAGGATAGCAAATCTGTGGAATTCTTTACCACAAAGAGTTTTGGGTGCTGAGTCATTAAGTATGTTCAAGGCTGAGATAGATCCTTAACCTGTAAGGGAATCAAGGGGTATGGGGATAAGGTAGGAAAGTGGAGTTGAGGATTACATCAGATCAGCCATGATCTCATTAAATGGTGGAGCAGACTTGGGCTGAATGGCCTACTTCTGTTCCTACGCCTTATGGTGCCTGTCATTAATTAGCCCAGAACTGGGTTTGGCACCCAATTAATTAGGGGTGCAGGCATGGGCTTGGCATGGAGGATAACTTAAAAGGCAAAAGGCAGCCTTGAATGAACTTTCAGCCATTGCGAATGAACAAGCAGGAAGAGCAGATGGCCAACGGTGATTTGGGTAGACATTTCCAGGTAGTGCCACATTGTTCTGATAATTTCTTTGACGGCATGATAGTGACTCTGGTGAACAGGAATACTGTACCCTGCCCTCCATCTCGAGAAAGAGATAAAGCAAGCCAGCAGCCTTACCTCTCAAGAGTCAAAACACTCTCTCCTCACAAAATCAAGCCTCTCAGCTTTAGCGATAGCAGCCTTGTTGCATGAGCAAATGAGTTTAAAGCTCCAATTTTATATAACCTTTGCACACCGCAGTCACAAGCACATCCCGCTCCCTGCTGTGCCTCTGACAGCTAAGCTCAAACATGTCCCAGAACCTCCGGGTTCCCTATGTTTGTCATTTGAACATTGCTAACTGTTGCTTCCCATATTCCTAATGAGCTCAGCAATGAGCTCGGCAAGTAATTAATTAGAGGGATGCAGGATGCTGGCTCCCACCTCCTTCCCTTCCTTTGAAAATCTAATACATCACTGAGGTGTCAGGAAGCAATGGTGCCTTCTGAGTGTGTGATTTACTGGGCTCACCTGCGCCTGAATTCAGCCCCACAGGGGGACTGAAATTCAGCCCTGGATGCAGCAAGGAGTTATAATACATAGAATTGTTAAAAAGCAGCTGGTGACTGCAATGGGGAGAATGTTAGGGTCTTTCTGAATGGATGAGCTGAGAAGGGCTGATCTTTTCCCCTGTAATTATTCCACACTCCATTTTGAACGGTCCCGTGTTTTCTTACCTGCGCTGTAATTGATTCAATGAGGTCAACTTTTTCTCCTTCCTGAGATTCAAAGCGGAGGATCTGATCGTAATTTGTTTCATTGAACCCCACTCTATTAACGTTGTCAAAAAGACTTAGCAGGTGAGCCTGAAACAGTTAAAATGTTTTACTTTAGTTTATCGGAAATGCATTCAATCATTCAGGTGTGCTCTGCCTGAAGACAGGTGCTTGGTTCATTTTCTGCTGATGCTTGACCCTGAATAGTTTCCCCCTGTGGTGGTTTGCCACCATCTTCTCTCTGGGGCAGGTCAAAGAGGCAGATCTTAAATCTACATCAGCTGGAACAGGAATTGAACCCGTGCTGTTGGCTTTATTCTGAACCACGCACCAGCCATCTAGCCAACTGAGCAAACCAGCCCTCATGTCTGAAACATGTTGAATATTTATATCGAGCATTATTTTCCAATACATTTTCAGTACATTTTAAAATGATTCAGTATTCTCCATTTCTGATTGTAATATTTTCCTCCTATTTTTGTAACTTTTATTGTGCGACCTGTTTGTGTACGAGTTGTCAGTACAGATTAGGCAGAATTTAGGGTCGGAAACTTCCTCCATGTTCAGCAGATCTTCCACCATAACTGGGAAACGAGCAGGATACCTCAGAGTGCAACGGAGACCAGGTTGCATTGGCTTCTGATATTTTCTGGAAGTTTCATGCTTACCTTAAAGTGGCACAAAATCAGTTGGCCCTTAAAAGGCAAATTGACAGCTGAAGGAGGTGTCAGCCACAGAAACTGTACACCAATAGTTAAAACTCCAGAGACGTATTGGGCAGGGATCCAATCTACCCAGCCTTCCAAGTGAGTTGAGAGTGACCTTCACAGGAGTGTATGCATGTGTGTGCCCTGGGTGACATTCAAGACATCAAAAGAAGGCAGAACAAAAAAAAACCTTTAGCATATCAAACAGAGATACTTAGGTTCTTGATGGTAAGGGGATGAAAGGTTATGGGGAAAAGGCGGGAGAATGGGGTTGAGAAATTTATCATTCATGATTGAATGGCAGAGCAGATACGATGGGCCGAATGGCCTAATTCTGCTCCTATATCTTTTGATCTTATGATCTCTTGCTCGTAACTGAGTAAATTATTTTTCATCATTCCCTAGTTATCTTTGTGAGAAACTGTATGAAAAAAATGAACAAGTGGGAATAGTGATGTTGGAAATACATAACCACATGCTTGCAATCTGCACAGAAACAAGAGCATCCTAGAGAAATCATCCTACCTGTATAGTGTGCGAATCTGAGGCTTGACCAAGGATTTCCAGCAGAGCAGGGTCGGAAACAAAGAAAAATCTGGGAAATAAAAGTCGCTTCTTTTCCAAATACCCGGTAAGTGATTTCTGACACATCTCTAGCTGCTCCAGTAAATGTGGTAAAAGCTGAGCTAAAGCCTCGTCGCCTACACAGCACTGCACAATGTTTGTATTGTCATGAGCTCTCTGCATGATCTTCTGCCACGACTTATCAATGTTCTGAAATCTTTTGGCCTCCTGAGGTAAAGAAAAGGGATTTTTTTTTAACCAAAGTGATTACAAGCAAGCTACATATTGTAATATTTCATTTTAAGATGTTTTATTTAAAGAGTTCATTTTTTAAAAATTAGACCATAAAATCTAATGGAATATAAAAATGACCCAACACAATTCCCCCATAGCCACTATTATACAACTTCCAGATTAAAAATGCAGGATTAGATACTGGATAAAAGCAAATTACTGCGGATGCTGTAATCTGAAACCTAAAGAGAAAATGCTAGAAAATCTCAGCAGGTCTGGCCACATCTGTAAGGAGTGAAAAGAGCTGACGCTTCAAGTCCAGATGATCCTTACAGATGCTGCCAGACCTGCTGAGATTTTCCAGCATTTTCTCTTTTGGTTTCAGAATTAGGTACTGCTAGGTGTGTGTAGTTGTCATGTTGTGGGATAATTATCGGTCTGGTCTTGAAGAGATTATGAAGTTTCTGTCAAGTTAAATTCGATTGATGAAAACTAAACTCTCACAAACACAAAGATTAGCTAGGATATTGATTAGTTCTAATAGATCAGACACGAATATAAGTAGTTAATGGAATTGTTTGTTCACAGAATGCCAAATCACCAGTCTCATCAAAAAACTAGCCCATAACCTCTCCATCCTTGCAAAAAACTGTCCCATTTCCAACTTTCCTTTCTCTTTAAAGATCTTAAATCATTGCTTCCCAAATACACGGCCATCTTTCCTGGAACTCCATGTTTGAACCCATTCAATCAGTTTTTCACCCTTGCTATATGACTAAATCAGCTCTTCTCAAAATCACAATTGTCATCCTATGCAACTGTGACAAAGATAAACTACCCTCTTTGTTCTTCACAACCATTTTGAAACATTTGACACAGTCGAGCATATCATCCTTCTCCAACACCTTTCCACTGTCACGCGGCTGGGTAGAACTGGACCCGCTTGGCTGCATTCTTATCTATCTAATTTTGGGCAGGAAATCACTTACAATGGTTTCTCTTCTCATTCTTGCACTGTTACCTCTGATGTCCCCCAAGGATTTATCTTTGGTCCCCTCTATTCCTAAGCTACATGCTGCTGCCCCACAGCGACATCATCTAACAACACGATGGGAGGGAATTACCAAGCAACCTACCACGTATTTCGCTGTGGTGGAGATGGCCCGCCATTGATTTGTGGAGGAATCTTCTGGTCTCAATGTTGTCAATGGAGTTTCCCATTGAATTCAGCCTCTGCGTTGGGGATACACCATTGGCGGGCGGAACTGGAAGATCCTGCTGGCATGAACGGCTGGAAAGTTCCGGCCCTCATCAGTTTTCACATGTATGCTGATGACACACAGCTCCACTTGCCCACCATCTCTCTTGACCCTGGCCTGCACTATCTCTAAATCTTCTTGACTGCTTGTGTGCCAGTCATTACTGGACAGGCAAACATTTCTTCCAATTAACTATTGGAAAGACTAAGGGGGTGATTTTATCTTCTTGTCCCACTGGTCGATAGGTGGGATGAGCCGATAAGATCGCAAAAGGTGGAAAGTTAGGTTCCTGGGAAGGACGCAAAGCCCAGATCTCAATATTTAAATCCGTTCAAATCTGGATTTAAATATTATTGGTGAGTCGGGACGCAATTGTCCAGGCTCACTTTCCTTAACAACCTCGCTGGTGAAGGTCCTCTTCTGTGGGGATCACATATGCTCTCCATCAACAGGGACCTGCTGTGATGGCCTCGCCAGTGGGACTGGAGGCCATTGAAGCTCCCCGGGAGGTGGGGGTGGAAAAGCTGTGCTAGCCTGGCATGCCAGCCTGGCACCTAGGCAGTGCCAGCCTGGGACACTAGCACTGTCAGCCTGGCACACTGGCAGTGCTCACCGAGCTCTGGAGAGTGCCTAGGGGTGGGGCCTGGAAACGGCAGGGCCTAAGGGAGAGTCTGGAGAATTGATCATGGAAAACAAGGAAATGGCAATGGCAATGAACAGATATTTTGTATCTGTCTTCACTGGAGAAGACTTAGAAAACTGCCCAGTGATACTTAAAAATCAAGAAGTGAAAGGAAGGGAAGAATTTAAAACCATCACCATCACCACAGGAAAGGTGCTGGGAAAACTACTCGACCTAAAGGCTGCTAAGTCCTCAGGACCAGATAGCCTGCATCTTAGAGCCTTAAAATAAGTGACTGCAGAGAAAGTAGAGGCACCTTTCAAAATTCCTTGGATTATCTAAGGGTCTCAGCACGTTAGAAAGTAGCAAATTGCAATAGGAAATAACATTTTTATTTAAGAAAGGAGGAAGAAAGAAAAGTCAATGGAATGTTGGACTATGGAGCTAATAAAAAAGACACTGAAATCTGAAATGAAACTTTACAGTGCTCTGCTTTCCTTGACCACTGTGACCATTGAGATACAATCAAGTCACTCAAGTGCTGAAGACAATGCACAGAAAAGGCATGAAGCTGATCCTTAAAACTTGTGTCTTAGTCCAGGAGGAGGTTTCTGAGAAGTAACCTGATAGAGGTTTTAAACAGGTTAATGTAATGAATAAAGAAAATCCACAATATATTACTTTAAACTTGGAGGATAGACTAGGGGAACACAGGTTCAAACTAATAAAACATAAATTTGAAGGCAGATCACGAAGCTTTTCTCACAGAAAAAGCAATTAACACACAGAATTGACTCCAGGCGTCAAATTTTCATTTCAGGAGTGGGAACTCACCAGCTAAAACATTTCTAGGTCCCAACCCTGCACTGCATTAATATCAATGGCACAACACAACTAAATAGAATTTAGAAAAACGAGAGGTGACCTTATTGAGACACATAGGATTCTCAGCAAGCTTGACAAGGTAGATGCTGAGAGGATATCAGGTGGATAGTGATGTAGTTGATTCTGTCATCAAACCAGCAGACAAAGGAGGGGCCATCGTCATACTGAACAGAACGGATTACTGCAAAGAAGTGTACTGACAACTGAACAACGAGGAACACTACAGATAGTTACCCACAGATCCGACCAAAGAACACACCCGTCAACTCAACACTCTGATCAAAACCTTTGATCCGGACCTTCAAAACACCCTCCGTGCTCTCATCCCATGTACTCCACGCGTTGGAGATCTCTACTGCCTCCCAAAGATACACAAGGCAAACACACCCGGCCGTCCCATCGTTTCAAGCAATGGAACCCTGTGCGAGAACCTCTCCGGCTATGTCGAGGGCATCTTGAAACCCATTGTACAAAGAACACCCAGCTTTTGTCGCGACACTACAGACTTCCTACAGAAACTCAGCACACATGGAGCAGTTGAACCAGGAGCACTCCTCGTCACAATGGATGTCTCGGCATTCTACACCAGCATCCCCCACGATGATGGCATTGCTGCAACGGCCTCAGTACTCAATGCCATCAACTGCCAGTTTCCAGATGCAATTCTACAACTCATCCGCTTCATCCTGGACCACAATGTCTTCACCTTCAACAACCAGTTCTTCATCCAGACACACGGAACAGCCATGGGGACCAAATTCGCACCTCAATATGCCAACATCTTCATGCACAGGTTCGAACAAGACTTCTTCACCGCACAGGACGTTCAACCGATGCTATACACTAGATACATCGATGATATTTTCTTCCTTTGGAGTCATGGTGAACAATCACTGAAACAACTATATGATGACATCAACAAGTTCTATCCCACCATCAGACTCACCATGGACTACTCTCCGGAATCGGTTGCATTCTTGGACACACGCATCTCCATTAAGGACGGTCACCTCAGCACCTCACTGTACCGCAAGCCCACGGATAACCTCATGATGCTCCACTTCTCCAGCTTCCACCCTAAACACGTAAAAGAAGCCATCCCCTACGGACAAGCCCTCCGAATACACAGGATCTGCACAGATGAGGAGCATCGCAACAGACACCTCCAGACGCTGAAAGATGCCCTCATAAGAACAGGATATGGCGCTCGACTCATCAATCAACAGTTCCGACGCGCCACAGCGAAAAACCGCACCGACCTCTTCAGAAGACAAACACGGGACACGGTGGACAGAGTACCCTTCGTCGTCCAGTACTTCCCCGGAGCGGAGAAGCTACGGCATCTCCTCCGGAGCCTTCAACATGTCATTGATGAAGACGAACATCTCGCCAAGGCCATCCCCACACCCCCACTTCTTGCCTTCAAACAACCACACAACCTCAAACAGACCATTGTCCGCAGCAAACACCCAGCCTTCAGGAGAACAGTGACCACGACACCACACAACCCTGCCACAGCAACCTCTGCAAGACGTGCCGGATCATCGACACGGATGCCATCATCTCACGTGAGAACACCATCTACCAGGTACAGGGTACCTACTCTTGCAACTCGGCCAACATTGTCTACCTGATAGGAAAGGATGTCCCGAGGCATGGTACATTGGGGAATCCATGCAGACACTACGACAACGGATGAATGAACACCGCTCAACAATCACCAGGCAAGACTGTTCTCTTCCTGTGGGGGAGCACTTCAGCAGTCACGGGCATTCAGCCTTGGATCTTCAGGTAAGCGTTCTCCAAGACGGCCTTCACGACACACGACAGCGCAGAGTCGCTGAGCAGAAACTGATAGCCAAGTTCCGCACACATGAGGACGGCCTAAACCGGGATGTTGGATTTATGTCACATTATCAGTAACCCCCACAGCTTGCCTCCTGGGCTTGTAGAATCTCACTTGCTGTTCTGTCTGGAGACAATACACATTTCTTTAACCTGTGTTTAATGTTCCCTCCACCCACATTGTCTGTACCTTTAAGACCTGGCTGGCTGTAGGATTCGCATTCTAATCAGTATTCTGCAACTTGATTTTGTCTGTTTGCACTGTTTGAGAGCACATTTCCACTCCATCTGACGAAGGAGCAGTGCTCCGAAAGCTTATGGTATTTGCTAACAAATAAACCTGTTGGACTTTAACCTGGTGTTGTGAGACTTCTTACCGTGTTCACCCCAGTCCAACGCCGGCATCTCCACATGTTGATTCTGAGACCAGGGTCTTGAATCTCAATAAAGGTAGCTTTGATGGCATGAGGCCTAAATTGGCCATGATGGACTTAGAAACATTACAGAAAGGAAATACAGTGGACAGGCAACGGCAGACATTTAAAAAGAGTGGTAAGGAAATTGTGGTCAAACCATGGCTTACAAGGAAAATTGGAGATAGTATCAGAAAAAGGATGTTTCCTTTTTGTGCAAATCTATTACTAGAGGTCATTGTTTTAATAATAAGGAGTTGCCCATTTAAGACCGAGATTAAGAGAATTTCTTTCTCTCGGAGGGTTTTGATTCTTTGGAACTCTCTTCCTGAAAGGCAGTGGAAGCAGAGTCTTTGAATATTCTTAAGGCAGAGATGGATAGATTCTTCATCAACAAGGGGGTGAAAGGTTGTTGGGGGTAGGCAGGAATGTGGAGTTGAGGTTAAAATCAGATCAGCCACGATTGTATTGAATAAGTGGAGCAGGCTCAAAGGGCTCTTGCTCCGAAATTTTATGTCACATTTAAGAATAATCATTGTTAGTCAATTATCTTCATATTTACAATTGCTTAATACTTACTTGACCCCTTTCATTTGAGACAACAATTGCGAAGACAACAAAATTATAATTTTGAAAGCGCTGCATGAAATTCTCAAAAGATTTACTTTCCCAGATTATACAAACCTGCGGCAGCTGTTTTGCAATGTCCCCACCAACAAACACGGCTTCCAGGTAAATCCAAAGGTTCTGAACTGTGAGCCAGTTTTCAATTATTTCTGTGGTATTTGAGAGCTTCTGCACCCACTGTTGAATAGTGGGTTTGAATGGTGCATTGTACCTACCAGCAAAGTAACACATCTTAGAAAAAAACTCATCTACAGCAACAAAAATGCTTTAACACTAATGTAGCTTTTTTTTACCATTTAGGTTTCTAACTATTCCTTTGTGCCCCTTGATCAAATCACTAATAAAATGAAACAAGTTGTCTGGATAAATTATATCCATTTGCATCAGGATTTTGAAAATTTCAATAGTAACTTCATTTGGAAAACTAGATTTACAAAGTGTTTTGCTCCCCTGAGGATCACACCTAAGTGTACTACATACAACACAGCAGGCCAAGGAAGTGCTCAGAGCCATAGCAATGATCTAAGTAGAGGTTTAGACTTGTAGTTGGTTGACTCAGCCACTGGCATGAACAATGACATAGAATAATTATATCCCAACCTTTAATCTTTCAATGGATAATTAAACCTCAAGCTGAATGTGAACTATAGCGTTAGAAATAACCGTACATTTTTAAAAATCTATTACATTTTCCAACCTCGGGTGAATAAAAGAAAGGTTATTACAATATTTCAGTAAATAAATACGAGAAAATGGTTTAACAGCCATATTTCAATTAAAGGATATTTATACACTGTTTGATCTTTATATTTCGATCAGGTGAACCTTTAAACAAGTTATTGTTTTATGATTCAATTCCATTATTTTAGCATTACAAAAAATATACACTATTATCCAGTTACCTGTTGCTCATTAATGAACCAAGTATCATCAGACTGTCCTCCATTAGTGCAATATTCTCTGTGGTATCTGATCCTTTCAGGAGCAACTCACCCCTCGTCTTGAACGGGGCAAAGGTAAGGACATGACCACTCCATTCATTAATTACAGCTTTCAGCTTGGCCTCAATATCCTTTTCTTTTCCTGCACTAATACAAATGTCCTGAAAAGCATTTTTGTTTATTTAGTAACTGGCACAATACATTGAATGTAATGTCTATTCAAATTTAATTATATGGAAAAATTATTTTTTATTTATTCTCAGAATGTAGACATTGACGGCAAGGTTGGGATTTATTGTCCATCTTCAGTTGAACTGAAAATGCGTTGGGAGGCCTTTTTCCTGAACCATGGCAGATGTTTTTATGTACGACTCAGTGATTTGTGAAACTTTGGGCAATTATCTGAAGAGAAAAGGTGCACAGTTATGGGAAAAGGGCTTTGGGGGGGAGGAGGAGGGTTGCGAGGGTGGGAGCAGCGAGATGAGCTGGAATCTGAAGGTTTCATGTTCTCTATTACTGACACTCTTATTTTTTAAACTAAATGATAATTCTAATATTCTCACGGGATTTGAATTCAAATTCTCTGCACTATTAGTCCAGGTTTTTAGAATACCTTCCTGGTTGCAGACCACTACACTACCATACTCATATCATAGAATGGTTACAGCACAGAAGGAGAACACTGGGGCCTGTCCTGTCTGTATTGGCCCACTGAAGGAGCAATTCACCTCACCCCATTTCCCTACATTTTCTCTGTTGCCCTGAAAAAAATTCCTTCATGGAGAGTGATACAACTCCCATTTCAATGCCAGAATTGAACCTGCCTCCACCACACTTTCAGGCAGTGCTAGCCATTCATTGTGTGAAAGAGATTTTCCTCATTGCTTTTTTTGGCAATTATTTAACATCTGTTTCTCGATCTTTCCACAAATTATAATAGTTTCCCCCTATCTACTCTGTCCCAATACCCTCATAATTTTGTATACCTCCATCAAATCTCCACTCAACCATCTCTTCTTCGTGGAAAACAGTCCGAACTTCTCCAATCTTTCCACGTGACTGAAGTTCCTCATCAATGGAACCATTCTCGCAAATCTTTTCTGCACCCTCTCTAATGTCCTCACATCCTTATTAAAATGTGGCACCCAGAACTGGATAAATAGTCCAATTGAGACCCAACCAGTGTTTTACACAGTTTTAACATAATTCCTTGCTTTTGTATTCAATCTCTATGTTGATAAAGCACAGGATTCTGTGTGCTATATTCACCTCACTCTTAACCTGTCTTGTTGCCTTCAATTATTTACGCACGAATATACCCAGGATCCTCTGCTCCTGAACTCCCTTTCGAATTGTACCCTATATTTTATATTTTCTCTTTGAATTCTTTCTACCAAAATGAATAACCTCACAATTCTCTACATCAAATTTCATCTGTCACTTGTCTGCATATTCTACCTATCTGTCTATATACTCTTAAAGATCTACACTATCCTCCTCATGGTTCATGATGCTTCCAAGTTTCATGTCATCATGCCAGTGAAAATTGGGGGTGCCAGGAATGGGGGTGGGAATCCTGGAAGTGGGTCTTTCCAACTGGATGAATATCTGGGCCCTTGAATACTTAATACCCAGTCCTTTGGAGCAGGTCTCTTTCATTGCCACAGCATCGTATGTTTTCACATAGAGTCATGCCTATGGACTTTCTTTGTTCTTTATGGTTTCTTTACGAGTCAAAGAGAAAAAGGAAGCATTTGTCAAAGCTAGGAGGCTGGGAACACACGAAGCAAGTGTGGAATACAAGGAAAGTAGAAAGAAACTTAAGCAAGGAGTAAGAAGGGCTAAAAGGGGTCATGAAAAAGCATTGGCCAGCAGGATTAAGGAAAATCCCAAGGCTTTTTATACATATATAAAGAGCAAGAGGGTAGCCAGGGAGAGGGTTGGCCCACTCAAGGACAAGGGAGAGTATCTATGGGTGGAGCCAGAGGAAATTGGCGAGGTATTAAATGAGTACTTTGCGTCAGTATTCACCAAAGAGAAGGACTTGGTGGATGATGAGTCTGAGAAAGGATGTGTAGATAGTTTGAGTCATGTTGAGATCAAAAAGGAGGAGGTATTGGGGTTCTTCAGAAACATTAAAGTAGACAAGTCCCCAGGGCCTGATGGGATATACCCCAGAATACTGCGAGAGGCAAGGGAGGAAATTGCTGGGGCCTTGAGAGAAATCTTTGTATCCTCGCTGGCTACAGGGGAGGTTCCAGAGGATTGGAGAATAGCCAATGTTGTTCCTTTGTTTAAGAAGGGTAGCAAGAATAATCCAGGTAATTACAGGCCGGTGAGCCTTACATCAGAGGTAGGGAAATTATTGGAGAGGATTCGTCGAGACAGGATTTATTCCCACTTGGAAATAAGTGGGCATATTAGTGAGAGACAACGTGGTTTTGTGAAGGGGAGATCATGTCTCACGAACTTGATCGAGTTTTTCGAGGAAGTGACGAAGATGATTGATGAGGGTAGGACAGAGGATGTTGTCTACATGGACTTCAGTAAGGCTTTTGACAAGGTCCCTCATGGCAGACTGGTGCAGAAGGTGAAGTTGCATGGGATCAGAAATGAGCTGACAAGGTGGATACAAAACTGGCTCGGTCAATGACAGAGGGTAGCAGTGGAAGGGTGTGTTTCTGAATGGAGGGCTGTGACAAGTGGTGTTCATGATGTGGAGATACCGGCGTTGGACTGGGGTAAACAAGTGGTGTTCCTCAGGGATCAGTGTTGGGACCTTTGCTGTTTGTAATATATATAAATGATTTGGAGGAAAATGTAACTGGATTGATTAGTAAGTTTGTGGACGACACAAAGGTTGGTGGATTTGCGGATAGCGATGAGGACCATCAGAGGATACAGCAGGATATAGATCAGTTGGAGTCTTGGGCGGAGAAATGGCAGATGGAGTTTATCCAGACAAATGTGAGGTAATGCATTTTCGAAGGTCTAATACAGATAAGCAATATACAGTAAATGGCCAAACCCTTAAGAGTATTGATAGGCAAAGGGATCTGGGTGTACAGGTACACAGGTCACTGAAAGTGGCAATGCAGGTGGAGAAGGTAGTCAAGAAGGCATGCGGCATGCTTGCCTTCATTGGCCGGGTTATTGAGTTTAAAAATTGGCAAGTCATGTTGCAGCTTTATGGAACCTTAGTTAAGCCGCACTTGGAATATAGTGTTCAATTCTGGTCGCCACAATACCAGGATGTGGAGGCTTTGGAGAGGGTACAGAAAAGATTTACCAGGATGTTGCCTGGTATGGAGGGCATTAGCTATGAGGAGAGGTTGGAGAAACCTGGTTTGTTCTCGCTGGAGCAACAGAGATTGAGGGGAGACCTGATAGAAGTCTACAAGATTATGAGAGGCATGGACAGAGTGGATAGTAAGAAGCTTTTTCCCAGGGTGGAAGAGTCAATTACTAGGAGGCATAGGTTTAAGGTGCGAGGGGCAAGGTTTAAAGGAGATGTACGAGGCAATTTTTTTACACAAAGAGTAGTGGGTGCCTGAAACTTGTTGCCGGGGGAGGTAGTGGAAGCGGATATGGTAGTGAGTTTTAAGGGTGTCTTGACAAGTACATGAATCAGATGGGAATAGAGGGATATGGTCCCCTGAAGGAAGGGGGTTTTAGTTCAGTCGGGCAGTATGGTCGGTGCAGGCTTGGAGGGCCGAAGGGCCTGTTCCTGTGCTGTAATTTTCTTTGTTATTTGTTCTTTAGTTTAGGCAGGCATTATGATCGGTGCAGGCTTAGAGGGCTAAAGGGTCTGTTCCTGTGTTGCACTTTTCTCTGTTCATTGTTCTTCTGTGGCTGAAACTAATTATTTTTATTTACCATATTCAGCACATTCACATGCATGCACAGTACCCTAATTTAGACTTTATTACTTTCCCTCTTGGTGACAGACTAGAGACCTGTTCTGCGAATTACTAGTTATGAAAACAGACAAAAGTCTGCCTTAGTGATCACCAGGTTCAGGAAGAGAATTTGAATTTTATGCTGAAAACTCTTAATACCTTATTACTTTCTACTCCACTCCTATTCGTTAATGGCCGGGTGCTATCCTATCTAACGATGTTGCTGTTTTTGAAAGAAATTAAAAGGATAGAAAATAAGTACGTTACCTCAATGTCTTCTTTGTATTTTAGTAACGGAGCTTCGGTTATGTTTTTGAGAGCAAACTGATCAGATTCAACATCAAAAGTATGACCTGTGACCTGTGCAATTCTTTCCCAGTGCCTTAGCATCATAGCCTACAGAACAAGAGAGAAATATACAATAATTATCACAAAGTGTTTATATTCCTGTAATGAAGAACAATTGTTACTAATCTTTCCTTCTCAAACTTGAATAGCACAAGTAACACTGACTGATAAAGGCAAAACATTCAAGAAAATATATAATACAAACAGAAATACTCAATAGATCTGGCAGCATCTGCAGAGAGGGAAACAGAGTTAACTGATCTTTCAGCAGAATTTAATAGGTTTTGAGCAAATGAAAGGCAGAAGAATGGAAATAAGGAATAAAGGGAAAATCTATGATAAAATGGAGAGAAGAAGAGATTAAACAGCAAAAGATTTCTTTGTGCAAAGCCAAAGGGAGTGGCTTGGAACAAATAAACCAAAGATATCGCTCAACAAGTCCTCCTAGTGTAGTCTTTTGTTTCTACAATTTGGCAAGTCAATACCAGGATGTGTAGAGTTTTGATTCATATATAAAGAGGCAGCAAGAATTCTGAAGACAGCTAGAGCAAGGGCTTTGTGGGCATTGGCAGGGATCCAGGTCAGATTGGAGGGAAAGGACGGGTACCCTTTTTCTTCTTAGGCAGTCCCTCAGAGTCGAGGACTTGTTTCCACATTAAAAATGAGCTCTCAGGTGACTAAGGAGCCCAAGCAAAACCTACAGTCTCTGTTACAGGTGGAGGAGATGGTGGTTAGAGAGGTGGCTGGGTGGGAGGGGGTGCCCAAGTTGCAACATGCTCCTTTCGCTGTTGACATTTGGAACAGCTTGCTCTCGGCAATGAGATGCTTTTCCTCTAAGGAAGCTTTGAAGATGTCCTTGAGGTTTTGGCTGTGCCCTCCTCGGGCTCATTTGCTCTGTTGAAGCACCAAGTAGAAACATAGAAAAAAAGTAGAGCATTTGTTTCAGGAGTCCCAAGTGACTCGTCCAGAGCAGATCAAGTGTGGTATGAGTACTCTACCGTGTACTCTCCTAATATTTGCAGAGATCAAATTTACTGCTCCGCCCAACTCCTACTCTCATCATCTGCCAGGCATACCAGGCAATTTGAGGGTGGTGGAGGCAAAAGGAATAATAGGGCCCATGTGAGTGAAACAGAGCAAAGGGCCAGGGTTTGCCCACTCCCTCTGGCATTTTGTGGGCCATGGAGTAGAATCCAACAGCACTCTGAGGCAATGGAGTGGACAGAAATTTAACTTGGGGTGGAAACACAGCAGTATCTAACAGTGGGGCTTACTGTCTGAAATGTTTCCCTTTCTCTGATATCATTCTACCTGCTTTTGCACAGTAAAGGGAAATCTGACCCATAGTGCATGAAGCCTAATCACAAGCAGGAAATTTGTGACAAATGTTTCCTGCACCAATTCTGTGAAATTCAAATCTAATGGCACCAATGGCCTATCATCACAAAATATCAATCATCAGCTTATGGCCTGATGCCAGGCAGTGCTGTCAGCTGTAATTCTCCCTCGTTAACTTCTACACCAAATGGTATTATACTGATAATATTTTGAATTGTTAATTGCTATAAGTTTGCTGCAGCACGAAGAAGGGAAGACTTTGGGCATCACCCCTGATGCCTTCCTGCCTCCCAGCCCATCATCAAAAGGCTGGTAAGTTTCCAAGCTGCAATTCGAAGTTGGAAGATCAACTGCCCACTGGGAGGCCAACTGAGCCACTTAAGGGGCCACTTAAGGAGCACTCGCCTGTGCAGGCATTTTGTCCATATCAGGCATGCTGGCTGCAGCTTGGGAAGGTCACTGAGTGAAACCTGGTGGCCTCCCACAGGGTTCCTTTATGTGCACTCCTTGGCCACAGAGGGACAAAGTGCTAATGACTGTCCTGAAAGCAATGGTATCACCATTCACAAGTCCCACCCCTCCTGACCCCCACTGCCTCCCCACCCACCCACCCAACAGATCTACGGTGCCTGCCCCGGAACCCATTTACGATTCTTCGAGAGCACTCGGCCATTAAGGCCTCTCTCCTCACAGCTGATAGTCTCAGTGGTGACCACCACTAGCTAAAGCGCTGCTGTGCTACTGCTCTTCTGATTTGGCTGGCAGATCTTGGTGGATGGCTGCCATGCTTAATTGGACAGCGCTCCAGGCCAAGGCTAATTAAATCAAGAAACATGTCTCAACTGTACGAAACAGGGTCACCCGCACCCTCCTTCCCATCCCCACTTCTTTCAGCTTTGATGCTGGAATTCATAGAATCATACAGTGCAGAAGAGGCCCTTCGGTCCATCGAGTCCACACCGACATATTAGAAACGCCTGATCTCCCACCTAATCCCATCTGCCAGCACTTGGCCCATAGCCCTGAATGTTATGATGTGCCAAGTGTTCATCCAGATACTTTTTAAAGGATGCAAGGCAACCCGCCTCTACCACCCTCCCAGGCAGCGCATTCCAGACCGTCACCACCCTCTGGATAAACAGGTTTTTCCTCACATCCCCCCGCTAAACCTCCTGCCCTTCACCTTAAACCTATGTTCCCTCGTGACTGACCCTTCAACTATAGGGGAACAGCTGCTCCTTATCTATTCTGTTCATGTCTCTCATAATCTTGTACACCTCGATCAGGTCGCCTCTCAGTCTTCTCTGCTCCAATGAAAACAACCCAAGCCTATGCAACCACTCTTCATAACTTAAATGTTCCATCCCTGGCACTTTCACAATACTGCTTAATTTAATGATCACTTACCATGTAAAAACAAAGATCTGTCATCAGTTACTGCATCAGAAACCTATTTAATTTATTACACAGCACTTAATTTTGGCATGCAGAGTTGGCAACACCTTTTGAACTTGCCTGTCAAAAGATTCTCAAATCTAGAACAGCTTCCTCCATGGTTCACAACACTCAGGCCTCAGAAGCCAGTCCAACTCCAACAAAATTGTGGGAGGTCTGAAATGTCCACCCCCGCAATCAAGCCCGCAATGTTCAGAAGCAACAACATGTCCAAGGGTTGCGACAGTTGGACTCTTGCTAAATTTAATTGAATAATTCCTTTATATTTTTTTTAAATCAAGGATTACATTTACTAACTTTGTTTGCCATCATTTCAAGCAATGGACAAGACTCGCTGAAATCATCAATCGTCTTTTTCAAGTCATTAAAAGCTTGCCATTCCTTCAAGGCTTTGGGTAATTTCCGTATTCTGTAAGCAAAAAGTTTAACAGTTAAAGTAGCTACTAAACAGAATAGTGTTGGTGCATTGGGAAGGAACTGTTGTCTAAAATGTCAAAATATTCTTAGATATTGTAAAATGATACTTGTTTTGATTACTTCACAAATTACACCAATTAATTTCTATTTGATTTTTCAGCCTTTTTGAAAGACAAAATGCAAAACAGTAATAGGAACACTAAAAGTTAAGCAGTGGGAGAAAGCCTCTTGAACAATCACTCCTGTTCTTTCCAACAGGCCAATTGCATTTGAACTATTATGAAATCATAACCGCATGGACAGAATTTCACAGTCCTCCACCCAAGGCCTCACCCAACACACGTACAATTGCTGACAGCTTGGGGTGGGTGGAAAGATGATGGAAAGGTAACCCGGGGAACTTTACCCCAACAAACCTGCCAGCGGGGGATTGTAAAATTCTGCCCATGGATTTTCTGAATTCAGATGATTTCTGTCAAGTAAAAAAAGAATGATCCTTGAAGCACCTGATAAGAAGTACCCATCATGTTCCAACTTTCAAGCAAGGAGGCAGGGCAGGTTAAGAGAGCATTTAATAAAGTATTTAGTATTCCGGGCTTTATTAAGGGAGGCATAGAATACAAGAGCAAGGAGGCTATGCTGATCTTATACAAGACACTAGCTAGACTCAGCTGGAATATTGTGTAAAGTTTTGGGTGTTACACTATTGGAAGGATGTGAATGCATTGGAGAGAGTGCAGAAGAGGTTTACAAGAATGGTTCCAGGGATGAGAAACTTCAGTTATGAGGATTGATTGGAGAAGTTGGGACTGTTCTCCTTGGAGAGAAGAAGGCTAAGAGGAGATTTGATGTTCAAAACTATGAAGCAACTGGACAGAGTAGATAGGGAGAAATTGTTCCCACTTGTAGAAGGATCGAGAATGAGAGGGCACAGATTTAACGTGATTTGCAAAAGAAGCAATGCGGTGTGAGAAAAAAACCTTTTCACACAACGAGTGGTCTGAGTTTCAATTGAGGCTTTCAAACAGGCATTAGACGATTATTTGAATATAAACAATGTGCAGGAGTATGGGAATAAAGCAGAGAAATGGCACAAAGTCATGATGCTAATTTGGAGAGCCAGTGCAGACACGATGGGCCAAATGGCCTCCTTCTACCCCATAACAATTCTGTGATTCAATTATTATCGATTCCAAAGTCTTAACATGGAACCTCATAGCTATGCGTTTAACTGATAACTGCTCATTTCAAACATTATCTGAGTAAATGATGTTGTAGGGCAGAATTTTCCTGTCCCGCCCACCATGGGAAGCGTAGCAGGCGGGACACAGACCATGCAAAGATCCATTGACCTCGGGCGGGATTTTTCAGTCTTGGGGAGAACGTGGCTGGAAAATCCCACCCGTAGTGTTTAACACAGCTGTCTTCAGCCAAACATTCGCATAGCTCTTTCTAACTACACTCACCTCTATCTCTCCCAATCATGTAAAGAACTTTCACTCTCCATAATCAAGCATGCACAGAGCTTTCTCAAATGAAGCATGTGCTAAACTCTTTCTAATCTAGCTCATGCAGAGCTCTATCAAGCTTGCAAAGAGCACTCGAACCATGCATACAAAAGCACTCTCCAACCAAACATCCACAGAGCTTTCTCCAACAATGATGTACAGATTGCTATCTAAACCAAGCATACAAAGACCTCTCTTAATCCAAGCAAATGCAGAATTTTTTCTAGTCAAGTATACAAAGAACTTGCTCCAATTGAAGCATAAATAGAGTTCCTTGTGACCAAGCATGAGAAGTACTCACTCAGATAGGGAACAGTTTAAATCATCCCTAGAAATATTCTCATCATATTAATACAGATTCACCCACTGTTACATTTTGCACAATTGTAATTTTGATGAATGAGATTGTCATCTACAAAAATAAAGGGTCAGATTTTCAATGGAGGGTCGTGAATCTGATACCTGGATGAACTCTGAATCCCAGCTCCACCTGAGCCGCATCACTTATGCAATATTTTAAAATGCAAATAGCCTAATTGCTCAGCTCCCAGTTAGAGGCATCGACTTCTTCCAGGAAGTGAGGGCTCCCTCCTTGGCACTGGCAGCAAAGGCTGGCAGCAGACTTGTCGGGGGTGCCACTGCCTTGCCAATTACAGCTGGCAGTTCCTCCAGGTGGATTGGAAAGTGGTCATGGATAGGATGGCAAGGAGCAGTGCTCATCCCAGCACTAGTTGGAGCCACAGAGTAAAGTTTAAAAACTAATGCAATGCAATTTACCAGGGCACTGCAGCGAACCTGGCAGCAGTAAACACAAACATGCTCAAGGCTACTCAGGCTTGCTGGAAAAACATTTAACAATTCCAACCTTAACAAATTCCTTAAGAAGCCATTAATTGGTGGCTACTGCGTTTCCCGCTCCCTCTCACCAGCCCTGTGAAAATATAAAAGTGTCCCAGAGTCCTCTGGAACCATGATTATTAATTCCTGAACATACCGGATCCCAACCTGCAGCCCTTTGAAAATCACCAGCACAAAATTGTCTTATTCTGGCATTGGTAATCATTGCTCAAGATGTTACAAAATTTGATTCATCATGAGCACCACAAAAGACAGCCGTTAAGGAAATTAGATATATTTTATGAAAACTTTACATACCTGTTCTGAAAATCCAGAAGTTCGTTATTGATCTTTTCAATATCCAATTCACTCCACAAAATGTCATTGTAACCATTGACATTTTCAATGACTGAATTATAAAGACCATACAATTTCTGAAGTAATGTGAGTTCACGCTTGATTCTTAGCAAGTCAGGATATTCTATTTCATAATACAAATAAAAAAAGTGTACATTTTATTCCCATATATTTCATAAAGCGCTTTTTAAAAAACGTTTGTCGTTTAGTGTTTTAACGCGAATGCCATCCTATCATATGTAAATATGTAGGGACATATTAATTCACCTTTTTGCAGGGAGATAGTTATTTTACGCAATTAGAGCACAAGCATGGCATATGCTTGTACGTAAATGTAAAACACTAAACAACAGACATATTAATAATGGAGAGGCAATTGTTACCAATAACAGGCAGCCCAAAAAGCTCTTCTCCTCCAGAGTAAGTACTAAATTTCCGCCAGAGCTCATCAAAGCTTGCCTGGAAGATCTGAAGCCTGTCATTAGCTTCTCCAGGTGGAACGCCTTCAACACCAGGGCCTCTGTGACAAGAAATCACAGAATAACGCACAAATTAATTTACTTTCTCAGGAACACCAGGGTTCCACTGACCATAGTTTAGAAAATATAAAGGGCTAACAAACTGTTCAGGAGGTTATGATGAGAGCTTTCTTTATCTTTAAGAATTATTCTTCAATATGAAGGCAAATCAAACAATACATCACAGAGTAATTCATTATAGTTGGTTCAGTCCATCTTTCAATTGTATTGATCCCTTAAAAAGGATCACCAGAAAATCCACTATCCTGACAGGAATTATTCCTAAATACCTAATGCATAGTTACCCAAATCTTCACCAAGGATTCTGTAAGATATAGGCCTTTGACTCTCAATATAACTTTGTTATGAAGGGAGCCACCATGTCCCCAGTGATGGCTTATATGGTAAACACACTGCATAGTGTAGCATCAAACCATACAGATCAATAAGGTCACAGATTCAATTTCTGCTCTGCTCTGAGGTATCTAACATGAGTGAGGTAGCAATTTGCACAATATAATTAGGCTCAGTGCCCAATACTTTGCAGGGAAATAAAAACACATCTTGTATGAATCTTTTTATAATCCTGCAGTTTATCTGCATTCAGCATTTCATCAAAGCAGTTCCTAGAATCCCTGAAATACAGGAGGAGGGTTCATGTCACACTATCTGTAACCCCCACGACTTGCCTGGGCTTGCAAAATCTCACTAACTGTCCTGGCTGGAGACAATACACACCTCTTTAACCTGTGCTTAACCCTCTCTCCACTCACATTGTCTGTACCTTTAAGACTTGATTACTCGCATTCCAACCATTATCTTGTAAATTGAGTCTCCCACTGTATATGCTGTTTGTGAACACAACTCCTCACTCACCTGCTGAAGGAGCGAGACTCCAAAAGCTTGTGCTGCTAAATAAACCTGTTGGACTTTAACCTGGTGTTGTAAGACTTCTTACTATGCAGGAGGAGGCCATTTGGCCCATTGAGCCCGCAACAACAACAATCCCACCCAGGCCCTAACCCCGTAGCCTTACGTATTTACCCTTCCAGTCCCACTGACACTAAAAGCAAATTAGCATGGCCAATCAACTTAACTCACACATCTTTGGACAGTGGGAGGAAACCAGAGCACCCAGAGGAAACCCATGCAGACATAGGGGGAACGTGCAAACTCTACACAGACAGTGACTCAAGGCCAGAATTGAACCAGTGCTAACCACTGTGCCACCCTGCTGCCCATGTTCTTACCAATGTTGCTTCTGTCACATTTTGAGATTATCTTCACAGGTGAATTTGCAAATAAGTTACATATAAGTGATGTATTTTAAATTATAGTGGGTAGATACACATTTAAGATTCTCCTTATAGCCATATGCTACAGCCACAAAAACACACTGGGCCGGATTTTGCAGTCAATGGCGAAGGTATTCACTGCTGACAACAAGGTAAGTTTTGCTGAACAGGAATTTCATTTCTATCACCATTGCAGTTGTAATGCAAATAATTATAGCATTCTTCACTGATCATTCACAGCATACAATGAATAGGGAAGCCACCTATTACTTGGAAGGTACAATGCTAGGTGGCAGAGAGGAACAAGGGGATAAAGAACAAAGAACAAAGAACAGTACAGCACAGGAAACAGGCCCTTCGGCCCTCCAAGCCTGTGCCGCTCCTTGGTCCAACTAGACCAATCGTTTGTATCCCTCCATTCCCAGGCTGCTCATGTGACTATCCAGGTAAGTCTTAAACGATGTCAGCGTGCCTGCCTCCACCACCCTACTTGGCAGCGCATTCCAGGCCCCCACCACCCTCTGTGTAAAAAACGTCCCTCTGATGTCTGAGTTATACTTCGCCCCTCTCAGCTTGAGCCCGTGACCCCTCGTGATCGTCACCTCCGACCTGGGAAAAAGCTTCCCACTGTTCACCCTATCTATACCCTTCATAATCTTGTATACCTCTATTAGATCTCCCCTCATTCTCCGTCTTTCCAAGGAGAACAACCCCAGTCTACCCAATCTCTCCTCATAGCTAAGACCCTCCATACCAGGCAACATCCTGGTAAACCTTCTCTGCACTCTCTCCAATGCCTCCACGTCCTTCTGGTAGTGCGGCGACCAGAACTGGACGCAGTACTCCAAATGCGGCCTAACCAGCGTTCTATACAGCTGCATCATCAGACTCCAGCTTTTATACTCTATACCCCGTCCTATAAAGGCAAGCATACCATATGCCTTCTTCACCACCTTCTCCACCTGTGTTGCCACCTTCAAGGATTTGTGGACTTGCACACCTAGGTCCCTCTGTGTTTCTATACTCCTGATGACTCTGCCATTTATTGCATAACTCCTCCCTACATTATTTCTTCCAAAATGCATCACTTCGCATTTATCCGGATTAAATTCCATCTGCCACCTCTCCGCCCAATTTTCCAGCCTATCTATATCCTGCTGTATTGCCCGACAATGCTCTTCGCTATCCGCAATTCCAGCCATCTTCGTGTCATCCGCAAACTTGCTGATTACACCAGTTACACCTTCTTCCAAATCATTTATATATATCACAAATAGCAGAGGTCCCAGTACAGAGCCCTGCGGAACACCACTGGTCACAGACCTCCAGCCGGAAAAAGACCCTTCGACCACTACCCTCTGTCTCCTATGGCCAAGCCAGTTCTCCACCCATCGAGCCACTTCTCCTTGTATCCCATGAGCCTTAACCTTCTTAACCAACCTGCCATGTGGGACTTTGTCAAATGCCTTACTGAAATCCATATAGACGACATCCACGGCCCTTCCTTCATCAACCGTTTTTGTCACTTCCTCAAAAAACTCCACCAAATTTGTAAGGCACGACCTCCCTCTTACAAAACCATGCTGTCTGTCACTAATGAGATTGTTCCGTTCTAAATGCACATACATCCTGTCTCTAAGAATCCTCTCCAACAACTTCCCTACCACGGACGTCAAGCTCACCGGCCTATAATTTCCTGGGTTATCCCTGCTACCCTTCTTAAACAACGGGACCACATTCGCTATCCTCCAATCCTCAGGGACCTCACCCGTGTCCAAAGAAGCGACAAAGATTTCCGTCAGAGGCCCAGCAATTTCCTCTCTCGTCTCCCTGAGCAGTCGAGGATAGATGCCATCAGGCCCTGGGGCTTTGTCAGTTTTAATGTTCCCTAAAAAACCTAACACTTCCTCTCTCGTAATGGAGATTTTCTCTAACGGGTCAACACCTCCCTCCGAGACACTCCCGGTTAACACGCCCCTCTCCTTCGTGAATACCGATGCAAAGTATTCATTTAGGATCTCATTAGTGGAGAGAGGGTTAAGCACAAATTTGTGCTTAACCCTCTCTCCGCTCACATTGTCTGTACCTTTAAGACTTGATTACCTGTAAAGACTCGCATTCCAACCATTATTTTGTAAATTGAGTTTGTGTCTTTATATGCCCTGTTTGTGAACAGAACTCCCATTCACCTGATGAAGGGGCAGCGCTCCGAAAGCTAGTGGCTTGTGCTACCAAATAAACCTGTTGGACTTTAACCTGGTGTTGTGAGACTTCTTACATTATTTTATAGAAAGGGAATGGAGGCATAGAGAAGGTGTAAAGAATGATGATGCCAGAAATTTGTGGTTTACATACAGGAAAGAAAAGCTGGGTCTCTTCCGTCCTAAAAAAAAGAGAAGGCTGAGTGGTGACTCACAACTCTGAAAGCCTTTGATAGAGTGAGAATGTTTTATCTTCTGGGAAAGAGCATAGCTAAAGATAGTCACCAAGAAATCCAATAGAAAATTCAGAGGAAACCTCGTCACCCAAAGAGTGGTAGGATTGTGGAACCCATTACTATAAGGAGTGGTTTGTGAATGGTTCAGATACATTGAAAGGCAAACTAGACAAATGTATGAGGGATAAAGGAATAGACCATTATGATAGTAGATAGAAAAGATGAGAGAAAGCTCGAGTGAAGCATAAGGACCAAATGGACTGGATGGGCTGAAAGGTCTGTTTCTGTGCCGTCTATCCTAATTAATCCTGTGCAATACCATCAACAGAAAATTGCATGAAAGTACTTTAACAGAACCCCTCCCCTAACAAAAACAAAAAGCATGAAAGTAAAATTGCAGACAAAGAATTTTCCCATTCCACGCGCCACAGGAATCATAGCGGGTGAGGGATGGACCATGGAAAGATCTGTTGACCTCAGGTGGGATTTTCCGGTTTTGGGGTGAACAGGGCTGGAAAAGCCCGCCCAAAATGTTTACATTGAGTAAATTAATGACTGGGACATAGATCTGGAATGAAGACAGAAGCTAAAATATTCTGAATAAACCTTTTTTAGGAAATGTTATTAAAACATTTAGTTTTTAAAAAAACTGCTAATTAATCGTGTGATAGTACTCTGTGATTGTAACATTATTTCCTCAGGGCCAATTCTCTTGTTAATCAATTTTTGATCAATCACATGGCCATGAACAACCCAGTTACACCTTGTTGAACAAGGTGTAACTTCTTAATTAGAAATCTGGGGGCAGGAAAGTTGAAGGTTTTGCTGATTTCACAGTTGCTGGAAGAGCCACAGCACAGCATGTGTTGGAGCCTTAAACGACACACTGTAATTTCATGGTTTCCAAGTTAATTTGCACATGACTAACATGCCTGAAGTTGTGTTCCATTCAAAAGAGGAATGACAGCGAACGTTAGCAAATCGCCTTCAAACCCCTGCCCCTGCAAAATCTGGTCCATTTTTGTTAACAATCCAGTTATTAATTATAGGACCACACAATGAACAAAGAAAATAATTCATTTATTATCCCCTCTTGGGCTTCTGACAAACATCTACACCTGTTATTATTGGCATACTCTATTCTCATGAGCCACCCGTGGAGTGTTGCTAGTAATCCAAAATTGTTAGGTTACCTGTTTTATCAACAGGCCTTCTGGTGAATTACTGAACAGGGAAGAAATTTCAGAGACTGTCTACTCACCTCACATGGCCAGAAATAACAGAAAAAAGAAAAATACTGATATTCAGCGTCAGTCAAAAAAGACGTTATGATGGCCACAGGGGATCATCAATAGATCTCCCCATGGGCTTCGTGGAGTATGAGCTCCCATGTTGAGCAGGCTTAGCCAATAGGAAGTATTGAACAGGGGAATGGCGGTTAAAAGCTGTTACTTCACCCAGAGCAGTGTTGCAGGTCCCGAGATATTGCACTATCTAGCTGTGAGCCAAGTCCTGAGATATTGCACTATCTAGCTGTGAGCCGTGGGAGTGGCTTCTTTTTTTGGTACATAATAAATGGCGCTTAGTGATGGGAAATTAACATTCAGCTGAATTATTACAAAAGCCAGAATGTTTTTACAGCCACGCAGATTGACAATGCCTTAGCCTCCTTCAACACTGGGACAGACGAAAATGAAGTACTATTTAGCTCAGTAACTGGGACAGGGTTATCTACTTCATTATTTTCCTGATTCTTAAGGAAGATTTGAAGCTTAGTCACTTATGATTGTAACTGTTAAGCTTTATATTCACTTGATGGCTGTAAAGTAAAGCAGCTCAATGATTCATATCTTATCTCGCTTCACTACAATGCTATCAGTCCCCTTACTGAAACATTAGGAAAGTGTATGTGAGGCACAATTAGAGCCCTGATATCCAGCCCAGATCACAAAGGAGACCTGTTATTACATCCGGGTTTCTCAATCACAGCTTGAGATATTAGGAAGTGCAAGCATGCTCCTGAATGCAAGGGGCTGCTTAGAGAGTGAACCACATTGCTAATTCTAAGATAATATGAGAGAGATTTAAAATTTGTAACACCTTTATTCGGAAAAAAATATTTTACATGCTTTATACCAAAAGATAGATTCAGAAGCTTGTTTTTTTATACCTCTGATGTCAGATGAAGAGATTCTCATTGGCTGCCATTGATAGGGGACCCTTAGGGAACTAATGTTATCTTTTTAATGTAGTCCCTGTTCAGTTTTACTCAGCAAAACTTGAAAAGGATTCATTAGAAAAAGAAAAGCTCATGATCAGCTGACTGAAAAAACTAAACTGATTTCCACACTGCCACCCGCCCATCCCCCAAGTCTCACGTTGATCCAGCGTATCTACTACACTTTGATTCCAGTAGGAGAAACATTGTCGCTAACTATTAATCCATTAAAACAGGAAAGTGCTGTGCTATGCACAAGTGAAGTTATTGTAAATTGACAGTACTTTCCCCAAGAGTATTGTTTACATTACATGGCAGGGTGCCTTAGAGCAGCAGGGATCCGGATTCGATTCCGGTCTTGGGTAACTGTGTGGAGTTTGTACATACTCCTCATGTCTGCATGGGTTTCCTCTGGGTGTTCCGATTTCCTCCCACACTCGAAAGATGCGCAGGTTAGGTGGATTGGCCATGATAAATTGCCCCTTAGTGTCCAAAGATGTGCAGGCTAGGTGGATTAACCATGGTAAATGCGCAGGGTACGGGAATAGGGGGAGTAGGTAAGATGCTCATTTTGAGAGTTGGTACAGACTCGATGGGCCAAGTGTCCTCCTCTGCATTGTAGGAATTCTATGGTGTGATGAAGATGTTCTGATTCCTAACACATAATATTTTCCTCCATCACTTACTTAATATCATAGTTTTGGTAAAAACTCTGAACATCAGTTTGGAAGATTTGGACTCTTTCTTGCAGATCTGTCTTCATTGCAGGCTCCACTTTTAAAAGTACACCCTGCATCTCCACAACCTGTTACACATAAGTTTCAGATAGTTTTAGACAGTAAAGTGACAGACATAAAGCACAAGTGCCAATTAATAATAATGATGATTCTCTCTGAATGATAAATCTTAATATCTTAACCTATCTTCAATGTGCAAGTTGGTTTACTTTGTCATTTATAAGATTAATATGTTATTTTATTCTTGTAATGTCTGTTACCTGTTGTGAATGCTAATCCAGAGAATGCAAGTTATTGCCAAGAGTACTGCATAATTTTGCAGATATTTGGAAGTCAAGCAGTTTTGTGCATTAATTTGGTGTATATTTTCATATGCAAAAAGAAAGCAAACTTCAGTTTTGCTCCGATATTTGCATGTCTTTTAAAGTAGATTTTTTGTTTCGTCAATTATTTCTGTCTGAAGGCAAAATCCGAAGAAACATTTCAAAGGGATATGATAGAAAAGGATATTCTTCATCTATAACTTAAAAGGGAAAATTCAACATTCAATTTTTATCATTATGTGGAAGTCACTCTTCGATGAGGAATGGGAGTTTGAACCATGTTGTGCTTAATATTTCATTTTCCCAATTGAACTGCTTTCCAAGGAGCTCAGAGCACTTTTTTCTCTCTTTCCCTACTAAAGCTCTCCAGATTATCCTGAGGTAGCTTTATTAATAGGAAGAAAAAAGAAGGGAGTTAAATTATATAAATCCAAAAGTAGGGATGGGAATTGCAATACATCACATAGGTAACATTCCAGCTCCTATCACATGTTCAGCTATATGGGGTTAAGAGCGAGCTCCAAAATGGCACCACTATTGTCAAATCAGCATTACCACTGGGAAGAGCTGTTCAGAATAGTGTTCAATTGCCCTTGGGTCCTTTTTTTAATTCATTCGTGGGACATGGGGGCGTCGCTGGGTGGCCAGCATTTAATGCCCATCCCCAGTTGCCCTTGGAGGGCAGTTGAGAATCAATCACATTGCTGTGGCTCTGGAGTCACATGTAGGCCAGATCAGGTAAGGATGGCAGATTTCCTTCCCTAAAGGATATTAACATCTTACTTCCATGATTAGCAATTATGTATGAGGAACAGGTCAGAACCTAGAACGGACTTATCCATTGCTAAAACTAATTGTATTAAAATCTTAGTCAAAGTGAGCAAGGCAAGAAATGCAGCCATTCCATTTCAGCCCATACTCTCTGAGCAGAGAGAGATAAGTATTTTCCCCATCCAGCCCGACAATAGCTCCCAATCAGGGATTAAAACAAAGTATATAACTCAATGGGATAGATATATAATTCCTACATCAAACAAAAGACCTCTTACTTACAGTTTTAACTGAATAATGGACTGTATGGAATTCAATCCCCACAGAAACACTAAAATGCCAGAATTCCATGCAATAAAAATGGAATTTATGGTAAATCACATGTGCCATCCAGAAGACAGATGGAAAATATAAACCTAACTGGTTTGTAGGCCTACCAATTGTAGATTGAGGTTGTTCCCGCCCCACATTAGGTGAACACGGTGAAAATCAACCCTACGGTGTTCAATACTTCAAAATTGACCTTAGCGTTGATTAGTGTAGCATGGTCTGATTTATGGTTGAATGCCCTTTAGATGCATCTCTGTACCCAAGTGCTCTTTCAATAACTACCTAACTAACCCGAGCTTTCAATGCATGATTACCAATCACACCAAAATTCTTTTACTTGGATCTCTCTTTTATCTTTTACCAGCATTTACTGTTATCTGTAGCTATGTGCTCAGCCCCTCATTTAAACAAATTAAAATCTATCTGTCATATCTCAACTCATCTGTATCGCTAGTGAGATCAAAGCTGATATGCAATCAATACATCCATCATTTCCTAGTATCCCTTCATAACTTTAAAGAAAATCAATTAATTTCAGTTTTTAAATTACCAATTGGCCCACCATCAGTTGCCATTTGCAGGAGAGGGTTCTAAACTTCTACCACCCTTTGCATGAAGAATTCTTTTCTAATTTCACTCCATTCTGAAAGGGCTCCAGTACTTGGTCTTCAAAACACCAGCTGAGTTCAGCTGCTAGGGCCCTTTTAAATGGCTCATAACTCCTGACAGGCACCCAAGCACAGAACCCACGGAGGCAAGAGCCCACAAGGTTGCTAAACTGATCATTAGTCTTCTCAAGCAGTGCCTCGGACCGGCCACCAACCCTTGCCTCAGACCCTAAGGATAGTGAAGCTCTCCTTTTCCCCTATTACTTGCCAAAAAATATTTTTTGTTCTTCAATTGCAAAGCATTGGTGCAGCATCTTGAAGTGCTGGGTCATGAGTATACAGATACAATTTCCAACACTTCTGAATTCTCAGTTCCAGGGCTTCCTCTATAGGGAGACATTCAGCAGATACTTCTCCACTGGGAAAAAGATTCACCCCCAACAGAAAAGACAGAGAGAGTACACAATTGTTCCCTTTGTTTCGAAGGAGATAGTCATCAACTTCAGGAAGCATAGTGGAGGACATGCCCCTGTCTACATCGTGTGGAGATGCGGCGTTGGACTGGGGTAAACACAGTAAGAAGTTTAACAACACCAGGTTAAAGTCCAACAGGTTTATTTGGTAGCAAAAGCCACCCAAGCTTTCGGAGTTCCAAGCCCCTTCTTCAGGTGTTTGTGAACAGAATTCCCACTCACCTGAAGAAGCTCCGAAAGCTTGTGTGGCTTTTGCTACCAAATAAACCTGTTGGACTTTAACCTGGTGTTGTTAAACTTCTTACCCTGTCTACATCAACAGTGATGAAAAGGAAATGGTCAAGAGCTTCAATTTTCTAGGTGTCAAGATCACTAACAACCTGTCCTGGTCCCTCCACGCTGATGCTACAGTTAAGAAAGCCGACCAATGCCTCTACTTTCTCAGGAGACTAAGGAAATTTGGCATATCCGCTGCGGTCTCACCAATTTTTACAGATGCTCCAGAGAAAGCATTCTTTCTGGTTGTATTACAGCTTGGTATGGCTCCTGTTCTGATCAAGACCACAAAAAACTACAAAGGGTTGTGAACATAGCCCAGTCCATCACGCAAAGCAGCCTCCCATCCATTGACTCAATCTACACTTCCCGATGCCTCGAAAAAGCAGCCAGCATAATCAAGGACTCCAGGTACCCAGGACATACTTTCTACCTCCTTCTTCCATTGGGAAAAAGATACAAAAGTCTGAGGTCACGTACTAACCGACTCAAGAACAGCTTCTTCCCTGCTGCCATCAGACTTTTGAATGCACCTACCTTATATTAAGTTGATCTTTCTCTGCACCCTAGCTATGACCATGACATTACATTCTGCACCCTTTCCTTTCCTTCTCCCCATGTACTCTATGAATGGTATGCTCTGTCTGTAAAGCACGCAAGAAACAATGCTTTTCACTGAATATTAATACATGCTACAATAATAAATCAAATCAAATCAAATTTGGTTCTTGTCAAGTGGAAAAATATCCCCAAATAATGAAAGCTGGTTTATTCTTAAAATGCTTTATGTAACCATGAATTCCAAAAATAATACCCTTAGCCTGCACATTCATGTATGTCTGAAGTTTTATTTCTAGAGGGGGGTACCTGTGCATTTATATTCTTCCAGGCATAAGATAGCCCATCAACTCTCTCGGCATTTCCATCTTGGAAAAGCAACTCATGCTTACTGAGAAGGGCATATGTTTCTTCAATAGGTTCGATGGTCATGTCAATCTTTATCTCAGCTTCTCTGATTTCTTTTAGCGCTGCCATGGCTCCACGCACATCATCCAAATCATTAATTGGTCGATTCAGTTGTTTGCTAAGGTTTTCAATAAAGGAATAAATCTCATCCATTTCCATTGCGGTTTTTCTGTTCAAGGCTGTGCCAAAGGCCCTCTTCCATGAGCGGCATTCCTGCACTAATGCCAGCTTCAACTGCTGTGTATCGAATTGAACTGAGCCCACTTCATAGCAAGAAGGTAACTCATCAATCTGAGCCTCCAATTTCTATAGTAAATATAAAGTGTGACAAGCGTTACTTTTGTCTGATAAAAAAAACAGTATGCCAGTGTTTAATCCATGATAACAGAAATATGTTTCATACGTACAGAGTAGTATGTAATTTGCTCATTGAATTCGGAGAGGATTGGCTTTGAATCCATAAATTCCTTCACTTTCTCTGCGGGATCCTGAATAAAAAATAAAATTCATAATAATGTCAGAAAGTATTTCGTAATTGACTCCACACAGGGGAAAGTGACAGCATAATAACTTCCTTTGCAACACTATATAAATCAATAGGCAGCAGTCTTAAAACACCCACAACACTAAGATGAATGATGTGAAAGTAGTGTGCATTGGCAACTCCAATATGTTCAGGTTAATGCTGGCATATTCTAATAAATCAGCTTGGTGCTATAACAATTCCATCTTTTAACTCTTATGTTCCTCAATATGTCAGGAATTGTTGCCTTTTATGATGGTAATTTCTCAGCCAACTTCTGAACGGAATTATTTAGCGTGATTGTATAAAATCAGAAAGGTAAAATATAATTGTGTCACTTTTCTCCCTTCATTCTGCACATTTATACACAGGGTATACATAAATACACAAGAAAGTAACTATCACATCCATATGCTGCAGAAAATGTCATGTATAAATCAACAGTGTGGTTCTAGCACTGATACGTTCATGCAACCAGAAACCTCCAGATTCAAAAACATGATCCACGGTGAATTAGCAGAATTTAACAACTGGAACGTCACCAGGTTAAAAAGAATATAAGAAAATGTTGATCAGGTTTTATCTCATGGTAACTGCATATTGACTCCACAGGATGTCAGCATGTGCGGATGCATGGTAAGGACAAAATCATGACTTGGTTGTAATGACCATTATTGATCCAATAAGCCATAATTGACTATATACAGGGTTCATACATGCATACTGGCCACATGAACAATGCGCCATTAAGCTCCTGGCACTCAAGACACTAAAACCTGTCCTGATCGTAGTTGTGATCCATCCATATTAACCTGCCTTGACTTAGTTTCAGTGGCTGCAAACTGACTTTTAAGTTTGCCTTATTTTTAAGAATTAACCTCCAGCAGAAACATGGGTAACGTGAAAGAAATAGAAACAGCTAGTACAGAAAAATCTTTAACATTTAGCTAGTTAGGGAAGATAATTTAAAAGTTTGATTAGGTAAAATAATTAATCCTAGACAATATAATCAGGGAAGAGATAATGTGAATAAGTGTGAAACAGGTTAAAGTGTTTATTATTTTTTGGCATTTCCTGTCACTGTTGCATATTACACCAGCACCTGGGATACAGTGGCAATTATCTTGTCTTGCTAGAATTTGTAAACTCTTTTTGACCTGGGTTTAAAGTTTTTTTAAAGTTAAAGTTTATTTATTTGTGTCACAAGTAGGCTTACATTAACACTGCAATAAAGTTACTGTGAAAATCCCCTAGTTGCCACACTCCGGCACCTGTTCGGGTACACCAAGGGAGAATTTAGCATAGCCAATGCACCTAACCAGCACGTCTTTCTAACTGTGGGAGGAAACCAGAGCACCCGGAAGAAACCCACGGAGACATGGGGAGAACATGCAAACTCTACACAAACAGTGACCCAAGCTGGGAATTAAACCTGGGTCCCTGGTGCTGTGAGGCAGCAGTGCTAACCACTGTGCCACTGTGCCGCCCCATGTGCATTTTACTTCACCTAATTAAACACCAACTGAGAGTGGTATTAAGTAGATATCAGGTACTAGTAGATCATTTGGTTGTAATCTAGGTCACTCAAAAAGAAACATTAAAACAAAAGATGGCCAGATTTGTCAAAGTAAGGATCCAACCTGGACCAATGCCTGTGCAGGGTAAACACGCTCCTTACAATGGGTCCATACTGAGTACTTGGAAACTATTGTCCACGAGAGTCATAGATTTTCTGACAGTTGTTGGCTGGTGCCTTTCTTATGTGCGGCATGAACATGAAGGGCAGAATTTCATGAAGTGCCAGGCAAGGAGATGCCAGAAAATGCTGAGGTGGCTCTTACTGGGGAATAATTGCTATTTCCATCCTCATCAACATCATAATCATCATCATCACCTACCACTGAACAGGAGTAAGACAAGAGTTTTACTGAATAAATTTGAGGAAGCAAAATGTGGACAATATAGTATTTATAAAAAGTCATCCTTGGGTTTGGCAAAATTATTTAAAGTTAACATTTATTGCCAATCACGAGTTACCCTCACAATATGTATTGAGTCTTCCACAGCCTTATCAAATTTTAAGGCAATGGCCCACAATGCAGTTAGGAAGCATGTTCCAAGAATTTGATCCAGTGACAGAGGAGTGGTGATGTGTGTCGAAGTCACGATGGTGTGTAATTTGAAGTGAAGTACGGGGGAGGTGGTTTTCCAAAACCTGTTGTCCTTGTCCTTCTAGAGGTTCCAGGTTTAAGCTGCTATGGAAGTAGCCATGGCAAACTGGTGTAGTGCACACTGTATATTGTATATTGCACAACAGCCACTATATGCTAGTGTTGGGGGAGGTGGATGTTTAGGCTATTGGATGCAGTGCAATCAATGTGACTGCTTCAAACAAAATCAAGACCTCCTGGCAGTTGAAGCAGTTACTGTCCAGCATCACTCTCCCTCTCTTACATGCACACACACACAGAAATAAATCCAGCTGAGGTACAAACTCACCTGATTCCACAAATGGGAGAACTGAGAGAAATTGTCAAGAATGTCTGTTGCGTCAGTCTTCAGTGCGGAAACAATGGAACTGAGCTGGATCACAACCTTAGTGACATCCTTGTGTTCACTGATTTGTTTGTCAAGGGATTTTAGCACCACCTGCTTACCAAGGATGCTATCATCACCCAGCTCTCGGGCAGCATTCTGTTCAATCTAGATATTGCCATGCAAAAATAAACAACAGCATGTAAACTAAACTCAAATATTAGGTAAATTATTGCCCTCTAAGCAAACAGAACATAATGATTATAAACATCGAAGTAATGAAAAAGCAAACTAGAGTTGAATCTAGTGAATACCTGTTGTTGCTTCAGATGAATATAGGCAAAGGACCAAAGAGGAATATCCTTAGACATGGTCAGAATTACATTCACTGCTTTATTTAGGATGGACTGTCGAATAAAATATGAATTGATAATAATCAATACAATTCTTTGTAATCTACCATAAACAACACAACAAAAGATTGGTTAACATAATTATTAATTTGATATATTTGATGTGCATATCTAATCAGTGGGACACAGAGGGCCCGATTTCACCATCGTGTTGCGCCCATTTTCGGGCTTGAAAACTTGGTAACGTCGGGCGTGAGATGAGTAGCACAATCCGCGCCCGCCTCCGTGCTGGTTCCCTCTTTACCAAGGCCCGAAAATGGTCATGATCAGGACCCCACCCAAAATGGGCGTGACGGCCATTTAAATGCATTTGCATGCATTTAAATTGACTTACTGGGCTGCACTCCCATCTTTACCGGCACCTCCCCCTTTATCACCACGTTCGCCCATCCAGAATCGGCGCAACACAGACGTGCTCCATAGAAGTCCGATTCGAGCACTCCAGTTAGTGAGGAGATAGGTGCCTAGCGTCTGACGGCTCTCTGCTTGAGATCGGTGGGGGGGAAGGGGGGTCCGCTGCCACTCTGCTTGTAATCGGTGGGGGGGTGGGGTGGGGGGTGGGTGGGGGGTGGGTGGGGGGGGGGGTGGGTGGGGGGGTGGAGGGCAGTCATGGAATCATCATAGAAACCCTACAGTGCAGAAAGAGGCCATTCGGGCCATCGAGTCTGCACTGACCACAATCCCACCCAGCCCTATCCCCATATCCCCACATATTTACCCGCTAATCCCTCTAGTCTATGCATGCCAGGACACTAAGGGGCAATTCAGCATGGCCAATTAACCTAACCCGCACATCTTTGGACTGTGGGAGGAAACCGGAGAACCCGGAGGAAACCCACGCAGACACAGGAAGAATGTGCAAACTCCACACAGACAGTGACCCAAGCCGGGAATCGAACCCAGGTCCCTGGAGCTGTGAAGCAGCAGTGCTAACCACTGTGCTACCATGCAGTCCGTTGCCACTCTGCCTGAAATCAGTGGAGAGGAAGAGGGGTCCGCTGTCACTCTGCCTGAGATCGGTGGGTGGGAAGGGGGGATCCGCTGCCACTCTGCCTGTGATCAGTGGGGGGTGAAAGGGGTTCTGCTGCCACTCTGCAAGTGATCAGTGGGGGGTGAAAGGGGGTCCGCTGCCTCTCTGCCTGAAATCAGTGGAGACGAAGAGGGGTCCGCTGCCACTTTGCCTGAGATCAGTGGAGGGTAAGGGGGGTCCGCTGCCACTCTGCAAGTGATCAGTGGGGGGTGAAAGGGGGTCCGCTGCCTCTCTGCCTGAGATCAGTGGAGGGGGAAGGGGTGGGAGAGGGGTCCGCAATCGGTCTGGGTGGTGGATTGGGTCGGGGGATAAGGGGGTCAATAATGTTGAGGGCAATGTCTGTGGGGGCCTGGGGAGACATTATCCGGCCCGGGAGCGATGTGGCAGGGGAGCCACATTCTACCTTTGTTTCTGCGCATCCGCAAGGGGAGGCGTCGATCAGAGCTGCAGGGTTTCGGGTGCGATTAGCCCCGCCCACAGGCTTCTGCAGCGTGGTTCAGAATCGCTGATATCTTTTCAGACAGAGTGCAGGTTGGTGGCACCTCAGAACGGGTCCAAAAGTCGGATCTGAAACACTCCGAGTTTCAAGTCCGCCCAGCAATTAGAATCAAAATGGTTAAATAAGGCCCAGAATCTAACTTATAGGGCTAGAAATTCATTTGCTGTGATTTTTGGATATGGTGACTTTTTGTGACCTGCCCGTGCTTGTCGGAATCAAGATGGACAGCAATTAATAGAATTATAGAATCCTGACAGTGCAGAAGAAAGCTATTTGGCCCATCAAGTCTGCACTGACTCTCTTACCCAGGCCCTCATCCCTGCCCTATCCCTATAATTCCACACATCTACCATGGCTAATCCATCCAATCTGCACAGATTTGGTTTATGGGAGGAAACCGGAATACGCAGAGGAAACCCACAGAAGAAAGACATGGGAAGAATATCAAACTCCACACAGGCAGTGACCTGAGGCCAGAATTGAACCCGGGTCCTTGTACCGTGAGGCAGCAGTGCTAACCACTGTATCACCATGCCACCCACAAATTAACATTTCTGTATCCATCTCATTTCTCTGATTCCCTATAGCATGGTCACAAGCTGCCTTTGGATGGCACAGGAGGCAAAGGAAAGATTTCCCTGCTTTATTGGTGCCTGGACACAATAGTCAGAGAGGTGGAGGCCAAGAAGAAGGCCATGTTTCTGATGGCAGACAGGAAACCATCAAGACTGAGCTTCCACGGGCAATGGGAGCACATGACAAGTGTAGACAATGGCTGAACTTTCACCCCAAGGAAATGGGGCAGCAGTGTCAGAGAAGGTTTTAAGACCTCACCGGGTGGTCAAGGTATCTGCACATCACATCTCATGCCCTTGACTCTACCCATCACACCCACTGCTCAATGCATGACACCACCCCAAACACTCATCCAGCAACACTCTCTGATACCCAGGACTCACCCTTAACATGTGTATACTACACCTCACCAATATGAAACTTCCAATCATGTGAGCTGTGCACACACACCTCTACACGACTGTACAAATCTCCAGCTAGTCAGCTATGGAAGGCACATTGATGCACAGTCTTTGACATTCTGCTTTCCCTTTCTTGCAGGAGAAGGTGGCCTGAAATAGGATTGGTAGAAGACCAGCATCATGCATCCCCTCAATGCCCTAGGTTATTTTTAGCATAATGTATCTTACTCCAAACCTTAGAATCCCAGGCTATGCAATTGTAATTCATTTTCCATTCTAGGCACATTTGTGGCCCAAGGAAAACGAACAATTTTGTGTAATTTGTAATAAACTTTTATATGATGTGCCATGATCATTAGGAACTAGGCTGTGATATTACTTGCTCATTCAATACTGGAGGATCCCAATAGCATTCTGAGATGAAGGGGAAAATGGGCTAATTACTGTACTAATCAGTCTCTCCATTCCTACATCATGTAAAAATCAATCTCAAAACATTTATCTATAATGTACAAATTATACTAAGTTACATTAAATACACTACTATTTTAACAGCAGTATTAGACCCAGGATAACGCATAAACTGGAGTTTGTCTCCAGACTGTAAATCATCTTGGGGTTTAGATGATGTCATGAATTTTAAGAGGCAAATTGGAGTAATTTATTGATCACGAAATCCAATGTTGACATGGAATGCACATTAAAATGCATTATTCTGATTTAGGTGAAATATGCAAACAGTTCTTGCATCTTTGTGTACTTTGATTACGATTTCTGCTTTTGTTTTGCAAGCATGTGTGATAGTAACAAGAGACAGGCAAATTTTGCCAGTGTGTGCATCAACTGACAGGCCACATAGTTACGTCAGAAATTAGATTGACATTTGTTGGGGAATACCACAACATCTATATTTTAGAGTTTGTTATCAAATTAATATTTTACCAATTTGCTGTTAGGTACTTACTTGAATATCCTCCAAACTTGGTCGCATCACAACATTCGGAATTGCCAGTACAATTTCAGACTTGAAGAATGGAGCTTTTGGTGCCTCCACACCACCACTGGGAAACGGTTTTGCTGCCTCATACTTTGAGCTGGTAACATGTAAATGCCGCTTGATAGCTTCCAGTGATAACTTGGTACCTGCAAACATATTGACAAAATGTCACCTCAGATCAAAAGACAGAAATTACAAAGGGCAGATTTTGCCATGTTGGGCACCAGGTGTGCATGTGTATTGCAGACACAAAGGAAACATGAAGCGTGGCAGAATAGGCCCAAAGTAATTTTCTACCAGTTGCGATCACACAAACTGTTGCGTTTTGATGTGCAGGATTTATCACACCTTCTTATACCTCTTGCAAATTTTGCACAAAAATACTTAAATGAGCATAAAGCACAATTTTGCTGATTTATTCTTGTTTTATTCTTATTCTGTGTGGAGTGGCAGTAAAGGGAACTCCTTTAGTGAAAGAGCTCTCAAGGTGGAGAAGACTTTTCTCCAATGCACACAGTACCACTTTACACATTGTTTTACCGAACAATATTTCCTATCTTTATGAAACTTTTGTTCATAATAAAAGCAAATTACTGCAGATGCTGGAATCTGAAACCAAAAGAGAAAATGCTGGAAAGTCTCAGCAGGTCTGGCAGCACCAGTAAGGAGAGAAAAGAGCTGACGTTTCACGTCCAGATGATCCTTTGTCAAAGCTTTGAGCTGGTAACAAAGCTTTGACAAAGGATCATCTGGACTCGAAACGTCAGCTCTTTTCTCTCCTTACAGATACTACCAGACCTGCTGAGATTTTCCAGCATTTTCTCTTTTTGTTTATAATATTTTGATGTAGTACGTTTTGCAGCCATTTTTGTTACTCCTTAAGGTATGTTTGTTTTTAAAGTAGCTCAAGTAAAGTATTTCATGGTGAGGTGGCAAGTGGTGAAAGGGAGTTGTGCCAAGATGATCAGTAATCACCAATACACATCTGCAGATCTTAGTGTACCTCACTCCCACTGGTCAAGGACTCTTGACTCAGTTTTCACTGGGTCAGCCAAGAGACAAGTTTGCTGATCCCTAATTGCCCTTGAACTGAGTAGCTTGCTAAGCTAATTCAGAAGGCAATTAAGGATCAACCACATTGTTCTGGGTCTGGAGTCACATGTAGGCCAGGCCAGGTAAGGATTGTTCATTTCCTTTGTTTGATTTTGTACTGTTGTTTTTTTTTGCATTCTCCCTCTCTCTCTCCTTCTTTGGCTAATATATATATATAGATATATTAAAATATCAGCCTTTCCAAAGGTAGAATATTTTATTCTACCTGTGCAGGAATTTAAATTTGTGTGCAGTTCCTTCAATATTCCCAATTGTCCTAAAGTTAGTTTGCAACTAATGTATTAATGTCATGGTTTTCAAACAAAGCACCCCTGTGCATAGGCCAATGTGTGCAGTGAAAACATTTTCATTATACTAATGAACTGACTATATGGGCTGAATTTTACCACAGGGTTTGAGACCTAAATGTTGGAGTGAAAAACAGATCCCTTGCATGCACTTGTTGGCAGTGGGACCGGTTCAGTAAGTTTACAGACAGTAGCCTCCAAATTGGTGAGTCCACCATCCAATTAGTCCGCCATCCAACTAGGGACAGCAGACAAGTTCACAGAGGTGACCACATAATTGGTTGTCTCCTCGAAAATCACCCTCTGGGCCTCAACGCCAGCAATTCCTCCCAATGATGGGATTAGTCCCATGAGCAGAAATCCAGCCCTCCAGGTATCTGTATCAGCGCAATTGGTTTGTCTGACAGGAGCAATCCTAACAACACAGCGAAAGAATTGCAAATGCAACCACACAGCCAGTTTGCATTACGTAAAAATACGGAAGTCATACAAAATCAGATTTACAAGAAAGGAAGCTTATAAAAAGTATCATTCACACCGTGGATTCACAACGACACTTACATTTCACCAAGGCATCAGTATTCTTTTGCCAAATTTGTCCCATCAGGTTATAGTAGCTGCAGGATAAGCATTCTTGACAGCGGGTTTTTTGTTTGGCATCAGGATGCAAACATGCATAGTTATCCTGCACACAAACCAATGAAAAACTTGGATAAAAATAAGAATGTCTCCTTTCAACTGCACATCAAATGTTTAATAATCTCAATAAAAGTTTAATAAGTTTCATAAATGTAAGTAAGTTTAATAATATTCAACAGCGAGTTAACTTTTCACAACCTTTTGTCCAAACTGGAAGATGCTTGTGATGTAACATGTTTTAAACAAGAGTTGAAACAGGGAAAGTGGGGAGAGGGAGGAACAAAAGGAATGTTTATGATAGATAGGAGAGATTAAAGGATTAAAGAGATGGTTATGCAAGGCAAAAAAAGAATTGCTAATGGGACAAGTAATGAAATAAAAGATAGGTTTAGAGAAGGTGTAAATAAAATAAACATAATTATTCCCTAACGAGCCTGTTAGTGTTACACATTAGGGATGGTTCACACAAACACTTAATGGGTCAGGGTCATAGTGGTTTGTGAAGGTCACTGTTAATCACAATCCCTTTTGGAAACGGGAACTATGTCAAGACTCCTGTTTAAGTTCAGATGCTGGCAGACATGAGTCACAGAGTGCAGACATTCCTGCTGCGAAATGGAAAGGAGTCATAAATGACCGGCAGGCTATGTGAACCTCACAGTATGAAGTTAGAGATAGGAAACGGTGCAGAAGAGCAGTGGGCATACAACAGGAGCAATAATTGGAAGCATGATGTATCCCAGCTACAGGGAGAGGCAAGGGCTGTGTGGTCCAAAGGAAAGATGCAGAGCTTGATGTGCAGGGCTGTCTTACAGTCAATGTCCCAATGTGTGGCTGGCTCCATACTGAACTGCAGAGAGGAACTGTGTGTAGTTCTGGTCACCATATTATGAAATAGGATATAGAAGTACTGGAGTGGGTGCAGAGAAGATTACGGACAAAGATGGTACACGTGGTTATACATATCAGGAAAGGATGGACAGGCTGAGTCTCTTTTCCCTTGGAAAAATGCAACTGAGGGGTGATGTTTAAAATTACTAAACATTTTGATAGTGTAAGTGGGGGAATGTTTCCACAAGTGCAGAAGAGAATAACCAGAAGCCATCGAGATAAGATAATCACCAAGAAATCCAATAGGAAATTTAGAAGAAATTTTATCCAAAGAGTGGTGAGAATATGGAACTCACTACCACAGGGAGTGGTTGAAGCAAATAGTTTCAAAACATTTGGAGGGAAAGCTAGATGAGTATTTCAGGATAAAGAAAATGCATGGTCACATATGCTTGTATACCTGTCCAGTGACCAACTTAACCCTCCTCGGTTTAGAATGACCCACACCATCATGATAAACCCCAAAAACCAGAACTGAAGAAAAATCCATCCGATCATTGGTACTAAGTCCCTAAATTCAGTTGGGAAAAGATGGGAGGAGGCTCAAGTGGAGTGTAAACACCAACGTGGACTGTCATATCACCAGACAGTTCTAAGTCTCACTCTGTTCCTTTTCTCTCTCTTCCAACAGTAACAATTTGTTTTTGCAATGACAAGACCATTTGTAATACTGTATCTGACTGGAGTTAGTATAGTCTAAAAGCAGTGAATTTTTCATAAAGCAATTCTACAAAAAAGCATAGGCACATATAATCTTGCAATATCTAATCCATCAAGAAAAAAACAAGCCCCTGTCCTCACACAATTATCTGAAAAGTACACCGCACCAATGTTGGAATCGTTCGATGTGAATTACCTGAAGATTGGCTTGTTCTTCTGGCTTCAGTTTTTGTGTCAATCCATCCATTAACTGATACATGGAACACTCCAGTTGTTGACTCTGTCTGCAGGCAGAGAGTCAGTATATATTTCAATCCAAACAAGAAAACTTTGCATTTCCTAAACACTAGGAAATGTTACTCCCAAATGTTACTATTAATTTGTTTGCTTTTAATATCTATTCAACAATTAATAAACTAACATTTTATTTTTGTGTACAGTTTAAACATAGAAACATAGAAGATAGGAGCAGGAGAAGGCCATTCGGCCCTTCGAGCCTGCTCCACCATTCATCACAATCATAGCTGATCGTCCAACTCAATAGCATAATCCTGCTTTCTCCCCATAACTTTTGATCCTGTTCGCCCCAAGTGCTATATCCAGCCACCTCTTGAATACATTCAATGTTTTGGCATCAACTACTTCCACAGGCTCACCACTCCTTGGGTGAAGAAATGTTTCCTCATCTCCGTCCAAAATGGTCTACCCTGTATCCCTCAGACTCTGACCCCTGGTTCTGGACACCCCCACCATCAGGAACATCCTTCCTGCATCTATCTAGTAAATAAAAGTAATTGTTTCTCCTGCCCCAGTGATTCACTTGTCAAAGGCATTGAACAGTATAATTCAGAAGATCCTAGGATCAATCTCCTGCTTGCATTGGGTTAGCTGATCAGGGCTAAGTGACAGTAGGAGTGGTACAACTGGTCTCAGCAGCTGTGGAATAGGAAAACGTAAATCTGTCACGTTTCCTAATCTGGAATACCATGCCTATTGGAAAGCTCACGGCCAAAATTCTCTAATGTTGTATACCCCACCACCACTGCCAACGAATATGAAGAATTTGGCACTCAGCCAAATCTCCATTCACAGCAGCAGGACTGGAAAATCCCAAACACGGATGAGGTCGCAGAATCTCAGCCCTTGAATTCTGGTGAGAATGGAACTCAGCAAAACTGGGCTCCTTGCCTCAGGCCACATTATAAAATAAGCTACTAACATAATTGTCTGAGATTATAAGAATGACAGCTTGGCCAAGTTAGCAAATGATGACCGTTCACAGGGAAGTTGCAAACCAGCTGTTGCCAATGCCTTTAAAAGCGGGGGAATATAAAATGACAAAAAAAATGTGCTTTCTTTAAAAAAGCAATAACTCAAAAACTTCTCTGAGCATATTTAATATCTGACTGGAGAAATCAGAAAAGTGCAGGGGGGTGGAAATCAATTTAATCCAAATTTTCTCCATTCCTTGCCAGACTTCATACACATATGCCTTCCACAGTTTTACTCAATATTAATTGAAAAGAAAACATACGTAGATAAAGTTTGTCCAGCTGAGGTAACAATATTCTCAGTCATCTCTAGAAAATTTCGGGCTTCCACAAGGTCATCTTCAGAAAGGTCAACCAGGGCAGTAAGAGACATTTCATGCAGCACTCTGTCAATCCGACATTCCAATGTGTCAGACACTTGCTTCACCACATGTTTCAGTTCAGTCAGTGAGCTGTACACACTTTCTACGACTAAGGTTGAAAAGAAAATTGAGCATACATTTAATAAAATATAATATTTTACAGTACATGTTAGAACTATTGAATTTACAAATTGCGCATCTTTTTCTCCGTTTTGATATTTTAGCCTGAAAATTGCCTGATTCTGTAGGATATTTATTTACAGAACGACAGGCTACCAATTAAAATTCCAGATTTAAAATCAGTAAAAGGAGGTTGCATAGGCATAAAGCCTAATCAGAAAACCAAAGGATGGTTTCCAGCAGGAAATGGGTGCGATTGTTAGATGCCAAATTTACAGGTCATAGCAAAGGACATATCAGGTCTGAAATGCTGCTGGGAAATTCCACCCAATATCCATGAGCTTAATTCCCACATTTTAATATTTAGAATATAGCTTCCAAATGGGAAATCGTCATTTATGTTTATAAGGTGATGAATAGTTTATGGCACTGAATCCTATGAAAAGAGGAGGAGATAAAAGTGGAGACTAGGGGTGAAAGTGGGTCTGGCGCATAAAACAGAGTGATTTCCGCCAATGGCCCTAGCGTGTTTTCGGATCGAATCTTATACCTCATTAGTATACCTCATTAAAAGTTTTTTGAGAGACAGGATCTACAGGCATTTAGAGACGCAAGGACTGATTAGGGACAGTCAGCATGGCTTTGTGAGTGGAAAATCATGTCTTACAAATTTGATTGAGTTTTTTGAAGGGGTAACCAAGAAGGTAGATGAGGGCAGTGCAGTTGATGTTGTCTACATGGACTTTAGCAAGGCCTTTGACAAGGTACCACATGGTAGGTTGTTGCATCAGGTTAAATCTCATGGGATCCAGGGTGAGGTAGCCAAATGGATACAAAATTGGCTTGATGACAGAAGGCAGAGGGTGGTTGTAGAGGGTTGCTTTTCAAACTGGAGGCCTGTGACCAGTGGAGTGCCTCAGGGATTGGTGCTGGGTCCACTGTTATTTGTCATTTATATTAATGATTTGGATGAGAATTTACTCGGTATTGTTAGTAAGTTTGCAGATGGCACCAAGATTGGTGGCATAGTGGACAGTGAAGAAGGTTATCTACGATTGCAACGGGATCTTGTTCAATTGGGCTAGTGGGTTGACGAATGGCAGATGGAGTTTAATTTAGATAAATGCGAGGTGATGCATTTTGGTCGATCAAACCAGGGCAGGACTTACTCAGTTAATGGTAGGGCATTGGGGAGAGTTATAGAACAAAGAGATCTAGGGGTACAGGTTCATAGCTCCTTGAAAGTGGAGTCACAGGTGGACAGCATGGTGAAGAAGGCATTCAGCATGCTTGGTTTCATTGGTCAGAACATTGAATTCAGGAGTTGGGACACCTTGTTGAAGTTGTACAAGACATTGGTAAGGCCACACTTGGAATACTGTGTGCAATTCTGGTCACTCTATTATAGAAAGGATATTATTAAACTAGAAAGAGTTCAGAAAACATTTACTAGGATGCTACCAGGACTTGATGGTTTGATTTATAAAGAGAGGCTAGATAGACTGGGACTTTGTTCTCTGGAGCATAGGAGGCTGAGGGGTGATCTGATAGAGGTCTATAAAATAATGAGGGGCATAGATCAGCTAGATAGTCAATATCTTTTCCCAAAGGTAGGGGAGTCTAAAACTAGAGGGCATAGGTTTAAGGTGAGAGGGGAGAAATACCAAAGGGTCCAGAGGAGCAATTTTTTCACACAGAGGGTGGTGAGTGGCTGGAACGAGCTGCCAGAGGTAGTAGTAGAGGTGAGTACAATTCTGTCTTTTAAAAGGTGTTTAGACAGTTACATGGGTAAGGTGGCTATAGAGGAATATGGGTCAAATGCGGGTATTTGGGACGAGCTTAGGGGTTAGAAAAAGGGGCGGCATGGACAAGTTGGGCCAAAAGGCCTGTTTCCATGCTGTAAACCTCTATGACTCGATTAGTAATAATTTTTATGTCCATGAGTATCACGCCGCTCCTGCGGCATGTTCCCTCTGATTCACCCACCCCGCAATGAGCTCACTGCAGCAAGCACTGGGAAGCTCCATATAATCAGCTCCCCAGCATTCCCCAGCACTTGTCCAGCTCATTCCCAGAGGGCACTTTGTTTCTCGCAGGTCACAAGAGATGCAGAGCTGAGCAACCTTCCATGATCTTTAGAAATCTACCGTTACACACAAGCATCCCTGACAGTTGGTTTTAGACTGCCAGGCAGCAGTGTGGGTTCCACTGAAAATGCAGTCATCGTCCCCCGAGTGTGAGGCACTTTATGCCGCATGAGGGGAGATGCAGCCCATTCCTGAATCCACCACTCTGCCCTTACAGCCCGGGACACCCCCCCCCGGGCAACACAAAGTGCTGTGCCTCTAGTTTTCAAGCCTCCCACTCTCTAGTCAGCCCCTGCTAAGGAAGGGCACTCCCTCAGCTGCGATATGGACAGGAACACCTGGATGGAGGACATGGGAAGTGCTGCCTGCATACCAGCCTTCATGACCCCTTTAAAGCAAGGGGTGCTCCGACATGAAGGGAAGGTAATACCAACCCCTCTCCCTGAAAAGGTGATTCTGGGACCCCCACTTCTAGTGCCTGAGTTAAACCTACTTGTGTCCCCCGAGTCCTCTCCAGTGCCCCCTGAGCAGTGCACACTGTGGAGGGTGCTAGCTGCCTGAGCGCCCACCTCCGAAGTTCCCCTCAGAAGTGAAGGCTCCAGGTCCATGTTTATGTAGAGCTTTTGTAAGTGGTGATGGCGTGACATCACACTGGCACCTGCTGAATATCCAGTGAGGGGGGGAAGTCCCGGAGAGAGTGCTCGCTAATGACACGCTAATGTATTAAAATGAGCTTTCTGTGGTCCTGCAACATGTTTCACGCCACTCCGCCAATGAGGAGCGTGAAGACCAGAACTCGGTAACTCACCGGTGGGAATCGCCTTTCCGGATTTTGAGTGTGCACCACCATCCCTACAGATGGCGAGTACCAACTCAAAATCACCCCCTAGGAATATAAAAGAACATTCATTCCATTTAAAACCCTTTGATTCCTTTCTCAAATTGATTAGAAATGTAGGTTCATACATCTTTCACTGTTTAAAGAAGTCCAAGACAACATCGTTAGTCCAGGAATCAGAGCTTCATCCACTTGGCCAATAAACGGTTTCATCATTGGTTGAATTATAGTTGGGATGCTGTTTACCACATTTTGGTAGTTACTTAAAAGTTCCTGAATGCTGCAAATAAACAAAAAGATTAACTTGTGAACTATAAATCACATCAAAAGAACAAATTCTCACCAAAGGAAAATAGTTATTGGGATGGAAATCTAGAGTTGTTTCATTGCCCTTTCATTGTAACTTCATATATAGAATAACCAAGAACTGCAGGCTATACGACAGTTTCTTCTTCAAAGCAATTAGCTAGATGCTTCCTAAAATATATCAATCGAAATTAGTCATGAAATATGGCTGTATCCATCAGCTATTTCTCTACCTTTTGCTCTTTAAGAACAAATATTCAAGCACTGACCTGGATTCTAAAAGAAATACTGACCTTAAATAAAGGTTCTTAATTTCTGTCTCTTTTAAACATAGGTTGAGAGCTGCTTGTGGCACTTCAAGTCCCAATTTGTACATGTACTTTGCTTCTAAAAATACCTCCATCACGGCTGGATCAAAATTCACATAGATTTCCTATAGTTTGGAGCAAGTACAATGTCAATATTAATATACACACAATTCAACAAAAATAAAATGACTGGAATACATTATTTATTAATAATACATTTAATTAAATTTAACAATATAAGAATACCTTATTGGAACTGACAGCATATGCTTTAAATCACTAATATCGTTACTGGTTCATTAGTTATATTAATTAACAAATGTAAAGGCCCCAAACTATTGTTCACCATTCTTTTGGTATTTTTATTTCTCATTTAGGATTTTTGCATCTATAATGCATGCACACATGTATACATATGATTCTTTAATTATCACTAAGCATCAAACTTACTCCCAAACCTCAAATATTCTACCCTATAAAAAGTCAATTTATTAGTGTCACAAGTAGACTACAATGAAGTTACTGTGAAAATCCCCCAGTCGCCACACTCCAGCTCCTTTTCAGTTACACGGAGAGAGAATTTGGCACCTTAATGCACCTAACCAGCACGTCTTTTGGACTGTGGGACAAAACCGAAGCATCTGGAGGAAACCCACGCAAACAAAGGGAGAACATGCAGACTCCGCACAGACAGTGACCCAAACTGGGAATCAAACCCGGGTCCCTGGCACTGTGAGGCAGCAGTGCTAACCACTGTGCCACCCTGCCGCTCCAGTTTTCAGGGAGTGGGCCATCTAGATTCCTCCTGTTGTTTTTCCCCAGTCTTTTGGAAAAGAAGCACTTTGTAGCAACAACACAAGCTGCATTTAAATAGCATCTTTATCAGAAAGAAATGTCCCAAGTTTCTTCATGGAGATGTAAATCAGCCACTTATTGCCTCAGGTGTGACAATGTCAGTGGAAATGCGGAACACAAATATACATTCCAAAACCATATTTTATAGTATGCTAGTTTATAAACTGCTCACAGCAAACCACTGAGATATTAAAACAATAATTCTGGAATTAATTCATGTGTATTTTGTATAAATTATGTAAAATAGCACAACACATATGCATGCATACACACGCATGTATATACGTAATGAAGAATGGATCAATTCAACAGAAATATCTTTTTGAATCATGTTAGGAAAATTAAGCAGCTGGAATCTAACCTCATTTTTTTCACCAAAATTTCAAGATAATCAGTTTTCATTTGTGGTAATGCAACATAAGCAGCTAGAGTACATCATAAGCACGAACCAAATACAGAGGAATAAGGTTCATCAAGCACTTGTTTGAATAGTTTAATGTGAATCATTCGGAAAATAACTCTGCACCTCATTTGCAATTTAAAAAATGGAATGTACCAACTTAGCTCAATTTACATTCTGAGTTGACTTGCTTTGGCCAGAATTAGACATTTATCCTAGAATCTTTGCACAGATGGAGATGTGCTCCATCATTGCGAACTTGGCCTATGTCATTTTCATGGGGATGGGGGAGGCGAGGTAAAATGGCTGCAGGTTCTGAAGTGCACATCCATGGTTCATGTAGCTAATTGTACATGCTAAAGTGCAGGTCAGATCTGATCTTGGTTAGTGGGATATCCTGGGAGGACTGGGAGGAGACGGTCTAAAGCTGCTGGAGTTCTTCGGAGTGGTATAGTACCCTTTTGGATATGGTTCTGGGATATCTTTAGAGAGGTAAAGTGCCCTTTGGAGAGATAAGGTGCTCTCTGGGGACATTAAAAATAGGCATGGATATTCATAAAATATTTATAAACTCATTGAAACTGTCAAGAGAACTATCAAAAGAATTATCAGAAGAACTGTCAATCTGTCAAAGCATTTAAATGGCCTGCTCTTTAAATATTGGAAAAATCTGTCAGCAGTGTTAAAAAAAACAGTGCTTGCTATTTCATTCTGTGTGTTGACATAGGCCTGAGGACCTTCAGTACAGGATTGATGCTGCATGACTGATTGCACAATTTATCATTACCACAATGGGGTGCCTGTCAGCTCACAGTTTGATTAACAGCTCCAAGTGGTTATAAAGTCTTTAAAGTGGGACTATGAACACAAATACTTGTTTTACCTTACCCCAGTCCAACACCGGCAACTCCACATCATGTTTTTAATAAGGCATTCATAGAATCATTGAATCTCTGTACCGACTCTCCAGCAGAGCACCTTAACCAGGCCTACCCACTGTCCTATCCCCATAACCCATATATTTACCCCACTACTCTCCCTAACCTACACATCTTGGGACACTAAAGGGCAATTTAATAATGCCAATGCACATAAATGTAATGGGTGCACCTGCCACTTTAGTTACATTAAATGTAGTTAAGTTTAGTGAATGAGTTTTGAATCAATAGGAGTATTTTTTTGAATACCAAATTCATCTATTAGATAGGTATTTAAACTCAGCAGAGATCCTGAGGTCTGCCTGTGGTGGTTACTGAGTGAATTAGGTGTAGGGAAAAGCATAGTAAGTGGGGACATGGGTTGACATGAGTTTGCATAGTGGCTATAAAGGGCCATGGGGAGGTTAGTAGAGGGGCATAGGTTGGTATGGATGTTATGAGGGGCCATAGGGGGGACTGGAGTCACCTCCGCAATTTCCATTTTTACATCATAAAATACATTGACTTTCATTCTTTTGAGATTCCTGTAACATGAAGTTCCGATTCATGAAACGGTTAGTCAAGGATTTTTTAAAAGTAGATATTTTGTGGGGTTTCCATTACGTATATCAGGATTACACAATGAGTCCACCAGGGCAGATATCCCCATATTGGGATGCAAAGCGAGTGGCATGGCTCGGTGGGCAGGTGACAGAAGATGGACAGAAACTTTAGTGAGCAACAACTAACGGCCAGTAACGGGAATGGATGGCTGGGGGCGGGAGCTCCTGAGACGCAAATGCCACCATATGTAAAGGGGAGGTAGCTTCCTGTTGTATGACAGCAGAAGCACCGGAGATTGGAAGGAAGGCCAGACTAAGCTAAGATTTTGAGAATGCTACTCATTTTGAGGTTTTTTATCTCAGCTTAACGTAGTATTTTAGGATTTTACCTCATTCATTAAACAGTCCAGTTTGAATTTCTGAGTGAGACAATCAACAGTTAAAACAGTCTAAAAACATCACAGCCGCTTCTCTGTGAAAAACTAGTCTTTGTGATAGATGAAGACGTCAGTTTTTCTGGCTCACAACAGATACATTTGTTTTAATTTACACCATGTACAATTTGAGTCTCCTTTGTCAGCTTTAAATGAATAAGTAAAGGTTTTGGCCAACAGCTTTAACTCAACATGTCTTCTTTATTGTGGTATTTGTTAGGCACTGTTTTTGAATTAGACTTAGGTTTTCTAATACCTTGATCTGTTAACCACATCTATGGATACCTATATTCATGAGGATATATTGCTAGGGATTACTACTAATATTTGCTCCTTAATTGGTCTTTGTATCCATGGGAATATGTAAGGGTGTTTCTATGAATTGTCTATAATAGTTTGTATTATTGATAAAAGGATGTAGCATTGTTTATACAACTGCAATCTGTATCTACAATGATCAAAATGGAATATAACTTCCTGGGCTCCATGACACTAATTTACAAAGGTGGGATGATACCAGATAGCCCTCACCCTTGGCCACTATTTCCTAATGAGGAATGAGGAACCCTCAGAAATAGGGACTCCTTCCACAGCACAGTTTTACCATTCTTTTGTGGTATGATTCTTCTGAGATACAGTTCAACATTGTGTCTGTGACAGAAGAAGAAAGACTTTGGGCAGAATTTTCCCATCCCGCCTGCCACGGGAATTGTAGCGGGCGGGACATGGACCATGCAAAGGTCCGTTGACCTCAGGCAGGATTTTCCGACCTTGGATCGGGTGGAGCTGGAAAATCCTGCCCTTTGGCTGTGCTGTCAGCTCTCAAAGAAGCCTGGGCTTTGAGAGATAAGAAACTTCCACACTCTTCACATTTTTGTTAAGTCTATAGAACATCTTGCTTAATAAATTCTACTTGATGCATAAATACTGGTCATTCATAACTTGTTAGGTCAGGCATAACCGAGGACCCTATTGTTATAAATTAAAAAGTTGGAACCTAGATATTTTAATTGAATGGATTTTACATCTCAAAATCCCATAAAACTTAAAAGATACTCCTCCAGACCACAAGGGTGCAGAGGAGGGTTTGCTCCCACATGACAACAGGAGGAGGCCGTCAAGTCAAACCATGATAACATGGCTGGAAGGCACCAAGGAAGTTGACAGCTGCCCCAATGGTGTGGTCACAGCGCTGGGAGCGAATCAATAACCTGACCTGGTCTGGAAGAGTGGGTGGAAATCACAACAATAAATTTTCAGCCTTGAAAAAGAAAGGTGCAGATGAAATGAGAAGAGAGTGCTCACCCAGGTACAACCATGACCAGGAACCAGCATTCGCTGTCAGATGCGAAGCAGCCTCTCAGTGAGGCCCCTGGTCAGTCAGAGTTGTCCACTGCATTGTCAGTACAAAATAACAGCAATTACTTCTGTGACAGAACGATGGACACTGAGGCTGCCACCAGTAGGGTCGAGTAACATGAGTATGATGAGTAAGTGACAATATTCAGTTCCTTGCAGCATCTGAGAACTTACAATGCCGTGAAAGTCATGTACTGGCTCTGGTTGAAGAGGAGGTGATGAAACTCGGTGGCCTGAAAGTAGGAAAGCCTGCCCCTGAGGCTGAGGTGGGTGTCGAGCCCCAGGACAGTGAATAACCTAATGGAAGTGATCATTAAACCTTCTAGTGAGTAATAACTATAGCACATCTGTCCCTATCACTGAACATAGGGAGATTTAGCTGAAAGACAGTAAGGTGTGTTGGAACACACAATGACCTCACCTCATTTCTCTCTGCCTGTCCCCCTCTCTCTCTCTCTGTCTCGTTCCAGTGAACACCAGCATAGATGCTCTGACATTGGTGGATATTAGTGCATCTTTAGGAATGGTGGCACCATCTGCTGAGCAGCTAAGAGAGGTAGTGATTGTTGCAGTCGCTGCCAATCAGACGACTTTGTAATCCATGGCTTAGCTTCAGGCTGATAGCATGTATCTACAATTATCAACAAGGCAGCAGATGCTGGAATAGCAGCATGAGTGAGTGGACATCTGTCAGATATCCCGAGTTTTGTGCATCCATACATACATCCAGACCATGACTGCAGACATGTCTCTGGAGTAGGCATGCATGGCCTCCTTTCAATGAGACATTGGCAAATCTTCTGACGAGCCAGATTCAGCATGGAATTCTGAATACAGTAGATACTCAGTCAACTAACTGCATGCCATTGTCTTATCCATAAGCTCTGTGGAGTAACTGCTGGGCAACATGAGCCCAAGATGTTTGGAGTCTTCACTGGGTGCTCATGCATCCCAGGTGAGCAGGGAAGGATAAGTGTGTCCAAAAAGGGTGGAGCAGAGACTGCCAGAAGCCCCAGGTGTTCCTCTCAAGATGCTCCTAGTGTGACCGGATGGTTCCCAGTCCCTCTGACCACGTGACCCACACCTCATGAAGCTGCAAAGACAAGGTGACTCCTGCGAAGGTGCAAGAGACCTCCCACCCAATGCCAAGGTTCTTTAGGGCTCAGGCCATCAGAGAATGAACACCATTCCCATTTAAAGCAATGACTACCTCCAGAAAAGTTCAACAGTGGCCAGAACACATCAGGTTCTGTCTTGACATGTTCTCCTGCCATTTTGCCATCTGACCATTTCCCAGCCCATCAATCCAGATGCAAGAAAATTCCACCCCCAGCTATTCAGATTTTTCTGAGAAACGTGTGCCCACACTCTTGTAAAATGCAATTACATTTCACTGGAACTCAGAAATTAAGAAAAATGTAGAATCAAGGAGGGGAAAGAGGAAGCAAGAAGCTTAAGCAAAAAGAAGAGAAGCAATGCCAGAATGAACTGCATAGTTTAAATATTCATCTCTTTGTACATAAATCAGAACTTAAAGACAAGTATGGAAATGGGTTCACTGGTTCCATGCTTTTTTGTGATATACTGAATGAAAATACATCAGAAAAAGAGTTAGCACCTAAAGGGAAAATGCAGTGTAATGATATGTGCAGTATCATATGTGCAGTATCATATGTGCAGTATCATATGTGCAGGGTGCTCCGGTTTCCTCCCACAGTCCAAAAGATGTGTGGGTTAGGTTGATTGGCCATGCTAAAAATTGCCCCTTAGAGTCCTGAGATGTGTAGATTAGAGGGATTAGTGGGTAAATATGTAGGGATATGGGGGTAGGGTCTGGGTGGGATTGTGGTCGGTGCAGACTCGATGGGCCGAATGGCCTCCTTCTGCACTGTAGGGTTTCTATGATTTCTATGATTTCTATGTAACATTTTGAATATGATATTAAACCACAGATACTCTCTAATGTAGCATTTAAATTTGGCATAATTGAAACATAACTCATCTTCCCCAGTTTAAAAACCCAGATTTTGCAGTGAAGGCAAGATTAACCAAATGAAAAGCATATTGTTTACTTCAATATGCATTCAACAGTTCTAAACCAGATGGGTTATAAAACAGACCAAATTTACCACACTTTGATTTGTCTTTCTCCATTGTTATGCTGGAGAATTTGAGAACATAAGCACCTCACATGTGAGTGATGTGTATTGCATTGTTTCATTCCAATAGTTATAAACAAGGGAACAGAATCATTAGTGGACATTTTTTAACCTTCGTCTCAGGATGTCGAACAATCAGTGAGGCATGAAGTCCATTTTGAGCAAAGTCAACAGCTCGGCACCAACCCCTGTGATACACCACCTCAAACTCCAGGAGTACAGCTGCCATCTTGTTATAGTTTTTGATAACCTTTTTCATATCAGGGGTCTAAAAATATGAAAAATTGCAGAGAATAAGTATTACCATAAAATTTGAATTAAAATATTATGTTGTTCAGTTTTCCTATTGAGTCACATAAAGTTCTGTGGCTCTTTTTACAGTAAGGCATTATAGATACACAAAATTACCTTCAAAATTTCAACATTGCTTTTCAGGAACTTCATGGGAATATCTATTTTTCTGAATAGCTGTCGGGCCCACATAATCTTCCCAGACACCTGCCAACCAGAATGTTTCTCATAGTTATTAAACTTCACCAGATTGAAAATACTGATATTATATCCATTGAAAGAAAGTCTTTCAATATCTCAGGATGCCACAAAGCACTTTACAGCCAATGAACTGCTTTCCAAGTGTAGTCACCGTTATAATGTAAGAAATGTTAACCATATGGGTGGCATGGTGGCACAGTGGTTAGCACTGCTGCCTCACAGTGCCAAGGACCCATGTTCAATTTAGGTCTCGGGTCACTGTCTGTGTGGAGTTTGCACATTCGCCCCCATGTCTGCATGGGTTTCCTCTGGGTGCTCCGGTTTCCTCCCATACTCCAAAGATGTGTTGGTTAGGTTGGTTGGCCATGATAAATTGCCGCTTAGTGTTAGGGAGATTAGCAGATTAAATACATGGGAATAGTGCCTGGGTGGGATTGTTGTCGGTGCAGACTCGATGGGCTGAATGGCCTCCTTCTGCACTGTAAGGATTCTATGATATGATAAAAATATCACTTCTATAAAAAGTAAAGGATGCCTTAGTTTAGGGCCTTAAGGAAATACTGAGACCATCCACAAGAATTGCCTTTGAATGGTTTAATGTAGATTTTATTTTGAAGATTTTCAAGATTTTGTATAAAAAGTTTTATCGGAAGAGAAATTTTCATTACAAGTAAGCTTACAGGTGGAACATTACGTTGTATAGGTGGGTTTTCTCTTTGTTTCTGGTAGGTCTTGCGTATGAGGTCTAAATCTCGACCAAATCGTTGTAAAACCGCTAGGTACTTGTCTGTAAGGTCCAGTTGTGGCCCAGCAATACGCACAAACTTGCCCAGCAATTCGAGCATGTGTTCTGTCTGAAAAGAGACCGGGAAATAGTGAAGGCAATAGGTGTGTTTCAACCAATATTTTTGAACCTTTTTGTTAAATGTTACTTACAGTTAAGGACTGTTCAAACCAGGAATCCATAAAAGCTTGCATTGACTGATAAAGTCCATCCATCTGACATTTAAATTCCAGGTAATCATTGTCAAACTGAAAAGTAATATCCAGAAATCAAATCACAACTCAAGGCCAACAAAAATTTTTAAAGCACTATGCACTGCATTGATTAAGCAAAATAGTAATGCTACAGGGCAGTCTCTTCCATACCATAAATTATTATCACCAGAATGAGAAGCCCCTAAAACATTTGATCGCTGCGTATGTGGGGAGGACATAGATGCAGAAATATAGAAGAAAATACCTTTGCAATCCATTTTCCTGTGACAACGTTCTAAAGGGATCATACTGCCCTATATTCATCAACTGCTTCTGCCAAAATTTCATCCATCCCCCCTTGAATTTTCTGACACTAAGTACTTCCAGTGTTTACTTGAACATTGTTTTCTCCCCCCACTTCTCACTCTGTGGGAAGCAGCTAAAATCAGAGCTAGCGGCACAACCTCCCTCTTGTGAACTTGGAGAAAAGAATAATTAGAATGGCCAACCATCACTGTCACATAGCAGACTGCTGCATGGAATTTATGTTGAAATATGCCTTCACCTTTGTCAAATTAAATGTTCCCCAAAATCATTTGTTGTATTCTATTGTGCTGCATCAAATACTTCTCAATAAAGAAGAAGTAAAATAAGTCTATGTGAGCTAAATATAAATGGGCGTTTGTAGTACAGAGCTTGAATGTTGCTCAAAAATGAGACATGCCATCTAAGCTTTTCACCTTGTATTGATCAGGACAGCCTGCAAGGTTACCAACAGGAAAAGGAACAACAATTTATGCTGCGTGTGAAGAGAGTGCTGAGTGGTTGGCAAATAGACTCTGATTGGTAGAGTTTTTTTGCATTTTTTTATGGGATGTGGGCATCGCTAATTGGGCCATCTATTAATACCCATCTCTAATTGCCCTTAAACTAAGTAGCATGCGAGACTGTTTCGGAGGGCATTTAAGAGTCAACCCCATTGCAGAGGATCGTGAATCACATGTTTGCAGATTTCCATCCCGAAGGGACATTAGTTGCCATGGAGAATGCAACAGAGAACAGTTAACTGCTAAGTTATTCTTCAAATTCAAACCAGGGCATGTCGACTTTGCTTCGTCAAGGCATTACCATGAGATATAAACCAGGGAATGGCTGTTACCCCAAACTTTTGTTTACTTGAAAAAGGCGCAGTGCGTGGTCATGCTCCTTCTGTCTGCAAAGGACAGGGCCCAGTGCGTGAATATATGTGTTTTTGAGTATATGTGAGCGAGCCACACTGCGAGCCTAGCTGATAATCTTAAATTGGTTTTCGGTGTAATTCTTAACGCAATCTATTAATGTCTACCGTAAGCCTAAATTCAGGAGAGATGGTGGCACAGTGGTAATGTCATTGGACTAGTAATCTAGAGGTCGGGGCTAATATCTGGAGAAAAGGGTTCAAATTCCACCACAGCAGCTGGTGAAATTTAAACTTAATTAATAAAATCTGGAATTGAAAGCTGGTCTCAATAATAGTAATCATGAAACTGTCATCAATTGTGGTAAAACCCATCTGGCTCACTAATGTCCTTCAGGGAAGAAAATCTGCCATTCATATCTAGTCTGGCCTATATGTGACTCCAGACCAACAGCAACGTGCCAGACTCTTCACTGCCCTCTTAAATGGTCGAAGCAAGCCACTCAGTTTAAGGGCAATTAGGGATGGGTAACAAATGTTGGCCTTTCCAGTGACACCCTCGTCCCATGACGGAATAAATTGATCCATATAAGTGTTGGAATTTCTGCAGTTCCATGCACTTTTAGATTGGCATTATTGGCATCCTCATAAATAGGGCCCAAGCCCACACTACAAGATTGATGCTAAAATAGAATGCATCAAAACCAGTCTGTGGGGTAATGGCTACCATGATCAGATCATTGTTCCATCGGAGCAAGCAGAGAGGGAGCAATTCGTGTTTCCTTAAAACACGAATCGTGTTTTGAGCGATTCCGCTCAAAAGTAACTCCTTACTTTTGAGCGGAGTTTTTTTTTCAGTTAAACAGGAAACCGGAAGTAGGCCGCAGAGAGGCCTGGGAAGGTTTTTTGCCTAATAAATTTGAACGGGGAGGAAACCCGGGACTCTACACGTGTAGAGTCTCACACCCTCCCCCCTCCTCTAACCTAAAAAAAAGACTCGGAGTGAGAGCAGGCAAGCTTTTTTTTCTCTCTTTCGTTTCTTAGTAAGGAAAGTAGCTGGGATGTCAGTACAGGCAGTGCAATGTTCCTCCTGTGGGATGTTTGAGGTGAGGGACACCAGTGTCCTGGCTGAGTACACCTGCAGGAAGTGCACCCAATTCCAGCTCCTTGAAGACCGTGTTAGGGATCTGGAGCTGGAACTGGATGAACTCAGGATTATTCGGGAGGCAGAGGCAGCTATAGATAGAAACTACAGGGAGGTAGCTACTCCGAGAAATGATGATACGTGGGTGACGGCTAGAAGGGGTAAGAAGCAGTCAGAGCAGCGATCCTCTGGATCCCCTGTTCCTCTGTATAACAAGTATTCCATTTTGGATACTGTTGGGGGGGGTACTTAACAGGGGTAAGCCATGGGGTACAGATCTCTGGCACAGAGTCTGTCCTTGTTGCTGAGAAGGGAAGGGGGGAGAGGAGTAGAGCATTAGTTATTGGGGACTCCATAGTTAGGGGGATAGATAGGAGATTCTGTGGGAACGAGAGGGACTCGCGGCTGGTGTGTTGCCTCCCAGGTGCTGGGGTCCGTAATGTCTCGGATCGTGTTTTCGAGATCCTTAAGGGGGAGGGGGACCAAGTCGTGATTCACATAGGCACCCAAGACATAGGTAGGAAAAGGGATGGGGATGTAAGGCAGAAATTCAGGGAGTTAGGGTGGAAGCTTAGGGCTAGAACAAACAGAGTTGTTATCTCTGGTTTGTTACCCGTGCCATGTGATAGTGAGGAGAGGAATAGGGAGAGAGAGCAGTTGAACATGTGGCCACAGGGATGGTGCAGGAGGAAGGGATTCAGATACCTGGACAATTGGGGCTCATTCTGGGGTAGGTGGGACCTCTACAAACGGGATGGTCTACACCTGAACCAGAGGGGTACCAATATCCTGGGGGGGAAATTTGCTAATGCTCTTCGGGAGGGTTTAAACTAATTCAGCAGGAGGATGGGAACCTGAATTGTAGATCCAGTGTACAGGAGGTTGAGAGTAGTGAGGTCATGGATAAGGTTTCAACGTCGCAGGAGTGTACTGGCAGGCAGGAAGTTGGTTTGAAGTGTGTATACTTCAACGCCAGGAGCATCCGGAATAAGGTGGGTGAACTTGCAGCATGGGTTGCTACCTGGGACTTCAATGTTGTGGCCATCTCGGAGACATGGATAGAGCAGGGACAGGAATGGTTGTTGCAGGTTTCGGGGTTTAGATGTTTCAGTAAGAGCAGGGAAGGTGGTAAAAGAGGTGGAGGTGTGGCATTGTTAGTCAAGGACAGTATTACGGTGGCAGAAAGGACGTTTGATGAGGACTCATCTACTGAGGTAGTATGGACTGAGGTTAGAAACAGGAAAGGAGAGGTCATCCTGTTGGGAGTTTTCTAAAGGCCTCCGCAAAGCTCCAGAGATGTTGAGGAAAGGATTGCAAAGATGATTCTGGTTAGAAGCGAAAATAACAGGGTAGTTGTTATGGGGGACTTTAACTTTACAAATATTGACTGGAAAAGCTATAGTTTGAGTACTTTAAAGGGGTCAGTTTTTGTCCAATGTGTGCAGGAGGGTTTCCTGACAAGGTACGTAGATAGGCCAACAAGAGGCGAAGCCACATTGGATTTGGTACTGAGTAATGAACCAGACCAGGTGTTAGATTTGGAGGTAGGTGAGCACTTTAGTGATAGTGACCACAATTCAGTTACGTTTACTTTAGCGATGGAAAGGGATAGGTATATACCAAAGGGCAAGAGTTATAGCTGGGGGAAAGGAAGTTATGATGCGATTCGGTGAGATTTAGGATGCAAAGGTTGGGGAAGGAAACTGCAGGGGATGGGCACAATTGAAATGTGGAGCTTGTTCAAGGAACAGCTACTGCGTGTCCTTGATAAGTATGTACCTGTCAGACAGGGAGGAAGTGGTCGAGCGAGGGAACCGTGGTTTACTAAAGAAGTTGAATCTCTTGTGAAGAGGAAGAAGGAGACTTATGTCAAGATGAGACATGAAGGCTCAATTAGGGTGCTTGAGAGTTACAAGTTAGCCAGGAAGGACCTAAAGAGAGAGTTAAGAAGAGCCAGGAGGGGACATGAGAAGTCTTTGGCAGGTAGGATCAAGTAAAACCCTAAAGCTTTCTATAGGTATGTCAGGAATAAAAGAATGACTAGGGTAAGATTAAGGCCAGTCAAGGACAGTAGTGGGAAGTTGTGCGTGGAGTCTGAAGAGATAGGAGAGGCGCTAAATGAATATTTTTCATCAGTATTCACGCAGGAAAAAGACAATGTTGTTGAGGAGAATACTGAGATACAGGCTATTGGACTAGACGGGATTGAGGTTAATAAGGAGGAGGTGTTAGCAATTCTGGAAAGTGTGAAAATAGATAAGTCCCCTGGGCCGGATGGGATTTATCCTAGTATTCTCTGGGAGGCTAGGGAAGAGATTGCAGAGCATTTGGCTTTGATCTTTAGGTCATCATTGTCTACAGGAATAGTGCCAGAAGACTGGAGGATAGCAAATGTTGTCCCCTTGTTCAAGAAGGGGAGTAGAGACAACCCTGATAATTATAGACCAGTGAGCCTTACTTCTGTTGTGGGCAAAGTTTTGGAAAGGACTATCAGAGATTGGATTTATAATCATCTAGAAAGGAATAATTTGATTAGGGATAGTCAACACGGTTTTGTGAAGGGTAAGTCGTGCCTTACAAATCTTATTGAGTTCTTTGAGAAGGTGACCAAAGAGGTGGATGAGGGTAAAGCAGTTGATGTGGTGTATATGGATTTCAGTAAAGCGTTTGATAAGGTTCCCCACAGTAAGCTATTGCAGAAAATACGGACGCATGGGATTGAGAGTGATTTAGCGGTTTGGATCAGGAATTGGCTAGCTGTAAGAAGACAGAGGGTGGTGGTTGATGGGAAATGTTCATCCTGGAGTTCAGTTACTCGTGGTGTACCGCAAAGATCTGTTTTGGGGCCACTGCTGTTTATCATTCTTATAAATGACCTGGATGAGGGTGTAGAAGGATGGGTTAGTAACTTGGGGATGACACTAAAGTCGGTGGAGTTGTGGACAGTGCGGAAGGTTGTTGCAGGTTACAGAGGGACATAGATAAGCTGCAGTGCTGGGCTGAGAGGTGGCAAATGGAGTTCAATGCAGAAAAGTGTGAGGTGATTCACTTTGGAAGGAGTAACAGATACACAGAGTACTGGGCTAATGGTAAGATACTTGGTAGTGTGGATGAACAGAGAGATCTCGGTGTCCATGTGCATAGATCCCTGAAAGTTGGCACCCAGGTTGATAGGATTGTTAAGAAGGCGTACGGTGTGTTAGCTTTTATTGGTAGAGGGATTAAGTTTCGCAGCCAGGAAGTCATGTTGCAGCTGTACAAAATTCTGGTGCAGCCGCACTTGGAGTATTGCATACAGTTCTGGTCGCCGCATTATAAGAAGGATGTGGAAGCATTGGAAAGGGTGCAGAGGAGATTTACTAGGATGTTGCCTGGTATGGTGGGAAGGTCTTATGAGGAAAGGCTGAGGGACTTGAGGTTGTTTTTGTTGGAGAGAAGAAGGTTAAGAGGTGACTTAATAGAGGCATACAAGATGATCAGAGGATTAGATAGGGTGGATAGTGAGAGCCTTTTTCCTCGGATGGTGATAGCTAGCATGAGGGGACATAGCTTTAAATTGAGGGGTGATAGATATAGGACAGATGTCAGAGGTAGGTTCTTCACTCAGAGAGTAGTATGGGCCTGGAATGCCCTGCCTGCAGCAGTAGTGGACTCGCCAACATTAAGGGCATTTAAATGGTCATTGGATAAACATATGGATGATATTGGAATAGTGTAGGTTAGATGGGTTTTAGCTTGGTTTCACTGGTCGGCGCAACATCGAGGGCTGAAGGGCCTGTACTGTGCTGTAATGTTCCATGTTCTATGTTCATTGCTTTTTGCAAACTCATGAATGAGCTGAAGGCCATCACTTTCAGTCCAGTCTATCTCCAATTACCCTGGAAGGGTAAGGTGTCTCAAACATTTGAAAAATAGGAGAAGCCAGCTGGTGCACTCTGCTACTATGTAATAGAATCCCTACAGTGCAGAGGGAGGCCATTTGGCCCATCAAATGAGCACCAACTCTCCAAAAGAGCATCTTACCTAGCCCCACACCCTATCCCCGTAACTGCATGCACTTACCATAGATAATCCACCTAACCTATACATCTTTTGACACTAAGGGGCAATTTAGCATGGCAAATTCTTCTAGCCTGCACATCTTTGGACTGTGGCAGGAAATCAGCACACCAGGAAGAAACCCATGCAGTCAAGGGGAGAACGTGCAAACTCCACACAGATAGTCACCCAAGGCTGGAATCAAACCTGGGTTCCTGGCTCTATGAGGCAGCAGTGCTAACCACTGTGCCACCATGTCACCCAATTCTCCACTAACAGGATGCTGCCATCAAGCCAAAATGACATTTTGCCAATTACACAAATGAGTAATGTGGTACATGAAGTTCAGTGCTGGTGTGATGCCAGGTGGGGGACGTCACAATGACTACCATATCATAGAATCATAGAATCCCTACAGTACAGAAGGAGGCCATTTGGCCCATCGAGTCTGTACTGACCACAATCCCACCCATGCCCTATTCCCATAACCTGCTAATCCCCTGATATTAGGGTCAATTTAGCATGGCCAATCAACCTAACCCGCACATGTGGGCGGCACGGTAGCACAGTGGTTAGCGCTGCTTCACAGCTCCAGGGACCTGGGTTCAATTCCCGGCTTGGGTCACTGTCTGTGTGGAGTTTGCACATTCTCCTCGTGTCTGCGTGGGTTTCCTCCGGGTGCTCCGGTTTCCTCCCACAGTCCAAAGATGTGCGGGTTAGGTTGATTGGCCATGCTAAAATTGCCTTTAGTGTCCTGGGATGTGTGGATTAGTGGGTAAAATATGTAGGGATATGGGGGTAGGGCCTGGGTGGGATTGTGGTCGGTGCAGACTCGATGGGCCGAATGGCCTCTTTCTGTACTGTAGGGTTTCTATTTCTATGATCTTTGGACTTTGGATATCATATCAAACACCATGTGCCTTAGGCTAGTCTCAACAGGCAAAGTACTGACGCTATGCAATCAGCCTGTGCTTGCAAAACACAAAACATTGTGTCCAACACTAGATGTGATTCTGCAATTGGACAAGACTTGTCAAAAATTCCAAGAATTACACTGAAAATCAATTTTAAATTATCAGTTAGGCTTGCAGTGTAGCTCACTTATGCATGCTGCAGTCATAAATATTCACACACTGGGTCCTGTCCTTTGCAAACAGAAGGAGCATGCCCATGTATCATTTATTTTTCAACTAAACAAAAGCTTGGGGACAGCCATTCCCTCGTTCATTCCACTTGACCAATCAGAGTCTACCTGTCTGGTTTGAATTTGAAGAATAGCTTGGCAGTTAACTGTTCTCTGTTGCATTCTCTATTGCAATGCCACAATCAAGCAGAGTCTACTTGCCAACACTCTTTGCCAATTAACACTCTTTTCTCATGCAGCATAAATTGTTCTTCCTTTTTCTCTTAGTAATCCTGCGATCTTTCCTGATGAGTGCAAGGTGAGAAGCTTAGACAGCATGTCACTTCTTTCTATATGATCTATAATAACTGAATATTTTACCTCTTGTTTTCTGTGGTCCAGCACATCGTAAGTCTTTGATTTTGTGCTGTTGATAATTGTTTGATAACGCACATATAATTTGTCAAATCCCTCCATTTTAACATTCTGGAGATCTGACAGGTTTTCCATAGTGTCTATCATGTATGAAATCTTCTCCAGACGCTTGCAAAAAGTGTCAAACTTGCCAAATATGTAGTTTTCACTAAAAAAAAGTAAAATTTTGATTACAATATTATTTATTGTAAATAATAAAACATTGAAATTAAAACATACACAGAGAAACCTTCCTTTGCAGGACAAAACACTTGTGGTGGCGAACTTTGAATAAACTCCTTCAGCCTCGAAGGCTCCGGTATTAACATACAGTTGAAGAGGGAGCATTGAGGTGAAGGAGGGGTATAGGTTTGCAGTGAGGAAAGCTGGTAGAGCAGGCTTCCCTCAAGTCCTGTCAAATAGCCCGCTTACCATTTTAAACTTGATTTCCTAGGTGCAGCCAGCCAGATTGAGAGGCTGACTTGCTGTGGGGTGGATAGGCCTTCAGCATCAGACTGCAGCAGGAGAATGGAGAGGAGGGAGGGAAAGATTGATGAGAGGAGGGGGCATCAAAGAACAAAGAACAAAGAATAAAGAACAATACAGCACAGGAACAGGCCCTTCGGCCCTCCAAGCCCGCGCGGCTCCCTGGTCCAAACTAGACCATTCTTTTGTATCCCTCCATTCCCACTCCATTCATGTGGCTATCTGGATAAGTCTTAAACGTTCCCAGTGTGCCCACCTCCACCGCCTTGCCTGGCAGCGCATTGCAGACCCCCACCACCCTTTGTGTAAAATATGTCCTTCTGATATCCGTGTTAAACCTCCCCCCCCCCCCCCCCCCCCCCCGTCACCTTGAACCTATGACCCCTCGTGAACGTCACCACCAACCTGGGAAAAAGCTTCCCACCATTCACCCTATCTATGCCTTTCATAATTTTATATACCTCTATTAGGTCTCCCCTCATCCTCCGTCTTTCCAGTGAGAACAACCCCAGTTTACCCAATCTCTCCTCATAACTAAGCCTCTCCATACCAGGCAACATCCTGGGAAACCTCCTCTGTACTCTCTCCAAAGCCTCCACGTCCTTCTGGTAGTGTGGCGACCAGAACTGGATGCAGTATTCCAAATGCGGCCGAACCAACGTTCTATACATCTGCAACATCAGACCCCAACTTATATACTCTATGCCCCATCCTATAAAGGCAAGCATGCCATGTGCCTTATTCACTACCTTCTCCACCTGTGACGTCACCTTCAAGGATCTGTGGACTTGCACACCCAGGTCCCTCTGCGTATCTACACCTTTATGGTTCTGCCATTTATTGTATAGCTCCCCCCTACATTAGCTCTACCAAAATGCATCACTTCGCATTTATCACTAGGGTACAAGCAAAGGAGGAGAGGTGATATTTTTAATAAGAACTTCTGAAAGGCATGTGATACGATATCTCATCAGAGACTTTGACATAAAGTTGAAGCTTATGGAATTGAAGATAATTGGTTGGGAGATTGACTGAGTGGCAGGATTCAGTGAACAACACAAAAATAAAATGGCAGCACATTAAAGGTGGCCAGCAGGCCCTGACTGGCTGACCGCTGGCATCTAAAGCTGTCTGTGGCTCAGCTCGATGCTCTCAGAATATGAGATGGTGGTAGCACAGTGGTATTGTCACTGGACTAATAATTCAGATGCCCAGGGTAATGCGCTGGGGACCCGGGTTCGAATCCCACCATGGTGTAAGTTTTTCGGGCAACTCAGGCCTTTTTTTTATGAGCTGGGAAAAGGACTTGAACCCTAAAGAACTGTGAAAGTGGCCACACTTGGCTGCAGGACTTGACCAAAAATGTCCCAGGGAGCCCAGCCAGCCTGTGTGTGTGTGTGTGTGTGTGTGAAAGGGCCCAGTCCAAAAATTGCAAGCAGCCAGAAACCAGACAGACTGCTGATTAGGTTATCAGCAGCACAAAAAGGACCTGACGACCTCACCAGACTAGGCCGGCAGCAAGACAATACACCTGGTCTGGACTCAATACAGGTGATAATGGCCTTGTCCCAGAGCGAGGAGAAGCCCATTTCCCTAATGAGAAAACAATTAAACGATCTCCGATGGAACAATAAAGGACAGCAAGAGACCTATCACCTGGGATGGGACCATCTGGTCTCTATGGACTGTAAGATCGCAGCTGCAGATAACACTAGCAAGCCTTTGTCTGTGCAACTGCCGGTTGGAAGGGGGGCGGAGTAGGCAGGAAAAGAATTCAAGTTTTACAATATAAAAGGATGGTCAGGCCGGCCATTTCCTGCTTTTCTCTTCGGACCAGCATGACAGCACTCTCCACTCTCCTCCTGTTCCTGCCTCTCGGTCGTCTCCAGCACGCAGCCTGAAGCCCACTGAACAATTTAAACTAGGATTGTGAGTACGCTCCGGTAATTCATGAAGTTCCCGAGATCATCATAGTGGATGAGGCTTTGGGGAAAGGGGGGGGGCTTTTGCATGTACCTTTCATAGTTTAAGATGTGGTAAACTTGTATAAAGTAAGAATTCCGTTGTGTCCGTTTTAGTATTCCTTCCATAGCTATAGTCTTATAGAGCATAAGGCATGGTGTGTTGTTTTCCTGGTGTTTGGTGACCTTTGACCTTGATGTTTTAATAAATATATATATATATATCTTTGACTTCCGTTGGAGTCCGTTTTGATCTTTTCAATTTCTCACCAATGATCTCTGACTAAGTCACAATATAAATATTCCTTACCATAATTCCGGAGTCTAGAACTGAGGGTACCCTGGGCGCTTCGAAACCGCCCACTCAGGAAAGGCTGCCAGGTAGTGGATAGGCAGCAGTTTCCTTTTCTCTCTCTTGGGAGCGCTACTCTAGTGAAGTAGACGCAAGGTGGCCATTGTTCCATCGGCTAGAGAGAGAATCACTCGGGCATTGGTGGGGTTTGGGTGACGGAGAACCAAACCTAAAATAAGCCCAGTGGAGTTAAAAAGAGGGATCCCGCTACAATGGCAGATGGTGATATTTGAATTCAATAAAAATTAAAGGTCTAATGATGACCATGAAACCATTGTCGATTGTTGTAAACAAAAACATCTGGTTCATTAATGTCCTTTAGGGAAGGAGATTTGCCATCCTTACCTGGTCTGGCCTACATGTGACTCCAGATCTACAGCAATGTGGTTGATTCTCAATTGCCCTTGGGCAACTAAGAATGAGCAATAAATGCTGGTCAGCCAGCGATGCCCATGAAAGAATATTTTAAAAATCATGTGGGGTATGCCAGGAGTGTCATTAACGTAAATATGCTGATTCCATATTATGGAGCAGCAATTCTGTTGCTGTACAGAACACTGAAATATTCTGCCTAATACAGGGTTCAGAAGCAGAAACATTCAAACTGGCTTATTCATGGCAATCAATGTCACATGTTAAGTTTAGAGACATTTTGCAATACTCCTAAAAATGTAATCATGTTCTCACACAGGTGCAAAAGGAAGGATCAAACACATAAATGACAAAATGTTCTGCAATTACTGGCACAGATGTTTCTCCAGGGCAAATGTTTCCATCTGAAGTGAGTGGGAAAATGATATTCCTCCCTGCTGACATTAACAATGAGTGGAAATTAGATGACTGTACTGGTAGCCGCAGTAAAGCCTTCTCCGGGTAAAGACATTAAGCACATTGAGTAGTACAATGCCCAGACATTCTGCTTTCTCCATTTTCTCATTAACATATTTTTCCTCAGACTTTTTCTCCTTACTTCTTTTCCCAAGATACACAACTCCAGTTTTGCGCTCAGGGTGGCAAGTTGAAAATCTCACCCCAGGGACTCACACAAAGACAGACTCTCACTTGTGGCAGAAGTCCTCCCATACCACACCCACCAGTGACTATGTTCACAAGTGAGCTTAGATTTTGGAGCCTCGACATTCTGGGTGTCCTGGGGCGGAAAAAGGTAACCGAATGTTACAGTGGAACAGCAGCAGCTCTGAGGAAAATCCAAGCCTTAATTTGGGCAAGTAAGAAAGGTCAGTTATGTTAGATCCTCACTCCTGCCTTTTTCTATGAACATACGAATTAGGAGTAGGAGTAGGCCACTCGGCCCATCAAACCTGCTCAGCCATTCAACAAGATCATGGCTGATCCGATTTTAACTTCAACTCCACATGCCTGGCTACCCCCAATAGCCTTTCAACCACTTGCTTATCAAGTATCCATCTACCTCTGACTTAAAAATATTAATACATTATGCCTGCCTCGCTTTTTGAGGAAGAAAGTTTTGAAGGCTCACGAACCTTTGAGAGAAAAAAAATCTTCTAATCTCTGTCTTAAATGGACAATTTTAAATAGTGACCCCAAGTTACAGCCCCCACAACAATTCCCAGGCCAGCCCTGACCTTCCCCGCCCCGAAACACTCCGGTGTCCAGTTCCCCGCACCCAGCAGTTCCGATTCCCCCACCCTCCCTCACTCCGGCAGACCCCCCCCCACCCCGCTGACCACCCCCCCACCCCCCAGGGGTCAGACCCCCCCCACAGGAGGCAGGCCTCCTCTGGCAGACCACCCCCCCCAGCCCACCCTGATTGCTGGCCTCCCTCCATCCCAGACCGATCCCCATGCAGAGTGGCAGCAGGACCCCCCACCCCCACTGATTGCTCCTAGGCCCTGACCACAATAGGCCCTGCTGCCTTGGCACAGTCCAATGCCCGGTGGGCAGTGCCAAGGTGTCCCCTGGGCATGGGTACTTTGTCCCTTGGGCAATTCCAGGGCGCACAGGCTGACACTGCCAGGGTGCCCATGCCCAGGGGGCACCACTCGCTCACCATCCGACCCCCGGGGGGCCCCAATTGCACCCCCTTCATTCCAGCAGGGTATCCCGCTAGTTCGCCGAACGTGGGGAGTTACTCTAAATCTCGCCGGAATGAAGTACTCCTAGCGGGGTGGAAGATTCAATCGGGACTGGCAAGTTCCCGATAATGACACTGAAAACATATTTAAACTACATTAAAAAAAGATTCAAATGTCTTCCTGCCGGTTTCCAACATGGTTTGGACTCCAACTGTTCTCTGGCTCTGGGAGATGCGCATGCATTCCCGGCGCATGCACAAATCCCGGAACAAGGCCAACCATATGCATCTCCCATCCCGACCCACCAGCAAAGTTGCAGGTCACGATGGGAGAATCGCCCCCAGTGTTCCCAATGGTGGGGGAGTCCAGAACTAGGACTCATAGTTTTAGGATAAGGGATAAGCTTTTTAGAACTGAGGTGAGGAGAAATTTCTTCACTCAGAGGGTGGTGAATGTGTGGAATTTACTACCACAAAATGTAGTTGAGGCCAAAACGTTGTCTGATTTCAAGTAGAAATTAGATATAGCTCTTGGGGCTAAAGGGATCAAGGGATATGGGGGAAAGAAGGGAATAGGATATTGAATTCGATGATCAGCCATGATCAAGATGAATGGTGGAGCAGGTTCAAAGGGCCAAATGGCCTACTCCTGCTTCTAGTTTCTATGTTTCAAGCTCTATGTCACCCAACAGCCAACTATATTTAGATCATATAGATTTATTTTACTTTTTCTTAAACTAGCCTTTAGCACCCAACATTAAAGTACAAGTTAGAAATGTTGCCTGCAATAGATCCGCTTGGTAGAATTTCTGATGGGTAGAACACTGTTCTCTGCAGCAACGAGCAAGAGATGGTTGTGCTGCCTGCCCGGTTCAGAGTTTGCAACATCTGCTCAGGGCCGGAGAGGAACTTGAATTAGAGGGGTAGGATCCAATTGTCATGGACCATGTAGGGACCAACAAAATAGGTAGATAAGCAGAAAGGTTCTGCATAATCAGTAGGAGGACCTTGGCACCAAATTAAGAAGCAGAACTTCAAAGGTAATAATCTCTGGAATATTTCCTGAACCAGATGCAAATTAACATAGGGCAAATAAGATTAGAGAGATGAATGTGTGTCTTAAAAACTGGTATGGGTGGAGTGGGTTCTGGTTCATGGGGCACTGACACCGGTACTGGGGAGAGTGAAAGCTGTACCAGTGACCCTCCCTCCGTGGGGTCAGACCCCCCCGGGAGGCAGGCCCCCCCCCCCCCCCCCCCCGGCAGACCAACCCCTGCACCTGAACCGTGTTGGGATCAGTGTTCTTGTGAACTGCAGAACTAGCGAAGCAGAGATGCTTTTAATCTAAACAGTGGGGTTAAGGGAGCAAATTTGAAAAGATGTGGTAAATCAAAACGTAGGTAAAAGGCAAGAGAGGAAGTTCTTAATGATACGAATTAATAAACAGAAGGGACAGAGAGTACAAATCTTAAAGTAAATCAACAGACAAGGCGGCAGGTTACCAAAATAGTAAAAGGACTAAGCTTAAGTTTTGATTTGATTTGATTTGATTTATTATTGTCACATGTATTAACATACAGTGAAAAGTATTGTTTCTTGCGCGCTATACAGACAAAGCATACCGTTCATAGAGAAGGAAACAAGAGGGTGCAGAATGTAGTGTTACAGTCATAGCTACGGTGTAGAGAAAGATCAACTTAATGCAAGGTAGGTCCATTCAAAAGTCTGACAGCAGCAGAGAAGAAGCTATTCTTGAGTTGGTTGGTACATGACCTCAGACTTTTGTATCTTTTTCCCGACGGAACAAGGTGGAAGAGAGAATGTCCGGGGTGCGTGGGGTCCTTAATTATGCTGGCTGCTTTGCCGAGGCAGCGGGAAGTGTAGACAGAGTCAGTGGATGGGAGGTTGGTTTTTGTGATGGATTGGGCTACATTCACAATCTGTATTTCTGTATTTGAATGCACATAGAAACAGATGAACTGATAGTACAAGTAGAAATAAATAGGTACAATCTACTAGTCATTACAGAGACATGACTACAGGATGACATAGATTAGGATCTGAATATTGAAGGGTATGTGACATATAGGAAGAACAGGATGCTGGGAAAAGTTGGAGGAGTGGTTCTGTTAATTAAAGATGATATTAGCACAATAGAGAGGAATGACCTAAGTTCAAGAAACTAGGATATAAAAGTGGTGTGGGTAGATATGAGAATGATAAAGGCAAGAAGTCACTTGTGGGGGTGGTATACAGCCACCTACATGTATATGCACATACAAATATATAAATTAGGAGCAGGAGTAGGCCACTCGGCCCTTCAATAAGATCATGGCTGATAGGATTGTAACCTCAACCCCACATTCCTGCCCACCCCGATAGCCTTTCCCCCTAGTTAATCAAGAATCTATTTAGATCTACCTTAAAATATTCAAAGACTCTGCTTCCACTGCCTTTTGAAGAAGAGAATTTCAAAGGCTCACAGCCCTCTGAGAGAAAACATTTCTCCTCATCTATCTTAAACAAGCAACACCTTATTTTTAATCAGCGACCCCTAATTCTACATTCTCCCACAAGAGATAACATCCTCTCCACATCCACCCTGTCAAGACCCCTCAGGATTTTAAAGATTTCAACCAAGTTGCCTCTTTCTTTCCTAAACTCCAGTAGATACAAGCCTAACCTGCAATCTTTCCTCATAAGATAACACGTCCTTTCTTAGATACAGACTGGAAAAATCAGATAGGCTAAGGTAGTCTGGAAGAGGCATTTATTGTTTTGGGGATAGTTTCTTAGAACAGCATATTCTGGCACCAACCAGAAAGCATGCTACACTAGATCTGTATTGACCAACAAGACAGGATTAATTAATGACCTAATAGTGAAGATGTAGGAGTTCCTCAGGGTAGTGTCCTGGGCCCAATCATCTTCAGTTGTTTTATCAATGTCTTTCCCATCATTATAAGGTCAGAAGTGGGGATGTTTGTACAATGTTTAACACCATTCGTGACTCCTCAGATACTGAAACAGTCCATATGCAGCAAGACCTGGACAATATTCAGGCTTAGGCTGATAACTGGCAAGTAACAATTACGCCACACAAGTGCCAGGAAATTACCATCTCCAACAAGAGAGAATTTGTCTAACCATTTCCCTTGGCATTCAACAGCACTACCATCACATAATCCCCCAATATCACCATCCTGAGAGCTATCATTGACCAGAAACAGAACTGGACCAGCCATATAAATATTGTGGCTATAAAAGCAGGTCAGAGATTTGGAATTCTGAGGAGAGTAACTCACCTCCTGACTCCCCAAAGCCTGTCCACCATCTACAAGGCAGAACTTAGGAGTGTGGTGAAATATTCTCCACTTATCTGGATGAGTGCAGCCTCAACAACACTCAAGAGGCTCAGTACCATCCAGGACAATGCAGCTCATTTGATTGGGACCCTGCCCACCACAATAAACATTTACTCCTTCCACCACCAACACATAATGGTAGCAGTGTGTACCTTCTACAAGATGCACTGCAGCAACTCACCAAGGCTCTACAGCAGCACTTTCCAAACCCGTGACCTCTATCACCTCAAAGAACAAGGGCAGCACATGCATGAAGACACCACAACATACAAACTCCCTCTCCCCCTCTTCCCCACCCCCAGGTCTCCCACACCATCCTAACTTGGAACTTTATTGTCATTCCTTCACTGTCGCTGGGTTAAAATCCTGGCACTCCCTTTCGAACAGCTGTTCCCAAAGCACTGGACTGCAGCAGATAGAGAAGGCAGCATAACATCACCTCTCCATGACAATAAATGCTGGCCTGCTGGCCTAACCAGTGATGCCCACACATGTATGAATGTAGAAAGAAAATCCCCATTGCTACTCAACACCACCTCAGAGACCATCTTCAGTCCATGGCCTCACTTTCACCAGTTACTTGGGAATGGCAGCTTGGATGCCCCCATGGACGCATTCCCCCCATCCCCTCAAGATCTGCCCCACTGACCCCTGCACTTCCCCTGCAATTGCCTCAGTTCCTCCACCTACAAGATTCTGTGAGCTCTGCTCATGCTATGGCCACTGTGTGCTAATGCATGTGTTCCTCCACTCTGTGTATCACTTGTGCAGTGTCAAGAATTGCTCCTCTTTTCCTGAATGGCTGCCTGCTGAGCAACAGCCTTGGATATGTTACTGAAACCAGTACCTTTGTGAATCACCTGGAAAATCTCATACAGCCCTGCAATGAGCTCTCAAGCAGCTTAGTAACAGCGTCAATTGATGCCCCACTACTTTTGGGTGTGTTGCCGCAACCCCAATAAGATGACTCCAGCAAAATTGCTGTGAGGCAGGGCCACACTGGGAAACTGGCATACTGCTCAGCAATGCGAATATGCTGGAACTCCCACCTCCACAGCTATTACCATAGCTGCTGACTATTTCCAGCATTTTCTGTTTCTATTCCGGATGATCAGCATCTACAGTATTTTGCTTTCTATTACTTTGCGATAGGTTCGCTGTGCTCTGGCAAGGCAGCCCAAAAAGCTACGATTGTGTTGGTCTTGGAGAATCCATCTTTTAACGTGGACAAATAAAATGTAATGAGGCTTGAGAAAGAAAATGAACAGTTGAAATATAAACTAAATGGTTCTGGGCTACAGAAGTATCTAAGGCTATAGGTGGATAACTCCGTGAAATCAATGGCGCTGTGTGAGATAGCAGCAACAAAAGTTAAATGGATCTTGGGATGAGTAGCCAAAGGGGGAAATGGCACAAATTCCAAGAGGTGATAACTGGTTTATACAGGTGTACCAGTATCCTAGTGCAAAAGAACTATGGTTTTAGGAGCTTGATTGTTCCTAAAAGCTCCATTCTTGTGATGCACGTTCGTTGTAGGTTCTCTTGCAACATATAGCAGATGTGTTCAATTGCAAGCTTGCTGATGCAAAGCTGGTGGAGGCATTGCCAGTCATTTCCAGGGAGGAATGCCAGGGCCTATATCTATAGTTGGTGATATAATGGTAAGTATAGTTCACATGTCCACATGTGATCTTCCTGGCATGCCTTTTTTAATTTTCAACCTCCTCAACTATTGAATACCAGGTCAATCAAGTTAATCAAAAATGGAATTGCCAACAATCATGTGAATGTAGAGGTTATCGCTTGATACATTGTTGTTCCCTGAGCTGGGGTGAACACTTTAATTCAAGGAATGCCTTCTCCAATCCTCTCTCTTTAGGAATCTTTTTGCTGTGATAAAAGCAGGAAACTATAGGCCAGTTAGCCTATCATCTGTCATTTGGAAATAATTGAATCCATTATTAAAGCAGTTGTTGCAGGATACTTAGAAAATCACAATGTGTTTTATGAAAGCAAAATAGTGTTCAACTAATCGATTCGAGTTTTTTTATGAAGTAACATTCAAGGTGGATAAAGGGGAACTGGTAGATGTGGTGTACTTTGATTTCCAAAAGGCATTTGCTAATGTACCACATTAGAGGTCATTACACAGAATAAGAGCACATGGTGTAGGGGGCAACATATTAGCATGGAAAAAGTATTGTCTAGTTAACAGGAAGCAGAGAGCTTGGCACTACCATAGGGATCAGTGCTGGGTCTTCAACTTTATGCAATCTATATCAATGACTTGGATGTAGGGACTGAAGGTATGATAGCTAAATTTGTCAATGACGTGAAGATAGATAGGAAAGTAGTTGTCAAGAGGTAGTAGAGAGTCTGCAAAAGGATATAAACAGGTTAAATGAATGAGCAAACATTTGGCAGATCGAGTATAATGTGGATAAATATGAACTTCTTCACTTTGGGCAGAAGAATAGAAAGCAATATACTATTTAAATGGAGAAAGATTGCAGAACACAGTGCTACAGAAGGATCTGGGCATCTTGGTACATGAATCAGATAAAGTTAGCATGCAGGTACAGCAAGTGATTAGGAAAGTATATGGAATGTTGGCATTTCATGCAAGAAAATTGGAATATAAATGTAGGGAAGTTTTACTGCGGTTGTATTGGGCCTTGGTGAGACCACATTTCGAGTACTGAGTAGAATTTTAGTCTCCTTATTTGAAAATTAGATTTAATAGCTTTATTCCTGGGATGGAGGGCTTATCCTATGATCAAAGGTTGAAAAGGTTGGCCCTAAATCCTTTGGAGTTTAGAAAGATGGGAAGTGATCTTTTTGAAACATGTAAGATACAGCATGGATACACAAAGGATGTTTCCTCTTGTAGGTTAGACTAAAATATGGGTGGCAGGTGGCACAGTGGTTAGCACTGCTGCCTCACAGCATCAGGGACTTGGGTTCGATTCCCGGCTTGGGTCACTGTCTGTGTGGAGACTGCATGTTCTCCCCATGTCTGCGTGGGTTTCCTCCAGGTGCTCCAATTTCCTCCCACAGTCCGAAAGATGTGCTGGTTGGGTGCAATGGCCATGTTAAACTCTCCTTCAGTGTACCTGATTAGGCGCCGGAGTGTGGCCACGAGGGGATTTTCACAGTAACTTCATTGCACTGTTAATGTAAGCCTACTTATGACATTAATAAATAAACTTTAAAAATAGATGACATCGTTTAAGAATAAGACATCTCCCCTTTAAGACAGAGATGGTGGGAATTTCTTTCTCTCAGAGGTCATTGGTTTGTGAAATTCTCTTCCCCAGAAAGTAGTGAAGGATGGATCTTTAAATTTATTCAAAGCAGGGTTAGGTTTTTGATAGATAAAAGAGTCAAGGCTTATGGGACACAGACAAGAAAGTGGAGCTGAGACAACAACCAGAGCAGCCATGATCAAATTGAAATGTGGATTAGGAGTAGAGAGCCAAATGGTCTACTCCTGCTCCTCAGTCTGATGTCCCTATGTAACTCTTCTAAATGCTTCATTTACACCAGGCTGTCCACTGATTCTAAAGGGTTTCACATTAAAAAAAAGGCAAAAGATAAAAATCCATCGCGACAAAGCTTATGATAAATAATCCAATGTTAAAAACCTCTTCCTCTTTAAAAGCTTCTTTGCACTGGGATATTTCTTTTCAAATTGTTTGATGTGGGTGAGCTGAGAATACCACGATTCCATTATGAAGGGCAAGAAATCTTGCAAACCTAAAAATGATTGGAACGTGTTAATTTTCATGCTCAGTGTGAATGTATTGGGGAGTCAATGAAATTAGGACTTTCCATTTTCTGGCCCTTGGTTGACCAAATCATAATGATTCTGTCTACCAACAAGAACCTTCAATATGCAGGAGGAAGAAATCAAATAAGTAAAAAACTGCATCATAGGTAACTAGCAATTTGTTTCATAAACAGGACTGGGAAGAAAAGAGGAACATTTAAAATCAAACCCAAACTGTGAACAACTAAAAGCTAGTAACTGAACAACATTGTCTCCCCCTTTCTTATAGAAATTTCAGTTTTCTATGGCTGCTATTACCAGGATTTGCAAAACCAATCAGTTACAATAGCAGCACCAGGAGGGCAAAATGTTTTGTACAAGCAGAGCCTGAACAAAATGATCATTTGTCCAACGGGTCTTTGCTTGCAGTAATTGCTATTGCTTTCAACATATGACTTCTAACTAAATGGTATAATGATGTATTTTTTAAAAAGTAAAGAAAATGGGAGAAATAAAAGATAGAATTAGCAAGTATTTGAAATGTAATTCGATTTAAAGGCCTCAGCATGCAACAATCCTTTGACAGGTTTGAAATGTTCCTAAGGGAGGAATAACCTGGAGAATTTAGGGAAATATTGCTTAGTTACATTTATCTACTTTAGCAACTTGGCATTTCCCTAATTCCTTTTTGGATATTAGGCAGAAATAGTTTTTTTTCCTGAAACTAGCCTTTTTTTTGCCTCCTTAGAATTCTTTAAGCAGCTGCAGCAGGAGAGGGTAAGCAATTTAGTTTTGTTGCCTAGTGGATAGTGAGTGCATTGGTGAACTTTTCTTGCTCATCTATTCATGAGTTCACGCTCTTTAAACTGCTGAAAAATAAATGGAAATGGACAATTCCCTGTGCATCAAATTTTATTTAAACTCATGAATTCCCTACAGTATAAGTAACTCAAGCATTGAAAATACGAAGGGCAGGAATCAACTGCACATTGCCATTTAGACAGATGGAAGGACAAAATGCATGAACTTGTGAATACATTTTATCTAAATCTGCCTAGTTCTTTTTTTTGTGTAATGAAACTTTTTTGTGTAAAGTGTATATTCTCATTGTTACTAGTAAGCATTTTTATACATTGTTCAAACGAACTTAATAGTTTTTAATATTTGATATTATTAAGGACAGACAGTGCGGGCAGGATTTTCGCCCCAATGTAGTAATGCGAACAGAGGAAGATCGGTACATAATTTTCCATTGCCAGCCAGTGTGTTGGTTTGTTGGCACCATACTGTCCAATTTTCTGGAGGCCAGGTTGGGGACACAATGGTTGTGTGCCCACAAATGACAGGTAGCTTGTTAAGATAATTAAAAGATCAATTAACGCCAATGATCAGAAGCCAATTGGAATTTTCCAATTGATCTATGGACCCCATGGTGTCAGGAGAACAGTACCTTTCTGGTGCTGACCTCCCAGCAGCAAGCCAGGGGGCCAGCGCTCCAGCCTCACACTGAGCCCCCAACCCCCTGCCGCTACCTGACTACTGCTGTGGCCACAAACCACCCTTCGGAGGGATTTTCTGGAAGCTGTCGATATGTTTTATTTTGAGTTTTCAGAAGTGCTGAGGAGCCACCTCTGGTGTGGGGTTGGGACCTGCAATTGATCCAGACCCAAAATATAAAATCCTGCCCAATGTGTGAAATTTATTTAAATGAAGTGCTGTTTATGAACAAGTATTCATTTTTCTTCTTCCTGACAGACGTTTGGAAGAAAAAGGTTCGGATGGCCTATTCATGACTATCCCTAATGTGTTGACATGCATGTTAAAACTTTCCTTATTTTGCTGTGGTGAGGGAGGTACCATTCTTGGTGTCTGAGTTGCTGAGACCTCGCCTGATGGTAACAGTGAAGCTATAAAATATTTTGATGAAAGCTGCAGATTAAAGGTTGGAACAATGAAGCAAAGTCAATACTCTCCACTAAAATTCGCCTCTTCTTCATTCACCACCCTGCCCCCTTCCTGACCTCATTACATTCACTAACTCCCTCCTAAATGTGTATTTATTAAGTGTCTGCTTCATGTGATTTGCGGGACACAGCGTCCAGTGTCGCTTACAATGGTTCCGCAGCATTCCCTTGGACTTTGGACTTTGCTGTAAACTGAAATGTGGCACAGGATGGACACATTGTAATGTATATTGTTACAACTGCAGTATTTGCTCAGTTTTGCATTGGGCAGCACACACACTGTTTTAGAGTGGGGCACAAACACTGCCTTTAATGTGCATAAAGTGAAAATTATTGCTAAACTGAAGAGATATGAATATGATTACATAAAACATGATTGTTCACTATACATGCATAAGCATTCACCAGGCCCCATCTAGTCATCCAGCCTATAACCATAAGAGGCTCCTCACAGCAGTTGAGACATCTTATTTATTACATGCCAATGTAAACCATGACAAGCACTCTGCAACAGAAAATAATGTGTGACGTTGTTTCAAAATTGAAGACAGAGAGGCAAAGGTTAAATATTATGTTCACATTGGCAAGTATAAAACAATGAAATGTAAAATAGCTTAACTGAAGATGGAAATGCAAGAATTTAAAAAAAAAGAAAACTCCAGTTATGATAAAAGGTGTCAGCATCAGTAGTATATTGTATTAGTCTTGGTGTCACTAAGTACGCTACATTATCTGCTCAACAGGGGATCGCCTCTCCCAATCTGTGTAGGCTGCCTCCCATTTTTTTTTCATTTGTTCATGGGATGTGGGTGTCGCTGGCAAGCTCAGCAGTTGTTGCCCATCCCTGTTTGCACTTGAATTGAGTGACTTGGTAGGCAGAGGGCAGTTAAGAATCAACCACATTGCAGTGGCTTTGTAGACCAGACCAGGTAAGGATGGCAGATTTCCTTCCCTTAAGGACATTAGTGAACTACATGGGTTTTTACAACAATCGACAATAGTTTCATGGTCATCATTAGACTTTTAATTCCAGATTTTGATTGAATTCAAATTTCAACATCTGTTGTGGTGGGATTCAAACCCAGGTCCGCACAGCATTACCCTGGGTCTCTGAATTACTAGCCCAGTTATAATACCACTACACCTCTGCCTCTATGTTATTACTATTATACTATTAAGAATAATCTGAAAGGCATCACCAGTAAGCAGGACTCTGTAGTCCTCTCTTCTTCCATAATATTGCATACTTCACAGCCAGATTCATGTACTGAACATTATTATTGCTTAAATGAACATTATTGCTTAAATGCTAATTAAGGCGGTTAAATGGTGATTCGTCGCTCTTAGAAAGTGGTGTATTGCGTCCTTAGGATCTCTCAAAACACAACTAATGAATTACTTTTGAAGGGTAGTCACAGGACAGAAACATTTTGCCAACAGCAAAGTCCCACAAAATGCAAATCAAATGAGTGACCAGTTAATCTGTTGTTTTTGGTAGAGCTGATGGAGAGCGGAATATTGTTCCTGGCATTTTTAGAACTTCTGACACTTCTTTGAATAATATCATGCATTTTTCATATCCATTGGAACCACTGGAGCAGACTTTGATTTCACATTTCATGGCACTTTCAACAGTAATGACTCCCTGAGTGCTAAACTGAAATGTCAGCTTAGATAATGTGCTTAAATACTGGAGGCTTGAAATAACAACCTTCTTCTCAGTCTTCTACCAACTAAGCCAAACTGACGCATTGGCCAGGAATTTATGGCCCCTTTGTGAATGTCCTTCAAGGGGATCATAAAATTGTGTGGGGTGGCATTCGTCCAGCACATTCAAGTCAGGTCCAGGTTTAATGACAAGAAAAGTATGAACAGTGCACAGTTTTAGGAAAACAGCAATTGAGCGCTAGTTAAGGTAATTCATGTTGTAATTGAGTGGTGTTTTACAGGTCCATTCAAATTTTACAGCAAGTGCCTGAGAGCTTCAGTGTGTCAGAGCCCCAGCAGATATCAGGGTGCAGCTCAGGTCATTGCTCCATTAAGCGGCCATAGGGTGAGGCTGGGGCAGTGCAGCCATAAGACCATAAGACATAGGAGCAGAATTAGGCCACTCGGCCATCAAGTCTGCTCTACCATTCAATCATGGCTGATATTTTTCTCATCCCATAGCAATAGCTATAACAATTTGATTGAGGGGGGAGTGACATCTGGTTGCTGAAAATTGGCTGCATTGGGAGAGCTCTGAGAGTGCTTTCGGCTTGGGTATTTACAAGAAGCATCTGGTAAAGCAGCTCTTCAGATCAGCAGGGCCCACCTGCCAGGGGAAATGTCTGCTCAGGAGGTGAGTCCTCCAGCAAAGAGGAGTAGCTAAGATGGAGGGTGATGCAGGCACAGGGATCCAAACAGCAGCAATCTCCTGCACCTGTAAAGACAGGTAGGGAATCATCAGACAGGACTCCAAGCAGGCACCAGTATGAGACAGGGGAGACAGAAAAAGGATGAGCTATCTCCAGATGTCAGGGTGACACTGTACCTCACCCGAGAGGCTGCCGATCTTTGTGCCATGATAATGGACAAGTTGAGCCACATTGGCATTGCTGGTTACCCATTGTCAGTGCCGTCACCGTGGTCTCTATTTTCTATGTATCAGGTTCATTCCTGGAGCCCACTAGAGATGTCAGTGGCACATCATTTCATCCAAGTGATATCCAATAGCCTCTTCATGGGGCCAGCCAATATATCCATTATTGCATTGATCACACAGTCACTCTGAGAGAGCTAAAAGATTCAGGGCCATCACTGGATTCCCGCAGGAGCAAGGTGTAATAGATGGCATGCACATGGCAAGCATGGCTCCCATAGGCCAGCCAGCAGCCTTCATTAAAAGGAAGGGATTCCATTCCCTCAACATGCAAATGGTCTGCGATCAGCACCAATGGACCCTGGAGTTGTGTGCATAGTTCCATGGAAGCAGCCACCTAAATAGGCTCTCCCAGGGGCCCTAGCCTCCCCCTGCGCATTTTCAAGATGAAATTCTTAGCAATAAAGGCTAACCACTAAACAGATGGTTACTGAATCCGGTGGCAAACCCTAGCAAGGAAGCAAAGGAGAAATGCAATAGTAATCACATGGCAACCTGAGCCCCATTGAGCAAACCATAGGTCTCCTGAAGATGAGGTGAAGGAGTCTGGATCATTCCAATGAGGCACTTCAATAAGCCCCAGAGAGAGTCCACCAGGTTTTTGTCTGCTGTGCTTTGCACATCTTGGTGCTGTAGAAAGAGATAACGTTGGCCAATGAGGATTTAGTAGAGTCATCCTTAGCCCACTGGTCTGGACCCCTTCCTTATCATAGTGGACCCTCATCTCCTGAAAACACACAAGGACGTTTCCTGACCCCTAAAGGAACTGTGATGCGACATTCATCTTAGTGGAGCACTCGCTATTCTGACTTGGAAATATGTGGCTGTTCTTTCACTGTCAAAATGCAGTAACTCCCTCCCTAACAACACTGTGAATACGCCTACATCATATGGACTGCAGCAGTTCAAAAGGCAGCTCACCAACACCTCCTCAAGGGCAACTAAGAATGGACAGTAAATGCTGACATTGCCAGCGACATCCATGTTCCATGAACAAATAAAACAAAAGCTTAGAAGGTTGTTGACCCATTTGCAGCATTGCAGCCAGGTTCTCTGGTTAACCATTCGGTTGCTGACCACACCACAACCTCCAACCAGGCTTGCTTGGTTAGGTGGGGAGGTCTACTTCTGACTCTGGTGAAGTGAACCTCCTGCCTTGCTGGAATAGCCTGGAGGAAAACATGCAGGGAGTCAATACTGAACCATGAGATGACTCAAGATCTTCCTTTCTACTTGCTAGCAAGTGTCTCTCCCTGCTGGCTTTAGCAATGGCTGCATCACTGACCTCTTGTCCTTCTCCCACTAGCATGGCTGCACTACTGAGTGGAGATCTTATAGGAATGACTGAAGCAGGTCAGGAGGGGATGGCTGAAGCAGGTCTTGAAGGTAGTTTCTGCAGTACTTATTTCCGGTCCACCTTCCCCTCCTCATCAATTCATGCCAAGGTCCAGGCCATCAGTTGTAATTCATCCTAGCTCTAAGAATCAATTGTGAGTAAACCTTTGTGTCCCTATGCGTGTTTATAATGAAAAAAAAGTATATCTTATTTAACAATATTCTAGGAACAAAAGACACCAATGTACTTTCAATCAAGCTCTGCCAAAAATATCAATATATTTTGCAATTGAGCCATTTTCATTTTTATGCAGATTGAGACGCCATCCTAAAGTGGGGTTTAAAAACTAAAAGGAATTGAAAATACATGTACTTCCCACTGCCTCCTAGGATAATTGGCTGTTGATGGGCAAAAGCAGCAAAACTGGAAGAATGCAATTTGTAAATGCTATTCTCATTGACAATGGCAAGATTCAGAGATACGGTTTAATATAAAGGAGCAGTATGAGTGTGTTTGGCTCAAGGAAGTCAGGTCCCAAAGCCTTTGCTTGCTGTGTCTCTGCATGCTAAATGCCAATATGACATGCTCAGTGACTCTGCTGTTGTATGAATACTAACAAGTTCCTTATCACTGAAAGGTAGGATGGTACCTCATATTGATGTACTTTTGCTTGCGTATTGTCCAGAAATATCTGTAAAGATGTTGGTCATCTTTACCATTTGATTTCAGCTTTCAAATTTAGTTAACATCTCTTTCATGTTGAGCAAGGATTTCTTTTATGCAGTTGCATGATTTCTCATTCGATGTTCATGTCTTACTTCAAAATACATAGAAGATTGGATTTTTCTCGAATGAGAATTTCTTCTTATTTTCAAAGCGATTTTTGAAAATTCCAGTAAACACATGATGTACCTATTTGAATATAATAAGCCACGTACATTAGTCCTACAGCTGAGTTCTTTGCTTTAACTATTTTATGCTGAATTAAAAGCTAATTAGACATGTTTCTTGCTCTGATGAAGAGTCTGTGGACTCGAAACATTGGCTGGAATTTTCCTGTCCCGCCGCCACAGGAATTGTATTGGATGGGGGGGGGGGGGGGGGGGAATGCAGGGGGTGGGGGTGCGAACAGACCATTCAAACATTCAAAGGTCCATTGACCTCGGGCAGGATTTTCTGGTCTTTGGGCGAGTGCAGCCAGATAATTCCGCCCATTAACTCTGTTTCTCTCCTGATAGATGCTGGCAGACCTGCTGAGATTTTCCAGCATCCTCTGTTCTTCTTTCACATTCCAACATCCGCAGTACTTTGCTTATTTTAAACAAGTTTCTTGTTCCACTGGATGTATGAACACATTGCAGTTCCTAAAATGGTGAGCTGTATGACTGTTCATGTACCAAGTGCCCCCTCTTCTGGTAAAAATATTTCTCAATGTAGCATTTTCTTTCCACAGAACAGAGTCACGTCATATTCAATTATTCACACCAGAAAAAAAGTTAAATTTAACTAGAGTTAAGTATAATATTCCCATCGATTAATGCAGAAAGAATCAGGACATGGAGAAAAATTTCTATACAATAGACAATATCGGACACAAATTGGCTTCCTTAGAGTAATGTGTATGGTAGTCAAGTCAAATCATTCATTAAACTTAACAGCGAAGCATCATCTGTATTTTCTTAATTTGTTACTAATATAGTTTTTGTCCCTATTTCAAATTGTGATAATATATTTTCCTTCCCGGTGCTGTTATCAAACCTCAATCGGAATGCACCAGGATGTAGAACATAGAACATTACAGCGCAGAACAGGCCCTTCGGCCCACGATGTTGCACCGACCAGTTAAAAAAAAAACTGTGACCCTCCAACCTAAACCAATTTCTTTTCGTCCATGAACCTATCTACGGATCTCTTAAACGCCCCCAAACTAGGCGCATTTACTACTGATGCTGGCAGGGCATTCCAATCCCTCACCACCCTCTGGGTAAAGAACCTACCCCTGACATCGGTTCTATAACTACCCCCCCTCAATTTAAAGCCATGCCCCCTCGTGCTGGATTTCTCCATCAGAGGAAAAAGGCTATCACTATCCACCCTATCTAAACCTCTAATCATCTTGTATGTTTCAATAAGATCCCCTCTTAGCCGCCGCCTTTCCAGCGAAAACAATCCCAAATCCCTCAGCCTCTCCTCATAGGATCTCCCCTCCATACCAGGCAACATCCTGGTAAACCTCCTCTGCACCCTCTCCAAAGCCTCCACATCCTTCCTGTAATGTGGGGACCAGAACTGCACACAGTACTCCAAGTGCGGCCGCACCAGAGTTGTGTACAGTTGCAACATAACGCTACGACTCCTAAATTCAATCCCCCTACCAATAAACGCCAAGACACCATATGCCTTCTTAACAACCTTATCTACTTGATTCCCAACTTTCAGGGATCTATGCACACATACACCTAGATCCCTCTGCTCCTCCACACTATTCAAAGTCCTCCCGTTAGCCCTATACTCAACACATCTGTTATTCCTACCAAAGTGAATTACCTCACACTTCTCCGCATTAAACTCCATCCGCCACCTCTCGGCCCAACTTTGCAACCTGTCTAAGTCTTCCTGCAAACTACGACACCCTTCCTCACTGTCTACCACACCACCGACTTTGGTGTCATCAGCAAATTTGCTAATCCACCCAACTATACCCTCATCCAGATCATTAATAAATATTACAAACAGCAGTGGCCCCAAAACAGATCCCTGAGGTACACCACTTGTAACCGCACTCCATGATGAATATTTACTATCAACCACCACCCTCTGTTTCCTATCCGCTAGCCAATTCCTGATCCAATTTCCTAGATCACCCCCAATCCCATACATCTGCATTTTCTGCAGAAGCCTACCATGGTGAACCTTATCAAACGCCTTACTAAAATCCATATATACCACGTCCACTGCCTTGCCCCCATCCACCTCCTTGGTCACTTTCTCAAAAAACTCAATAAGGTTAGTAAGGCACGACCTACCTGCCACAAAACCATGCTGACTATCACCTATCAATTCATTACTCTCCAAATAACTATAAATCCTATCCCTTATAATTTTTTCCAACATCTTGCCGACAACAGAAGTGAGACTCACCGGTCTATAATTCCCGGGGAAGTCTCTGTTCCCCTTCTTAAACAATGGGACAACATTCGCTAACCTCCAATCTTCTGGTACTATACCAGAGGCCAACGACGACCTGAAGATCAGAGCCAGAGGCTCTGCAATCACTTCTCTTGCCTCCCAGAGAATCCTTGGATAAATCCCATCCGGACCAGGGGATTTATCTATTTTCAGACCCTCCAGAATATCCTGCACATCCTCCTTATCAACTGTAATACTGTCTATTCTACTCCCTTGCAACCCAGTGTCCTCCTCAGCTATATTCATGTCCCCTTGCGTGAACACCGAAGAGAAATATTGGTTCAATGCTTCACCAATCTCCTCCGGTTCCACACATAACTTCCCTCTGCCATCTATAACTGGCCCTAAACTTGCCCTAACCAACCTTCTGTTCTTGACATACCTATAGAACGCCTTAGGATTCTCTTTAACCCTATCCGCCAAAGTCTTCTCATGTCCCCTTTTAGCCCTTCTAAGCTCGCTCTTCAACTCCCTCTTAGCCAATCTAAAGCTTTCTAGTGCACTACCCGAGTGCTCACGTCTCATCCGAACATAAGCCTCCTTTTTCTTTTTAACCAACAAAGAAACTTTTTTGGTGCACCACGGTTCCCTAGCCCTACCAATTCCTCCTTGCCTGACAGGGACATACCTATCACAGACTCGCAGTAGCTGCTCCTTGAAAAAACTCCACATGTCGGACGTTCCCAGTCCCTGTAATCTCCTAGTCCAACCTATGTTTCCTAATTCTCTCCTAATAGCCTCATAATTACCCTTCCCCCAGCTAAAACCACTGGCCCGAGGTTCATGCCTATCCCTTTCCATCACTAAGGTGAACGTAACCGAATTGTGGTCACTATCACCAAAATGCACACCAACTTCCAAGTCTAGCACCTGGTCTGGCTCATTTCCCAGCACCAGATCCAATATAGCCTCACCTCTAGTTGGTGTTCTTCTATTCCCCACAAGTGATGAACAAAAACAGCTAATAATATTTTGTATAATGTTTAACAGTAGAGCTAAATTACATACAAAGAAAACTTTGAATGATCTAAAGCTTTATGGTGATGGGTTAGCATCATGACTGGCTAAAAGCAAAATACTGCAGATGCTGGAATCTGAAACAAAAGCAGAAAATGCTGGAAAATCTCAACAGGTCTGACAGCATCTGCAGAGAGAGACGAGTACCAATGTTTCGAGTCTGGATGACCCTTCATCAGAGCCAAGAGCAAAGGGAATCAGAAAAGATTCAGAATAATCAGAAAAGTGTGGGGGGTGGTGTAATTGGACAAAGGGAATGTAAATGAGGCTGAGAGAGGTGCTAAAAGTGTCCATTAAGTGATCACTATGTGTAAATGGCAGAACAGAAGTACAGATGGTTAAGGAGGTTGCCCTGAGGGGAGGAGGACTGGGGCAAGAAGGAGAGCGGGAATGGAGAAGTGGAAAAATGGGAGGGAAAAATGGATGAATGAGATGAAAAGAAGAAACAGAATGGAATAAAATGAATGGAAATGGGGGGGAAGGTGGAGGAGAGAGTTCATGCTCTGAAGTTGTTGAACTCAATGTTGAGTCTGGAAGGCTGTAAAGTGGCCAAGGAGCTGTTCCTCCAGTTTGCGTTGGGGTTCGCTAGAACATTGTAAAAGGCCAAGAACAGACATGTGGATAGAAGAGTAGGGTGGTGTGTTGAAGTAGCAAGCGACAGGAAGATCTGGGTTGTTTGCAGATGGACCGAAGCCGGTCTCCCCTGAAGTCTGAAGTCCCGAATTCCCCCACCCCCCCATACCACTGTCTCCATTATGACTGCCTTTTTAAAAATTCTACTATACTTCTCACTTGCTGACAGGGATTCTGTACCAACAATTTGTTTTTCTTAAGATTATTTGCTAAATCAAGAAATAATTTGAACTTTAAAATAATGCATCAGACTTATTAAGCCTCTGTGGCCAAAGAGAGACACATCTTCCTCTCCCAACTCCTTCCGCCTGTCAATCTGACAAATTTCCACTCCTTACAAAAACAATTTCTGGCTAGTACAGATCATGGAGCTAAATATCCCTCTCTAAGAATAGATACACTACAATAGAGATTTCTGAGGCCATTTTCCTTACTGTTTGGCAATTCCAATCAGCTTTGCCCAAATGAAATGATTTGGAAATCAAATGACATGTTGGCCTTTATGGCAAGGGAATTGGAATATAGGAATAATGAATTTCTGCTATAATTGAACAGGGCTTTGCTGGAATAGTGGAACACAGTGCACAGTTTTGTTCTCCTTATCCAAGAAAGGATTGATTATACTTCCTTTGAAGGCAGTGCAGCGAAGGTTCACCAGATTGATCGCTGGGATGAGAGAATTGCCTTATGATGAAAGTTTGAGTATTTTAGACCCATACATGCTGGAGTTCTGAAGAATGAGAAGTGATCTTCTAGAAATCTATGCGCTCCTGAGAGGGTTTTGAAAGCATAGACACTGATGGTTGTTTCCCCTGGCTGGAGAACTGAGGGTTTGATTGTTTAAGTTTGGAGATAAGGAGAAATGTATTCACTCAGAGGGTTGTGTTTCTTTGAAATTCTCTACAGGGAGCTGTGGATGTTCCATCATTGATTTTATTCCAGGCAGAGATCAATAGATTATTGGACACCAAGTAAAACAAGTGAAATCGGAATCAGATGGGAAAGTTAAATTTGGTCAAAGATGAACCATGATCTTATTGAATGGTAGGGCTCAGCAGCCCATATCATCTATGCCGTGGGGGCGGGGGTGGAAAATCCTGCCCATTGGATTGCTAATGTCCATAAAATTAATTTATTACTTATAACAGCTCCGGTCTTGTGGCACATTGTGAAGCATCTGTACCTCTGAATCAGAAATGTCCCACCCCAAGACTTAATGGTCAAGGAGTGTGTGTTCATAATATGGCCAACAGGTTGAGTGGTCAACCTGCAAAATCCTTTCAACATGCCAATGGTAGGTGGTAAGAATGGGAGAGACTCGTGGTCAGCCATGCTTGGTGTGGACTGGCGCCCCTCAAGCAATAAGCCTCTGAGGACAGGCTAGTGGCCTGTTACTAAACTCTGGCTTATTGAAATATATATTGTGATCTCTTTAGGGCCAATTTTAAAACTCACTCCACCTCTTGTGTCTGAAAAGAAAATGAGCCTGCATTATCAAATGTTTAGCACTCACTTTATTCACTCTGTAGCTTTTGTCAGGCGAACCAATGGACGTGATTTATTTAGATTTCCAGAAAGTCTTTGACAAGGTGCCACATTGGAGACTTTTAAACAAGTTAAGTGCCCATTGTGTTAAGGGTAAGATCCTGGCATGGATAGAGGATTGGCTGACTGGCAGAAGGCAGAGTGGGGATAAAGGGGTCTTTTTCAGGATGGCAGCTGGTGACTAGTAGTGTGCCTCAGGGGTTGGTGCTGGGACCACAACTTTTCACAATATACATGAACGATTTGGAGGAAGGAACTGAAGACACTGTTGCTAGGTTTGCAGACGATACAAAGATATGTATAGGGACAGGTAGCATTGAGGAAGCAGGGGGGCTGCAGAAGGACTTGGACAGGTTAGGAGAGTGGGCAAAGAAGTGGCAGATGGAATGCAATCTGGAAAAGTGTGAGGTGATGCACTTTGGAAGGAGGAATGGAGGCATAGCCTATTTTCTAAATGGGAAAATGCTTAGGAAATCAGAAACACAAAGGGACTTGGGAGTCATTGTTCAAGATTCTCTTAAGGTTAATGTGCAGGTTCAGTCGGCAGTTAGGAAGGCAAATGCAATGTTAGCATTCATGTTGAGAGGGCTAGAATACAAGAGCAGGAATGTACTTCTGAGGCTGTATAAGGCTCTGGTCAGACCCCATTTGGAGTATTGTGAGCAGTTTTGGGCCCCATATCTAAGGAAGGATGTGTTGGTCTTGGAAAGGGTCCAGAGGAGGTTCACAAGAATGATCCCTGGAATGAAGAGCTTGTCGTATGAGGAATGGTTGAAGACTCTGGGCCTGTATTCGTTGGAGTTTAGAAGGATGCGAGGGGATCTTATTGAAACTTACAGGATATTGCGAGGCCTGGATAGAGTGGACGTGGAGAGGATGCTTCCACTAGTAGGAAAAACTAGAACCAGAGAGCATAACATCAGGCTAAAGGGACGATCCTTTAAAACAGAGATGAGGAGAAATTTCTTCAGCCAGTGAGTGGTGAATCTGTGGAACCCTTTGCCGCAGAAGGCTGTGGCGGTAAGGTCATTGAGTTCTTTAAGACAGAGATAGATAGATTCTTGATTAATAAGGGGATCAGGGGTTATGGGGAAAAGGCAGGAGAATGGGGATGAGAAAAATATCAGCCATGATCAAATGGCAGAGCGGACTCGATGGGCCGAGTGGCCTAATTCTGCTCCTGTGTCTTTTATGGTCTTATGGTCAGGTATGTTTCAGCAAGAGCAACTCCCTTGCCCCAACAGGTAATTCAGACCGTGACTCATTTTTAACCCTGAGACATGTGGTACCTGCCACATCCAGAAAGGAGAAGACCAGATTTTAAATATACATATATATAAAGTTAGCAGGGAGGACCACAGCACTCCTTCCAGCCCCACCAGGAGTTCTTGTGTTTTCCCTTCCCCAGATTCCAATGATCACCTTAGTCCCCACCTCCTTTATGTTGTTTAGGAACATTTCCTTTGATCTCCAGCAGTGATCTCCTTCCACATTCACCCACTCTGCCATTACTAATCATTAATGCTGGGTTCGATGGGAGTTGGGCCTAAGTTATTTAAATGAGTCTCAGTAATTAAAATGGCCAGGCTTCACACCACAAGCCAGACCCTCAAACACTCCTTGCCCCAGTTAACCTGACCTCATGTCTATGCCAGGAGCAAGAACAATACTACTCCTCAGACCATGGTTCAGGTTAGAAACCATTGGACAAACTTCCTGAGCCCTAAAGAGGCTACTGAGCAATATTCAGTTCATATACACAGTAGGTTTTGGAATTAAACTTTTCCTCCATTAAATCTCAAGCCTCAGGTGACTCTTGATACTTTTAGAGTTAATGCAGTCACTTTTTACCATGGAGTCCTCCAGCTAGTCTTGTATCTCTTCAGGCTTCAGACAGACTTTTGAGTTGAGTTTTGCAGTGCAATATAAACCCGCAATTGGAAACTACTAGTTACCAAATTGATCTTTTGCTACACCGTAGCTATGACTATAACACTACATTCTCCACTCTCTCCTTTCCTTCTCTGTGTACAGTATGCTTTGTCTGTACGCAAGAAACAATACTTTTCATTATATACCAGTGGTTAGCAGTACTGTCTTACAGCGCCAAGGACCTGGGTTCAATTCCAGCCTCCACACTGTCTGTGTGGAGTTTGCACGTTCTCCTCATGCCTGCGTGGGTTTCCTCCGGGTGCTCATGTTTCCTCCCACAGACCAAAGATGGGCGGGTTAGTTTGATTGGCCATGGTAAATTGCCCCATAGTGTGAGGGGGAATAGCAGGTTAAATACGTGGGATTAAGGGGATAGGGCCTGGGTGAGATTGTGGTCGGTGCAGACTTGATTATCCAAATGGCCTCCTTCTGCACTGTAGGGATTCTATGATTCTATGTGACAATAATAAATCAAATCAAATCAAATCAAGCTGTCCATTAAAGCTGTCCAAATCATGGCCTTTTACTCTCAGAGCCAATTGCCAGCTTCACCTCAGGCATTGCTGTCAATAAAACCAGTTACTTTAACAAGGTCAGCTGGATAGCAATCACATGGAATTTTAAAATTGAATGGTGTAACAAATTTCCAAGAAATCTAGTGATCTGCTTCTAACCACTATGATCAACCCATCAGCGCAGGAAATTAACACCTGTCCACACAGCTACCAGAGTTACTTCTGGTCAGAATGACACTAATTGCACAACATTCAATAAATGTTACCATAATGTAACTACCCTGTGTTCCACAGGAACAAGCTACAGACACACATTAATGCCTTCAGTATACCAAAATATTTATAGGATCAAGAGAAATCAGAGTAAACTGCAGCTTCAGAAACAATTCCCATGATCCAGTAAATAATTCACCATAGGCAAGAATGAAGTGTATTTTGTTACAGCATTTTATAAATTGTTGCAAACAAGGAATTGACTTCCCATTGCTTAAGCTTTGCACTGGTTTCAATATAAAACAGCTACTGGTGCAAAAGCAAATATTAAGGATTCAAAATTGGTTCACTCATTTTGGGAATGGTGTCGTGATTCGTGATCTGCCCGCGCCCACTGCTGTGGAAGTAAACGCCCTGTAAATTCCATGATGCCCTCTCATTTTTAATGTTGGAACATGCAGCCTAGCACATTGGCTGGCTGCCAGACAACCTCCTCTCTCAGTGAGCATGGAGAACTCCAGCTCTGGCATTGCACAGGGCATTGCAAAGAATTCAGAACCCATCCTTTCTGGCTCCGTATTCTGTCCTAAACTCAGATTAAAAACTCAGCATTCATATTCATTGCACTCATATTCTGATTGATTGATTGGATATTAATAAGTCTCACATACCTTTCAAATGTTCATTTTTTAAAATTCATTCATGGGACATGAATTTATGGAGGTCACTGGCTGACCAGCATTTATTGTCCATCCCTAGGTGCGCTTGCTCAGAGGACAGTTAAGAGTCAACCACATTGCTATGGCTCTGGAGTCACATGTAGGCCAGACCAAGTGAGGATGGCAGATTTCCTTGCCTAAAAGACATTAGTGAACCGGATGGGTTTTTCCGACAATCAACAATGGTTTCATGATCATCAGTAGATTCCTAATTCCAGATTTTTTTTATTGAATTCAAATTCCACCAGCTGCCATGATGGGATTTGAACCCAGAACTCCAGAACATTAGTTGAGTTTCTGGATTAATAGTTTAGCAATAATATCACTAGGCCATTGCCTCCCCAATTCAAAGTATCTTTTAAAGATTTACAAACGGAACAGTGTCACAAACTTCCAGAAAATGTAGGCCATATACCAGACTATTTTATATGTTAAAATAGATGATGGGTGCTTAAACATGCTTCCAAGTATTTAGCCTGACATAACACTGGCATATGCCAAGAGTGCCTACCTTCATATCTTCCAGACCGAGGCCAGGATTTTCCAGCCCCTCCAGCGAAGGTGGTTCACCACTAGCTGCCAGCGGGTCATGCAGTCCCGTCGAAGTCATTGGCAATTTGCATGGCTCGTCATTTCCATCACCAGGGAACCCATGATGGGGGTCAACTTCAGTGGGGCTGGATGATCTCACTGCCGGGAAGGGCTGGAAAATCCTACCCCAAAGAATTAATTGTGTGTGCGTGTGATGCAGAAGTTTTAAACCAGAACCAATTGCAAAGTGGAGGGAGAAGCAAAGTTAGGTTTAAAATAAAGTTGAGTAAAAGTAATACTATTACCTAAATTCAAATTGTCTCTCCTTTGGATTTTCACGAAGCTTCTGCTTGATTCGCTGGAAGTGTTTTTGATACTCAGCATTCAACTGAGTACAGTCTTTAAGTTTCTTCAGCAATTCCTGCCTAAAATGAACAAGAAACAAAAAAATGGTGCTTTTTGTGTTTATAGAAATGTGTCAGTTATGATGATTAATTTGCCCCAACTAACTCACTGCAATTCATCCAATAACTAATTTATCCATGTTTTTAGTACAAACTTTAATTTGATCAGAAAACTTCCGGTTAGAATTGCAGTTCAAATATTTGAGAAATGTTTAAAAATCTGAAATATAGATTACAAATATTTAAAATGATCATTTATGATCTTTTCAATACTTGAGCGGGATTTTGCCGCCCTCTGCGCTAATCAAGCAGTGTAGCAGGGTGAGAAATATGAACAAGTCCGATTTTTCGCCTTTCCCGATATTGCCAGCTCTGTTCTGCCGACGTAATCAGCCTCGCCCCTGGGAAAGGTGTGAGGCTGACTTAAATATCAATAAGCTCATTTTAATGTTATTGGTGAATCCGGGACGTAATAGCCTTGGGGCACGCAGCTTTCCAAGCTCGCTGGGGGGAGGTCCTCACTGGCAAGGATCACAGCTGATCCTCACCAACAGGGACCAGATGTGATGGCCTTGCTGGTGGGACTGGAAGCCATTGAGTACAACTTCATGAGCTCGGTCTCTTTCTCCATATACGTACCAGAGCTGCTGACTATTTCCAGAAATTTCTGTTTTTATTTTACATAACCGGACAAATTAGTGTATGTTCACACTTCGATTGTATAGTTTGATTTCTGTCTATATTCGCATTAGATAGGCTGGGACATGGTTTCTGAGTGCAACTGACTTTTTCACTTTTCATGTTTTGAATTGTAAGAGCCAATATCAAACCGAAAATAAACAGAAATGCTTCATTCATAGTGAGAAGTCTGTGATTGTTTCCAGTGGCTTCACTAATGACTCTGAAATTCAGCACAATAAAAGCTACAAATGATACATTTCATTTACAATGCATTATTCTCACATCCAAACTCATTGTTATGCTCCCAGCTATATAAGTTGGGGAGGGCGGGCAAGGATGAAGATGTTCTTTTGGAGAGTCAGTGCAGCCTCGATGGGTCTAATGCCCTCCTTCTGCACTGTAGGGCTTCTATGGTTCTATGGTGGAGGTATTGGAGGAAACCATTTAGGTTTTGACTGATAGGGTAAAAAATACTTCATTATCATTGAACCTCTGATATCAGACCTTACAAACCTTGAAGAAGAGTCTGCAGTCAATTCAATTAGAAATTTAATGAGAGGCAGGCATAGGTTTGGATGCACATTGGAAACAAAATGAATTCCAATGTGTAAGAAATGGGGACCTTTAAAAAATGGTGTTTATTGGAAATTTTATTTTCACTATGTTAAACCTAAGACACCTAAATTACCCTCTGTTAAGTCTTTTTTTGTAATGTTTCAAATCCTGATCTTTTTATCATCAGTCTTTCTGGTCTTCCTGAGGTATGCAGTATCTGTATCTGGAAGTTTATACGGGCATTCGACCCCTCTGAACTCACCAGGAAGGTGAGTTCAGGAACTCAAAGTGGGTGCATTGAATCTGCTTCCTCAGGACACATTAGTTATTCGATAACATCTGGCAGTAAGAAACCAATTTCCGATTGGGGCATGGGGTCACAATTCCTCACTGCTCCTGAGCAAAAACAGTCAAGTTCTGGTAAAGGCCACAAGGGTGGTTGTTGTTAGAAATGAGCAATCTTGCACAGATGCATGAGTAGGTAATTTTCTGAGGTTGGGTTAAACAATGTTGCAGCAGAGCAGGAGGTTCACTTTGTATCTGATTGTGGCAGTTCTCAAAATCTCATTGCTGACATTCCAATTTGCTTAAAACAGAATTGTACAGTAAGAAACATCTGTGCTCTGCAAAGGTAAACAACATAGTTACCTGTCTTGGTCCCAGATTTTCTCAACATTCTGACAGAGGTATCTCTTACATGTGGTAATCATCTGATTGGTAACCTTGACAAAAAGAGAGGTCATATGCTCGGATGTGTTGTAATACTTTGAGATGCTGTGGATCATCCGAATGCTGTTCATCAAATTGGGAATATGTTCGACCATGGCGACCTGAAAGAATAATCAATTGTAAAGAATAATTAATATGTATATTTTTCAAATTTCACACATCATGTGTGTAAATGCAGTAAATAACATTGGTGAGTTACAAGTGCAAATAGCCACGTGAAAATATGATGTTGCGGCAATAACGGAAATATGGCTTGGAAATGATGAGGACCGGACGCTCAATACTGAAGGATGCAAAGTTTTTGGAAAAGATAGGGAAGGAAAAAAGGGAGGTGGTGGGCAGTACTGACTAGGGAAGGGACTGTCATGTTGGAAAAAATGGATGTCCTTGATGGTGCAAGGACAGAATCCATTTGATTACAATTGGGAAGAAAAAGGGATACGATTATGATAATGGGGGTATTCTATAGGTCTCCAAGTAATGAGAGAGATGCAGAGGAGATAATCTGCAGGGAAATCACAGAGATGTGTAAAAACTATAAAGTGATGATACTAAGGGACTTTAATTAACCAAATATCAATTAAAATGTCAGAATAAAGGGAAAGGAGGGAAAGGAATTTCAAAGAACAGTACAGTACAGGAACAGGTCCTTTGGCCCACAAGTCTGTGCCGACCCAGATGCCTCTCTAACCTAATATTTTCTTGCCTCTACGTGGTCCATATCCCCCTATTCCCTGCCTATTCATGTATCTATCCAGATGCCTCTTGAACGTTGTTATAGAATCCAGTTCCACCACCTCCTCCGGCAGCACATTCCAGGCATTCACCACCCTCTGTGTAAAAAACTTGCCCCTTACATCTCTTTTAAACTTTTCCCCTCTCACTCTCAACCTATGCCCCTGAGTAATTGACCCTTCGACCCTGGGAAAAAGACTCTGACTCTCCACTCTATCCAAGCCTGTCATAATCTTTTAACACTTATCAGGCCCCCCCTCATCCTCCGAAGCTCCCATGAAAACAATCCAAGTTTGTTCAACCTTACTTCATAATCCATATCCTCCAAACCAGGCAACATCCTGGTAAATCTCTTCTGCACCCTTTCCAATGCACCCTTTCCAGTAGTGTGGCGACCAGAATTGTACACAATACTCCAAATGCGGCCATGCAAAGATCCGTTGACCTCGGGTGGGATTTTTCAGTTTTGGGGTGAGAGCAGCCGGAAAGTCCCTCCCATAAAGTATGGAAGAGGGAAAGGCAGGGGGACCTCCCCCTAGCAACCACCCCGGCACTGCACTCTGGCACAGGTTGGCAGGGGCTATTGCTAGGGCAATATCTGGCCATGTCCATCTCCCGAGGTGGTGGCAATACTGACCTTTACGACTCTGGGGAGATCCCTATAACAGGTTCACGAAAATTTGGTGATGGGGAGGAAGATCTGGCAATGGGGGAGGGGGGTGTTTAATTATATTTAAACTTAGTAAAATGGATGTAATCACCTTCTTGCCCATTATGGGTGTGAACTTCATTACATCACCAGTGAGGGATGGCAAAAATCAGAAATCGCAATCTTGCTGGCAAGACCCACAATTTCCAGGTTTTCCCGGATTTTGAGTCCCTGCCGGTGATTTCACATACGGAGTGTGTTGGGGGGGGCGGCGGGGGGGGGCGGGGGGGGGGGCGGGGGGGTCAAGATTTCGCCCTATGGCTCGATGTTACACTGGAGTATAATTAAATAGAATTTTCAACTTACAGGTGTACACTTTGCAAGAGGCCCAAAGAATTTGTCCAGTGTGTACAGATACTTTACATTATCTTTAGCTTCATTGGCTGCATCTGTAATATTGCTGTCCTATGAAAAATTAAAAATTAAAAATTACTACAAGGAATTGAGGTCTATAAGCAATACATTACTGAATAACATACTAATATTTACTGTATACTGTTTCTAAAAATGTGTACAACATTTTTGCGGAAACTCAGTCTGAAAGGTGAAAAGTTACCAGTTTTCTCCAATGTTTCAATGTCCTGGATTTTGCAACTTGAAGAATGCCTACCACTCTTCTCACATGAGGGCTCTTAACCTGATCAAGGAGGCTAAAATAAGAAAAAAAATAAAGATGCTGAAAGATACAAATTCAAAAATTTGAATTCAATTGCATGAATCTTAGCAAAGTCTTAGCTTGATGGCATTGCAAAACTGTGTGGGTTGGCAAAATAGTTTGGGAAAGTGAGCCCGATTTTACCTTCGCATTGTGCCCGTTTTCGGGCATGAAAACTAGGTAAAGTCAGGCGTGAGGCGAGTAGCGCGATCCACGCCTGCTTCCACGCCGGTTCCCCCTTTACCAAGACCCGAAAATGGTTGCAATCAAGACCGCATCCGAAACAGGCGAGACGGCCATTTAAATGCATTTGCATGCATTTAAGTTGACTTAATGGGCTGCACGTCCAACTTTACCGGCACTCCCCCTTTACCACCGCATTCACCCATCCAGAGTCGGCGTGAAACAGACATGCTCCATAGAAGTCCAATTCGGGTGCTCCAGTCAGTGAGGAGGTAAGTACCTAGCATCCGACGGCTCTCTGCTTGAGATCGGTGGGGGGGCAGGGGGGAAGAGGGGTCTGCTGTCACTCTGCCTGAGATCAGTGGAGGGGAAGGGGGTTCTGCTGCCACTCTGCCTGAGATCACTGGGGGGGGGGGGGAAGGGGGCCTGCTGCCATTTTGCCTGAGATCAGTGGAGGAGAAGGGGGGTAGGAGCCCATGATCAGTCTGGGTGGTGGGGGGGTGGGGAGATAAGGGGGTCAGTAATGTTGAGAGGGTGGGGCAATGTCTGTGGGGACCAGGGGGAGGCATTATCCAGCCCGGGAGTGATGTGGCAGGGGAGCACCTTTCTATCAGCGCAGTTGGAGGTGCCAATCGGAGCTGCTCGTTAAGCTCCGCCCACAGATTTGTGCAGTGCGATTCAGAATCGCTGATATTTTTTCAGGCAGAGTGTGTATGAGGGCACCTCAGAATGGGTCTAAAAGTCGGATCTGAAACACTCCCAGTTTCAAGTCCACCCGGCACTTAGAATCAAAATGGTAAAATAGGGTCCAGAGATTCTCCATAAAGGGATTTTGTGATATTAAGACCTTGAATTTCTTATGGCTCAGCCAGCCTTCCATCTTAAAACTGGTGAAAACCACTGGTAAATGCCGGAGACTCAGTTGCATCCCAACATGTTAGCTGTTAAACTGGAATTGAAACCCATGGATTTTTGGGGTCTAAGATTTGGACAGATGATTGAATGCAGAATATAACTATAGCACATGAAGAGGGCACACCGTAGAGCAATATCTCTGCTACACTTTGTTAACACAACATTATTACCATTACAAAGTTTTTCCTTGAGGCTTTTTGATACCTGGTTGATGCTCTGTAACCAAAAAACTGAAAAAATATATCTTTTTCTTAGGAGTTTCCATCTCACTGAGGAGGCTTCAGGCCAATCCATACCCAACTACCTGTTCTAAAAACTCTGCTTTACCCTCTGTGATAAGTTCTATAACAGCAGCTGAGACAAGCTGCAAAATTCTGAAACAACCAACAACATTCTAATTAAAACAAACATAACAGCCTAAGCAAAAGTCAGTTAACTAAATCTCCCACCATGTTAGTGCATCCTTTAAAAAATTCAATGATCTGGATTTGCATCATCAAACACCAAACAGTTCGTCTTTGGGTGATAACCTATTTGTGTACAAATGTTTGTTGAAATATGCCCATAATTTTTTGAAATATATTGTTTGCAGGCAAATAGACTAACAAACAGGGGTGAAAACATTACCTCTGCCACCCTCGCCACCCACCTCAGTGGCAAAAGTAATAAAACAACTGTGTTAGTTGCACATTCAGCTAAAAGGGTATTATGTAGTAACCATTGTAGAGACCTGATTATGGTCTGAGCATGATTGGGAACTAAATATTCCACGATAGAGGATCTTTAGAAAGGACAGGAAGATTGGACAAGGAAGCTAGAGTCGCAATATAGATAAAGGACACAATTAATGCAGTAGAATAAAGAGGATTTCAGTTCGGGTGTTTGAGCAGTGGTGAAAGTACAGCAAGGGTTAAAGAGCAGCATAGATGCTGATGATCAATCTCATCGTAATATTGGAGGAGGTGTATACAGATGGAGATCAGGGAAACAATAAAGTGGTTAATAATGGGATATTTTAATTTTCACACAAGACTGGGTGAAGCAAAATAGCTCAAGTAATAAAGGCAATGAATTTCTAGAATGTATTCAGGACAGCTTTCTCGAATAATATGCTTTAAAACCAACAAGGGATCAGGCCATACTAGATTTTGTAATGCATAACAAACCAGAATCAAATGGCAAGGCAGCCAGTCTTTCAAATAGTGACCATAATATGATTGAATTGGATATTAGCTTTGAATCACAAACAAAGATTTTAAATTTGATTAAGGCAAACTTCAAAGGATTGAGGAAGAAATTATCACAGTAAATTGGGCTTAACTGATAATAGGGGAAACCTACAGACAAACAGTGAGAAGCATTCAAAGAAATATTTAGCATGATATAAAACCAGCACTTACACATAAAAGGTAAAGGATCCATTTGTGGAGTTAAGAAACCCAGGTCAGCAAATATTAAGCGAAAAGAAATGGCTTACACAAATACACAAAAACTGGAAATCCAACAGACTGTGAGAGTCATAAAAAAACAACAGTTTACAAAGGAAGTAATGAATGTAAAATGGGAATACATAAAATTAACTTGAAAGGGATGTCAAAGATAACAGCAAATCTTTTTATGTAAACATTTAGAGATAGAGTAAGGTAAAGGGGAAGGTGGGTACATTAAAAACTGATGCAGACAAGCCAATAATGGATGATAAAAAAATTTGCTTCTGTTTTCATAGTGGAGGAAAAGGAAAAAAATGCCAGTGCAACAAATAGTTGGGCCTCATCTTTACACCATATCTTAATGAACTACATGAAGAATTAGAGAGCTGTACATTCATGTTTACTAATGATATTGAGTTAGGAAGCACAGTAGTAGTATGGATTGGAGAAGGTGATTACAAGGGGATATAGAATAAGTGAGTGGGGTGAACCACAGCAGGTGGAGTTCATTCAGGGAAGCATGAGGTCAGCCGTATAAGAGTGAAATTAGGAAGCACTAAGTAGAAATCTGGAACTCCCATTAGCTAAAAAACTATGGTAATATATCAATTAAAATAAACAAAATGGTGATCAATAGATTTTTGTTAGGTAAAGATGTTGAGCGATATGGAACAAAGTTGGGTGCAAAGGGTGGAGGTACTGGTCCGTTGTGTACTAGCTGAATGGTGGAACAGACTTGAGGGGGCTGAATGGCCTACTGCTGACCCTATATAAGTATTGCTTATTGGTTCCAAAATATTGGTTCCCAAGTGTGTGGGATATTAACAAGGCTAATAAATTAATTAAACAAGAATTAAATATAACTTCCTAGTAGGTAATATTAATTCTGATTAATTGGATATTTATGCTTGGGTATTACATGTAATAATTTCACCTGTAACCAGTTATCCTGTGTTAAGGTTCAGGTCAGAAACTCCAAAGTGTACTAGGGAGCCAAACTGGATCTTAAGTTTTGCATCTTGAATTTAGCTAGGATAAGCATGAGATGGTTCACTTCAGGTATGATTCCAATGAACCACCAGGGAGCTTTTATCAAACAAAGTTTATTTAAAAATATAGTTAACATGTACAGTAAGAAAATTAGCAAGAACTTTTATCAATTACAAACAAGAAACAGAACAACCATTATCATGTATAACCCTTAACAAATATATCTAATCTGTTCCAATCAAAACCAAAACCTTCCATAAGAAAAACCCTTTAAACAAGTTCAACACAGCAAAGACTAATGCTCACATGAAACTGGAAATTGAGTCCTTTGGTTGAAATCTGCAGTCCTCTGGATTCACTCAGAACAAGTTGAAGACAAAACAGCTTCTCAGAACCCCAGGGAGAGACTCTCTGGTCAAGCTACCAACTGCAGAATCTTTACTGCAGGGTGGTAAGACCTTTCTTTCAGATAGCCAAAACAACAGGGAGAGAGGGATAACACTTCTTTTTAGCTTGTTGTCCCTTGTAAAACTTCAGCTCTAACTACAGCCAAACAGAAAATGAAACCTTACACTCATTGAAAAAAGGTCCAAAAACACATGACCATCCTCCTAACAATGCTGGATTGTAAAACTAATCCCAGAGTAAACACAAACAACCCCATTTAAGCCACTGAAGAAGCAATAAAAGGACAGCTCCAGTCAAGCCGGGAACAATAATGACATCACTGAAGTTGTGAAAACTTCAGAAATCATGATTTTTAAAAAAAAACTTTCTTAAAGGTTCTAGAAATACATGTGCCCCTCTTTATGGGCACATGTTTTACCATTCATGATCTAACTGCAATGGTTCCAATCAAGGTGGTACACCCACCTCATCTGCTCAGTGAGTCTCACGCTATTTCTTTCCTGTTCACATTACCAGCTGCCTCTATGCATAGGAAGGGGCTGAACACTGTTGTTCAGATAACATGTGATGCAGCCAGCCTGCTCTTCTTAAATGCAGACTGATTAATATTAGTGGAATTTAAATGATGGAAAATTGAACACCAGGGGAGACAAAGGTTTCCAGGATGATGTATACAGCAGTGGAGGCATGAATGGTGGAGGTGGGCAGGAGAGATGCTGTGGTTCCGTGGAGGAAAGATGGTCAATTCCTGGCATCCAGACCTAAGAACCTGGCGGAAGCGACACCAGAAGTCTGATGAACTCGCACAAGTAGTAAACATGAGTGAATACACCTCCAAATGACATCTCCTACCCAACACATCACCAACCTCTCACACTGCTCAATGAACCATATCCCCATCACTGGCTCACCAGCACTCCCTGGTACTCGGGGCTCATACCTGACATCTAGATATTCCACCTCTCCCCCACATACCTACCAATGCTGTCAGCCTCACACCAAATACCTCCAGTTATTCAGTTATGGAAGGAAGATCACCCAAACACTGCGCTACACAATCACTAACATTGCAGGTTAAATGGCATTCAACAGAGTGGAGCAGAGCTGATCTGGCAGAGAGCAATATTATCTGTATTTGCCACAGAGACAATAAAAGAACAAGAACAAAGAACAATACAGCACAGAAACAGGCCCTTCGGCTCTCCAAGCCTGCGCCGCTCATATGCCCAACTAGACCATTCGTTTGTATCCCTCTATTCCCAGTCTGTTCATGTGGCTATCTAGATAAGTCTTAAATGATCCCAGTGTGTCCACCTCAATCACCTTGCTTGGCAGTGCATTCCAGGCCCCCACCATCCTCTGTGTAAAATACGTCCCCCTGACATCTGTGTTGAACCTTGCCCCCCTCACCTTGAACCGGTGACCCCTCGTGTTCATCACCTCCGACCTGGGAAAAAGCTTCCCACTGTTCACCCTATCTATGCCCTTCATAATTTTATACACCTCTATTAGGTCGCCCCTCATCCTCCGTCTTTCCAGGGAGAACAACCCCAGTTTACCCAATCTCTCCTCATAACTGAGACCCTCCATACCAGGCAACATCCTGGTAAACCTCCTCTGCACTCTCTCCAAAGCCTCCACGTCCTTCTGGTAGTGTGGCGACCAGAACTGGATGCAGTGTTCCAAATGTGGCCTAACCAACGTTCTATACAGCTGCAACATCATATGCCAAATTTTATATTCTATGCCCCGTCCAATAAAGGCAAGCATGCCATATGCCTTCTTGACCACCCTCTCCACCTGTGCTGCCACCTTTAAGGATCTGTGGACTTGTACACCCAGGTCCCTCTGTGTGTCTATACTCCTGATGGTTCTGCCATTTATTGTATAGCTCCCCCTTACATTAGATCTACCGAAATGCATCACTTTGCATTGATCTGGATTAAATTCCATCTGCCATTTCTCCGCCCAATGCTCCAGCCTATCTATATCCTGCTGTATTCTCTGACAATGTTCATCACTATCCGCAACTCCAGCAATCTTTGTGTCGTCCGCAAACTTACTGATCACACCAGCTACATCTTCCTCCAAATCATTTATAAATCTCACAAACATAGAACATAGAACATAGAACATTACAGCGCAGAACAGGCCCTTCGGCCCACGATGTTGCACCGACCAGTTAAAAAAAAAACTGTGACCCTCCAACCTAAACCAATTTCTTTTCGTCCATGAACCTATCTACGGATCTCTTAAACGCCCCCAAACTAGGCGCATTTACTACTGATGCTGGCAGGGCATTCCAATCCCTCACCACCCTCTGGGTAAAGAACCTACCCCTGACATCGGTTCTATAACTACCCCCCCTCAATTTAAAGCCATGCCCCCTCGTGCTGGATTTCTCCATCAGAGGAAAAAGGCTATCACTATCCACCCTATCTAAACCTCTAATCATCTTATATGTTTCAATAAGATCCCCTCTTAGCCGCCGCCTTTCCAGCGAAAACAATCCCAAATCCCTCAGCCTCTCCTCATAGGATCTCCCCTCCATACCAGGCAACATCCTGGTAAACCTCCTCTGCACCCTCTCCAAAGCCTCCACATCCTTCCTGTAATGTGGGGACCAGAACTGCACACAGTACTCCAAGTGCGGCCGCACCAGAGTTGTGTACAGTTGCAACATAACGCTACGACTCCTAAATTCAATCCCCCTACCAATAAACGCCAAGACACCATATGCCTTCTTAACAACCTTATCTACTTGATTCCCAACTTTCAGGGATCTATGCACACATACACCTAGATCCCTCTGCTCCTCCACGCTATTCAAAGTCCTCCCGTTAGCCCTATACTCAACACATCTGTTATTCCTACCAAAGTGAATTACCTCACACTTCTCCGCATTAAACTCCATCCGCCACCTCTCGGCCCAACTTTGCAACCTGTCTAAGTCTTCCTGCAAACTACGACACCCTTCCTCACTGTCTACCACACCACCGACTTTGGTGTCATCAGCAAATTTGCTAATCCACCCAACTATACCCTCATCCAGATCATTAATAAATATTACAAACAGCAGTGGCCCCAAAACAGATCCCTGAGGTACACCACTTGTAACCGCACTCCATGATGAATATTTACTATCAACCACCACCCTCTGTTTCCTATCCGCTAGCCAATTCCTGATCCAATTTCCTAGATCACCCCCAATCCCATACATCTGCATTTTCTGCAGAAGCCTACCATGGTGAACCTTATCAAACGCCTTACTAAAATCCATATATACCACGTCCACTGCCTTGCCCCCATCCACCTCCTTGGTCACTTTCTCAAAAAACTCAATAAGGTTAGTAAGGCACGACCTACCTGCCACAAAACCATGCTGACTATCACCTATCAATTCATTACTCTCCAAATAACTATAAATCCTATCCAAACAGCAGAGGTCCCAGTACAGAGCCCTGCGGAACACCACTAGTTGGACTTTAACCTGGTGTTGTCAAACTTCTTACTGTGTTTACCCCAGTCCAACGCCGGCATCTCCATATCATGAACACCACTAGTCACAGACCTCCAACTGGAAAAAGACCCCTCCACTGTTACCCTCTGTCTTCTATGGCTAAGCCAGTTCTCCACCCATCTAGCTAGCTCACCTTTTATCCCGTGAGATTTAACCTTTTGCACCAGCCTGCCATGAGGGACCTTGTCAAACACTTTACAAAAATCCATATAGACGACATCCAAGGCCCTTCCCTCGTCAATCGTTTTTGTCACCTCCTCAAAAAACTTCTGAGTCCTTTGCAGTAGAACACGGAATCATAGAATCCTAGAACTATATATATAGTTCTATATATCATGGTTGGAAAGGATCCCATGGTATCTGATCCTTCTGAGAACATTGAGGATGAGGGTATGTTCCTGTGCGGTCCAGACTTGCAGTTCACCCTCATTCTACTATTTGGCATGATGTGCATGCTGACGATGGTGTGTCCACGGACCTCCTGCTTCCCACTCCATTCACTTTGCCTCAGCACACCCTTTCATGACTGGTCTTGTGCTATCAGACACCCAGGAAATGTCATCTATGCAGCTACAGCAACCAAAGAAAGAAGAGAGAGAGCTATAGCACAACCTTAATGAGGAGGTCCTTTCACTTGTTTGCACACTCGCAGACAATAGCTTAGATATTGTATTGCATGTACCTTGGGAGATAACACAACACAAAAGCACAAGAAATAGAAGCAGGAGTAGGCCACCAGACCTTTCAGGCCTGCCCCACCATTCAATACAATCATGGCTGATCTATGCCGGCCTCAACTCCTTTTCTGTGCCATTTCCCCTTTGCCTTCTATTCCTCGAACTAGCAAATATTTATCCACCTCCACTTTAACTATTTCTAATGATCCAGCTTCCACTACCCTTTGGGGCAGAAAATTCCAGTGATTCAACACTCTCTGCGAGAAGGAATTTCTATGCATCTCAGTTTTAAATGACCGGCCCTTTATCAACAAATAACTACCGACTTAGGATCAGCATATGGTGAGTTATCCAGGCAGGCATCGGTGTGCTTCAACCAGGCCAGGTAGAAATGATAGCTTGCTTGCCAGCTTACATGACAGCAGATCACAGACATGGGCGGCGCAGTGGTTAGCAATGCTGCCTCACAGCAGCAAGGACCCAGGTTCAATTCCAGCCTCAGGTCACCGTCTGTGTGGAGTTTGTACATTCTCCCCGTGTCTGCGTGGGTTTCCTCCGGGTGCTCTGGGTTTCCTCCCACAGTCCAAAGATGTGCGGGTTAGGTTGATTGGCCATGCTAGATTGACCCTCATGTCAGGGGGATTAGCAGGGTAAATATGTGGGGTTATGGGACTAGAGCCTGGGTGGGTTTGTGGTTGGTACAGACTTGATTGGCCGAATGGCCTCCTTCTGTACTGTTGGGATTCTAGGATTCTATGATTCCGTGTTCTACTGCAAAGGACTCAGAAGAATATACAAAAGCAATTGGAGCAGGAGTAGACTGCAGAGCCTCTCAAATCTGCTTCACCATTCAATAATACCATGGCAGCTCCTTCCACTGCTACCAAATTAAATAATCTCACACTTGCCCATATTATAGTCTATCTGTCACATTGTTGCCCACCCACTTAACCTGTTTGTATCTCTTTACAACTGTGTCCTCATGCTTACCTAGTTTTGAATCATTAGCAAACTAGGATCTTACTCTCTGTCTCTTCATCTAAGTCATTAGTATAGAATGTAAATAGCTGAGACTCCTGGCGTCACTTCATCAGTCACAGTCTGCCAACTTGAATATACTCAATTTGTCCATGCCCTCTGCTTCCTGTCTATTAATCAATCCTCTCCACCAATGCTAATATTACCCCAACTCCATGATCCCTTAAAACATGGAACTATTACAAATTCTTAAGCGATTGGACAACAAGTCTGCATTTGCCATTACAGAAATTTTGATTAGCAACTTTCGTGCTCCATAGAAATTGTGGAATTTTGGTTGGAAAACTGAATAATTATCTATAAGAAAGGGACTGACAGATCTCAAGACCACAAAAATAACTTGCCTGAACTGGAAAATAAAAACAAGATCGCAGAGGACATTTTCTATATGAAACCTCTTTGAGTTTGACTTCTTGAAGGTGCACTGATTGTATGCACTGCCTGCTGGATCTTATAAAAGGTTTTTGAATTCACTAGTGAAAACATTAATTCTCTGAACAGGCATTTAAATTGATTTTCTACTAGAGGACGCACTTCAAGCAAAAATAATAAACTACTGAGATAATAGGGACTTCATTGTTTCGTTCAGGTAAATGAACACAAATTTCTGGGATATCTATCAAGCAGTACAATATAACCTAGGCAGTTACAGAGTCTAGCAAGCAGTTTGAACAAAGTCAGATCCAAGAAGCCAATTGCTGTTAACCACAGAGGACACCCCAAGGGAGAATTAAGGGCAAAGCGTGGTAAAACCTACTGGACTTTTATAGATCTTAAAGTCTATAACGTGTTGCTGAACTGATGGGGATGGTTAGCTCTGAAGATAGTTAAGGTAAGATTTTGTCAAACTCTTTTAAAGTATTGGCACAGTGTGAAGTCTTTGAAGTATAATTCTACTTTATTTTGTTGCTTCTTCCTAATCCTTAATAAACATTTACTGTACTATAAAATCATCACAAGTAATCAGGGACATTTCTAGATTTCAAAAGCTCTTCTCATATGTTGCAAACACAAACGTGAGGGCAGTTGTTTCAAGTTTCCCTTCTGGGATTGGAACAGTTCGGCATTTATCAAATGCGATGCACTTAGTAGTAATAGTTGACTGAATAACAGAATTAACTGAAACTAAAATGTACCTATTAAACTTTGCCATTCTAGTCTTCCAGTAGTCCAGTTCTGCACAGGGACCAATATCATCAGCTTCCTTTCTCATCTGTTCACTTTCAGCCAAGACTTGTTCAATTTGTTTAGTCCATGACATCAGGACTCCCTCAAGTTGTTCCACAAATTCAGTGTTAGCAGCTAGAAGCAATTTCAATTTAATTAAATTTATTTCAGGAATTTTAGTATCAACACAAAATGATTAAAGACCTCTCAATTCAATTTGGAAATAACAGAGCAGCAACTGTTATGAACCTGAAGTAGTTCCATTAACTATGCATTACATAAGAAAACATATAAAGTCCAAAAGCAAATAATAGATTTAGATTTGATTTGATTTATTATTGCCACATGCATTAGCACACAGTGAACAATATTGTTTCTTGTGTGCGTTGTCATGTGAGTGTACCTTTAAGAAAGTTTTTTTAAACCATGCAGCTTACAGCTTCAGTGATGTCATGGGGTGGAGCTAAGCTGTGGAAGTCAGGTGATAGGGCTTTCAGTTTTGTTTGTGGTAGTCAGGTGATAGGGGTTTTTTCCTTTGGGTTTTCAGTTTTGTTTTGGGGAATATTTTTGAAGCAGTTTAGCAGCAAGTTAAGAAGCAGTCTCTTTCTCTCCCTGTTCTTATTTTTGTTTGGTTTTGGTTCTGAAATTACTGTCAGTTAGCTGAAGGAGAGGCTTACTGCCATCCTGCCTTAAAGAAGCTGTGTTTTGGGAAATGGATTCAACTACAACCTCTTCTGAGTTTCTTCACAAGGGATTTTCAGCATTCAACCCAGGAGGCTGGATTCATGTAACAAGTGGGCATTAACCCATGCTGTATTGTGTCTATTTGGAGGATTTTGTGTATTGGATGTTGGCTTTGGTTGGAACACGTTAGAGATATTTCCTTAAGAGTTATACATTATTGTGGTTGTTGTTCCTTGTTTGTAATTGTTAAAAGTTCTTGCTAATTATCTTACTATACATGTCGACAATATTCTTAATTGAACTTTGTTTTTTGATTAAAGCTCCTTGTGGGTCAGTTGAATCACACCTGAAGTGAAACCCCTCATGCTCATCCTAGCCAAAACATTGCAGGTCAGGTAAGCTTCATAGAACACTTTGAAGTATCCAACCTGACTTGTAACACTTAAACACTTATACAGACAAAATATACCATTCATTAGAGTACATAGGGGTGAAGGAAAGGAAAAGGTGCAGAATATAGTGTTGCAGTTACAGATAGGGTGTAGAGAAAGATCAGCTTAATATAAGGCAGATCCATTCAAAAGCCTGATGGCAGCAGGGAAGAAACTGTTCTTGAGTCAGTTGGTACATGACCTCAGACTTTTGTATCTTTTTCCCAATGGAAGAAGGTGGAAGAGAGTATGTCCAAGGTATGTGGTGTCCTTGATTTTGCTAGCTTCTTTTCTGAGGCAGTGGTAAGTGTAGGCGGTGGCAATGGATGGAAGGCTACCACATAAGGATTAATTATGATAGTATATAGCTACATTTTACACTCTACATAATGGATACAATATTGGTTTGCCAATGATGCTGCGTTATTCCACATGCCTGTAATAATACTTCTCCAAAAATAAAGGAAAATTATTTGTTTGAAAGTGTACGTTTCAATTTCTCAACGATTTCTTTGTTGTCCTTTGCAGGCACTAAACATAAAACCATGTTATTTTGTACAGTTTTGTCCACTTAACTAAAACCAATTTATCCCAACATTCTGTTTGTGCCTACAAATCATGAAGGCTCAGTCCCTTTGCTGTACATTTAAACCAAACAAAATGACCATTTAGGTTGACATCAGCATAAATTCTAGCCCACTTAGACAAATTTCTTAACTGCAAAATTCAGTTCCATAGAGCCAGAGATCCCGTATAATGCTGATCTGATGAATCACATTAGATCCACCTAATCCAGAACTGAAGCAACCCAGGCATCAAAGGGTTAAAACTCTTGAAATTCCTTGAATTTTCAGGAAAACCCAAGGAAAGTTGAAATGTAAATGATGATAAATCAATCATTCACTAAAGTTTCATACATAACTTTTTTTCTGTATAACTTAATACAGTTATCAATATAGAATTGGAAACTGAAAACTAGAACAGTACTGAGTAAAACATGTTTGATACCTGCAGCCAAGTAGTCTGCTGGGCCATGCAGATCGTCAAGGTTGTAGCCTGTGGCTGTCTCCTGAAGAATTACCCGCCGCTCCATATTTTTCCTGGCAGAAGACAAATTGCCAACAAATTTGTCTAAGGACTCAAGAAACTCCTGAATCTGGGCATTCTTTAGGCCATCTTTAATAGATCCCCAATTCTGTTCATTTGTAAAAAAACAAAAAAGTTAATAGTATTCATTTAATATCATGTAAAATACAAAATAAAAATTGCTGCATTAAAGCTTTTCATTGTCATAGTATGTATTTTCTTTTAGTTATAATAAAATTTCCTGAAATAAAAACAGAAATGCCTTGTTCAGCAAGTCTGGCGTGGAGAGAGAAATAGAGATAATGGCAGAATTCTCAAACCTCACCCTGGCTGGGATTCACCAGTCCCGCTGCAGTGAATGGAATTTTGTCTGAGCGCCAAATGCTCCAGTGATGAAGATGTTCCACAAAATGGTCACCCAGTCTGCGTTTAGTATCCCCAATGTAGAGGAAGCCACGTTGGGAGCGGGGAATACAGTCAACCCAATTAAAGGAGGTGCAAGCGAAATGCTGTTTCACCTAAAAGGAGTGTTTGGGCCCTTGGACAATGAGGAGGCAGGAGGTAAAGGGGCAGGTGTTGCACATTCTGCGATTGCGTGGGAAGATGCCGTGGGAAGAGGCTGAAAGGTTGAGGCTGATGAATGAGTGGGCCATGGTGTCATGGAGGGAATAGTTCCTGTGGAATGCTGATGTGGAATTGCGGCATGGTGGCACAATGGTTAGCACTGCTGCCTCAAAGCACCAGGGACCAGTTCGATTATGGCCTTGGGTGACTATCTGTGTGGAGTTTGCACATTCTCCCCATGTCTACGTGAGTTTCCTCCGGGTGCTTCAGTTTCCAGTTGGAATAGTCAAGTCTAGAGGTAACAAAGAATTGAATGAAGGTTTCAGCAACACACATGCTGAGGAGGAATGAAATGGAGTGATATTACGGAGGTGAAACAGGCAGTCTTAGTGATGGTGTGAATATGTGATCTCATTGTGATTTGATTCTGCTCTATGTGCAGTAAAAGTTATAACTGGGATCATTTTAGAAAAAAACCTGTGACCATAGTTGCCATAGATTTCATTTAAGGAGGTTACCTCTTGAGATCGCAGTGCCGGTACCATTATATTGGCAAGAAGTTTCTCCAGCCCTTGAAGTAGGTTTCCTTCAGAACAATTAAGCATGCCAAAATTTACCTCCTAAACAGTAAAACAGAATATGCACACTGCATTATAAACATTATTGACTAAGATTAATCGTGAACTACTTGGAAAAATTCTAACTTCATAAACTGATGACAAACTGAGCAATGTTCCTCAAAACTGGTATCACATTAATTGAGCAGTAAAGACAATTGTCAAAAAGATTGATAAAGGATGACCAATACATTAAGCGATCCCTTCTCTTTATATTTGCTGTGTTTTCTATTTTTTTTTAAGCATGGCAATGTCCGAAAGGTCACGAGAGCTGTAGTACCTTCTGCAAGAATCACGACAGTAAAATTCTGTTATGGTGAACAACTTGGCCAGTAACTACAATGATTTCCACAATCAACTGATGTCTATTGAGTAGTGTTGCTAAATGCTGAGTAATCATTTAAATAGCTTCTCACTCTCTCTACTAATACTCTGTTTAAAATCCTCATGCTCTTAATGTCAATCTTATCTTTGTTTTATTAATTTGTTAGTCAATATCAGTTCAAAGAATTCTGCTTAGTTCTGATTTTTGCTTTAGCATAAATAAAACAACAAAATTAGTGTTGAGTACTAACATTCTGAATGGATTCTCCTGTACCCATTCACAGTTTCATTTGGTAAAAACAAAAGCAAAGTTTGAATCATAAGGAGAGGCTGGATAGACTGGGACTTTTTCCCTGGAGTGTAGGAGGCTTAGGGGTGATCTTATGGAGGTCAATAAAATAATGAGGGGCATAGATAAGGTAGATAGTTAACATCTTTTCCCAAAGGTAGGGGAGTCTAAAACTAGAGGGCATAGGTTTAAGGTAAGAGGGGAGAGATACAAGAGGGTCAATTTTTTCATTCAGAGGGTGATGAGTATCTGGAACAAGCTGCCAGAGGCAATAGTAGAGGTGGGTACAATCTTGTCTCTTAAAAAGCATTTGGACAGTTACATAGATAAGATGGGTATAGAGGGATATGGGCCATACACGGGCAATTGGGACTAGCTTAGTGGTAAAAACTGGGTGGCATGGACAAGTTGGGCCAAAGGGCCTGTTTCCATGCTGTAAATCTCTATGGTTCTATGACTCTAAGGCAAAAAGAAAGCAATCCTATTCCTCTTTCTGACTATAATGTATTGTCAGTGGAACGAGAGTTCAAAATGTACTTATTTTTGGTCAGTGTCATTTTCTCTGCTTTTACTACACGTGAGATCTTGTGACTGTTTCCATGGGGTGGAGGGGGGGAAGCAAGGTAAGAAACCATTGAACAGAAACTGAACTGGACTAGCCATATAAATACTGGCCAAATAAATAAATAAAGACAGTTCAGGGGCTGGGAATTCTGCTGCGAGTAACTCTCTTCTTTAGTCTTCATTATTTCTTGGGAATTGGGTGTCTTTGGCAAGACCAGCATTTGTTGCACATCCCTAATTGCCCTTGAACCAAGTGGCTTGCTAGATCTTATCAGAAAGCAGTTAAGATCAAGCACGTGGCTATAGGTCTGGAGTCACGTATGGGCTGCTAGATGCAATAACAACAGCAGATTTCCTTCCCTAAAGCACATTAGTAAACTAGATGGGTTTGCACAACAATCAATGATAGTTTCATAGTCAACATTACTGAGACTAGCTTTCAATGCCAATTTTGTTAATTGAATTCAAATTTCACAAGCTGCCATGGTGAGATTTGAACCATTGTCACCAGAGCACTAGCGTGGGCCTCTGAATGACTAGTCGAGTGATAGTTCCACAGTGCTAACATCTCCCCTATAACCTCATTACTCCCCATAGTACAGCAGCCCCAATGCAACTCCAATGCAGCTGAATGCAGCTCCGATAACACTCAAGAAGCTCAGCACCATCCAGGAAAAAGTAGCTTACTTGATTGGCAGCCCATCCATCACCTTAAGCATTCACTCCCTCCATCTTCAAAGCACAAGATGCACGGCAGGAACTCACCATTGCTGCTTTGACAGCATCTTCCAAACCCACAAACTCTACCACCTAAAAAGACAGGGAAAGCAAGTGCAGGGAAGCACTACCACCTCCAAGTTCCCTCCAAGCCCCACACCATCCTGACTTTTAATTATATCATCATTCCTTCACTGTTGCTGTGTCAAAATCCCTTCCTAGCAGCACTGTGAGTGTACCTACACCACATGGGTTCAAGAAGTCAGCTCACCACCACCTTCCCTGGAACAATTAGGCAAAGGCAATAAATCCTGGTCTAGCCAGCAACACCCACATCCCACAAAAGAATGAAAAAAAAGTATTGCCGAAAAAATAATTGCCATGGTATATTCCTTTCACTTTGATGTTTCAGCGTGGTACTGACCTGAGATACATTAGCTGTACTGATGCTTTTATCAGTAGTTCTAAGAAAGAAGAAGCAAGTCCCAGTCAAACTCTGAAAGACAGACACAAGAAAGTGAATGACCTCAGCCATGAATTTTTCCAAATATTTATCGTAGAATATTTTTCTTTGCGGATACAGGAAGTTTCCTAATCTCAATCTTTAGCACTAACATCGAATTTACAATTTAAAATTTCACGTAGCAAATTTCAATTTGAATAATCAACATGTAAACTTAACCCTACCTCAGCAGAACCATCAGTAATGAAGAGCCTTTTCTGATTTGGGCCTCTTGACATATCTGCACTTAAACGTCTGGATTCTGTAGGCTGATGGGTCAAACAATGCATTCTTAAACAAACTGAAAATCAATCATTTAGAGCTGTACAAATTATGTAAATATGTTGAACGTTCAAACATAAAATTTTTAAAAGTCTCAATCAATTGTGATTTTTTTCTTAGTCAGCTGGAATAAATAATTTTACTGATTGACTTCAGTCATTTAAATTGCCCTTTAGAGACACCATTATATTAAAGGAAAATACTGTCAGATAGCTTTAGATTTTAGTATTGACAAGCAAATCAGTGACCCATTCATTGTTACTGTGATTTATAACATACCCACATTTAATTGAACCCATCTTAATGAAAATATCTGAATATTTAAATTTCAAGCAATAAACACTTACTGTCACCATCTCTTGATAGTAAAATAGTAATTTTTTACATCCATTTGGTGCAAAGAATTCTTCAATCAAATGAAACTGGAAAGGAAAGTTTACTTAATGTGAAAAATTATTTTAGTATTGACATCAGAAAAAAAAACCAATTCTAGGCATCATCTCTAATAAGCATAATAAAACAGACTTTGCATGCATTTAGAATACTCATTACTCGAAAGTATGTTAAACTGACAAAAATACACTAATGTCTTCTTCACAAATGTCATAGTCGTCATCACATTCCAAAAAGTAATACATTGCCATGATTATCTTAAATGCTTTGACATAATGCACAGCATAAAGTGCAGTGTTGTCCAATGAAATTGCCAAGTAGCTGCACATGGAGTTACAGCAATACCATCTTACCTACATGCACTAATTTCAGTGAAACAAAATGCCTTCCCTGACAACATAATGGCCTGTATGTTGTAATCAGTGGCAAAGTGACAATGCTTATCGCTGAGCTTGAAAAAGGTTGCCCACATAGATCTAACAATATAATTGGCTCGAATTTCCTATGTTGAATCTGGCACCAAGAAGATCGCCAGGCATTCGGCAACAGTGTTCTTAGTGAGCAGATGGAGCAGCTAATCACATTGAAGAATTCTAACTGACAGGGATTCAGGGAGTAAATTACTAGAATTACTATTTTGCAATTTATAGAGAACAAAATTTGATTGGGACTAACAAACAGAATTAAGGTAGAGGCTAAAATGTCATAAACAAATGTATATGTATTATTTTTAAAATAAAAACTTGTAGAATTTTTTTTATAATGGAGGAGTTTGGCATTCTACAAATATAAAATTAGATTGTCAGGACCAGAGAGGTTATTCTGTGCAATTATGATTCAGTATACTGTTAAAACACAGTTACACTCCATTCAATATAGTGTAATTTTGGCCAGGATTTTTCACCCCCCACCCATCCCACCCACATGGCATGTTTTCTCATGGCAGAGATGGCTTGCCATTGGCCGCTGTCAGGATCTCCTGGTCCTGCTGAAGTCTACAGCATTTTGATGTTTCCCACCCTGCCACCAGGGAACCCATTGTGGCGGGGGGGGGCGGGGGGGGGGGTGTGCTCGCTTTTGGTGGGGCCAGAAGATTCCATCGGTGAGATGGGCTGGAAAATCTTGCCCTTTGTTCATTTTTTCACAGCAAGATTGCTGCATATAAATTGAGGTCACATCAATTAAAGTGATTTCTAAAGATTTCAATTTGTGTGGATTTGAACAGTGAATCTTGAGGAGGAATATGGTATAGTTGACAGCAACTTCTGGTTGTCCACATATAACTGTATGCATAGACAGCCAAAGTTCCTGTTAGTTTCAGTGGTAATGATGGTACATTACGTTTTGCTGCCATTACAAGCACAAAAGCCATTGACGAGCGTAATGCTGTTGATGTAGTGGACATGGATTTCCAAAAGGCATTTGACAGAGTGCTGCACAACTGACTTGTGAGTAAAGTTCGAGTTCATGAAATGAACAGTAACAATGTGGATACAAATTTGACTCAGTGACAGAAAACAAAGAATAGTGGTGAACAGTTATTTTTCAGAATAGACAAAGGTTTATAGTGGAGTTCCCCAGCAATCAGTCATCAGACCACTGCTCTTATTGATACATATTAATCACCAGGGCCTCAGGGCACAATTTCAAGCTTTGTGGATGACAGGAAACTTGGATATATTGTGAATCATGAAAAGGATGACGTAGAACTTCAAAAGGATACAAGCTGGCGGATGGATAAGTAAAATGGATAAGTGGCAGATAACATACAATGCACAGAAGCCTGAGGTTGTTCATTTTGGGAGGGAGAATGCAGAGAGACAATATGAAATAAAGGGTACAATTCTTAAGAGAGTACAGGAGCAGAGGGACTTGGGTCTATGGGCCTATTTTACCATTTTGCTTCTAAGTGCTGGGCGGTCTTGAAACTGGGAGTGTTTCAGATCCGACTTTTAGACCCGTTCTCTGCTGCCCCCGTACGCACTCTGCCTGCAAAAATATCAGTGATTCCGAATCGCGCTGCACAAGCCTGTGGGTGGGGCTTAATGCGCCCGAAACACTGCAGTCTGATCGGCACCTACAACTGTGCATGAGCAGAAAAGAAATAATAGAATAACACTCCCCTACCACTTCACTCCCGGGCCGGATAATGCCTCCCCTAGCCCCATAGACATTGCCCCACCCCCACAACATTACTGACCCCTCTTCCCCTCCACCGATCTCAGGCAGAGTGGCAGCAGACCCCCCTTCCCACCCTTTGATCTCAGGCAGAGTGGCAGCGAACCCACCTACCCCTCCATCAATCTCGGGCAGAGTGGCAGTGGACTCCACTTCCCTCCCCCCACTGATCTCAGGCAGAATGGCAGTGGACCCTCTTTCCCCCCCACTGATCTCAGGCAGAGAGATCCAGCCTCCCCCTTCCACCCTACAGATATCAGGCAGGGTGATTCCCCTCACCCCCACCCCGGACCCTCCTGCACAAGGCCCCATCTCCTCCGGACTCCGAAGGCTGTGTGACACCTCACTCTCTCTCCCCTGTCCCCAATCACTGAATAACACTGAAGAACAGAATTCCCACTCACCTGAAGAAGGGGCTTGCAGCTCCGAAAGCTTGTGTGGCTTTTGCTACCAAATAAACCTGTTGGACTTTAACCTGGTGTTGTTAAACTTCTTACTGTGTTTACCCCAGTCCAACGCCGGCATCTCCACATCATCCCAATCACTGAGACACTGATACAACCACCCACACCCCACCTCCCACCAACCCATCAGCACACCTGCAAGTGCTCACTTGCCTTCCCCTCAATGCTAACAAGCAAACTGCATGGAACTTGCTGGAATGCTCTGTCAAACTGCCTGCAGCTGATCTGCCCTAACGAGGGGCAACTCCATTAAAAACTCAAGAATGGACAGGCAGGCAGTACAGGACAATGTACGCACGATCAGCCCCCGTTTTTCTCAGGGTGATCTGGGGAGGCTGCTAGATGCAGCAGGGGAGAGGAGGATCACCCTCTTCCTCCCCAGGAGGATGCAGACCGAGGGGGGCTGATGGAAATGCGGCCTGAGAGGAGGTCGCTGCCTCAGTCAGTGCCAGAGCATTGCCCCCCACCCCCAAAGCACGAAGCAGTGCCGGAAAAACGTCAATGACCTCATCCGGGCAGCAAGGGTGAGCGCTGAACCCCATTTTGCATCTTCCCCCAAATTTCCCCCAGATCCTCCCATCCCCAGCAGCCTGCATGCTTCCAGCCCTTGACCCCCAACACCTCCTTCCCATCCCCCCAAGAGCACCACTGCACTTGCCCTCAAAGGGCCACCACCTGATGCTCTGCAGTAGTCACGCCATCATTTCTTTCATGGCTCCTTCTGTCTCCACAGGAGAAGACCGACTACAACATCCGTGAGAGGGTGAAGACAGGGAGTGTTGAACCAGACCTCCGGGTCCTCAGTCCCTTTGAGGAGCGGGCACTGGAGCTCTCAAGAGAAGGGACGATGTGGGCTGTTAGCGACAGCATGATCGGGCTGCCATCCGGACGTGAGCAACTGTCATTCCTCCACTCACTTTGAGGCAACTTCTCGGGGCCATGAGTTTTGGGTACAAGGGGCAAGGTTTAAAGGAGATGTATGAGGCATGTTTGTTGGCACAGAGAGGGTAGTGGGTGCCTGGAACTCTCTGCCAGAGGGAGTTCGCGGATGCAGATACAATAGTAACCATTAAGGGGCATCTTTACATCTCTGTGAATGGGATGGGAATAGAGGCATATGGTCCCCAGAAGGGGAGGGGGTAACAAATCAGATGGGCAGCCTGGTCACTACAGGCTTGGAGGGCCAAAAGGCCTGTCCCTGTGATATAGGTTTTTTGCTGCTTTGTTCTATGTTCAATGGAGAAATGTGAATCACGTGTTTTGCATCCCGGATTCCTCTCCCTTCCTTGCACTTAACCTTGTGTCCTGTGTTGCAGGGACAGATCCGGATGCCCCGGGGCCTTCTGGACCCCACGCCCCTACTGCAGCTCCCGCCCATCCTGGACAAGACAGCTCGGATGAATCCTTGGGGGATATGGGTGACCTCTGAGGATGGCACTGTTTTGGCGTCAGCTGCCACCTCACAACTCACCATCCCAGAAAATGACACGTCGGTGGATCCAGTTAGTGGTGAGGCTTCTGGATCACTCTCTGGTGAGCACGACACAGCTGCTAATGTACATCATGTGGAAGAGGGAACGTCCGAGGTCTCTGGCAGATGGGGGCCTGCCGGAGGTGAGGATTCAGGTGACCCTAGACTACATGCTGGGCCTCTGAGATCACTTCTCCCTCAGTTGCTGGAGATGCAGCAACAGAGCCAGGAAATGCAGGAGGGGATGACGGCCACACTGGACCAACTGCAAGGCTGTTGGGGGGAATCCCAAAGCTTTCAGGCAGACCAGCTATTGCCTGTCTTGCATGCTTCCCAGGCCAACACTGCAAGGGTGGCGTCTGCAGTGGAAAGCCTGGGGCAGGAAATCCTTACCATGAGTGGCAGACTCCAAGCGATGGCCGAGAACAGCAGGCCACAGCTGAGGGACTGAACAGGCTTCTCAAGATCCTGCGGCCCATGGCTGAGAGGCTCGAGAGCTTGCAGGAGACCCAGCGGGACAGCGGGCTACAGCAGCAGCCCTTGAGAACGTGGCCCAGTCACAGAGGGTCATGGCTGAGGGGTTGCAGAGTGTGGCCCAATCTCGGAGGGCACATGCTGCAGCCATTGAGAGGTAGCCCCCGACTCAAGTGGCCATCGCAGAGGGCTCGACCACCATGGGTAGAAGTAGGTGGTCCTCCAGGACTGGCAGTGCCAAGTGATACCGGAGCTTCTGGAGCTCACTGCAGAAGCACTGCCATCCCATGGAGTGACCCAGGGGCCCACAGGAACCCCAAGGGAGGAGGAAGGGCTCAAGCCCATGCCTTCCAGCCAGGAGATTGTGGCTGTGGCTAGACCTTCTGACTCCCCCCTTCCTGACACTGGGGCATCTTGGACAGCGGGATGAAGAGGGTGTCATGGAAATATCCCAGACATCTGGAAGCTGGCCAGGCCCCTCAAGGTCCACGGCCTCCCGAGGACGCCCGCCACGCGCATCGCAAGTCACGGGGCGAGGTGGGCAGCTGGCCCCCTCCACCTCCAATGTACATTCTGGGGAATCATTGAGATGTAGTGGTAGGCCACGTAAGGTTAGGAAGTTGTAGTTGCACTGAGATGGCACGGGTGAAGGGCTGCACTAGTTGGAAAGATATTTAAGCACCTTAACGTTTTCTGTTCTCAAGTTTTTATGTTAGAATGTCTTATTTAAACACCATTATTACAATTGAATGTTTTTTCACCACCCACCTGTGACTAATTTGTCTGAATAGGAATCCTCTTCCATTGATGATCGCCGGAGGGATGCCTCATGTTGGTGTCAGTTGGGGAGGCCCCTCAATGTTGTGTCACTGAGAAAAGGAAGGCATTGGTTCTCCAGAACCCACGCGCGATTCCCTCCCATCCCCTACCCCCCCCCCCCCCAGGGCCCTGTCTGGGGGTTTCAGATCCCTTACCCACTACACAGACGTGGGCCCAGGTGCCAGTGTGCTTGCGGAGCTCAGGTAGGAGTCAGACTAGTTTGCACCAGGGCATCATCATAATGATGCTCAGCGAGTCGTCATCACCCTCCTGCCTGCCAAAAAACTCGCTAACACAGCGTACCCAGGCCCACCACTCTGGTGTGACAATGTTGCAGGAGATAGAAGGAATTTTCTTTTGGGGGGGGGGGGGGAATGGAACCCACAGATACAAACCCTAGCAACTGAACTGCCTGGTGATCAGGGCAACCCTTGCCACCCTCACATGCCTCATTTGGGCTGCCAGCCCTCAGCGCTTGGTTGGTGTTCCCCGGCATGCTCTTCCTCATCTTCCTCCTCCTCCTGCTGGTCATCCTCCCCAGCAACGCCTGGCTGGTCAGCCTCCATGTCGTCCTCCTCCATGTCGTCCTCCTCCTCCTCCAATAGGTCACCTCACTGTAGAGCCAGATTGTGCAAGGCACAACACACGACCACAATGCGGGAAGAGATCACTGGGTTGTATTGGAGGGCCCGCCAAATCGGTCCAGGCACCGGAATCACATTTTGAGGAGCTCAATGCACCTCTCCACTATCGCACGGGTGGCTACATGGGCCTCATTATATCAGGTCTCCGTTTCGGACACAGGCCTCCACACAGGCATCGTCAGCCATGTCGGAAGCGGGTAGCCCATATCACCCATGAGCCACCCTGCAGCCTGGGCTCCTCCTCAAATGCCTCTGGGATGTCAGAGCTCCTGACAATGAAGCTGTCATGCACACTACCTGGGTGTCTTGCACAGACGTGCATAATGTTCATATTATGGTCACACACTAGTTGAACATTCAGGGAGTGGAACCCCTTTCTGTTGATGAATCTCAAATTGATGGACCCTGGGAAGAAGGAGCTGTACTATGGTGAGAAGCTGAGTGGGGTGGGCCTACATTCTCTGGAGTTCAGAAAAATGAGAGGTGATCACATTGAAACATGTAAGATTCTGAAGAGGTTTAATAGGTTAACGTAAAGTCATCATAGTCTTAGGTGATCATAGGCTCCTCTCCCGTTTGAGGCAGAGAGCTGACTGGTGGCGATTTAATGGGGTAGATGCTGAGAGATTGTTTCCACTGGTTGCGATGTCTAAAACAAAGGAGTACAGTCTCAGAATCATTTAGCATGTAAGGTGTTCCGCTGCTGAGATTAAAAGTGGAGCCCAACGCCACACTGGGCAGAGAACTGGCATTTTACTGTCGACAGCCAATTAAGAGGTTGCTGCCAGAACCGCCACCAAATTGAGGTATGCTGGTGCCCAGCAGGCAACAACCTGAAGTATTGTAGCAAGAGTTGATTATTCCTGTAGTCCATTTTTGTGGTAAAGATCAACATGCCATTTGCTTTCCTATTTGCTTCCTCTACCGGCATGTTAACTTTCTGTGTTCGGGAAATGGGATACCTTCTGTTGGCAGCGCTGTAGCAATGAAGTGACTGCTGCCACCACAGGGCCTCTGCATGGGCCATGGAGCATAAAGGAGGGCCCCTCCTAGAAATCCATGGGGAGGTCAAAATAGTTTACTTGGCAGTTTCACCTTAATTAGGAACAGTTGCTACAACGGCCCACCCAGCTGGTAACATGTGGAAGGAGGAAAATGTTGGGCTCTGTCCCAATGCCTTCCATCCCATTTTATCAGCTGTCCCCCCTCCTAGCCCATCCCCTAAGGGCTGGTAAAATCCGGGCTGCTGCTTTATTTCAACTTACTGTTTTATTTTTTAAAAACACAAAAAGAAGATTTAAGTTGCACATAGAAGTACCATTCACATTCCCAATTAACCATGTGTGGCTATTGGCTATCGTATGGGACAACACTGAACTAGACAACAGAACTTTTACTACAGTATTTTTCAATGTTGCTAAATGACAACTCTAACAGTTAAATGGAGTGCAAACTCCCGTCCCAGCTTTCAAACTATGAACTAAATTTCCAATGCTAAATATCAAAAGGAAATTATAAAATACGTGGAACCGAAAAAACGCTTGCCTATTGTAATCTTACATTTATAGTTTTGATAAGGTAGTGCTGTTTTTTGAAGAGCTACTGGATACACGTTAAAATATCAAGTCATACCTTTTCATCTGCAATAATAAAGTCCTGCACAGCTGTTTCCTCCAGACCTGTTCCATCTGCCAGTTTAGATGTGAGATAGCCGTGCCGGGAGTCCATTTGAGATCTTCGTTCTTCCTTTGCTGCTTTAGCTTGTTTAAGCATTTCCTTTTTTGCCTCAGTAGAAAGTAAAATCGTCTTTCTACCTTGAGTCTATAAGGCAAGTGAAAACCTCAGTAACTATAGCTCAGAAATTACAATCAACAGTATTAGCATATGAAGGTTTAACATGTGTGAGTGACATTCTTCTGACTAATATTTTAACGAACAGAGGTGAACTCATTAAAATAGCAAATAGAGGAAATGCTTTTCGAAAGCATTAAGTGTGCAAATGCTGTCATCGACAAAAATAATTTTTAGGCATTCATGATAACAAATGGAATGACTCCTTGAGGCTAAAGGCTATCGGAATCTTTGTTGAGAATTCATCAATTTCAAGTGGAATGGACAATTTATCATGACTGAACTTGGCCTTGGGTGCTTTTCTCCATTTCATCCAACTGTTAATCAGTTTGCTCTTGACAGTGGAATTCTGTTCTGATAAATGAGATATCAGTGGAAATGGCTTCAGTGTGCTAATGATCTATTCAAAATGTTACTGCATTGTATACTACTCATACTTCTATCTAATTAACTGTGTTTCCTGCATAATCTAAAATGTAATTCTGAGGATATGTCAAATAATTTTATTAATTCAATGCAAAAGAATGACCATTCACCATTCAGGAATTTTGTTAGACTAGAAATATTGAAATAGCCTTGAAGACTGATAGTAAGAGCCACTTACTGAGACAGATGTAGTTGGAGATGGTGCCGAGATAGATGGTCCGAGTCCTGAATTTTTCCATTTATTAACACCTACACGCCTGTGTCGATTTGCTTCTCCAGCTGAATTTGGGTTAGAGATAATTATTCTTCATTAGTAAACAAAGATGAAATCATTACACTCTCCAGTTGTAAAATTTGGCTCCATGCGCTAGGCTTTTGAAGAGCCTGGTGCCAGCCAGAGGGTGGTGAACCTGTGGAATTGATTGCTACAGAAGACTGTGGAGGCCAGGTCATTGAGTGTATTTAAGACCGATAGATAGGTTCTTCATTGGTAAGGGGATCAAAGATTATGGGGAAAAGGCGGGAGAATGGGGTTGAGAAACTTCTCAGCCATGGTTGAATGGTGGAGCAGACTCGATGGGCTGAATGGCCTCTTTCTGCTTCTATATCTTATGGTTTATTATGGTCCTTTTGGTGCTACAAGCACTATTGTGGCTCCAAAATGGCACACATGGCACGTTTTGGAGCAATCTATACTTGACACCATTCTGGCAAGGTTGCTAGTAGAGTCCATGGACTGCAAAGTAGGCAGGTTGTGATGTCAATCAGCATATAATGCTAATCTGACCGCAGCACTGCCATTTTGGAGCACAACCCTTTCAGCTGATACCATCTGTTAAACATGTACAGCTGAATATGCATTCAGCAGCAGAAAGGACATTTCACCAGAACTATTTAAAAGGATCATCTACTTTGAGATTCGGTGCTGATTGGTTTCTACTGGCTTTAGCTGTGATTGTAGGAGTGTTTGGTAGTTTCTAGCGGACTTTAAAATTGGATGTGGCATGTGCCATAGGACTTCAGGGATTCCTCACAAACTATCTGTTCCCAGACATGAGTGTGCGAACAACTCAGCTGACTGCAATACCAGTAAATACAAGCCCAATTCCCTATTCTACAACTGTCCCACTCTTCATCTTCTCTCTGCGACTGAACATCTCAGAATCCACTTGGCCACAAAGCAAAAATTAAAGCCAGTCCAAAATAAATATTCCCAATCAAATTTATATCCCAATCCACAGCATACTACAAACAAACACCAACAATTAAAGTTTAAGTTTATTTATTATTGTCGCAAGTAGGCTTACATGAACACTCTAATGAAGTTACTGTGAAAATCCTCTTGTCGCCACACTCCGGCGCCTGTTCGGGTACACTGAGGGAGAATTTAGCATAGCCAATGCACTTAACCAACACGTCTTTCAGACTGTGAAAGGAAACCGGAGCACCCGGAGTTTACCCACACAAACACGGGGAGAACGAGAAACTCTGCACAGTTCATAGATTCATAGAAAATCTACAGTACAGAAGCAGGCCATTCGATACATTGAGCCTGCACTGACTCTCAACAAAATATCCCACCCAGACTCTATCCCCATAGCCCCATGTATTTTTCCCACTAACCTCCCCCTAACCTACAATTCTTGGGACACTAAGAGGCAATTTAGCATGGCCAATCAACCTAACCTGCACATCTTTGGACTGTGAGAGGAAAGCGGAGCACCCAAAGGAAACCCACGCAGACATGGGGAGAATGTGCAAACTCCACAAAGACAGTCACCCAAGACCATATTTGAACCCAGGTTTCTGATCCTGTTAGGCAGCAGTGTCAACCACTATGCCACCGTGCCACTCTAGTGTATTCCCTTAGGGCAGAATCTTGTTGTGGTATTGAGGGTCTTGCCTATTGGCTGGAAAGCGGGCAAGAGGTCTATGTTGCCCGTTTTCAGGAAGGCCTGCCAAACCACAACCCAATCAAGCAGTAGTGAAGTCAGCAGCAGGCCTCAGCCTGGAAGAATGACCCCAGGGGCAAACTTTTTACTCACAGAGAGTTGTCACCAGTGAGAGCAGATTTCACCCTTAGTGCCTACCTACTTTGTGCTCTTGCCTGGGGCTGGCATTCCTATGCAGTGAGTTATGAATGCTGGACTTTTTAAGTTTGTTTAAAATATAAGCATCTCCTTTAATTCAAGGTATAGTGAAGTAGATTGGAAAGAGGAATATGACCTCATACTGAATCTGCCCAGAGACAAACCCTTGAAACTTGCTTGGTGTAGAGACAGGAATTTAAATCAAAACTTTTTGAAAGTAAGGAGCAGATTTTAACACCTTGACACAAAGGAGGCAGACGGCCTTGCTGTGTACAGACTCACAAGAGTCAGTCAGACAGAAAAATAGGGAGAAGAAGACACATAACAACAGCAACTATGCTAGGCAAAAGAAAATGAGTTTCTTTAGGCAAATCACCAGGCAGAGTGCTGATGAGAATGGATTCCTGCTTCAAAGAAACATCGTGGAGATTTAAGAACAAGGAGTGGCCAAACGCTGCCTTGCTACTGGAAAGTCCATTCAATTATGTTCAGAAGTTTAAGTGGAGGGACTTTGTTTAAAAGGACACATAATGGTGGAGCAGAGAGAAGAGATCCTCTTAAAGATAGAAGGAGCTTGGAACCTTAAACACAAGTTTACAATTCTGCTGAGAGTAAGGTGTCTTATGAATCTGTTAGGAACCATTAACTTTTTAAAAATAAATCCTACACACCAGTAATTAACTGACAGAAGTACACCACAAGATTTCACATTTTTGAACAAGACCAAATTTTATTGCATACAAAAAGAAACTAAACAAAGCAAGCGTCGGTAACTTAAGGGATATGGTGACACAGCCAGTGGGTAATGTTATTGGACTGGTAATCCAGAAGTCTAGGCTAATACTCTGGGGACATACATTCAAAGCCTACTATGGCAGCTGGTAGAATTTGAATTCAGTTACTAAATCTGGAGGAGAAGCCAGTCTCAGTAATGGTGACCAAGAAACCATTGCCGATTGTCATTAAAAACCCACTTGGCTCACTAATGCCCTTGAGGGGAGGAAATCTGCCATCTTTACTTGGTCTACATGTGACTGCATATGCACAGCAATTTGGTTGACTCTTAACTGTCCTCTGGAATGGTCTAGCAAGCCATTCAGTTTCAATGGACAACAAATGTTGTTTTTGCCAGCGATGCCCACATCCCATAATAAATAAAGGGAAAAAAACTTAAACACTTTTAAGGACTTATGCTATCAGCTCAGTTATTCTTTTTACTTCTCCGGTAGTTCCCTTATCTTATAAAATCTTGAAGATTCATTCACCTTTGCTCTCTGGGACCAAACCATAGGGTATATTGGCAGCACGGTGGCACAGTGGTTAGCACTGCTTCCTCAGTGCTGGGAGCCCCAGTTCAATTCTGGCCTTGGGTCACTGTCTGTGTGGAGTTTGCACTTTCTCCCCATGTTTTCATGGGTTTCCTCCGGGTGCTCCAGTTTCCTCCCACAGTCCAAAGATGTGCGGGTTAGGTGGATTGGCCATGCTAAATTGACCCAAGTGTCAGGGAGATTAGCAGGGTAAATGTCTGGGGTTACGGGAATAGGGACTGGGTGGGATTGTGGTCAGCACAGACTCGATGGGCCAATGGCCTCCTTCTGTACTGTAGGGATTCTATGGATTTCTCTGCAATCTGATTCTCTTACGTGTTCCAGATATTTGCCAAGGTACAAGATTTCATGGGGGTTCTTCCACTGGGCTTTGGCTAAACAACCCTTCAATTTCTTTACCGACTTCACGATTCTTGGTTGCACAGCTCAAGCACAGACTTCCCTGTGACTCCTGTGCAGTGGTTTAAAACATCACAAAACATCTTTGGTTGCACAAAGATGCACAATCTTTGCCCTTGAGCTGCTATCGATGATAGCTTCACAAGGACTGCAAATTTTTCCAGTCATATCCAAATCCTTTATCCTTTCCTATCGGTCTACTTCAAATAAGACCCCTTCATCATGTGTATATATTTCATACTCCATAATCCACTTGCCATTTCTTAACCATTTATATTCCTATAAATTCCTTTTAATGATATGAACCTGCATATAAAACTTACAGTCATTAGCAGTTTTGTAACATTATTGGAAATACTCTCCTCCATATGGATGATCAGCCATGATCATAATGCATGGCAGAGCAGGTTTGAAGGGCCAATGGTCTACTCCTGCTCCTATTTTCTATGTTCTATGTTTCTGTATCATGGTGATTAACAGAATGACCAACAGAAACATAGAACAAACACCTGCCAAAGCCCAGTAGCCCCTGACATAAAGAATGAGCTATGTCCGTTCGGCTTTTGCTTTCTATCATGGAATCCCTAAAGTGCAGAAGGAGGCCATTCAGTCCATCGAGCCTGCACCAACAACAATCCCATCCCCGTAACCCCACATACTTACCCTGATAATCCCCCTGACGCTAAGGCCGGAATCTTAGCGCCTCGCCTGCCCCGGCATCGGGACAGGTGAGGCTCGCAGAATGGCATTCTCCGTTAGCCTCGGGCGGGATCGTACGAGTCCATTTAACATGGCCAATCAACCTAAGCAGCACATCTTTGGACAATGGGAGGAAACAGGATCATCCGGAGGAAGCCCGCACAGGGAGAATGTGCAAACAAACAGTCACCCAAGGCTGGAATTGAACCCTGGTCCCTGGCTCTGTGAGGCAACAGGCTAACCACTGTGCCACCACCCCACTGAACCAGTTTCCATTTCAGAAGCCGTTATTTTAACAGCTTTGAGAAAGGATTTTTCCAGTTTCTACAAAAACTAATTCTTTGTCTCCTAATACAGTTATGTCCTCAAAGGTTTGTGAGACCTGTTCCAAAGCTTTTGAAACCACGTTGCCGATGCCTGAGGAGGAAATCAACTATGTTTTCTTAATAAAAGTAAAAAGATCACTACCAAATTTGTTATACTGTGTTACCTGAGTTAGACATTTAGAGTTATGTCTTGTTTTTATTTTTGGCACAAGAATATACAAGTTGAGCTTGTAGTAAGCATTTTTATATAAAAGCAAGTAGATCTTTCTATTTTGTGCACTGCCTTCAATTTGCTCAGGAAAAACATCTGCAAAGAACTAAAGCCTTAGTCATTGTTCAGAGAGTTGCTCTGAGAGAATATGGCAAAATACCAATTGAATGTAAAGTGTCACAAAAACAAACTGGAACAGAACTTCGGTCATGACACATCACTGACCCCACTCTAAAGTACGAGGTCACATAACTGTGAATTATTATTCTGGTGGACTGGTGCGACGACAATAATCTCTCTCTCAATGTCAGCAACATGAAGGAGATAGTCATCGACTTCAGGAAGCATAGTGGAGGGTATGCTCCTGTCTACATCAATGGAGACAAAGTGGAAATGGTCAAGAGCTTCAAGTTTATAGGTGTCCAGATCACCAACAACCTGTCCTGGTCTCTCCATGCCGACACTATAGTTAAGAAAACCCACCACCGCCTCTACTTTCTCAGGAGGCTAAGGAAATTTGGATGTCTGCTACAATTTTTGCCAACTTTTACAGATGCACCATACCACAGCTTGGTATGGCTTCTGCTCTGTCCAAGACTACAAGAAACTACAAAGGGTTGTGAACGAAGTTCAGTCCATCACGCAAACCAACCTCCCATCCATTGACTCTGTCTACACTACCTACTACCTCGGAAAAGCAGCCAGCATAATCAAGGACCCCAGGCACCCTAGACATACTCTCTTACCCCTTCTTCCATTGGGAAAAAGATCCAAATATCTGAGGTCACGTACCAATTAACTCAAGAACAGCTTCTACCTGTTGCCATTAGACTTTTGAATGGACCTACTTCATATTAAATTTATCTTTCTCTACACCCTAGCTATGACTGTAACAATACATTGTGCACCCTCTGCTTTTGTTCTCCATGTACGGTATGCTTTGTCTGTATAGCACACAAGAAACAATACTTTTCACTGTATGCTGATATAGAACCATAGAACATTACAGCACAGAAAAAGGCCTTTTGGTCCTTCTTGGTTGTGCCGAATCATTTTTCTGCCTAGTCCCACTGACCTGCAACTGGACCATATCCCTCCACACCCCTCTCATCCATGTATCTGTCCAAGTTTTTCTTAAATGTTAAAAGTGAGCCCGCATTCATCACTTCATCTGGCAGCTCATTCCACACTCCCACCACTCTCTGTGTGAAGAAGCCCCCCCTAATACTCCCTTTAAACTTTTCCCCTTCATCCTTAACCCATGTCCTCTAGTTTTTTTCTCCCCTAGCCTCAGCGGAAAAAGCCTGCTTGCATTCACTCTATCTATACCCATCATAATTTTATACACCTCTATCAAATCTCCCCTCATTCTTCTACGCTCCAGGGAATAAAGTCCTAACCTATTCAACCTTTCTCTGTAACTCAGTTTCTCAAGTCCTGGCAACATCCTTGTAAACCTTCTCTGCACTCTTTCAACCTTATTAATATCCTTCCCGTAATTAGGTGACCAAAACTGCACACAATACTCTAAATTCGGCCTCACCAATGTCTTATACAACCTCACCATAACATTCCAACTCATACTCAATACTTTGATTTATAAAGGCCAATGTACCAAAAGCACTCTTTACGACCCTATCTACCTGTGACGCCCCTTTTAGGGAATTATGTGTCTGTATTCCCAGATCCTTCTGTTCTACTGCACTCTTCAGTGTCCTACCATTTACCTTGTATGTTCTACCTTGGTTTGTCCTTCCAAAGTGCAATACCTCACACTTGTCTGCATTAATCTCCATCTGCCATTTTTCAGCCCATTTTTCTAGCTGGTCCAAATCCTTCTGCAAGCTTTGAAAACCTTCCTCACTGTCCACTACACCTCCAATCTTTATATCATCAGAAAATTTGCTGATCCAATTTACCACATTATCATCCAGATCATTGATATAGATGACAAACAACAATGGACCCAGCACTGATCCCTGTGGCACACCACTAGTCACAGGCCTCCACTCAGAGAAGCAATCCTCCACTACCACTCTCTGGCTTCGTCCATTGAGCCAATGTTTAATCCAATTTCCATGTATACCTAACGACTGAACCTTCCTAACTAACCTCTCATGCGGGACCTTGTCAAAAGCCTTACTGAAGTCCATGTAGGCAACATCCACTGCCTTCCCTTCATCCACTTTCCTGGTAACCTCCTCGAAAAACTCTAATAGATTGGTTAAACATGACCTACCACACACAAAGCCATGTCGACTCTCCCTAATAAGTCCCTGTCTATCCAAATAATTGTAGATCCTATCTCTTAGTGCTCCTTTCAATAATTTACCTACTACTGACGTCAAACTTACCGGCCTATAATTTCCCGCATTAATTTTTGAGCTTTTTTTAAACAACGGAACAACATGAACTATCCTCCAATCATCCGGCATATGTGACAATAATAAATCAAATCAGACCAAAATCAACTGTGAGCGAGAGAAGGTAGGCTGTGTAGATCCAAACCAAAAAGCTCCAATTATATTGGTTATTGGGAATGGAAACCCTACAGTTTCTGCCCCACAGGATCTAACTGACGCCATCAGGCCTTCAATGCTACTGATGGATGGGCACCCAGATCTGGGATCAAGCAGATGGTATGACCTTCATGATTGTGTCCTCTTTAGTAATTTAATTTCATGTGAATTTTCCAGCCAGATTCCTAAGAATGCCTGTACTCCAATCCCCTTGCAATAAAGGCCAATTTGCTCTCTGTCTTCCTTATTTTCACAGTAACTTCATTGCAGTGTTGATGTAAGCTTACTTATTTATTAAATACACTAATAAATAAACTTAAATTTAAACTAAACTTATTGTTTGTAATACCTGAACTTTCTGAGTTCCTTATACAAACACATTCAAATCTCTCTGAGCATCAACATTTGCAAGTTTCACACCTTTTAAAAAATATTCTTTTTATTCTTTTGATCAAAGTGAATAACCTCACACATCCCATGATGCTGCATATGCCATGTTGGTACTATTCACGTGACCTGTCTATCTCTCTTTGCAGTCCCTCTGTGTCCTCCTCACCAACTTACATTTCTACCTAGCTTTGTATAACCAGAAAACTTAGTTACATTACTCTCCATCTCTTTGTTTACGTTAGATTGTAAATAGCTGAAACCCCAGCACTGATCCCTCAACTAGTAACTACTTGCCAACTTGAAAATGCTTTGTTTATGCCTACTCTGCTTCCTGTCTGTTACCCAGTCCTCTTTCCATGCCTTCATATTACCCCAAACACCATGAGCCCTTGTCTAACTTGTTAACTTGTTGTGTGGTTCTTTATCGAATGCCTTTTGGAAATCTAGGTATACTGTACCTATTGGTTTCCCTTTATGTTTTAGTTATATCTTCAAAAAACTTTAATAAATTTGTCAAATTTGCTATGATTTTCTAAGTGAAATACTGATACTATGGTTTCATAAGGCTCAAATACCATTCTGATGTAAATTTCAGCATTTATGGAACAGAAATGTTGGCCCTCAATTTATCATGTCTTGAAAACATGTAACTCTAGAAGATCTGGTTTACCCATTCATCCCATTTATCTATGCTCCCTCTTTAACAGAAGCATCCAATTAATCCCCCTCTTCCACTCTTCCCCATAACATCAAAAATTTCTCCTTTACAAACGTATTATAAACTAGGGGAGATGGTGATGTAGTGGTATTATCTCTGGATTAGCAATCCAGAGACTCAGGCAAATGCTCTGGGGACATGGATTAAAAATCCCACACGGCAGATTAAATGCAGTTAATAAATTTGGAACATAAAGTAATCTAGCAATGAGTATGACAACTACCATCAATTGTTTAAAAACTCACCTGGTTCACAAATGCCCTTCGGGGAAGGAAATCTACCGTCCTTACCAGATCTGGCCTACATATGACTCCAGATCCATAGCAATGTGGTTGACTCTCAAATGCCCTCTGAAATCCACTCAGTTCAAGGGCAATTGCGGATGGGCAACAAATGCTGGCCTTCCAGTGTGTGGTGAACCATTGTTGGTTACCACCAGGAGTGCTGAGCCATGGTTTGGCCAGTACTATGAGTCTGTAGATATGTTATTGTTGGGGTTAGGGTTGGGCTGTTCTACCTGTTAATATAGTCCTATGGTACACTCCAGTTGGCTCTGCCTTCCGGGAGAGGTATAAAGGTCACTGCTCTGCCTGGTGACCCTTTAGTCTGGGATTGTATATTGTATATAGTAGCTCCGTTATTGTTGGTAATAAAAGCCTTTATTTCCCGGGTACATCCAGCCTCCCGTGTGATTTATCGCGCATCACAGTGATACCCAGATCCCATGAAAGAATTATATAGCTAATTCTCCTTTGAAAGTTAACATTTGGGTTTTGGGGCCCGTGCCCAAACTGCTGAAGAGGAACATCCAGCCCTAGGTTCCCAGTTAAATGAGTAACCATACTCCAGAGAATAAAATCACAAGAGATCTCACTGCCTACAAGCCTGCTATGGATCATTTTAAATGTTCACGAAGTGAAGAATATTTAGTTAATGTTTGGGGGAATAATGAGTTAATGTTTAGATTTTGAGTCACTTATTATAAAATTCAACTATAAGAAAAAAAATACTGAAGTTGTCTCTTTATCTTAATTGGGGTGAAGTGACTGGATCAAAAGTTCTTAAGCATTCCTTCTTTTCTGCCCCAATCAAACATAATCAGTTCTACTGAATTTCTTACCTTCCAAGATGTTAGTGGTCTCCTTAGCAAAATGAACCACTGCAAACTTTGCTGTGTTGAATTCAATTTGACACTCTAAACGTGCTTATGTTTTCCTCTATTTTGTGTTATCCCCTACATTACTAAATATACCTATAATTTGGTAACATCAGCAAATTTCTAGTACTTCCAAGTTATAAGTGTAAATCTTATATGTTGTTCGTCCATCGTTGTCGATGAGGGCCTCGACACCATTAGTCATTATGAGGCTGGATGCGGTGTGTCTGAAGATGACTGACCAGGCCAATTCGGGCACGGAATGTCCTGGCACATATTGGACAAACTTGTGTAGGTGCTGTAGTTGTTGCGCTGGTGGCTCTGGACTTGCACAGCTCGCGCTTAAGTTGTGCTTCAGCATTGCACCTTGCTTCATAAGCTTGACAACCCTTGTGGATGAGGCAGCGCCAGGTAGGGCGGTTTTGTGCCAGCGTTTCCCAGGTGGTCGTGTCTATGTCAAGCGACTTCAGGGAGGCCTTGAGTGTGTCTTTATAACGTCTCTTCTGCCCTCCCTGTGAGCGTCTTCTAGCAGAGAGTTCCCCAAAAAGGAGCTGCTTGGGTATGCGCTCGTCCGGCATATGGATGACATGACCTGCCCACCGGGTCAGTGCTCTCATCAGCAGTGTGTGGACTGATGGTAGACTTGCTCTAGAGAGAACTTCAGTGTCTGGTACTTTGTCTTGCCATCCAATGCGTAATATTCTGCGAAGACAAGTCATGTGGAAATGATTGAGCTGTCTTGCATGCCTTCAATACGCAGTCCACGTTTCACAGGCATACAGGAGGGTAGTGAGTACCATGGCGCTGTAGACCTTCAGTTTTGTTGCTGGGCTGATTCCTCGACATTCCCATACAGTGGAACGCAGTCTACCGAAAGCAGAACTTGCCTTTGCTATTCTGCAGTTAACTTCTGTATCAACAGTCACTGCTCGGGAGAGGGTACTGCCAAGATAAGTGAACTGGTCCACTGCCTGTAGTTTCTGCCCTTTGATTGTGATTATGGGTTCTGTGTATGGTGCATGAGGAGCAGGCTGGTGCATGACTTCGGTCTTTTTAATGTTGATGGTGAGTCCAAAGTTGTCACAAGCCGTGGAAAATTTGTCCATACCGACTTGCATCTATGGCTCTGAGCCAGTCTGTTTATGAGTAGATCTTCCACTCACCTGACGAAGGAGCAGCGCTCCGAAAGCCAGTGGCGTTTGCTACCAAATAAACCTGTTGGACTTTAACCTGTTGTTGTTAGACTCCTTTCTGAGCCAGTATACAGGGCGCAGTCATCGGCAAAGAGGAAGTCTCTCAGAACAGTCTCCTTCACTTTGGTAATAGCTTGAAGTCTCCTCAGGTTGAAGAGCTTCCCATCCACTCTGTACTTAAGGCTGATTCCAGCAACACTGCCCTGGAAGGCATCATTCCGCATGGCAGTAAACATCATGCTGAACAGTGTGGGTGCGAGCACACAGCGCTGTTTGACACCATTGGTGACTGGGAATGCCTCAGAGGATTCTCCGCCATCCAGTACTCTAGCCATCATGCCATCATGGAACTGGTGTACCATCTGAATGAATTTGGGGGGCAGCCGAACTTTGACATGATCCTCCACAGGCCTTGTCGGCTGACAGTGTCGAAGGCTTTCACGAGGTCAACAAAGATTGTGTGCTCCTGACACTTCTCCTGAAGTTGGCGCGCAGCAAAAATCATGTCAATAGTCCCGTGACCTTTGCTGAAGCCACACTGTGACTCTGGAAGCAGGCCCAGCTCCACATGAGTGACCAGGCGATTTAGCAGGACGCTTGTGAGGGTTTTTCCTGCGATGGAGAGCAGCGAGATTCCTCGATGGTTGTTGCATACTTGCCGATTGCCCTTCCTCTTGTAGAGGTGTACGATGGAAGCATCTTTAAGTTCCTGAGGAATAGATCCTTGCTTCCAAAAGGACTGGAACAACTTGGTGAGCTTGTCGATAAGTACAGGACCAGCAGCTTTGTAGATCTCTGCAGGTATGGCATCTGCCCCTGGGGCTTTGCCACTAGATAGCTGGCTAACAGCTTTCGTGACTTCGGCTACTACCGGTGGGTCATCCATGGCGTTGTTGATATCGACCTGGGGAATCCTGTCTATCGCCTCATCGTTAATAGATGACGGTCGGTTGAAGACGGCTTCAAAGTGTTCAAATCTTATATGTATAGTGAACAACAATGGTCCCAACATTGATCCCTTCAAAACACCAAAACTGGATGCAAAATGGGCTGACTGGCAGGGAGCACAAGGTGATACTCAAGGGTGTTTTTTGGACTGGAAGACTGTGTTCAGTGGGGTCCCACAGGGATCAGTGTTGGGCCTATGCTGTTTGGAGTTTATATAAATAACTTAGACTTAAATGTAGGAGGGTTGATCAGTAAGTTTGTGAATGATATGAAAATTGGTGGGCTAGGTTCTGAGATTTGTTCTCACAGGCTAAACAATAGAATGAGTGAGGGAAGTAAATTGTTCCTGTAAAAAGTGAAAAGTTCCCGAACAGACCAAGAAATAGTGAGGGTGCCCCACCTAGTTGAAGAGCAATAGGGGTGTACAGCAGGAGCTGAAGAACCATATGAGGGTAGTAGTGTCCCAGAAGACATGGGATAGTTTAGGAGAAAATGCATTCCCAAGACGAAGAGAAAAGGAAAGATAACCAACATCAAAGCAGATAATGCTTGTAGAGAGCACAAGGGGAATAGCAGTGAAACTCATGCAAGGTTAACCTCAAGGTTAAACATCAACCAGAACTGTGTTGATGGAAAACTCACAAAAAGTAAAGTGCCAGGAACAAAACCAGAATTCCTACAGGAAATGAAAATCAAAGTACCATCCACTAACCTCCTAGCAATGAGATTTGTAGAAGTGGCTGACTTTGAGTAAATAAGTCCATAGGTTACAGAGGTAGACAGGGAAATGTTGAGTCTGACAATACCTCAGCCCTACAGTCTAATGGATTTGCATACTGAAAACCTTTGTGGAACTCAGCATGAAGATGAGGCCGGAGAGAAGTACAGAAAGCTCCCACAGGTAACCCAGAATAACTTGGCTGTTGGCTGGGAGCTAACAGTCAAGTAAGACAACCAAACCCTCTAGACAATGCTTAATCTGGTGTTACAGCAAGGCACAGACACAGGGTTACTGACTAAAGATGACTAATACCAGAGATAAAGCAACTTCAGAACTCTGATGTCAGCCTAATCTTTCAGATCAATGCAGCCAACCAGCTGAAAAAAACAAGGTACAAGCAGGTTATCCTGAGCTTAAAGAGAACCAGTTAGAATTGAGGAGATAATCCAGACCAATTCTAAAAGAATGGATGGGAATTAATGTGTTTTTTTGTGCGTGTCTTTTTCCCCATAATGAAATGAGAATGAATCTTATTTCATTTCTTTGTGTGAGGAGGAGGGTGTTAGGATGACAGAAAAACTGCAGAGAGCTACCTGCAGCTTCGCCAGCTAACCACAGACATTTTGAACTTGTAAAGAAGACGTGTTTATAAAAAAAATACAAGTCACTGGCCAGTCACCTGATGTTTGATGCTGTAAAGTTGACCACCTCTCTGGAACGTCTATATAAATTACACTGCAGACCTGCTATGAGATGTTGCATAAAACTTCACACATAGTGATGCAGAGTCATAGGTAGGGGGAGGGGGGAAGGGGCTGGAGGAGATGGTCAAGGTCCATTTTAAGCAATGACATTTTTCATAGGAAAACATTAAAGATGCAAAATGCTGGATACTCATCAGACATTCAAAATCCCTGTGGAGGATGAAATAACCCCATTTCCTGTTGATTTATATCTCAAGAATGTTTCAAAACATTTCAGAGATGAACGATTTTAGTATGTCTTGCATCCATTAAGACAACAATGGATGCAAGACATACTAATTGAATTCTCTTCCAAGGAAATATAGAAATGAATTTTAAACTGGTTCTGACAAACCGAGAACAGCAGGCAAGCAGGGAGAAAAGAAACAAGATCTCTGCTGTAAAAAGAGCAAGCAAAATCTCTCTCTCACTCTAGAGACAAAACATGTGCCTTCAACAAAGTGCAGACATGAATCAAGCCAGAGTGGCTTCAAAAGAGTGCAGATCTGAACAAAGCCAAATCCATAGTTCTACCAGAAACAACCTAACTTCAATGGCCGTAAAGTTCCACAATCTACAGCACACAGACAAGCAAAGGGCTTACTCACTTTTATTTTTACTTTAACTTTCTTCTGATATCAGAGGTGTGTCATCGTGTCTTTTACTATTTTTCTCAGGTTTGAGTAACTAACAAACTATTCTTTCTTTGATTTATCAGGGGATAAAAGCAGCAGCAGCCAAAGCAGTGCAATGGCACCATGGCTGGCTCTGCTGTTAAGCAGGGGAGGGATAAAGAGGACTAGAGCAATAGTTATAGGGGACTCTATAGTTAAGGGTGCAGATAGGTGCTTCTGTGGATGTGAAAGAGACTCCAGGATGGTATGTTGCCTCCCTGGTGCCAGGGTTCCAGGATGTCTCTGAATGGACAGAAAGCTTTCTGAAGGGAGAGGGTGAACAGCCAGAGGTCGTGGTACATATTGGTAGTAACGACATATGTAGGAAGAGTGATGCTTTGTTGAGATCAAAAAGGAGGAGGTATTGGGGTTCTTGAGAAACATTAAGGTAGACAAGTCCCCAGGGCCTGATGGGATACACTCCAGAATACTGAGAGAGGCAAGGGGGGAAATTGCTGGGGCCTTGAGAGAAATCTTTGTATCCTCACTGGCTACAGGGGAGGTCACAGTAAGAGTTTTAACAACACCAGGTTAAAGTCCAACAGGTTTATTTGCTAGCAAATACCTGGACTTGCGGGCTATCCTGTCTGGAGACCAAACTGTCCTGTCTCCAGACAGGATAGCCCGCAAGTCCAGGTATTTGCTAGCAAATAAACCTGTTGGACTTTAACCTGGTGTTGTTAAAACTCTTACTGTGTTCACCCCAGTCCAACGCCGGCATCTCCACATCATGACTACAGGGGAGGTCCCAGAGGATTGGAGAATAGCCAATGTTGTTCTTTTGTTTAAGAAGGGTAGCAAAAATAATCCAGGTAATTACAGGCCTGTGAGCCTTCCATCAGTGGTAGGGAAATTATTAGAGAGGATTCTTCGAGACAGGATTTATTCCCACTTGGAAATAAGTGAACGTATTAGTGAGAGGCAACATGGTTTTGTGAAGGGGAGGTCGTGTCTCACTAACTTGATCGGGTTTTTCAAGGACGTGATGAAGATGGTTGATGAGGGATGTTGTCTACATGGACTTCAGTAAAGCTTTTGACAAAGTCTCTCATGGCAGACTGGTGCAGAAGGTGAAGTCACATAGGATCAGAGATGAGCTGGCAAGGTGGATACAAAACTGGCTCGGTCAAAGAAGACAGAGGGTAGCAGTGGAAGGGTGCATTTCTGAATGGGGGGCTGAGACAAGTGGAGTTCCTCAGGGATCAGTGCTGACCTTTGCTGTTTGTAATCTATATAAATGATTTGGAGGAAAATGTAACTGGATTGATTAGTAAGTTTGCAGGTGACACAAAGGTTGGTGGATTTGCAGATAGCGATGAGGACCATCAGAGGATACAGCAGGATATAGATCAGTTGGAGACTTGGGCGGAGAGGTGGCAGATGGAGTTTAATCCAGCCAAATGTGAGGTAATGCATTTTGGAAGGTCTAATATAAATAGGAAATATACAGTAAATGGCAGACCCCTTAAGAGTATTGATAGGCAAAGGGATCTGGGTGTACAGGTACACAGGTCACTGAAAGTAGCAATGCAGGTGGAGAAGGTAGTAAAGAAGGCATACGGCAAGCTTGCCTTCATCGGCTGGGGCATTGAGTTTAAAAATTGGCAAGTCATGTTGCAGCTTTATAGAATATTAGTTAGGCCACATTTGGAATGTAGTGTTCAATTCTGGTCACCACCCTACCAGAAGGATGTGGAGGCTTTGGAGAGGGTACAGAAAAAATTTACCAGGATGTTGCCTGGTATGGAGGGCATCAGTATGAGGAGAGGTTGGAGAAACTTGGTTTGTTCTCACTGGAACGACAGAGGTTGAGGGGCGACCTGATAGAAGTCTACAAGATTATGAGGGGCATGGACAGAATGGATAGACAGAAGCTTTTTCCCAGGGTGGAAGAGTCAATTATTGGGGGGCATAGGCTTAAGGTGCGAGGGGCAAGGTTTAAAGGAGATGTACGAGGCAGATCTTTTACACAGAGGGTGGTGGAAGCAGATATGATTGTGTCTTTTAAGGGGCGTCTTGACAAATACATGAATAAGATGGGAATAGAGGGATATGGTCCCCGGAAGGGTAGGGGGTTTTCGTTAAGTCGAGCAGCATGGTCGGTGCAGGCTTGGAGAGCTGAAGGGCCTGTTCCTGTGCTGTAATTTTCTTTGTTCTTTGTTCTTTGTTCTTTGTTCTTAAGAAAATCTGGCTGCCTCGTAAGAAGTAAATACATTTGGATTGGGAAAGGTATCTTCGGGGAAAATATTTTTAAAAAAACCTTTGCTGTGGCTAACCGAGGAGGCTTAATAAAAGGGGAGCCAGCTCACTCCGGTTGTAATGCCACCCACATCATTGCTTGCTGTATATGAGGCAAACACGTGAATAGGCCAAAGACCACCACCTTAGGTCCTGAAAAGTGCCCTGAGTGCCTTAAAGTACCCTAGAAGGTTAAGGTGTCTCAAAATGGTACTCTCCACTAACCAGGTGCTGACACTGAGCCAAGAAGACATTCTGTCTACCACACAAATGAGTAATGTGGTATATATGAATTTCACTGCTGGTGTTGCCAGATATGTAGGTTGTCCATCCCAACGTGAACAGATCAAACATCACATCCCTTCAACTGGAGTTAGTTGGGGGTTGGGAGGGTAATTGAGGACTTGTGAGAGTTTGGGGAAGTCAGTACTATCGCTACACAAGATTTAAAGTGGATTTAATCCTTCTAACTATTCCTGTGTTACTATTCTGGCAAGATGATTGGAACCATCTGAAATCTCCAATTTAAATCAGAGTATCACATTGTTTCTAGTGCAAGGTCCATCGAATTTTTGAACTTTCCAGGCAATTCATGTGCGTTCCTTGGATGGAAACTTGCGGGGCATCCCCTAGTGCATCTTCTGAAGTGCCTCCCAGATACAGCAGCTATGTATATGAAATTAAATTAGCAGATCTGTGCCATTTGCCAAAATTTACATTAGCAGTTGTAGTACAAACTCCCTGTTAAATGCTTGTGAATCCCTGAAACTTGCTTGTTGTTTGTGATCTCATCTAACTTCTCTTCACTCACTCCACCTACTCCACCACCCCACCCACAATGTTATTTAACTGAGAACTTCCTGTTGACTGTTTCTTCCACCTACTCCAAAGCATAAGGAAATATGAGGCCATGATATTTGATTAGGCCCAGAAATGAGAGATCATGATGCATGATTAACCCATGCCTGTTACTTCAAATGCAACTCAAAATTTGCTGCTCCTGCTACCTGCTCATTTACATCAATGTAGCATGCAGTCAAACAGTAAGCATATTGTTGAGTGACTGCACGTCTGGGCAGGGGGTGAAAAATTGTGAGAGGCTAGAAAAAGGTCTAGCTAACATGCACCTCTTAAAGCAAAAATGCATTTTGATCAGAGAAAGTGCTGAAGTTTCTGGTGACCTACCACTAGGGTCACTATGTTAAGAAGAGGGGAGAAGGTGGGCTGCGAAGTTCTACAAAGCAGCACTAGAGGCCTTAATGAAGGAGGTAATCAGGAAAGAGGTTCCCTATCCAGGAGGACCTCCAGAGAGATACTATAAAAGCAGCGGGAAGGGAACAAGTAGGAATCATGGTCAATGCCAGCAATGCAGCTCCAAGGACCTGGATGCAATTTAATCAAGTTTAAACAACCTCACATGTGTTATCAAGGTCAGTGATTACATCTTCAACTTCCATAATCCCACCAGTTGTAACGCTGGAACCACACACACACTGCTCAATTCACCACTCTCACTTCACTCACCTACCAACAATCTCTATCAATACCTCCCATGCATAGCTTCTGTTCAGCCTTAAGCTTGAAGATGATTCTATTCATCTTTCCACTACTGCCTTTCCACCTGTGCCCTTGCTGTTGCCTGAAACCCAGCCAGTCCAAACTGTTGCTGCCCATGCAAAGGTGCTGTAATCCAAAGCCAAGCTATCTAAGGAAGAGCTGCATGGGGTCATCCCACAGCCAATTGCAAACTCTTCCACCAAAAGATCATCAACCTCAATCGGACAATCGAGTAGAAGGAGTATTGCATAGGAGTATTAGGGTTGGCAAAGAAATACAGGAGACAGTCTTCAGGAGAATGCATAAGGGTGATTAATTGACCTCTGCATGGAATATTGGATAGATTGATTGATAACATTGGTTTGGAATGTTTGCATTATAGTGGCTTTTATTTCAGCACTGTGGCCAGAGGGCTGTGGTATCAGGTAGAACATATGGTGTGAGTCAGTTATTGAATGGGGAATTGGAATTGTGTTCATTGGCATTGCAATCAGATGAGTGGATCACAGACAGCCTGGCCAGAAAGGGGCTGCTTGCTTGTCTTCTCCCATCTTTCTACTACTACTACTCCTCCTGAACTACATATATATATAAGGATGTGCTCTTATAATGACAAGGGTGTGCAGGATAAAGCAGATCAAGACCAAATTTAACACATGTACTGCATGAATCCTCCAGAGTAGTCCAGGCAGCTCAAGTATTGTTTAAGCACCCCAGTGGTCTGCTAAATGACATTTGTGTAGCAGCCTGGTTGTTGTCATATGTATGTTGTCAAAGTGTATGTGAGTTGTGCATTGGAGTCATAAGCCAGGTGGTCAATGCAGAGCCCGCTTGACTTAATAGCCACCTTATAGTTTCTTGTGGTAATTTAAATGGTGATGGTACAGTAAACTGACGCAGAAATAAGACATCATGACTACTTTCGGAGAAGATGGCAATGGCCTCGACAGTGTGTTGCGTATGGTCACACACCAGCTGGATATTGAGGGAGCGGAACCCATTTGCAGTCATGGTACATCTCAAATTTACCATGCAGTGCTCACAAAATCACGTGTACCCGGCTTGAACCTCACCAAGAAGGGTAGGGCAGGGGATGTCTCCCTCAATGCCCCCTCTTTTGACATTAGGCAACCTGCCCCTAAGGTCTTTCCCTGCAGGTGTTCCTTTCCCCCCATCTCCCTCTTCACACATTCCCTCCCCACTCTGGCATTGCCCACACTTGCCTGGTCCTGGACCTAAACTATGGAGACTCCTTGTGATGACAGTCCTGGTCACTGGTGCCACTGCTGCTGCTGGGGTTATGAAAGTGTCAACCAATCAAAGAGCCTAACAGCTCTTTGAGACAGGATTTCCTCCCGAGGAGCAGAAGACCTATCTCCAGACAATTAACCACCTCGGAGTATGAAATGGCTGTGCCCCTTCTACTTTAGTTGTATTGACATCACAGACCATCACCCATATTCCACCAACATTTATGTGGGTAGTGTTAGCTAAGCCGGCCTTCTGAAATGGTAGTCCTGATAATGAAAACATTCAAATAGAAATAATCTAAAGATCTTGAAGTTTTAAATTGTTGGGGCTGTAGCTACTTCCTTTGGTAGCTTTATCCAATGTGGGTTGTCTTTAGAAGGAAAGGTTGTTGATACACTGTCTAAGCAACAAATGTTCTTTTTAGTTTGTGTGAATGGCGACCTCATGTTTCGCCATTGCTGGAGGACCTGAGATATTTGTTTCTGTCAATTATTTTCTGTCATTTATGGGGAGACGGTGATATGGTGGTAATATCAATGGACTAGTCTAATGCCCTGGGAATATGTGGTCCAAATCCCACTATAGCAGTTGGTGGAATTTGAAATCAGTTAATTAGTCGAGAATATGAAGGTAATTTTAGTAATGGTGACCACAACATCTATCGTTGATTGTTGTAAAAATCCATCTTATTCACTAATGTCCTTTAAGGAAGGAAATTTGCCATCCTTACCTGGTCTGACAATGTCCTTAACTGCTCTCTGAAATTACTACACAAGCTAGTCAATTCAAGGTGCAAGTAAGGATGGGCAACAAATGCTGCTCTTGCCAGCAATGTACACATTCCATCAAATAAAAAAATTCCCACCAGTCCATTCCATATTTTATGGAATATGATGAGTCTGTTTTTCCTTCCACTGCTGTAGTAATGCTCATTCCAAATCTTTGATCAAACATATGACTTTGGTGTATTTCCCAGACTGATTCATGCAGTTTGGGAAAATGGGAGAAAGTGTGAAAGTCTGAACTTGACCACATCAGCAGGAAGAATAGAAAAGCAGTATCCTATTTAAATAGAGAGATTACAGAAGTCAATGGTACAGAGGGATCTGGGTGTCCTGGTACATTATGTTAATATACAGGTCCAGCAAGTGACTAGGAAAGCAATTGAATGTTAGCATTTATTACAATTGGAATGGAATATACATGTAGGGAAGCTTTACTGCAGCCACATAAGGGCCTTAGTGAGACCACATTGGGAATACTTTGTACAGTTTTTGGTCTCCTTATTTGGGAAAAATATATAATTTCATTAGAAGAAGTTCAGAGAACATATTCTCAACTCATTCCTGGGATGAAAAAAGGCTGAACGAGTTGGGCCTATACAGCCAAAATAAAAAATGCTGGACAATCTCAGCAGGTCTGGCAGGGTCATCTGGACTCAAAAAGTCAGTTCTTTTCTCTCCTTACAGGTGCTGTCAGACCTGCTGAGATTTTACAGCATTTTCTCTTTTAGCAACTTTGCATTAAGTTGATCTTTCTCCACACCCTGGCTATGACTGTAACATTTCATTCTGCACTCTCTCGTTTCCTTCTCTATGAACGGTATGCTTTGTCTGTATAGTGCGCAAGAAACAATACTTTTCACTGTATGTTAATACATGTGACAATAATAAATCAAATCAAATCTTTTGGTTTCAGATTCCAGCATCCACAGTAATTTCCTTTTATTTGGGCCTATACAGACTGGAGTCCAGAAGAATGATAATGAAATATATAAGATTCTGAGGGGATTTAGGGTAGGTACTGGGGAGATATCTCCACTTGTGGAGGGGACTAGAACCAGGGGACACAGTTTAAGACCAACACCAAGTCACCCTTTTTAAGATGAAGATGAGGAGAGGTTTTTCCTCTCAGAAGGAAGTCTGTGGAATTCTCTTCCCAGACAGCAGTGGATGTTGGGTCATTAAATTTATTCAAGGCTAACTTAGACAGATGTTTGATAGACAAGGGAATCAAGAGTTTTGGGGAGCAGACAGAAAACTGGAATCGAGACCGCAACTAAATCAGCCATGATCTTACCGAATGGCAGAGCAAGCTGGAAGAGCCAAATGGCCTACTCCTACTCCGAAGTCCTATGTTCCAATGAATTACACAACATGTCTTTTGATCTCTTCAATCTTATATCTCTCACCATAGAAGGAATCCACATACATTTGATTGAACCTGCGTACTCCAGGTTCAATCAAATGTTTGGGAAGCTATAACTCTGGTACGTTTGTTGCAACATTAAAGATTCCTCCTCAGAAATCGAAGAACCCTGTTTGCTTTATCTGCTGAATGTGAAATCCCCACTGAAGATTGTTTTCTAGATGAACCCCAAGATACGCTCATGAATCTACCGGTTGGAGTATTTGGTAACAACTTAAAATTATCAATTGGTGGATCATTTGTGTTAGCAATGCTGCTGGGATCCCGCTGACTCTTTGGGTGGATCCTGCCCATGCTAATTCTGAAATTCTGGTCCCAAAATGTCCTGACCATTTTTGTTACCCTGCGCACATGGATCTTAAGAATGTTTCACCACCAAAAATGATTTTGACCTTTGCTCCCAAACCCACAACCTAATATTAAAGGCAAAATGCTGCGGACGCTGGGATCTGACGAAGAGTTGTCCAGACTCCAAACGTTGGCTCTATTCTCTCTCTGCAGATGTTGTGAGACCGGCTGAGATTTTCCAGCATTATTTTGTTTTCATCCCACAGACTAATAGATCAGTTGGAAAATCTCAGCAGGTGTGGCAGCATCTGTAACGAGAGACAAGAGCTGACGTTTCCACTCCAGATGACCCTTTGTCAAGCTTTGCCAGCGCTTGGACAAAGGGTGGTCTGGACTCCAAACGTCAGCTCTTTTCTCTCCTCACAGACGCTGCCAGACCTACTGAGATTTTCCAGTATTTTCTCCTTTGGTTTTAGATTCCAGCATTCGCAGTTATTTGCTTTTATCTAATAGTTCAGTTAACTGATTCCTCTTACACCCCTAACTCTAGTCTTGGGTAAGTTTTCTTGACTATGAAGTTCGCTGTCTTGTTAACGCTGTCACTATTAACAATTGATAATAATCCTGAACTCACCTTTACCATTAGTGCGGCTGATGGAGATGAGTGGAGGTGAAAGCTCGCTGTCAAGTTTGTCTGAATGCAGTTTATTTAACTCGATGTCTCCTGCCGTGTCCTCTGGGGGGTGAAGCTTCTCCCCGGCACCTTCCCCATCCTCAGCCATCGCTCGCTGCGGTGGTAGAAAGTCAAAGACGAGCCTGAAGAGAAAGTTACTGAAAGACTGCAGCCAACTCACTCGCTGCGTCCATTAGGTCACACTTCTTTACCTCCTGTGGAAACCCTGGCAATGTAAACTTTGTATCTCGATAGCCTGGCTGGAGAAGAGCCAATTCAAACTTTATAATAACAAGTAGACAGATTATTTTCTTTTATTGCGAGAAAGAAAGGAGTTGTTCTCAGGTTTTGGACAGCAGAGTGAGACGGTGAAAGGAAAATCTGGAAACAGTGCTTGTGGAATCTCAGTTGCTTAGGAACTGGCAAGTGTGGGACAGGACGCGCTGCAGTGGGAAGGTTCTGCTTTAGTATCACAGCAACACTCATTGTGCTGAGTCCTCACCACACTGAAGAGGTATAATTAAACCTATTTGTATTTTACTCTCACTGAGTGTAAATCTGACATTTATGCCAAATTATAATTGCATTCACCTTTACTGAAGACCCAAAGATAACCTGAAATGTTATGTACAGAACTCAAGTGTTCCCCTTTCGTCCCTTCACCCCAATCAATCTACCTAACCAAGTCTAGCAGGATCCATCGCCCTTCAAAGTGTAACAAGTACCTTGGGATAAAAGTTTCACGTGTTTTTATTTTAATTGAAGCTACAAATTTGCAAAGACTTCCACAATTCAACAAAATTGCCAATTTACAAAGTTCCCTCATAATAAACAGCAGTTTATTGGCACAGTGGTTAGCACTGCTGCCTTCCACCAACAAGAACCTGAGTTCGATTCCCAGCTTGTCTGTGTGGAATCTGCACATTCTCCTCGTGTCTGCGTGGGTTTCCTCCAGGTGTTCTGGTGTCCCCCCACAGTCTGAAAGACATGCTGGTTAGGTGCATTGGCCATGCTAATTTCCCCCTCAGTGTACCCGAATAGGTGCCGGAGTGTGATAAATAAACTTTAGTTAAACTCTGACTACAGATTGTATTTTGTTGTCACAATTCAACTGGGTGGCATTGAAGTGATCAATCCACCTTAAACGTAACTAGAGGTTGAATTTCTGCTTGGTTGCATTGATATTGCTGGCACAATTCACCCATGATCCACATAACCCATGCAAAGGACAAATAAGTTCAGCACAGATTTTTTTCCCTGATTTTTGCGCTGGTTTTAAAAAGATGGCACTGAAATCTAGGCCCGCCCACCATTGTAGTCAACTGTCCCTCCATTCAAGAGTGACATCTACTCAGGTTTACAAGTTTCTGCCATTGTCTATATGTGACTGAACGGACCAATTTTCAAATTGCAGATCTTTGAGCACACAGGCAGGATGCACACAGGTAGTGGGATCCACAGTGCAAAAATTACTTCTTTTTCTTTCCCTCTCTGCCAATGTTCCGCCCCATCATTAAGATGTGTGACTAAAGTGTGATGCAGCTTGATAGATAAGTTGCCGCTATTTTGAACAATTAGTAGCAAGCTCCTCCCAGTCATTAATATCATTGCTGCTGTGCTTCAAGAAGAGAGAGAGAGCTTCAGAATGTCTATGAAGCATCTTATTTGTCCTGGAACATTGGTCATATGAGAGTTGAATAAACAGGACCTTGCGGAGCTGGCTTCAAGAAGGACACCGGCACTTGTTTGACAGTCCTTCCATTGAATCCAGAGGATGTGGCAGATACATTGCTAATGGAATTTCTTTACCATTCTTATATGTCACAGATATGTGCCCAAGTCTCATTGCAGTAAAGGAGCATGGTGAGGACAACTGCACTGTACAATTGGAATTTTGTTGAATTGTGGAGGTCTTTGTTATCAAACACTCGTTGCTGTAATTTTTAGAAGGCTGAGTTGGTGCAACAGATCCAGCTTTGGATTTCCGTGTCAATAGTGGCCTTTTGAGAGAGGTGGCTACCAAGTATAAGAAGTGTTCAACATATTCCAGAGTCGTTCCTTCAACATATATGAGAGGTGAAATATTTGCCTGACCTAAAATGGAAAAAGGGAAAAATAAAGTTTCAAAGTAAGTTAGTGAGGAACATAAATAACTGACTGTCAAAGTTTCTATAGATATGTAAAGAGAAAAAGATTGACAAAAACAAATGTAGGCCCCTTACGGTCAGAAACAGGAGAATTCATAACAGAGAATAAAGAAATGGCTGAGAAATTAAATTTGAATTTTGCTTCATTCTTCACAAAGGAAGACATGAATAATGTACCAGAAGTGCTGAGAGAAACATGCTTTAGTGAGGAACTGAAGGAAATCAGCATTAGTAGAGAAATGGTTTTGGGGAAATTGATGGGATTGAAGGTAAGTAAATCTCCAGGTCCTGATAATCTTCATCCCAGAGTACTTAAGGAAGTGGTCCTGGAAATAGAAAATCCATTGGTGGTTATTTTCCAAAATTCTTTGGACTCTGGAATAGTTCCTACAGATTGGAGAGTAGCTAATGTAAGTCCGCTATTCAAAAAGGGAGATAGAGAGAAAACAGGGAACTGTAGACCAGTGAGCCTAATGTCAATACTGGGGAAGTTGCTAGTGTCTATTATCATGGATTGCATAACTTGGTATTTGACAAGCAGTGGTATAATCAGACAAAGTCAGCATGGATTTACAAAAGAGAAGTCATTTTTGATGAATCAATTGGAATTTTTTGAGATTGTAACTAGTAGAGTTGACTGAGGAGAACCAGTGGATGTGGTTTATGTAGACTTTCAGAAGGCTTTTGACAAGGTCTCACATAACAGACTACTGTGTAAAGTTAAAGCACGTGGGATTGAGGGTAATGTCTTGAGATGGACAGAAAGCTGGTTAGGAGATAGGAAAGCAAAAAGTTGGCATAAATGAATCTTTTCCTGATTGGCAATCAATGACAAGTGAGGTTCCGCAGGGATCTGTGCTAGGTCCCCAACTTTTCATATTATATATTAATGATTTGGAAGAGGGAACTGAAGGTATTACATCCAAATTTGCAAATGATACAAAATTGGGTGGGAGGGTGAGCTGCGAGGAGGGTACAGAGATGCTTCAGTGTGATTTAGATAGGCTGAGTGTGTTGGTATCTGCATGGCAGATGCAGTATAATGTGGATAAATATGAGGTTATCCACTTTGGTAACAATAATAGGAAGACAGATTATTACTTGAATGGGTGTAAATCGAGAGAGGTGGATACTCAACAAGACCTTGGAGACCTCGTGCATCAGTTGCTGAAAGTAAGCACGGAGATACAGCAGGCAGTAAAGAAGGCAAATGGTGTGTTGGCCTTCATAGCAAGAGGATTTGAGTATAGGGATAGGGATCTTTTGCTGCAATTGTATAGGGTGTTGGTGAGGCCACATCTGGAATATTGTGAACAGTTTTGGTGTCTTTATCTGAGGAAGGATGTTCTTGCTATAGAGGGAGTACAGTAAAGGTTTACCAGGCTGATTCCTGGGATGGCAGGTCTGTCAAATGAGGAGAGACTGAGTCGGTTAGGATTATATTCACTGGAGTTTAGAAGTGTGAGAGAGGATCTCATAGAAACTTATAAAATTCTAACAGGGTTAGACAGAGTAGATTCAGGAAGAATGTTCCCAATGGTGGGGCAATCCAGAACTAGGAGTCATAGTTTGAGACTAAGGGGTAAACCTTTTAGAACTGAGGAGGTGAGGAGACATTTCATCATCTGGAGGGTGGTGAATATGTGGAATCCACTACCACCAAATGTAGCTGAGGCCAAAACGTTGTGTGATTTCAGGAAGAAATTAGATATTACTCTTGGGGCTAAAGGGATGAAGGGTTATGGGAGGAAGAGGGATCAGGATATTGAATTGGATGATCAGCCATGATCATAATGAATGGTGGAGCAGGCTCGAAGGGCCGAATGGCCTACTCCTGCTTCTGGTTTCGACGAGCGGAATTCCCCAGCCGCGCTGATCTGAAAGCCGGAAATGGAGCTTCAAATAGTTCGCAACCCGCCCGGGTCAATTCCAGTGGCGGGCGGGATGGGAGAATTCCAGCCTATGTTTCTATATTTCAGATCTCCAGCAGCATTTTAATTTCATTTTATACACTTTATATTATATTCATATTTCATTCCCTGTGAAGCAGCTTGGGATAGTTTATGACATGGAAGTCTCTGTAAGATGTTGGTTATGTTGTCGCTCAGAGTGTAAACACCACCCTCTGCCTTGCATGGGGCTCCTTGGCAACCACACGCGCTGCCACTCCCACTTCCTGGATACGCGGCTTCGAATCGGGCAGGCGGACGGGCGCATTAACCGTTTAATTTTTACATCACGGGCCGTCCGCGGGCTGGGCCGAGTCGGGCGGTTTTCGGCTGAACAAACAGAGCGAGGGGGGCGCACCGCTGCTCGGATGGCCGACGACGGCCGGAGGGGCGATGAGGGGGAGCGGGGCCCGGGAGCTGCCTATCAGATGTTTGTCACCATGGAGGACCTGCTGGACAAGCTGAAGCTGATGAACTACGAGGAGGATTTGATCCGGAGGAACAACATGAAAGCCCTGTCGAGGTGGGTCTGGGGAGATGGGGAGAGAGAGAGGGCCGTGTGCCTCCTCCAGCCCCAGGATAGTAATCTGGGGAGGGATAGGGTGACGGAGCCCCCCTCCCAACCCCGCTGACCTTCCTTCCTATCAACTCCCCATTGATATTCTGGGTCTCACACTTCGGAGCTTTGAATAGAATCATAGAAACCCTACAGTGCAGAAAGAGGCCATTTGGCCCATCGAGTCTGCACTGACCACAATCCCACCCAGGCCCTACCTGCATATCTCTACATATTTACCCGCTAATCCCTCTAACCTACGCATCTCGGGACACTAAGTGGCAATTTTAGCATGGCCAATCAACCTAACCCGCACACCTTTGGACTGTGGGAGGAAACCGGAGCACCCAGAGGAAACCCACGCAGACACGAGGAGAATGTGCGAACTCCACACAGACAGTGACCCAAGCCGGGAATCGGCAGCAGTGCTGACCCCTGTGCTACCGTGCCGCCCCAAGTTAAAGTTTATTTATTAGTGACACAAGTTGGCTGACATTAACACTACAGTGAAGTTACTATGAAAATCCCCTAGTTGCCACACTCTGGCGCCTGTTCGGGTACATTGAGGGAGAATTTATAATGGCCAATGCATCTATCCGGCACATCATTCAGACTCAGTAACTTGTCTCACAACACCAGGTTAAAGTCCAACAGGTTTATTTGGTAGCACGGGCTTTTGGAGCAGGTGATGACCTGATGAAGGGACAGTGCTCCAAAAGCTCCTGCTGGCAAATAAACCTGTTGGGCTTTAACCTGGTGTTGTGAGACTACTCGCTGTGCCTATCCCAGTCCAACGCCGGCAACTCCACATCATCATTCAGACTGTGAAAGGAAACTGGAGCACCCGGAGGAAACCCACGCAGACACCGGGGCGGGGCGGGGCGGGGCGGGGGGGGGGGGGGGGGGAACGTGCAAATTCCGCACAGACAGTGACCCAAAGCCAGGAATCGAACACGGGTCCCTGGCACTATGAGGCAGCAATGCTAACCACTGTACCACCGTGCCACAGGCAAACGATCAGCACAATATATGTCCACAGATGCTGTCAGACCTGCTGAGTTTTTCCAGCATTTTCTGTTTTTGTTTCAGATTCCAGCACATGCAGTATTTTGCCTTTATCTGTATACTATATTGGTCAGGCCATAATCTTGTGCATTTGTGGCCACCCTATGATAGAATGGGTACAGCCAAAATAGAGCAGAATAGCACCAGGAATGCCAGAAAATAAGTGGCATGTGTTTATATGGCACCTTTAATATTCCATATCCCTTCACAGTCAAACGAGCACTTTTGAAATGTAGAGAAACTCATGAAACTCGAGGTTTCACAAATAGCTATTTAATAGATGACCCAAACATCTGTTTTAGATGTTGGTTAAGACAATAGACATGGCCCACTTAAAGAACTCATCTGCTGTTCTTTGAATGTGTGTGAGATCTTTTCAGCGAAAGAAGGACAGATGTGTCTTTTGGTTGAATGTCTCATCTAAAAGATGGGTGCCTCCAGCGATGCAGCACTCCCAATTGAAGTGTTAGCCTGGATTAAGCGCTAGTGCCTCTGGAGTGAAACTTGAGCCTACAATCTGCTGGCATGGACAGGGACACTTATCACTGAAGTAAGGCTGACTGGTTATAGATGTGAAGAAAAGTGTGTGGATTAAGGGTAAGCAGCACCGGAACAAAAAATGTTAAAGGAAAATCAAACAGAAGTTTTCAAAGTTATGGAAACTTTGCATGGTAAATAGTGAAAATATTTGTGGTGGTTCATGAATCAGTAACAAGGGGGTGAACTGAGAACTATAACTAAAATATTAAGGGTTTGGGAGAATATTTTTGCAGACTTAAAAGAATGAACACTTTGTTATAAAATGTTATTGAGCAATGATACCATAACTTAAAAATAATTGGCTAAGTTTTTGTAAAGGAACACCAATTGTATTTCAATTAATTAGCTTCAGTTGAAAAGCTAGTATTACCACAAGTGCAATGGACTGAATAAATGTTATTCTTGTATAGACAACTATTATTATAATATTATGATAATACTATTGTTATGTTCTTTATATTTAGTTGTTTGGTCGTACAAAACTTGAGTATTGCTGAAATAAAGCCATCTAGTTGAAGCTTTATATCTTACACTCATCAAGACAATTGCAAGAATACCAATGTCAGGGAAGCAACAGCTTTATATTGTATGAGAAGGGAATGTTGATTGGTTGGCAAGTGGACTCTGTGAAGTTGTCATGGCGAATGCTCCAGTTAATGGTGACTGACAGTTAATTGCCAAGCATTGTTTGAAAATTCAAACCAGACAACTTGACTCTGATTGGTGAAGACATTGCCCTGAGGAATGAATAGCAAATGCTATCACTTATTTTGTTTATCTGAAACAGGCACAATGTGCGTATGTGTTTCTGTCTGCAAAGAACTGGGCCTCTGTATTAATATAGTTAGCTTCCAGCACATGCAAATGCACCACACTGCGAACCCAACTGACAATCTTAAATTGGTTGTCGGTGTAATTTTTAGCACATGGAGGATTATTTGGCAAATCTCTAATTGCAGAATCAGATCTAATGTTGGAAACTGTGTTTTGCAATCATGGGCTTGTTGGATACAGTCTGTACCTTGAATTTGTGAACAGCAGAAAGAACATGCTGCTTGGTATGATCTGCCAGTCTTTGGGATGTAAGGCCTACATACCTGGCATCACACTGCCACTGAAATTCATATATGACATGAACTTTTTTTTGGCTTAATGGCAGCATTCTGTTATCGGTGTATTTTATAGCATGTGGAACAGTAAGAACCCCAATGCTTGTATTGACCAGTGAAGCTAGTCTTTGGTAGACCATGGTAGAGAATCCCTAGCAGATTTCTCAACTTCTACATCAAGGAAAGGAAGTTCATTCGACTGCTCCATTTCAAAAGTGGGTTGAGCTCAGGATGGAGATTGTTAAGACATACAAAGAAACTTACATGCTGCAACAGATTTAAATATAGCAAACACATCAGCCACACATTGGAAATATGCAAGGGGTAGGAAGTTCGGTGTCATTCCATTGAAATCATGTTTCTCATGGAACCCAACAAATATGTTTGTGACAGCTGGGCCTGTAGGTGATCCCATGACAACATTATCTATTGTTAGCTGGACGTGCAGTGTGGCATGTTTGCATGTACTGGAAGCTGCGTATATTAATACACATGGCCCTGTTCTATGCAGGCAGAAAAAACATATACACATATTGCACTGTTTCAATTAAACAAAATAAGTGATAGTCATTTGCTGTTTCATCCCTCAGGGCAATGCGTTCATCAATCAGAGTCAAGCTGCCTGGTTTAAATTTTCAAACAATACTTGGCTGTTAACTGTCAGTCACCATGAACTGGTGCATTCTCCATGGCAACATCTCTACCAATCAGAGTCCACTTGCCAACCAATCAACTGTCTCTTGTACCGTATAAAGTTGCTGTTTCCCTTGACATGGCGGCACGGTAGCACAGTGGTTAGCACTGCTGCTTCACAGCTCCAGGGTCCCGGGTTCGATTCCCGGCTCGGGTCACTGTCTGTGTGGAGTTTGCACATTCTCCTCGTGTCTGCGTGGGTTTCCTCCGGGTGCTCCGGTTTCCTCCCACAGTCCAAAGATATGCGGGTTAGGTTGATTGGCCAGGTTAAAAATTGCCCCTTAGAGTCCTGAGATGCGTAGGTTAGAGGGATTAGCGGGTAAATATGTGGGGGTAGGGCCTGGGTGGGATTGTGGTCGGTGCAGACTCGATGGGCCGAATGGCCTCCTTCTGCACTGTAGGGTTTCTATGATTCTATGATTCTACATTGACATTCTTGTCCTGATGAATGCAAGACGAATGCTGCAGCAAAATGTCTTTATTCAGCAATACCCAAGCTGTTTACATTTGCTGCGTTATCTTTATTTGACAAGTTAAGTTGAAAATATTTGTGAGGTGTTCCCCTGTTTGGCTATATGCAGGGTTTTCACAATTAGTATTCCAAAATAACAGAAAGGCAGTCCAACATATTTAATCAAAGCTTGTCATCTTTTATTTCTGGTTAAAGTTTATTTATTAATGTCACGAGTAGGCTTACATTAACACTGCAATGAAGTTACTGTGAAAATCCCTAGTCGTCCCACTCCGGCGCCTGTTTGGATACACCGAGGGATAATTTAGCCTGGCCAATGCACCTAACCAGAACCTCTTTCGGACTATGGGAGGAAACCAGAGCACCTGGAGGAAAGTCACGAAGAGACACAGGAGAATGTGCGGACTCCGCAAGACAGTGACCCAAGCTGGGAATTGAATCTGGGTCCCTGGAGCTCTGAGGCAGCAGTGCTGACCACTGTGCTACCGTGCTGCCCACACACCCACTTATACTTAATTTGAAGCAGCTTCACCTGTGGTCTGTTTGAAATATTGGTTTAAGTGGGTCATTACCTTTTGTCATTCCATGTTTTATGCTCTCACGCAGAGTATTCTCTGCTCCTCCTATCCTCAGATGTGGCCTAAAGCAGATCTAGAGCCTAAGCCTGATACTTATTCCTTGGAATAAAACCATTGTAGCTTTTGACTCAGTTACTTCTAAATCTTCAGATGAGTTGTTTCATATCTCTGGTCTTTTCAATAGCTTTGTATCAGCTCCAAAAAAAGTTTAAATGTACTGGGGAGGGCAGGGGAGGCAATAGAACATATGGGGCACCTGTGATCTTAATATAACCAACAAGTCTGCACTATGATAAGATATTTTAGTTATCTATTCAATACTTATTTCTACAGACATTACTTTGCTCTCCCCACAAACCCTGGCGAGCAGTTCTACATGTTTACATCTCTGGCAGCTTGGTTGTTAAACCAGGCAGGACGATTTTTTGAACAGCCCCAAGAGTATGATGATCCAAATGCAACAATATCAAATATTCTGACAGAACTCCGTGCTTTGGTAAGTGCGAGAAGTTAAACTCACAATGAGGGGGATGAATTTAACTCTGCTAGCTGTAATAAAATATTAAGCCTACTTTAGAAACAACAAATTCACAATTTTGCCATACCTGTGGAGAGAAAATATTTGTCGTGGGATGTATGTGATTAAAAGTAAAATGTCCCTGCAGAGGAGTAAGCAAATGAAACTTCCCTTTGATAATCAATAGCATTGCTGTGATGATAAAATGGACCATTTGTAAACTCACATAGCTTTTGACTTTATTTAGTTCCATTCGATTTTTAAGTGACCCAGAATGTGTATTTTTTGCAAGATGGTTTCAGAAAAAAAGAATTTATATTTAAATTGATTCTTTTATACTAAAGTTTTAGATGTTTCTACTTACTGTTTGCTATTTTTGTGAAATTTACAGTTGTACTAAAATGATCAAATAGCAGAAGTCTTTCTCTTAAATACAACAACTTGTATTTACGTAACTTCTTTAATGTTAATTATTTCTCATCTACACACTGCCCCTCAGCAACATCATCCAAAAGTGCAGCAATAGTGTTCATATGCAAACTGACAACACCCAGCTCCATCTCGCCATACTTTTTTTGACTCTTCTACTGTTGCTAAAATATCAGATTGTTTATCTGACATCCAGTGCTGGATGAGCAGAATTTTCTTCCATTTAAATATTGGAAACCTGAAGCCATTGGCTTTGGTCTCTGATTCACACTCCATATCCCAACTATTGGCTCCATTCCTCTTCCCGGCAACTGTCCCAACAGCAAGAAAATAGTTGAAGAATTTGGTAACGGAAAGAAAAAGTAGTCATCTCCTCATCTAACTAATTCAAATATCTTGTCCTAATAAAATGATAGAAGGAAAGCATCATTAGAAAAATTGATTCGAGAATGGGTGTTACTCCCAATAGAGATGAAAGATTGGGGCATCAAGGTTATCTTGCAATGTGATGTGAATGAGTGACGAGAAAGGACCTAAAGAATGTGCAAATAATTGAGAGGATGAAAAATCATTGAAGTGGTTCTCGTAATCAGTAAGCAGAAATAATAGAAACATATAAACTTACTGCACAGGAGAACATATCTAGGCCTCTCATAATTTAGTACACCTCAATTAAATTTCCCCTCCGCTTCCTCTATTCAAAACAAAACAACATCAGCATATCCAATCTTTCAATAATCAGGCTGAGAAAAAGAACAGATCTGAAATAAAACAGAAAATGCTAACAATGCACTGAGTATGACTGCCACAAAATGTGGGGAAATATAGATCAACTTCATGGACACAGATTCTTTTCAACAGTGTTCTGATAAAAGTTCTGCAACACAAATGATAACCTACCAGCCCCTGCCTAAAAATGTGGCATTGCTTAAAATTTAAATTTATTTGGCCCCCTTACTAGAACTTGAGCAGAGTGCACTTCTGAAAGCAATAAACTGTTGATAAATCTGCTAAGTAGCAGAGCACAATTTGGTTAATTGGAATGTATTTTTGTTCTTTGTATCCTGTTTTCCATACAGATGTTTTGCTACTCTCCCCCATATCCTCCTCTGCCTCCTGATGTTATTGATTACTTGCATTGAGTGTTGGCAACCATTGAAGTTGTTGCAGCTGAATGCAGTCCTTAATCCCCTCCCCTTGACGTCTACGTACACATTTACAGTCAGCATCATGTACCCTGCTGCTTTTACATTCTTTAACCCAAGGGCATTGAAATCAGTTACAGTGCTTCTACAAATCATTGAGTAAGATTATCAAACATCACACTTAAAGCATTGAAGCTGGGAACATCTGCTGCCAATGGGCTTATTACTCACCAGCTGAGCCATGTTGGTTATTTTTATCTTATTTTCTATTTTTATGCTTTGATCGGGTTTTCACACTAGTAAATATTTAAAATTATGGAAATTGATTTGTGGATTTCTTTCGTTATGTTTTTCATTAATAATTCATTAATGTCAAAACGATTATTCAGAATTTAATTAGACAAAATTGTCCAGTTAATTTTACTGATTGTGCCTAAACAATCTATAGCAAATATTGATGGCCAATTGATCTCCACTTTTAATAGTGGAGAGTGTGTTTGTCGTAAAATTACAGTATTTTCCCCCTCCTCATAATGGCCATTGATGACTTTTATTAGTTGATATGTTTGTAAAGCAACACCTTGTTTTCAAACTGTTTAGGGTGGCTCAGTAGATTTTCCTCCCTCCAAACTGAAGCAAGGTTATGGAGAGCAGGTGTGCTATGTTCTGGATCGCTTAGCTGAAGAAGCCCTCAAGCATACTGGCTTTAATTGGAAGAGGTAAGAACTTGTGAAGATTTGACTTGCGTAGTTCTGTTCAGCGTAAAGCCTTTGGTGTGAAGACTACCACTAAATAGGCATCTGGTTTCCTCTCCCTACTGATTGATCTGTCATGGCAATGCATGCTATCAGGACCAAGAGAAATTTTCAGATCAAGCAGGATTAGAGAATGTGGATAATTAAGCCATGAAGAGGGGATGATAAAAGGACAGGGAACATGGGAATAGTCTTGGAAGTGAGTCAAAAAGGAATAGGATGGGATAGAACAGAAAGGGAGAAAATACGTCAGCTAAAAGGGGACTGTAAAACTGCCAGAGTGGGTGCATCAGTGAATATCAGAAAACCTTTTCTCAGGGAGGAAATACTCTGTTTATTCAATGGGTTTTGCAACAACTAAATGTTTATCTGGCTGACAACTGCCAAGACCCATAAGTGGATAGTAAAAAAAGGGAAGATTAACCACTTTCTTTTAACCAAAAAAAGACAGTTCCCAAATTTTTGTTAATTTGTATTAGCACATTTGGCAAAAAGATCGATAAATAATTAAAGGGATTATTGCTGTCAAATAATTTTAGCCTAAATTTGCTAATGTTAGTTAACATTTAATATTCCAACAAAGCGGTTCCTGGAGTTGTACTAAGGTTGCAGGTAATGTGGATATATCTTATAATGGGAAAGTGCATTAATTTGACTTAAAGGTTTTTAATACATTTTCAAATAGAAGGTGGTGAACCATAAGTTCGTAAGATATAGGAGCAAAATTAGGCCATTCCGCCCATCGAGTCCGCTCCGCCATTTGATCATGGCTGGCTGATATGCTCCTCAATCAGATGCAGAATGTAATATTTCATAGATTTTTGGTGCTCTGGAAAGAAATAGGAACATCGGTTGAAGTAGCCATTTCCCATGATCTGCCCTTGCGTTAAACAGGATTACTCATTGGGAGCACACAGTCATACCATTTCAGGGCTAACATTCTGAAAGCTGAAAAGATCTTTCAGAATTCAGGAAGCTGACATTTTAAGTATAGTATCAAAGTTTGGTTTCTGTACAATTTACAAGCTTTTTTGGAACAGCACAAAATTACTCTTTAACAAAGTTTTTGGTAAGATTTTACATTGATAAAGCTGACATTTATTATAGGCATATACTGGTTTCGCTGTTTGAAAATAGCATCATCTAATACCTTCATGATTAAATGTATAGTATGCTTGACATACTTGGGAATGAATTCTGCTTTTAAATCATAGCTGTATCGATTTAGGCCTGTGTATCCAGCAGAGGAAATGGAAGAGGAAGCATTAATAGAGGATGATGCTGAATTGACATTGAACAAGCTGGAAGATGAGTTGGTTGTAAGTTCAAAATAATCTGAAAATTTTCATTCTGATTTTCAAAAAAGATTTATTAATGTCAAAATGTTTTTTTCCTTTGTTGCATTCCAACATAAAATGAGGTTTTGATTAGCACAAATTTTACTTAAATGCAACATTTAGTGAGAATATAAATCACAATTTGGGTCAGAAGGAACCAACTGGGAGAAATGACAATGAAAATTATTTTCTTTGTGGATGCAGATCCCAAGCATTTTAATTATTTTTTCCTCTTGGGGAAGAAAAGTTGTTTTTTGTTTGTCTCTCACTCTCTCCCTCTATCACACTTTCACAGTTCTTGTCAAATTAAGACATTGTTTCCATTTGAAAAAAAATCTTATTCCATTTTAGAATAATCTTGACAAATAATTAAACTGTATACAACCTTTTTATGGCCTGCATTTTCTCCATAGTTTTGTAGCCTGTGCTCCAATAGATGTGGTGGGGAAACAAGAAGAACAGAATGATGCAGAAGGAGGCTCATTTTCTAAATGAGCTCAAAACCATATTTCCAAAAAGGCAATAAGGAAAATTAGACCAAAGCAAAATACTACGGAGGCTGGAAATCTGAAATAAAAATCGAAAATGCAGGAAATACTCAGCGGGTCTGGTAGTATCTGGGGAGGGAAACAAAGCTAATGTTTCAGGTCCAATGATCTTGCATCTGGAGGTGAAAATGCTGATCCTTTCTCTGAAGATATTTTGGAGCCTGGGGAATGTGGGAGGGTTGAATGGAGTCTGTACCCTTTTTGGTCTGTTCTTTCTGCTCCTCCTGATGAAAGGCCATCAACCATTGGGCAGAATTACTACATTTTGAGACTAAAGTGCCACGGTGGGTGCAAGAACGTGGAGTATTTCCCGCTGTGGCAACTGGTGGGAAAACACAACAAATCTTCCAGACTCAACCTCATTAGTTATGCACTCAGGTGTTTCATGTCGAATTCTGTGGCGGGGGAGGCCTGGATGCTGCATAGTCACTCGTCATGTCTGGGTGCCACATTGAAAGGGCATCCATCACCACTGACCCATTATTGAAGAAAGAAGATTGACCTCCTGAAAATGAAGATAGATGTCTGGGAACACTGAGACTGGAAGATGGATCTCCTGAGAGCGAAGATGGATCTTCTGGAACATTCTGAGGCTGGAAGATGGACCCCCTCCAGGACACCTAATCTGGAAGTCCACCTTAAAGTGCACCTCCGGTCCATTCTCTGTTGGTCCAGGGTTGCAGGCAGCCTCCATCCTGAACTCTGGAGGCAGCCCTGGGCATAGTCCCAACATCAGTACACCAAGTTGTTCCAAATATTTTTCACACCACATTCTGCCGCTGGCACCATGGAGAATCAGGCATGGGTGGTTGGGCCTTCATCTGTATCCCATTAACTGGGTGCAAATGAGATTCACACTATGGTGGGCACCAGCAGAAGATTCTGTTGTAAATTCACGCTGACGTGAAACCGATTTCTGGGCCTCCCACCGTGCTTGCCATTGAACACGCCAGCAGTGGTTTGGGAAAATTTGGCCTACTTACTGTTTCTGTTCAAGAAAAATTGGAACCATGTGTTTTACTTTAAATAATTCAGAGATTTATTTGCAAAAAAGATATTTACAAATTCATTAAGACTAACTGAGGAAAATATTAAGACAGATGTACAAAACCTGCACTGTCCCTTATTACTTACAGAATTAAATCTGATATTGTGTTACGATTATAATTGGTTGTTTAAAAATAAGATAGCTCTACTTTTGTCATATTTGGCCAATGCCAACAATTCTAATTATTTCAAACAATGCTTGTTTAAAAATCAGGCCGTTTTGTCTCTCGTTTTTAAATCTTCAAAATAAAGAAAGAAAAGTTCAAACAACACAATAACAAGCAGTGGTAGGAAAAACAGAAAATGCTGGAAGGGTCATCCAGACTCAAAACGTTGACTCTATTCTCTCTCCACAAATGCTATCAAACCCGCTGAGATTTTCCAGCATTTTCTGTTTTTGTTTCAGATTCCAGCATCTGCTGTATTTTGCTTTTATCTAAGCAGTGGAAATAGTTCAATTCACTAATATCAAGAGACCATTACATTGTGGGAGAAAGAGCACAAAAAGAATAGCACAACCTCTGAATATTCTAAAGCTCTTCACAACCTAAGAATTTCATTTTCAGTGTTTTTTTTTAAGTGCAGCAGCCAATTAATATATATTGATTGCTATGACAACTGAATTCCATCATTGTTATATTTTGCGACTACCTGGATAGGAGAAAACAAATTAGATGTACCCATGTCTTTGTTTCATCTAGTGTTTCTATGTTCCTGTATTTGCCAGTGTCACAGGAGGTGAGTGTTAGAAAGAAAATTCAAAAATACAGCAATAAAAGTATCCAGTTTATTGATTTAATGATTTCTCTGAAACTGGTTTTCAGGAAGAAGCAGATGATTTTGAAGAAGGTGAGCCTTTCCTGGATCTGGAGGTTTTGAAATCTCAGGGGCAGAAGATGGTAAGTTTTCCTCAATAAAATATTTGTTTCTTTAATGGATGATGTCCCTACCTTTACTGTCAAATCACTTAAGTAAGTCCTTACTGAAAGTTTTAGAAACATAGAAAAACTACAGCACAATACAGGCCCTTCAGCCCACAAAGTTGTGCCGAACATGTCCCTACCTTAGCGATTACTAGGCTTACCTATAACCCTCTATCTTACTAAGTTCCATGTACTTATCTAAAAGTCTCTTAAAAGACCCTATCGAATCCGCCTCCACCACCGTTGCTGGCAGCCCATTCCACGCTCCCGCCACCCTCTGAGTGAAAAACGTACCCCTGACATCTCCTCTGTACCTACTCCCCAGCACCTTAAACCTGTGTCCTCTTGTGGCAACCATTTCAGCCCTGGGAAAAAGCCTCTGACTATCCACTCGATCAATACCTCTCAACGTCTTATACACCTCTATCGGGTCACCCCTCATTCTTGGTCTCTCCAAGGAGAAAAGGCCGAGCTCACTCAACCTATCCTCATAAGGCATGCTCCCCAACCCAGGCAACATCCTTGTAAATCTCCTCTGCACCCTTTCTATGGCTTCCACATCCTTCCTGTAATGAGGCGACCAGAACTGAGCACAGTACTCCATGTGTGGTCTGACCAGGGTCTTATATAGCTGCAACATTATCTCACGACTCCTAAACTCAATTCCTCGATTGATGAAGGCCAGTACACCATACGCCTTCTTAACCACAGCCTCAACCTGCACAGCTGCTTTGAGCGTCTATGAACTTGGACCCTAAGATCCTTCTGATCTTCCACTCTGCCAAGAGTCCTACCATGAATATTATATTCCGCCATCCTATTTGACCTGCCAAAATGAACCACCTCACACTTATCTGGGTTGAACTCCATCTGTCACTTCTCTGCCCAGTCTTGCATCCTATCAATGTCTCGCTGCAACTTCTGACATCCCTTCACACTATCCACAACACCTCCAACCTTTGTGTCATCAGCAAACTTACCAACCCATCCTTCCACTTCGTCATCCAGGCCATTTATAAAAATCACATAGTAAGGGTCCCAGAACAAATCCCTGGGGCACTCCACTGGTGACTGACCTCCATGCAGAATATGACCCATCTATAACCACTCTTTGCCTTCTGTGGGCAAGCCAGTTCTGGATCCACAAAGCAATGTCTCCTTGGATCCCATGCCCCCTCACTTTCTCAATACGCCTTGCATGAGGCACCTTATCAAATGCCTTTCTGAAGTCCATATATACTACATCTACTGCTCTTCCTTCATCAAAGTGTTTAGTCACATCCTCAAAAAATTCAATCAGGCTCGTAAGGCATGATCTGCCTTTGACAAGCCATGCTGACTATTCTTAATCATATTATACCTCTCCAAATGTTCATAAATCCTGCCTCTCAGGATCTTCTCTATCAAGTTACCAATCACTGAGGTTAGACTCACTGGTCTATAATTTCCAGGGCTATCTCTACTCCCTTTCTTGAATAAAGGAACAACATCCGCAATCCTCCAATCCTCCGGAACCTCTCCCGTCTCCATTGATGATGCAAAGATCATCACCAGAGGCTCAGCAATCTCCTCCCTCGCCTCCCACAGTAGCCTGGGGTACATCTCATCCGGTCCCGGGGACTTATCTAACTTGATGCTTTTCAAAAGCTCCAACACATCCTCTTTCTTAATATCTACATGCTCAAGCTTTTCAGTCCGCTGCAAGTCTGCACTACAACCACCAAGATCCTTTTCCATAGTGAATACTGAAGTAAAGTATTCATTAAGTACCTCTGCTATTTCTTCCGGTTCCATACAAACTTTCCCACCGTCACACTTGATAGGTCCTATTCTCTTGCTACGAGAGGACACAGGTTTAAGGTGCTGGGGTGTAGGTACAGGGGAAATGTTAGGGGGAAGTTTTTCACACACAGGGTGGTGGGCGAGTGGAATCGGCTGCCGTCAGTGGTGGTGGAGGCAAACTCAATAGGGTCTTTTAAGAGACTCCTGGATGAGTACATGGGAATTAATAGGATGGAGGGTTATAGGTAGGCCTAAAAGGTAGGGATATGTTCGGCACAACTTGTGGGGCCGAAGGGCCTGTTTTGTGCTGTAGTTTTCTATGTTTCTATGCTCTTCACATACTTGTAGAATGCCTTGGGGTTTTCCTTAATCCTGCCTGCCAAGGCCTTCGCATGACCCCTTCTGGCTCTCCTAATTTCCTTCTTAAGATCCTTCCTATTAGCCGCATACTTTTCAGGATCTCTAACATTACCTAGCTCCCTGAACCTTTTGTAAGCTTTTCTTTTCTTCTTGACTAGATTCATTACAACCTTTGTACACCACGGTTCCTGTAACCTACCATAACTTCCCTGTCTCATTGGAACGTTGCTATGCAGAACTCCAGACAAATAGTCCCTGAAAGTTTGCCACATTTCTTCCGTACATTTCCTTGAGAAAACCTCTTTCCAATTTAAGCCTCCAATTTCCTGCCTGATAGCCTCATAATTCCCCTTACTCCAATTAAACACTTTTCTAACTTGTCTGATCCTATCTCTCTCCCATGCTATTGTAAAGGAGATAGAATTATGATCACTATCTCCAAAATGCTCTCCTACTGAGAGATCTGACACCTGACCAGGTTCATTTCCCAATACCAAATGAAGTACAGCCTCTCCTCTTGTAGGCTTATCTACATACTGTGTCAAGAAACCCTCCTGAACACACCTAACAAACTTCTCCCCATCTACACCCCTTACTCTAGGGAGATTCCAATCAATATTTGGGAAATTAAAATCTCCCATCAGTTGCAACTTTAAGCGAAACAACTTCAAGCAACTTAGGGTGGCATGGTGGCATTGCTGCCTCACAATGCCAGAGACCCGGGTTCTCTTCCCACCTTGGATGACAGTGTGGAGTTTGCACATTCTCCCCTTGTCTGCGCGATCTCCTACGGTTGCTCTGATTTTCTCCCACAGTCCAAAGATGTGCAGGTTGGGTGCATTGGCCTTGCTAAATTTCCCCTTAATATCCCAAGATGTGTAGGTTAGGGGGATTTGCAGGGTAAGTACATAGAGTTATGGGGATATGATTCTCTCTTGGATATTCAGTGCAGCCCGATGGGCCAAATGGCCTCCTGTACTGTAGTAATTATATGATTCAACAGATTTCGACATTGCAAAGGATTGGTCTTAATAATTGGACCAGTGTTGGTTGCGTAGTTAACAGGTCAACAAATTATTAAATAAAATTTCATCAGTGGTACAATGCAGTGAATCTCCAACACTGTGATAAGAGTGTAGGTTTGCATTCTTGATTCCCATATAGTGAGTAATTATCATTTAGTGAAGTATTCAGTGGAGATCATTCATTTTCCACTTCATAGAGAGGAAACAAAGATCAAACTGAATGTCACTTTGGCCTGGTTCCTCAGAAATCGCTCTAATACTCTTAAGGTCAAAGTCGAGAAAAATAATGTTCTTGTCGCATTTATCAAAATACACATTTAATGTTTAGGAGGGGGTGGAGTCCACAAAACCAGAAGAGATTTTAGAATCCACAACAGACGCTGCTGAGTGGAATCTAGAAGTGGAACGCGTTCTCCCACAACTTAAAGTTACCATCCGAACTGACAACAAGGTATGTTATTTAAAAGCTAAGGTTTACTACAATAGAAATAAACTAAAATCTATTTCAACAAACTTGTTTTCAATTGTTAATGCAATAATATTGTTTTCAATTGTTAAAGCGATAATAAGATATCGAATGAATGTTGGACAATTGAGTGATCAATGAATTTTGTATTTTGATAATTCACATGTTAGGTTCTTTGCCGCGGTAAGAAAAATAAATAAAAAATGAATTCATGCAATGTGTAAAAGACAAAACATATGCTGAAGATGAATTTAAGGTAATAATTAAATCTGGGTTAGGCTGCTTTTTGTAACTTATTTGAGAACCACATTTTTTGTCAGAGCCTTTTAATGAATTTTTGTGTGCTTTTAGTTTGCTGCGAGCTATCCATTACTTTTTTATAAATAGTGTGTAATAAAATTAAACTTGTGTATAAATAATAGTATAAACTACTTTGCTTTAACAGGATTGGAGAATTCATGTTGACCAAATGCACCAGCACAAAGAGGGAATTGAAACATCTCTTAAAGAGACAAAGGTACAGCTTTATTCCAACTCAAATGTGTCTAAATTATTATCCTTAAATCACAAACAGCTTTGTTAAATAAGCTACCAGGCTGAAGTTAAGAACTAAAACATTGTATAGCTCAATGCAAGCTGTCTGTTACACAGTTGGAGAATATTGTGATCCTGTCTTAAATTCTTCCAATGCTGAACTAGTTGATATACAATTAAAGCAGACAAAGAAAGTAATACCAGGAACTATGACAATGCAATAAATAGCTACCAATCCTGTCAAGTGTATGGTTTCCTAATATTAAGCATCAGATTGCAGCATAGATCCTCCTTGAGAAAATCAGTGCAATGTCACAACTGCAATTTCTGAGTAATATACAGGAGACACCTTGCACTAAGTCATCAGCAGACCAATCTGGCCAATGTGACAAACTGTCCTCGGGGAGAATGTTGCCCCAATAAATTGAACAGACTGAGGATGTGCTGCTCTCTCTAAGAAACTCCTCTTTTATCACTCAGCCTGATTAAAGATTACCTGGCTACAAGCATCACACCATCTTTAGTGGAAGCTCACTCATTTTAGCTATGAGATGGCAGGGTATACGGCAAAGGAACATCCATAAAGACCCCTGACCAACTGTACGTGTAGCTGTAGTTGAGGATGTCACGTATCTACTGAATAGTTGATCATTTTGTGCTGGTCTACCAGGTGGATTTTCCGGATGCCACATGGCTGACTCAAAGCTACTCAGCGGTTAAAGCATGTCTGGCACCTACACAACAACTTGACATTTTTGACTTGTAGTTTAATCTCATACTTTATAGTATGTATTTTCCAATTTTTATTGCACCACCTGTGCATTCACAAATAATACACACCAAAACATTTCCTTGTGTATAGGCCACTTCACTTTTGTTTTTCTCCAATCCTTCTAAATATAATGTTGTTACTTCTGATACTGTAGTAGATTTTTTAAGCTTCATTTTTGAGGTATTCAGTCAAGAGAGCCTCTCAGCTGAATTTATGCCCCTTTAACTTGTTGCTTGTCATCTATTTCTTGATAAATAAAGCATTTAAAATGCTTACTTCCTGGTGATGAATTCCTCACTGTCTTGAGGCAAGCTAGTCTGGTAACAAAGTGTTTTGGACTTGTCCACCTTGGTAGGTAAGAGATATTGGAAGTGAAAAGAAACAACTTGGCCTTATTAGCACTAGTCTCAGAATATTCCAAAACACTTTACAACTAGGTCTCTATTTTCATCCTGGCAAATGCAATAGACCACTTGGGCACATGTGGGAATGTATTTCATTGACTTTGTTTTATTTCTGTGAAAGTTTGCTGGATTTGTTTAATCTTATTTGTTTTTCCTCCTCTCCTAAAAGGACTGATTTATACTGGTGTACAGTTCCATGCCGTCTTGTAAATTGTGTTCACTTATTAAAGCTATTTCAAATTCTTGAAAATAATGGTTTCTCAAACTTGACAGAAAATGAAATAAAACTTGCTTTACTTCTCCAAATTAGAGTGAAACAAGTAAGAATGAACTGAATAAACAGAATACTCATCGGAGAGCTGTTTTACTAGTGTTGCATCCACCTAATTAGTGAATAATTTAGTCAAGATGTACATCCTTTCTAATTATTTTTTGCTTACTGGGATTGCATTTGCTTTGCATTTAAGATTTTTTTTATTTCTAGCTAATTAATGTTCACCAAATTCTGTTTTTTTTTGACAGAATTACCTGGACAAGCTTCAAGATGAGATTAGTCGAACATTGGAAAAGGTCAGCAGCAGAGAGAAATATGTCAACAACCAGTTGGAGAATTTAATTCAGGATTTCCGTGTTGCTCAGGGCCAGTTGAATGAGGTGATCTGCAATATTCTCTTTAATGTGGCAGTTCTTGACCTTAATTCTCCATTAAAAACTTAGTAAAGCAGTTTAATTTTCTTGTAGGCTAAAGACCGATACCAGCAAGGAAGTGGGGGTGTAACAGAACGGACTAGACTTCTGTCTGAGGTACAATTACAGTTAATTGAAAAATTATTCTCAAGTTTATATTTTTTATTATTTTCCTCTAGGACAGGGGTCTCCAAACTTCGGCCCGCGGGCCACATCCGGCCCGCAGCAACTTGAAATATTCCTTCATTTATAAAACTAATTTTTTTCTTTGGCCTGCGAAAATGTGTAAAATATACGATGTGGCCCTTGTACTGAAAAGTTTGGAGACTGCTGATCAATTTCTAATTGTTTTTATTTATTTAAAAATCTTATTTTGGTCCCCTTTCCTCGATAAGTAAAAAAACACACTGGCCGGAATGTTACCTCCTTTCACGCCAGTGGATTTTCCCTTCCCACTGCATTGAATGGAGATTTGACTGGCCACCAAAGTCTCTGACCTCGCTGCAGTGAGAGCGTGGCATGAATGGCCGATAAGGTCACATCCATAGTGTTTTGTTGCATTACAGACCAGGTGCTAATTTAAATCCCTGATTTGTCCTAACCTAGTTGATTTCAACAGGACCAACTGTGTGTGCATCTCTAGTTTGTCTCACTGTCCTAAGCTAACGCAGAAAAGAAATCAGATCGGACTTTGAACTCCTGATCATGACCTCAGCCGGATTTTTCAGCCCCACCCAGCACTGGCATCTTCCAGTTCTGCTGAGAGTCAGTGGATTTTGGCTGGCCTGCTGCAACCCCAGGGTGGGTCCCGTGCGGTGGGGGCGGAACATCCCAGCCTTAGTGGCACCTGTTGGAAAATGCCTACATGTGGGTGTGCAGTAACAACGGGATTCTGTTTGGCTGTGTTGTCCCTTGTGAAGGAATAGTTGATAGCTTTTCACTTTGTCGCTCATGTTTGATGAGTGTATGAAGAAAGCATGCATGGATACCTTAAGGAAAAGAACGCAGTATAAGTATAGAATTTAAAAATTGAGTTTTCATCCCATCTAAGCGAACTAACTTTTTTTCTTATTACTCCTTTTGATAATTTTGAAAACTAATATGTATCATTTCAGTTATTGAAGATCATTCCACAGATATCTTTTTAATATTTTGTGTGTGTAATCTTTTAAGATAAGTGAAGAGTTGGAAAAGGTGAAACAAGATATGGAAGAAAAGGGAAGCAGCATGACTGATGGAGGTGAGTAAAAGGCAGCAGGATAATCTTTTCAAATTATAGTCAAGTTGTGGTAGCTCATGGAAATATAATTAAGGTGGTCACCAGAGGGAGAATGTGTTCCTTTCAGGGGCTGTTACATCATGAAATATTTAACAGAAACAAAGTAAATGTCACCATCTTTAACATGTAGAAGATAGTTGAAAAAGAAAAAAAATAAAGATATAAAATGTGGCAATTCAATGGGATTAAATTGATAGCTCTTACAGAGAGGTGACACAGCTCCTGCAAGCAATATTAGAGAAATGTCTCTTGATTCCTTCTCAAGCACATGAACCAAGAAAACCTCCGACAGGCTAACTATCTTCAGTGTTCAATCCTGACCATTTTGCATTTCTATGGTCCTATTATTATCTTCAGATGCTCTTATGAGTATTTTCCCCTTATGTGGGGATTCTTCCTTGCTCATATCGTGTCAGTCCTAAATGACCTAACCCATATCCTGGGACTGTGACTCCCTCTAGACCCCCAACATAAAACATCATAAATAATATAAAAGAGGGTAAGTCAGATATATATTAACATTTGTCTATTTGAATGTACACAAATTTATGGTAATATAGTAACACTTTGGGGTTATATAAGCCAAATGGATTGACTCAGTATATTAATTGTCACTATTATTTTCAGCTCCCTTAGTGAAAATCAAACAAGCATTGACCAAACTGAAGCAAGAGATAACTCAAATGGACATTCGAATTGGAGTTGTGGAGCATACCTTGCTACAGGCCAAACTTAAAGAGAAATCAAACATGACCAGAGACATGCATGCTACCAATATTCCCGAAACCACAATAGGTGGTTATTGACATTGTATGTTTGTGTCCAAATAATTATATATTCTTGACTTGTTAGTTCCCCATTAAAAGATTATTGAATTCTTGTGAACTAAATGAGGAATCAAAAATTAGCATTTAATAAAAGTTTGGATTCTTAAGAGTAATTTCAATTGCAGCAAATCAGTAGTTGGATCATTTTCTACGAGTTGTTATAATAAACATTGGCACACATTTACAGCACAAAAATAGAAAAGAAAGTGATTTAAAGTAGTGCCAATTCTTTCATTAAAACATAGTACTTTACTAAATAAAAGCGTTGAGTTCCAATACTTATCATGAGAATCTTGTGTTTCATAATCGGTGGGTGTTAAGGCACATTGAAACTAGGAATAGAAGTAGGTCATTTTGCCCTTTGAGCCTGCTTCTCCACTCAATATGATCATGGCTGATCTATTTCAACGCCATGCTCCACACTTTTCCCCATACTCCTTGACACCTGTGGAATCGAGAAATCTATTGCTTCTTAAATATATTCAGTGACTTGGTATCCGCAGTCCTTTGTGGTAAAGAATTCCACAGGTTCACCACTCTCCAAGTGAAGAAATTTCCCCTCGTGTCAGTCCTAAATGACCTAACCCATATCCTGGGACTGTGACTCCCTCTAGACCCCCAAGCCAGAGGAAACAACGTCCCTGCATCCAGTGTGTCCGTCCCTATCAGAATTTTATGCGTTTCAATGCGATCCTCTCTCATTCTTTAAAACTCCAGTGAATACAGGCCGAGTCAACCTAATCCTCATAGAACAATCTTGTCATCCCAGGAATGAGTCTGGAGTTCTTGAACACTAATTTTCCATTGTTATTGACAATGCGCCCAATGTGTCTTTTAAGTTCTAAATAGTAAAATATATTTTAACATTTTTAGTAAAGTGTTGCAACTGTGCTTATACCTCAAATTTCTTCATAGGAATTATAAAAAATATTCCATTTCTTATCACATGTATCTGCGCGTGCTACCAGGAGACATTAGGAAGCAAATCTTAAATACAGTATTCAATGTATACAGATTATTACAGCATAAAATTGAATATCTGAGTTACATGGTAGTAATGCAGTCTCTAGATTCATATATCAGTCCCTTGATATTTTCTTCTAACACACCCAGGGATTAAGTGTTCTCTTAAACATACATATGATTTATATTAACTGGTCCTACAAAGTATTATAAAATACAGTAAATTGTGCAATAAGTGTGTTGACATATTGTGTACAGTTTAACTCTTTCTTGCATCCAGTGCAGATATTTTATGTGAGTCTTTTTTAAATGTGTATTTGCAAAATTGTAATTTTGGATAAAATAAACTTTATTTTATCGATAAATTTTGTCCAGTTAAACCAATTCTATATTTGACTCTTTAAAAGAAATTGTGCATTAATGTTCCACAAACCAACCCCGCAAACAAAATCTTAGTGAAGTTTGTTTCACTTGTGAAGGAGACCTGCATAATACTATCGTAATTTCATTACTCAAATTACACAGTTGCCTTCATGCATGGAATTAACTCCTTTTATTGTAAGTTGCCTTGCTTTTATTCTTTGTACTTCTAATTATCCCTCGCACACTTGCCTGCATATCTTGCAATATTATCTCTTATGATGTATAAGTACATTTTTATGATTTTATCTTCGCCCAAAGAGTGGTCTCTTCACCCAGAGAATGGTCAGCCTGTGGAATTCTTTACCACAAAGTAGTTGAAGCCAAAACATGTTTTCAAGAAGCAAATATAGCACTTGGGGCAAAGAGAATCAAATGATATGAGGGAAGGCAGGATAAGTGGAGTTGGATGATGAGCCATATCATAATGAATGGCGGAGCAGGCTCGAAGAGCTGAATTTTCTATGATTCGATAGTATATCTGCTTTCTCATAATCTAAGGTTCAACAGCTCTGATTCCGAGATTAATTTTGTCCCTTGCAGACTGAAATTTGCCAGCATATTTTTCCTTTGTAGAGGAATGGTGACTTGACTACTCAATGCTGTAAGTCTGCTTTACAACATTGGATCTGATGGCAATGACTTACTAGAAAGTTCTGTATATTTGTGCTAAGTAGAAAGAAATTGATTTCCTCTGCAACCTGCTGAATGGACTGTATTGCCCATCACAATACTGATGAACACTGATGTTGCAAAGGGCGACTTATATGTTGGATCTATCTTATTTCCATTTGCAGGCTACCTTGTCTGTATAAACATTTATTTCCTTGCAAAGCAGGTTTAAAGTAGAGAGATATAAGTGAATATGAGATTTGTAAAAAAAATATTTTTATTGAAGATAATGTGTAAATACATAATTGACATCTTATAACTAACTACCGAAAAGGGATTTGAGAAAATACAATTTTGTTAGCGGTCTAATCATTGTTCATTATAGAGGATGTATGTAACACAATAGTACTCAATTAAGAAACCATGAAACAAGTAGACTGCATGACTAATAAAATATAAAGTATAGAATGTATTCTGCTGAATTTAATATTAATCTTTACAGGGTAAAAGCCCCCAATGCACTGAGGTTTAATAGGAATTAAGGCAGTTTCTGTTTGGTGGATGCTTCAAAGCTGGACTTGCTTACAGTGCATATGGCATAGCTTGTCTCAACATTAATATATATAATCTTATCCACTAGAAATATATAATTCCTTATTTTTCCACCTGGGTTTCTGCATTTGGAATTACCTGTTTCTACAACGATGACATTTACTAATGCAATTTGGGTGAAAATTTATTAATTGTGTTGTTTGTATTTCATTGCCCCACCCTCCAACCATGACAGCATAACAAAGGTAATAAAGTTTATTTATTAGTGTCACTAGTAGGCTTGCACTGCAATGAAGTTACTGTGAAAATTCCCTAGTCCCCACACTCCGACACCTGTTCGGGTACACAGAGAGAATTTAACATAGCCAATGCACCTAACCAGCACATCTTTTGGACTGTGGGAGGAAAGCGGAGCACCCAGAGGAAAACCACGCCGACACTGGGATGATGGAAAAAATAACAATAACAGCAGACTCCGCACAGACGGTCACCCAAGCCGGGAATTGAATTCTGGTTCCTGGCCCTGTGAGGCAGTAGTGCTAACCACTGTGCCACCGTGTTGCACCTATTCCTAATAACACCCTATTCCTTCCAAAGTGACTATATAACCTCAATAGCATTTGTGTAAAGGTGAAAAAGAGGAAATTGGAACAGGCAAATCGCATCAGGTAGATTTTTAGTTATTCATTTGGAAGAGGAAACGTAGCCATTCAGTCCACTTTATATAGTGATAACGGATGAAAGGGCAGAACAAATGCGCAAGAGATGTCAGTCACAAAAGGATGCCAGTTTCCATGCTGTACATTCACTCCTACATTGCTGTCAATGTTGTCTCACCTGAGCGGGGAGAAGAGTGTGGCTGGCAGTGATAATGCGGTCCGAATCCTCAGCAGGCGTTGCTAGGACACCGAACCACCCGGCGTTCTGAGGAATGTTATTTTTTAAAGAGGGGCAGCAGCTGCTGAAAATGGAGCAAGGCCAGGGCGAGGCGGGATGAAGCGACAGACCCAGCTGGAAAAATGTGGGAGCGGCTCAAAGTTATAACAAACCTTCACTTCACAAAGTCACACAACGTGACCGGTCAAAAAGTTATCAAACATGTGCTAGTGGTTGTGCTAATAGTTGCTGCGCTCGCGTACGTGTCCCTCTCTTCGCAAGCCTCAGGTAAGTTGTACATTTCAGCATGTTAACCTTTTCAGCATTGTGCGACTGTGTGGTATCCCCCCACCCCCCGGCGATTTGGGACAGGAGGTGTTGAAAAGGACAAAATGCATGAATTAGAAAGTGGAAGGAAACTCTTGCAGAGAGCTTAAACTTTTGATTTGATTTGATTTATTATTGTCACGTGTATTAGCATACGGTGAAAAGTATTGTTTCTTGCGTCCTATACAGACAAAGCATACCGTTCATAGAGAAGGAAACAAAGAACAGTACAGCACAGGAAACAGGCCCTTTGGCCCTCCAAACTTGTGCCGCTCATTGGTCAAATAAGAGAGTGCAGAATGTAGTGTTACAGTCATAGCTAGGGTGGAGAGAAAGATCAACTTAATGCAAGATAGGTCCATTCAAAAGTCTGATGGGAGCAGGGAAGAAGCTGTTCTTGTGTCGGTTGATACGTGACCTCAGACTTTTGTATCTTTTTTCCCGACAGAAGAAGGTCGAAGAGAGAATGTCCGGGGTCTGTGGGGTTCTTAATTATGCTGGCTGCTTTGCCAAGGCAGTAGGAAGTGTAGACAGAGTCAATGGCTGGATTGCGTGATGGATTGGGCTACATTCACGACCTTTTATAGTTTCTTGCGGTCTTGCGCAGAGCAGGAGCCATACCAAGCTGTGATACAACCAGAAAGAATGCTTTCTATGGTGCATCTGTGAATGTTGGTGAGAGTTGTAGCTAACAGGCCAAATTTCCTTAATCTTCTGAGAAAGTCGAGGCATTGGTGGGCTTTCTTAAAACAGGTTGTTGGTAATCTGGACACCTAAAAACTTGAAGCTCTCAACTCTTTCTACTTCATCCCAGTTAAACTTGCTGATTTCCAGCATTTTCTGCTTTCAAATCAGATTTCCAATCCACTGCATTTTGCCTTTGTACTGACATAAAAGTGGGCCTTAAATGCTGACAAGTTCGATGTAATTCTATGAGGACAGTTTTGTGAAACTGAGCGGAACTTGTGAAAACAGTTATCTGAAATAATGCCTGAAGGGTCATTAGTATTTAATCACCAAAGCTGATTAAATTGTTGGGCATCAATTTCTTCTGTTTGAAAAGTCTTCACCAAAATTACATTTCAGTGATTTGTTTAAATATTTCTTAAAAGGAGAATTGACAAACATTGTGCCTGAAGGTACCAAACTCCTGAACAAATTACATTTTTGTGAGAGGAAACAAATCTTAAAATTTTTTGGGGACCTCTTATTGTCACTCTCAGCCATCACTGAGGGAGTTCCAGTGTTTTGACCTAGTAATAATGAAGGAACATCAATATTTCCAAGTCAGGATGGTGGCTGAATTGAAAGGTGGCATGTGGTAGTCTCCCCATGCACCAGCTTCTTGTTCATCTAGCCAGTAGAGTTTGTAGGTTTGGAAAGTGATGTTGAAGGAGCCCTGGCAAGTTGCTGCTGTGTATTTTGTAGATCATACACACACTGCTGCTGCTGTGCACCCATAGTGGAGGGAGTAAATGTGGATGGAGGAGTATCAGTCAAGTCAGGAGGTGAAACAAAAACTGAAAATGCTGGAAAATTCAGCAGGTCTGACAACATCTGTGGAGAAAGAATAGAGCCAACGTTTCGAGTCTAGGTGATCTTTCGTCAGGATGTGTGTTACTCACTGTTGAATATCCAGCCTCTGACCTGCTCTTTTGGCTTAGGTATTTATGTTTGATTTGATTTATTATTGTCACATGTATTAACATACAGTGAAAAGTATTGTTTCTTGCGTACTATACAGACAAAGCATACCATTCATAGAGAAGGAAACGAGAGAGTGTAGAATGTAGTGTTACAGTCATAGCTAGGGTGTAGAGAACGATTAACTTAATGCAAGGTAGGTCCATTCAAAAGTCTGACAGCAGCAGGGAAGAAGCTGTTCTTGAGTCGGTTGGTACGTGACCTCAGGCTTTTGTATATTTTTCGCAAAGGAAGAAGGTCGAAGAGAAAATGTCCGGGTTGCGTGGAGTCCTTAATTATGCTGGCTGCTTTGCCGAGGCAAAGTGTAGATAGTGGGAACTGTAGACAGAGTCAATGGATGGGAGGCTGGTTTGCGTGATGGATTGGGCTACATTCACAATCTTTTGTAGTTCCTTGCGGTCTTAGGCAGAGCAGGAGCCATACCAAGCTGTGATACAACCAGAAAGAATGCTTTCTATGGTGCATCTGTAAAAGTTGGAGAGAGTCGTAGTTGACATGCCAAATTTCCTTAGTCTTCTGAGAAAGTAGAGGCGCTGGTGGGCTCTCTTAACTATAGTGTCGGCATGGGGGGACCAGGACAGGTTGTTGGTGATCTGGACACCTAAAAACTTGAAGCTCTCAAGCCTTTCTACTTTGTCCCCATTGACCTGGCTAAGGAATGGAGAGGTAATGTCTGAGACTATCCTTGAGGGTCCGACCGAACTACAATGGGACCCATCAGATCCAGAAAGAGATTGAAATAAATGCTGGGGATGAGAATCAATACTCTTGTCATGTTCTCCTTTACACTTCCTGAAGTCGATGACAATCTCCTTCATTTTGTTAACATTGAGGGAGAGGTTATTGTTGCCGTAACAGTTCACCAGATTCTCTATCTCATTCCTGTACTCTGTCTCGTCATTACTTGAGATCTGACCCACTACAGTGGTATCGTCAGCAAACTTGAAAATCCAATTGGAGGGGAATTTGGCCGCACAGTCATAGGTGTATGAGGAGTATAGTAGGGGGCTGAGAACACAGCCTTGTGGGGCACCAGTGTTGAAGATGATCATGGAGGAGATGTTGTGGTCTATGAGTTAGGAAGTTCAGGATCCAGTCGCAGAGGGAGGTGCCGAGGCCCAGGCCATGGAGTTTGGAGATGTGTTTTGTGGGAATAATAGTGTTGAAGGCTGAGCTGTAGTCAATAAATAGGAGTCTGACATAGGTGTGCTTGTTAACTAGGTGTTCCAGCGTTGAATGCAGGGCCAGGGAAATGGTGTTTGCTGTGGACCTGTTGTGGTGGTAGGCAAACTGTAGTGGATCCAGGTAATCCGGGAAGCTGGAATTGATTCGTGCCATGACTAACCTTTCGAAGCACTTCATAATGATGGATGTCAGAGCCACCTGTCGATAGTCATTAAGGCACGCTGCTTGATTTTTCTTAGGCACCGGGATAATGGTCGTCTTCTTGAAGCAGATAAAGACCTCAGATTGTTGTAAAGAGAAGTTGAAGATGTCTGCGAATACCCCCACCAGCTGTCCGCACAGGATCTGAGTGCACGTTTGGGTACCCCATCCAGGCCAGTTGCTTTCTGTGGGTTGACCTTCAAGAAAGCTACTCTGACAGCTGCAATGGTGACCCCAGATACAGATTCATCCAGGGTGGAGGGCATGCTCTCGCTGACCTCTTGCTCAAAACGGGCGTAGAATGCATTGAGCTCATCAGGGAGGGTTGTGTTGGAGCTGGCGATTTTACATGCCTTCATCTTGTAGCCTGTTATGTCTTGCAGACCTTGCCATAGTTGGCGGGGGTTGGTGTGGCTAGCCTGGGACTCTAGCTTGGTCCGGTATTGTCTTTTGGCATCTTTGATGGATCTCCTTAGATCGTATCTGGCTTTCTTGTATACGATGTGGAGATGCCGGCACACATGAGGACGGTCTAAACCGGGATGTTGGATTTATGTCACATTATCAGTAACCCCCACAGCTTGCCTCCTGGACGTGCAGAATTTCACAAGCTGTACTGTCTGGAGACAATACACATCTCTTTAACCTGTGTTGAATGCTCCCTCCACCCACATTGTACATTTAAGACCTGGCTGGCTGTAGAGATTTGCATTCTAATCAGTATTCTGTAATTTGATTTCTGTGTCTGTGCCCTGTTTGAGAACAGAGACCACTCCATCTGACGAAGGAGCATTGCTCCGAAAGCTTATGGTATTTGCTACCAAATAAACCTGTTGGACTTTAACCTGGTGTTGTGAGACTTCTTACGGTCTTTCTTGTATACGCCAGTGTTGCCTGACTTGAAAGCCTGAGACCTGGACTTCAGCAAGCAGTGGATATCCCTGTTCACCCATGGTTTCCGGTTGGGGAACACTCGAATTTGCTTCTTTGGCACACAGTCTTCTACGCACTTACTAATGAAGTCAGTTACTGTAGAGGCGTACTCGTTCAGGCTGGTCACAGAGTTTTTAAATACTGATCAGTCCACTGACTCCAAGCAGCCCCGTAGGAGATCATCCGACTCCTCAGGCCAACATTGCACGACTCTCTTTGATGGATTCTCCCACTTCAGTTTTTGCTTGTAATCTGGGAGCAGGAGCGTAGCCTTGTGGTCTGATTTGCCAAAGTGTGGGCGGGTGATAGAGTGGTAGGCATGTTTGATATTTGTGTAGCAGTGGTCTAGGATGTTTGGGCCTTTGGTGGAACAGGAGACATATGATAGTACGCTCTTGAGCTTGGCCTGATTGAAGTCCCTGGCCACGATGAACAAGGCCTCGGGATGTTTCATCTCAAGGCTATTCGTAGTGGTGTATATTTCATCCAGCGCGATCTTCACGCTGGAGTTAATAGTGGGAAATGAGGATATGGCTGAGTCTTTAAATAAGTTTTTTGTGTCGGTCTTCATGGTGGAGGACACAAATAGTTTGCCAAATATTAACGATAGAGGGTTGGCAGCAGGAGAAATACTTAATACAATTAATGTTACCAGAGAGGCAGTGCTGGGTAGACTAATGGGACTGAAGGTGGACAAGTCCCCGGGTCCGGATGGAATGCATCCCAGGGTATTGAAAGAAATGTAAGAGGTAATAGTGGATGCGTTAGTGATTATTTATCAAAACTCGTTGCATTCTGGGGTAGTGCCGGTTGATTGGAAAACGGCAAATGTTACGCCGCTGTTTAAAAAAGGAAGGAGACAAAAGGCGGGTAACTATAGGCCGGTCAGCTTAACGTCTGTAGTAGGGAAAATGCTGGAATCCATTATTAAAGAGGAGATAGCAGGGCATCTGGATAGAAATGGTTCGATCAATCAGACGCAGCATGGATTCATGAGGGGAAAGTCGTGCTTGACGAACATGTTGGATTTTTATGAAGATGTGACTAGGGCGGTTGATGGAGGAGAACCGGTGGATGCGGTGTTTTTGGATTTCCAAAAGGCGTTTGATAAGGTGCCCCATAAAAGGCTGCTGAAGAAGATTAGGGCACACGGAGTTGGGGGTAGTGTGTTAAAGTGGATTGGGGACTGGCTATCCAACAGGAAGCAAAGAGTCGGAATAAATGGGTGTTTTTCCGGTTGGAGGAAGGTAACTAGTGGCGTGCCGCAGGGATCGGTACTCGGGCCGCAACTGTTTACCATTTATATAGATGATCTGGAGGAGGGGACGGAGTGTAGGGTAACGAAGTTTGCAGACGACACAAAGATAAGTGGAAAAGTGAATCATGTGGAGGACGGAGAAGATCTGCAGAGAGATTTGGACAGGCTGAGTGAGTGGGCGAGGATATGGCAAATGGAGTATAACGTTGAGAAATGCGAGGTTATACACTTTGGAGGAAATAATAACAAATGGGATTACTTTCTCAATGGAAACAAATTAAAACATGCTACCGTGCAAAGGGACCTGGGGGTCCTTGTGCATGAGACGCAAAAGCCCAGTCTGCAGGTACAACAGGTGATCAAGAAGGCAAATGGGATGTTGGCCTATATCGCGAGGGGGATAGAATATAAAAGCAGGGATGTCTTAATGCACCTGTACAGGGCATTGGTGAGGCCGCAGCTGGAATACTGTGTGCAGTATTGGTCCCCTTATATGAGGAAGGATATATTGGCATTGGAGGGAGTGCAGAGAAGGTTCACCAGGTTGATACCGGAGATGAGGGGTTTGGATTATGAGGAGAGGCTGAGGAGATTGGGTTTGTACTCGTTGGAGTTTAGAAGGATGAGGGGGGATCTTATGGAGACTTATAAGATAATGCGGGGGCTGGATAGGGTGGAGGCGGAGAGATTCTTTCCACTTAGTAAGGAAGTTAAAACTAGAGGACACAGCCTCAAAATAAAGGGGGGTCGGTTTAAGACAGAGTTGAGGAGGAACTTCTTCTCCCAGAGGGTGGTGAATCTCTGGAATTCTCTGCCCACTGAGGTGGTGGAGGCTACCTCGCTGAATATGTTTAAAGCGCGGATGGATGGATTCCTGATTGGTAAGGGAATTAAGGTTATGCGGATCAGGCGGGTAAGTGGTACTGATCCACGTCAGATCAGCCATGATCTTATTGAATGGCGGGGCAGGCTCGAGGGGCTAGATGGCCTACTCCTGCTCCTATTTCTTATGTTCTTATGTTCTTATGTTCACATCCGCCTGGGGTGGGATGTAAACTACCATTAGGATAACGGAGGTGAACTCCTGTGGAAGATAGTAGGGGCGACATTTTAGTGTCGGGTATTCTAGGTCTGGGGAGCAGAAAGTTGCCAGTGTTGCTACGTCGAGGCACCACGTGGTGTTGATTGGGAAGCAGACCCCACCTCCTTTAGCCTTGCCTGATGCCGCTGTATGGTCGATTCGATGGATTGAGAAGCTGGTTCAGATAAGTTTCTGATTTATGGTGACCCACAGGGTGTTGATGATGTGCATTCTGTGTACATATTCATCAGCTGCTTTCTGTTCCATCATATCAATGTCCTCATCTGAAGCCTCTGCAACACAACTTGCATGTGACCCCACAATGCATTGAGCTGGCACCATTGCTATCCTTGACTCCTACCCTAACTGCAACCCAGTTATGCCCAATGTCTTACCAAAGCAGATCCCACCTCTAAGCTACCCTCTGAAGTATATTCAGTGTCAGTATCTGAGCTGGTGCCTGCAATGGACAGAAAGTGATGGTGTTTCTTCTTTGTCAGTCACTTTTTCTTCTTCCATAGTTTGTTCCTGCACCTGGCCAGGTAAGAGTTCTCGCTTATCCGAAAGAAGAAAGGCACAAGGATTGGATAACAGTGAAAGAATGACCTGGCTATGAACAGGTGGATGTTTAGACCATCTGCAGTTATATATCATAGAATCATACATTGAAAGCAGAATTAATGGATGGTTTCTTGAAGATGAGGACTACCCACTGAAGACAGGGATGATGACATCCAAGCTGAGAAGAGATATCAAAGCCATCTAACCACTAGAGCTGTTATCAAACAAGTAATCAGAATGTTCGCGTTAGGTGCCCGGCAGCTATTGCACAATATACCACAGCAGCGTTCACTGGAGTTTCAGGAAGAGGATAGTCTGGAATGCATGCCTCTTTGAAAAAGGTAGCCATGATGTGGAGATGCCAGCGTTGGACTGGGGTAAACACAGTAAGAAGTCTCACAACACCAGGTTAAAGTCCAACAGGTTTATTTGGTAGCAAAAGCCACTAGCTTTTGGAACAGAATTGAGTTTGTGTCTTTATATGCCCTGTTTGTGAACAGAACTCCCACTCACCTGATGAAGGAGCAGCGCTCTGAAAGCTAGTGGCTTATGCTCCCAAATAAACCTGTTGGACTTTAACCTGGTGTTGTGAGACTTCTTACTGTCTTTGAAAAAGGAGCAGTGGAATGTGATGTGCCACTCTACAATGCAGTTAGAGTGAAACTGTGCAGCTACCTGGTAGCCAAATTCTGTACATACCTGGCCCTCCAATCCTCCACACAAAACAGATCAATATTCAACAATTCATCCTTTTGACAGACAATTGCTTGTGTTTAACTCTTGTCCTGGCATCTTTTCATGAGAAAGAAGGCAATCTGCCAGTTCGCACTTAAAAATGAGCAATGAGGAAAATGGAGAAAACAAATCATTTTAATTGTACGTTAAAAATGAAACAAAAAAATGAACAATCTATCACAGTTAAACTCTCAAGGGTATTACTATGTACAACTATATTCCTCACTCCTTTTTCTACTACTATATGCTGTAAACCCTGTGACTTCAGCAGAGCTGCAGGCAGGCTGCTTGTATCCCTCCTCTGACTATTTAGATGCTCTTGGCCAAAGTTGTCTGGGTTTTGGAGCCTGTGAGAGGCCTGCCAAAGATTGTCCTGCCTGCGCCTGTGCAGGAGCCAACTCCACTATCAGGACAGGAAGCACCACGGGTGCAAGCTAACTGGGTGGGGGGTTGAAATGAAAGAGTCCGCACTTCCATGTCCCAACTTTCCCCTTGTAACCTATTTGGTTCCTTCGTGCAATGAGTTGAAGTGAACTTTGCTGCACATCAGTGAAGCATTATACCAGCAATACTCAGTTGGTTGCCATGTTCAATGCAGCTGATCATTCTTTCCATGGGCACATCATGGCACTCAAGTTAGAGATGAACTCCTCATATTTCTCTCCAATTATGAACATTGCAGCTAGAAAGGCTGACAGGGCTTCATATTTTCTGCTGCTGTTCCAGAGTTATTTTGTATGTCAAGGACTCCCAAGGCTCAGTATCTGCACCCAACTGAGCAGAATGTAGAACGTTCTGTGCCCTCTGACAAGAGACTCTCTGCTTCTGTCATTTGCTCTTGCTTGCTCGTCACATGTGAGACACCATGTGACAATCCACTACCTGCCTTGGAGGTCTACATGAATCTGGTGATGGTGCTTCAGAGTGACCTTTGACGAGTGTCACGAACTGCGTGGGTGTCTCAACTTGTCTTTGGAATTATGTGAGGAGTCATATGAAACCCCCAATTAGAGTAACCAGCCCAGTCATCGTGTAACAATTGCTAAAGGCTATTTATTAAATTAAAGACAAATACACAGAACTATAATACTCTGACAATTAAATATTTGAATTACTAAACACACACACCGTTTATAGAATTTACCCCTTGTTCCAAAATATATACCTGCGATCCCAGAACTCCTTAAGACTTTACCATTCCCAAACAACATCCAAATTAAATAAATCTATAGGTCAAATCCAGCTTATACTTACCACACAATACAAGGTGAATGATCAAGCATTAACATCTCACACGTGTTCATGAAAAGGCCACCTCGCTGGAATTAAGTCCTCCTCCAAATTAAGTTCCTCACCAGCAAGAACTTAGCACGTTCAGTTTCACAACTGTATAATAAGGGTCATGCATCTGGTGAGCTTCACCTCTTCCATGACTTTGAGGTCAGTGAATGCTCTTGCCTTCTTGAGGACTTCACATATCTTCACGCCTTTTAGGTAAATGTAAATTTAAATAAGAGACAAATGAACTAATTATGCTGCAGTTTTTAAGTTAACGCAATGAGGCTTTTAGCTGTATCAGTACAATAAATGTATTAAAGTTAGGCACTGAACTGTCCAAGTTAGCTGCATAGTAAATTTTGTAAACTGGTGTATGAGCACCTAATGTAATTAATCCCTCTCTACCTCAACTTTTCACTTATTGCATTGTATGTTCAAACTAGTGAGAAGACATCTTTAAAATTGATGGGCAACTGCCCTTTTTAAAGTTACTTTTTCAAACTTTTCTTGTGAATAAAGCATCAACTGTCCTGGTGTCTCTTCACTGACATCAAAATTATTTTGTTGTTCTCTTAAGAATCCGTGCACCTTGCACTATTCCATTGGACTCTTCATAAAATGTATATCACAGAAGAAGGTTATTTGGTCCATCATGCCTGTTCCAGCTCTTCAAAAGGAGCTAACCAGTTAGTCTTACTTCACTACACTTTCCTCACAGCCTGTCAGTTTGTTTTCATTGACCAGCCTTTGACCTGGGAGTGCCAGCTCTGACTCGGGAAGTAGCACAAAGTTAACTACTGAATTTCAAAAGGAACATGTACAATTGGAGGAGATCGTAAATAAAATAAAGCAAAGCATTAGGTTTATGTTTACCCAAAAGTAGTGACCATAAAAAATACCATGAAAGACCTGTAAATTTTGAGAACGGGAACTTCAAAAGGAATGTAAAACAATAGAGTTGAAGGTGAAAAAAGAAAAAATATAGTTAAAGAGATATTGAAAAGTATGTTGGAGGGTGTGGTTATGATATCCCAAAGCTGTGCGTGCTGGAAACAGCCCTGTGAAAAAACAACTGTCACCACCCTCAGAGAAATGTGTTTGTGGCTGCAAGATTTTGAGACAAGTTTTAGCTTCTCAGTATCAGATGATACTGCGTAAAATTTCCCCTATAGCAACAACAGATATGGTAATATTACTGGAATCTTTATAGATTAAATTCTATGAGGGCTGTTTAGCTCTGAGTTAATTAAGCAGAAATTGTTTTAGTAAATGCTTGTAGAAGTCCTGTTAACAATGTAATGTAATCTTGTGTCTTGAAGTTTCATTTTTTCTTTTTTTTAAATAAATGTTTACATTTATTACAGCTTGTTCAAGTTTCTCTTTGATATTTGGGCAGCCTGGCCAGTTGCAAATGGTTGTTTCATAGAATCCCTCATGCAGGAGGAGGCCTTTGGGCCTATCGAGCCTGCAAGGACAACAGTCCCACCAGGGCCCTATCCCACGACCCCACGTATTTACCCTTCTAATCCCTCTTAAACTAAGCGGCAATTTAGCATGGCCAATCCACATAACCCGCACATCTTTAGACTGTGGGAGGAAGCCGGAGCACCCGAAGGAAACCCACGCAGACACAGGGAGAACATGTAAACTACGCACAGACAGTGACTCAAGCCAGGAATCAAACATGGTTCCCTGCCACTGAGGCAGCAGAGCTAACCACTGTGCCCCCATGCCACCCTGACAGCTTGTTCAAGTTTCTCTTTGATATTTGGGCAGCCTGGCATTTATCACCTGATGATATCATAAGCCACTTCTAAGGAAATAACATGCCTTAAACCACTAAATGTCTAGATTATTATTTAATGAGTTAGGTGACTGATATTTTCTGTATTATAGATTTGTGTTCCAATGTGATTGCTGTATTTAGTATTCATTTTTTAAAATTAAGATATTGCTAAATTAATCATTCGTGCTATCCATAAATTCTGATTTAGATGGTAATCTCTATAAGAAAAATTCTGAATGGCACTTACATAAAATAACTTCAAGATTAAGGAGGGATGATGACAGTATTATACAGGGAATGCTCGCCAGTTTACCAGATACATCACAAAGTACCTCAAGACCCATTACAGATCAAGTCATTGGTACAGATGGAGAAATTGGTAAGGTAAACTTGCATAATCAAGATAATGCTGAAGTTAACCACACAGTTTTACCAAAGCATTGAAAGAGCAAGTCATAATATTTGCTATTTTTTCATAGAATCATAGAATCCCTGCAGTGCAGAAGGAGGCCATTAAACCCATCGAGTCTGCACCGACTCTGTAACAGAGAGCCTGCCCTGTGCCCCTGCACATTTATCCGCTAATTTGCCTAACCTACACATCTTTGGGCACTAATGGGCAATTTAGCATGGTTAGTCCATCTAACCTGCACATCTTTAGACTGTGGAAAGAAACCAGAGCACCCGAAGGAAACCCACACAGACATGGAGAGAACATGCAAACTCCACACAGACATAGTGACCCAAGGCTGGAATCAAACCCGAGTCCCTGGTGCTGTGAGGCAGCAGTGCTGACCACTGTGCCAATGTATCGCAGCCATGCTATCTTAGGAATGGTTCTTGTAGGACTCTGGTTAAAATAGTGTTCCCTACGATTAAAAGAATATGATGTCAACACAGCAATTTATTTTGTAAATATTAATCATCAAATTCATATAGAAGCCAATGCCTGAAAATATTTTCATGTTCCCACCAAAATGTTTAGAATGGTATTTTTAATTATTAATCTACTTATTTCCTCATTATTTCTCAACTCCTGAACATACTTAATCCCAGATCCAACAATATGTTTTTTTTTAATTGTGCATTCAGAATCTGTAATTGCTAATTAAAATCATTCCTTTTTTTTGAAATAGTGTTACAATCTGGGTTGGTGTTATAATTGAACGGGAAGACCCCAGAGTGGAACTCTGGCTTAAACGACCAATACTTTTTCTTTTTAATACAACAAGGAAAAATAGAGTCACAGGATCGCTAATAAGTTTAACAACAAAGGAAAAATATTTATTAAACATGAAAAGTTGGATTATTATACAATATTCCTTTACACACCCTTAGCTTAACACATACACATAAATTTTAATATTGACATGGATTGCAAAGTACATGTTAAGCTGCAATTGTCTCATTAACAAAAAGTCCCTCTTAAGCACACGAACCCAAGTTAGTGTCTCCTCCAAATCCCCCCAGATGATTGCAGCATGAGAATTTCCTAACTCCATTCCCAAAAACATGTTTGAAAACCTTCTTTCATGATCATACTTTCCCTTAGCAATTCCGAAATCCAGCCTAGGTTTTCCAAATGACACTCAAACAAAGCTTCTACTCCACTCTTAACAATGAATCCAGTCTAGGATTTGCACCAACCTCTTTTGTCTTGACTGTTACACAAACTGTTCATAATTGCTTTAACTCTCGATTCCCAGGCTCGAGTAAAATGGCATCCGACATTTGACTTGCCTCTGAAGTCTGCTGTCACACTTTTACTGCAATTGTCTCTTTAATTCTTTGTTTTCTATTCCTTGAACTCTTCTGAACAATACTTTGGCCTCTGTCCTCTTAACTTCAGTCATCTTAAGACATTCTTCCTGTCCCCATTCCTTGGTTATCTGGACTGTAATTTGTTCCTTAGGAAACCTGCATCTTTGTAACTCCCTTGTCCTGTCCAGCATCTCCTGGCAGAGTTGAGAGCTGTTCACTCCCCAGTGAGCTGTCCCTAACTGCAAAATATCCAGCTAAGACTATGACTCAAAAATTTTTCTACCTTATAAGGCCTCCAGTTGCTAAGCAATGACTGCTACTCCTATTTAGTCTTTACACTGTAACTCTCTAAAAGCACAATAGAATCACAGTTGGAATTGAAATCAACCCCTGCACATATAAACACCTATGTCCGGCATGAATCTAACTATATGTTTTACCTTTCAAACTATACCTTATTCCCAATGTTTAACCAATAGGAATATAAATCCCTTAAAACAACTTTGTTTTCCTAACAAGTGTTGGTATTTAAAGGTAGTGATATTTAATGATTAGTTAATGAATCAATTGGTTTTCTTTCAAAACGATCCATTGTGATTAGTGGCTAATTGAGCAGTTCACTGATTTATTTTACTCAGGACTTCTTTGTCTTGGGAAACCATTGATTCTATTGTATCTGCCACTGATACTGCACTATGACTAACAAATACAACTTTGTTTCACTTAATTCAAATGCAGCATCAGTTTGAAGAAGGGATTAATGTGCTAACTTCTCAAAGGGACACAGCTTGAAAGAATTCTTTAAGACAGGTTGGAGTTGAATCATAGAAAGTAGAATCGGAGAAGGTTTGCAGCACAAAAGGAGGCCACTTGCCCCATCATGTCTACACCAGCCAAAAGTATGAGACAAAAGTCTAATCCCATTTTCCATCATTTGTTTTATAGCCCTGCAAGTTACAGCAGCTCAAGTGCGCATCCAAGCATTTTTTGATTGAGATGAGGTTTTCTGCTTCTAACGCCTCTTTAGGCATTGAGTTCCAGACCCTCACCACCCTCTGGGTGAAAAATCCTTTCCTCCTCTCTCCTCCGATCCTTCTACCGATCACTTTAAATCTATGGCCCCTTATCACTGAACTCCCTTTTATCTAAGTGAAACTCTTACTTGTGGCAAGTGAACACCAGGAACCAAAGAAGCACAAATTAATGAAACACTAAAATGTAATTAAAGAAAGATAGAAAAAAAGAATTTGAATTAGTGTAACAGTTTTTCATATCTTCAGCATACCTCTAAAATACTTTGCAACCAATGAAATATACTTAAAGTGTATTTGTTGTTGCCGTGTAGGTAAATAGCAGTAAGTAACAGAAAATAAAAACTAAATTTCAAATATCCTTCACTATTGCACTGCAGGACAAGTATCCTTTATCGGTTAATATGAAAACCAAACCAAACACATCCAAACCTCAGTTCTTTTTTAACCCCATTATCTTTAGCATGGAAGGTCTCTGACCTGAGCTGACACAACCCGAGCCAAAACAAACCTCGCCGACTACACTAAATCTTTAGCATGGGAAGTCTAGTTATTTGTCTGCATGGTTTACCTTGTGAACCCTCTCCTCGAAGTAGAATCACAGATGGTGCCTTGGATGAAAACTTATGTCAGGTACCCTGTATTTATTATTCAGTGGTACATCTTACTTTTCTAGCCATTTTATTTGCTTTCGACTATAGCTAGCTTAGACTTCAGCCCTTGTAATGTAAGTAGCCTAGGCATATTTACGGTATTCGAAAACCAAAATTATCTGAAAGTCTCAAGGGTTTCGGATAACGGATATTCAATCTGTAATAATGTTTTGATGAATTGGTGATGAAGGGTTTTAAATGGAATATAGTTTTTAATAGGTCTATAAAGACTATTCTCACTATTAATATCATGAATACCATAAACTAATCAGGAATTTAACTTACTGAAATGCTTTATTTCTAGTTCCAGTTTTCTTCCACGTTTACTCTGTAGGCCAGACTCTTCAGTGCTTAACAAAGGAACTCTTGTCACAAAGTCTTGTGGATCCAAAGTTTCAGTGGATTGGTCCAAATGGACTAATTACTCAAGGTATCTATTTGTTTTGCAGAAATATTATTATATTTTCATTTTTTTATTATCGTCATGTTGCCACCCTTAAACTGCAAGTAAATTTTCACCTGGGTCCTGGCCTTCTTGTCAGCCATCACAAATATTGTTCAATATTGTGTAATGGAAAGCATTTTTTATGATTCGGATGATGATATGCATTCGCCATCCAATTTCCTCTCCCCTCTTCAAAAAGGATGCCTGCCATCGAGCAGTACGGTCAAAGAACAATATAGCTCCTTTGCATAACTGAGTTTGAATGTAATTTGAAACTGGTGGTACCCTTTCTAACATTACAATTAACTGACTATGAACAGCTATTTAATCTATTTAAAACATTATTATTTACTGAAAGTACTATTGTTAAAATGTAGAATTATAAAATTATTAAAGTTACAATAAAAACACTTTTTGTAATTATAGAAGGTACTTCATTCTAAGTGCAAATGAAAGGGAAGCCATTCTAGCAGCTATTACTATCTATAATTCTTCAAATGCTTTCCAAGCACTATGGATAATTAATAAGTGGAGGTGAGAATGACTGTCTTTGACATCAAGGTGGCATTTGACTTAGTGTGAAATCAAGGGACCCTCACAAAACTGAAGTCAATGAACTTAAAGGGAAAATTTTCCAAATGGTGAGAGTCATACCGAGCACAAAGGAAGCTGATTGGGGTTGTTGGAGACTAATCATCTCAGCCCCAGGACAACTTCCTCATGCTAGTTTCTAGTGTCCAACCATCTTCAACTGCTTCATCAATTACTTTCCCTCTATCATACCATCAGAAATGGGATGTTCATTGATGACTGTGCAATGTCCAGTACCATTTACAACTCTACATCTGTCACAAGATCTGAACAACACTCAGACTTGTGTCGATAAGTGGCAAGTTACATCATAAGTAACACAATGACCATCTCCAACAAGAGGGAATAAAACCATCTCAATGGCATTACCACCACTGAATCACCCCTATCGACATTTTTGGGGGCCACCATTTACCAGAAGCTGAACTGAGCAAACCATATATATACTTTGGCTGCAAGATCATGTCAGAAGCTGGGAATTCTATGTCAGGTAACCCACTTCCTGACTCCCCAAAGTCTGTCCATCATCTACAAAGCACAGGTCACAAGTGTGATGGAATACTCTTCACTTTCCTGAATACATGTGGTCCCAACAACACTCAAGAAGCTCGACATTATCCAGAGTACAGAAGCATGTGTGTTTTCCTTCACCCACCACCTTAAATCTTTATTCCCACCACCATCATATGCAGTGGCAACAGTGTATACCATATATAGATGTATTACATCAACCTGTTAAGCTTCGTTCGACAGTACCTTCCAAACCCAACTTCAACTATCAAGAAGGACAAGAGCAGCAGATGCATGGGTACAATACCACCTCCAAGTTCCCCTCCAAGTCAAGCACCAACCTGACTTGAAACTACATCATCGTTCCTTCACTGTGACTGGTTCAAAATCCTACAACTCTCTTACCAACAGTACTGTGAGTATACCTGCACCAGATGGTCTGCAGCAATTCAAGGTGGTAGCTCACTACCACCTTCTCAAGGGCAATTGGGGATGGGTAGCAAATGTTGGCCTAGCCGGCGATGACAATGTCCCATGCTGAAATATTGAAAAAAAAGGTTCACAGAGAAGTAACAAGGCATGTCTTTTCAAAAGGTGTTCAGCTAGAACTACATTAGTCCTCCACATATACTCCTTAATATTAGCTACATTTTGACTTTTTAACCAGGTACATTAGTTGCACCGTTTAAACTAAGAACATATTGGTTTAGAGTTGTTGGTTCACAGATTTTGGGCAAATTTTGAGATCTGACAATATTTATCAACACAATTTTAGTTTTGGCAAATGTTAACTTCCAGATCATCACCAAATGCAGGGATTATTTTCCCAATGTATAATAGTCAAAATTAGCATCCCTGGTTCTTTCTCCAGCATCATTCCTTAGTATTGTGCATTGTGTATGAAAAGAAAAAGCTTCAATAGCTGACTTTGTGAGTCTTTCTGTGCTCAGGATCAAGAAGGACAGAAAGTCCACCCATCCTTCCCATTCTGTTTACAAAAGAAAAGTAGTATTAGGCTGAACAAATGATCTGAAATTGTCTTTTTACTATCCAAGTATGTATCAACACCAATATTTATCTTGGTCTTAAAATTATTGGGTAAATAAATGCACCAATTTACACCAAAATACAACTATCTTCAATTGACAATGTTGACCAGTCAGTCAAGTAGATTGAATATTAGCTTTTGGAAACCACACTTTACCCTAAACATCAATTGAGGAAACAAAAACAGAAAATGCTGGAAAATCTCAGCAGGTCTGACAGCATTTATGGAGAGAGAATAGAGCCAGTGATTCAAGTCAGGATGACCTTTTATCAGAGCAGAAGACAAGGAAAATAGGACAAGATTTATACTTCCTTGTCTTCAGCTGTAATGATGGGTCATCCTGACTTGAAACATTTACTCTCTTCTCTCTCTACAGATGCTGTCAGACCTGCTGAGATTTTCCAGCATTTTCTGTTTTTATATCAGATTCCAGCATCTGCAGTATTTTGTCTATCAATTGAAGAAAGTCTGATGTCTGTCAATGAAACCTGTATCCTACTGGACTGCGTTACCTTTGTACAGACAAAGTGGACTCTTTTCAGGTCACGAAGATGAAGCTGACAATTCTACACCTATGTAATTCCATTAGTCAAGCATTGAAGATATCCACAGAATAAAAAATAGATAAGGTCACCACAGTTCCAGATGTCCATGGGCTACTCTCTCCTTTGAGGTGGAGAACCTACTGGTGATAATTTAACCTGAGGATCACCACACTTCAGGCAAGGTTGAGAAGGCAGGCCTTCATGAATAACCACAGCCTGTTTGGGAATTGAACTCATGCTCTTAATATTGCATCACTATCCAGCTGTCCAGCCAGCTGAGCTAAACTGACCCAACAGATTAAGTCACTGTTGCCATCCCCAAAGGAAACAAGGAAGCATTGTAATTTCTGTGTAATACATGACCATGCCTTATCTAAAATGCTTGTATCTTGTCATGTTTCTGCTATACTTCTGGTTCAACTCTTTCCCTAATTAATTCATAGATTTGAATTAAACTGTTTCCCTTGCATGACATATTTAGTAAAACATAAGAACATAAGAACATAAGAAATAGGAGCAGGAGTAGGCCATCTAGCCCCTCGAGCCTGCCCCGCCATTCAATAAGATCATGGCTGATCTGACGTGGATCAGTACCACTTACCCGCCTGATCCCCATAACCCTTAATTCCCTTACCGATCAGGAATCCATCCATCCGCGCTTTAAACATATTCAGCGAGGTAGCCTCCACCACCTCAGTGGGCAGAGAATTCCAGAGATTCACCACCCTCTGGGAGAAGAAGTTCCTCCTCAACTCTGTCTTAAACCGACCCCCCTTTATTTTGAGGCTGTGTCCTCTAGTTTTAACTTCCTTACTAAGTTGAAAGAATCTCTCCGCCTCCACCCTATCCAGCCCCCGCATTATCTTATAAGTCTCCATAAGATCCCCCCTCATCCTTCTAAACTCCAACGAGTACAAACCCAATCTCCTCAGCCTCTCCTCATAATCCAAACCCCTCATCTCCGGTATCAACCTGGTGAACCTTCTCTGCACTCCCTCCAATGCCAATATATCCTTCCTCATATAAGGGGACCAATACTGCACACAGTATTCCAGCTGCGGCCTCACCAATGCCCTGTACAGGTGCATCAAGACATCTCTGCTTTTATATTCTATCCCCCTCGCAATATAGGCCAACATCCCATTTGCCTTCTTGATCACCTGTTGTACCTGCAGACTGGGCTTTTGCGTCTCATGCACAAGGACCCCCAGGTCCCTTTGCACGGTAGCATGTTTTAGTTTGTTTCCATTGAGATAGTAATCCCATTTGTTATTATTTCCTCCAAAGTGTATAACCTCGCATTTCTCAACGTTATACTCCATTTGCCATATCCTCGCCCACTCACTCAGCCTGTCCAAATCTCTCTGCAGATCTTCTCCGTCCTCCACACGATTCACTTTTCCACTTATCTTTGTGTCGTCTGCAAACTTCGTTACCCTACACTCCGTCCCCTCCTCCAGATCATCTATATAAATGGTAAACAGTTGCGGCCCGAGTACCGATCCCTGCGGCACGCCACTAGTTACCTTCCTCCAACCGGAAAAACACCCATTTATTCCGACTCTTTGCTTCCTGTCGGATAGCCAGTCCCCAATCCACTTTAACACACTACCCCCAACTCCGTGTGCCCTAATCTTCTTCAGCAGCCTTTTATGGGGCACCTTATCAAACGCCTTTTGGAAATCCAAAAACACCGCATCCACCGGTTCTCCTCCATCAACCGCCCTAGTCACATCTTCATAAAAATCCAACATGTTCGTCAAGCACGACTTTCCCCTCATGAATCCATGCTGCATCTGATTGATCGAACCATTTCTATCCAGATGCCCTGCTATCTCCTCTTTAATAATGGATTCCAGCATTTTCCCTACTACAGACGTTAAGCTGACCGGCCTATAGTTACCCGCCTTTTGTCTCCTTCCTTTTTTAAACAGCGGCGTAACATTAGCCGTTTTCCAATCAACCGGCACTACCCCAGAATGCAACGAGTTTTGATAAATAATCACTAACGCATAAAACCTATATCTATTATGTACATAAAAGTTATAGTGCACTTTCAAATTATTTTTATTGTACAAAATGTATAGTTATAAATATACGTTAAAATGCCAGTGCTGAAAGGGAAGAGGTAGCCATGCAATCATATCTTGAGATGCTGTACTATCCTGTTTCATGTTGTCACTGCCATCATGTGCCACCACTGTCAAGAATGTTTGTAAAGGTATTCAGGGATAAATATTCATCATTGCCAGCTGGGCAGTAGTCTGTCACTGGATCATCTGCCAGTTGTACAAATGAGCTGATTTTCATCAATTTAAATATTGATTCTGGAAAAGACTGACAATCTGCAGCCAGGCAATGAAGACTAAAATTCATTTGTGGCACTAATATGGTTTAGCAGCATATCACAGGCAGCAGACTTTTAAATTATTTTAATGTGAATCTATGAACTGGTGTTGCAGTATTTTGCTGAGTGCAGTCAATGTCAATCTCTCTATAAAAACAAAATCATCTTTTCAATTCTGGCTCTAAAAGTATTTAGCAAGTGCTGATTTTCCACTTGTTGATTCCTCCATGTCACTGAGTTCCTGATCTTGGCCTTGCTGCTGTGAGGAAGCAAAGATTACCCACATGAGAGACAATAACACCAGGAGAGTCCATCTGTAGTTATGGTTGCATGCTTTCAAGTAACATGCGAAGGGTAGCATTGGCTGAGGTCTGGAAACACTTCACCTGTTTGTCCACTGATCCACAGCATAGATGTGGCACAGAGGTACTGGAATCATTGATGAGAAAATATAATAATGTTAATGTAGTTTAACTGTCGTTCATTGCTAAAACACAGAACTACATTCATTGTGTAGACTTTTCTGCCAAAAAAACGAGGTGCAGAATGGTAGATTTTTTTGGTAACACTGCACATGCATCTGTTATTTCTTCATTGATCATCATTTATTTTACCGCATGCATTTGTCTATTTTGGTTTTATTCAGAATCTCAGAGATTTGTCTTCACAGACAATGGAAACTTATTGTTTGATACCATTTATGTAGTTGATTCTGGAAATTACACCTGCAACCTCACATACACACTCGATCTGAAACGAATGACAACATTGGTCAGGTATACAGTCTATGGTAGGTCTTTAGACTTTTTCATAAATGTTGATGTCCCTGATGCATTAAACTTTCCTCCCTATTCTACATCACATATGCACTAATGTCTGTTGCAGTCAAATCCAATATTAATTGCTGTTGTCTCAACACTATGCTTGCTTGGAAATTAGAGCCGAATTGTTTCAGGAATACAATGCAACTTTATAATAACTTCTAGGAAAGTAAATATAAAACTTTTCAATTCATATTTATGTATTGAAAGTTTTGCATTTTTGTTTTTTTTTATTGTATAACATTTACTTCCTGTAACAGTCTCATTGAAAAAGAATGAGAAAATTCCACCCAAAGTGTCAACTTGGGCTGGAAGAGCAGTGTGTAGCACCCCGGCTGTGCTGCCAGCTTTTCCCACTGAATTTTTGAATGCCCAGAAAAAGATATTCCAGGAGGTGGGTGCCATGATGTCACGCTGGCAGCGGGACAGTTCTGTGAATGAGCCTACCCCACCAGCAACTTAGGCTCAATAGAGATCGGGGCCCTTTTCTAAAGGGCAATTTGATGTAAAATAAACTTTAAAATTAAAAATGGAGTGACCCCACAAACATAGAACCCTCTTTCACCTGGGAAAGCCCCTACGGCCACTTGAGGCAGGATTTTCTGGCTGTGTTCGCCTCTAGGCCAGATATTCCTGCCTCAGGTCAACGGACCTTTGCATGGTTGGCCCCTGCCTGCTACAATTCCCATGATGGGACGGGATAATTCCTCCCTTGATCTTCAAAATAGGGGGCATTGCCACCTATTTACCTTTGAAACCTCCCAAAAATGTCTCTGGTCTAGATAACCAGTCTAGATATTTCATGTCATCCAGAAGATATTTTTAAAATATTTACAGGCGCTTGTAGTCCTAATCATCTTCTTAGGTCCTAATCATTTCTGTTATTGTCATCATTGCAACTTGTTCCAGTTTCCTGCTTCTTTTCACCATCCCATGTGGGGTGGATTTATCAGTACGGTGACCAGTTTATTATACATCAACCCTGTGTCATTTTAAAACAAAAACAAAGTGAATTACTACCCTGCAACTCTTCTGCAAGGAGCACACCTTCAGCAATGACACATACTGTCTATACCTTTACAACTCCCCACAGATGATGGGATGCCCAAAACACACTTTATGAAGTAATTTTTCACAGGCATTCGGGATACAACTAAAGACTAGTCCTTTTTTTATGGAATGTGGGGCTTGCTAGCTGGGCCAGCATTTATTGCTTTTGATCTGAGTGGCTTGCTAGGCCATTTCAGAGGGTAATTAAGAATCAACCACATTTCTGTGGATCTGGAGTCATGTGTGGGCCAAACAGAGTAAGGATGGCAGATTTCCCTCCCCAAAGGACATTAGTGAACTAAATGGGTTTTTACAAAAATCAACAATGGTTGCATAGTCATCATCAGACTTTTTAATTCCAGATTTTATTGAATTCAAATTTCACCAGCTGCCATGATGGGATTCAAACCCAGATCCCCAGAGCATTACCCTGGGTCTCTGGATTACTTGTTCAGTGACAATACCACTACCCCACCACCTCCCCAAAATCATTGTGTTGAAAGAACCACAGTGATAATGGTTGTAATAACTTACTGAGGATCGTGAAGCGAATTTACCCTACCCTTCTCTATCTCTGTAATGTTTGGAATTCTCTACCCCAATGGGCTTTGGATCAGTTGCAGAGTATATTCAAGACTGTCATTGATAAATTTTGGGCACTTGGGGAATCAAGGGATATAGTTATAGGGTGGGTAAATGGAATTAAGTTTGAAGTTTAGCCATGATCTTATTAAATGATAAGGTAGACTTGACATGGCATATGGACCAATCCACCTTCTATTTCTTACAGTCCTTAGATGCAACTCTAGCTCAATGCTTTTTAGATATTTATCATATTGATACCATTGTCATAACCCATTCCCTTATGTTCAGTGCAAAGGCTTGTCATTTTACTATGCACAGTTGAAGCACATGTATTCTCACTTATTCTATCCCTAGCTACTTTGTAGATGAAATTAAGCTTTCAACTCAAGGTTTTTGGGTCAGCTGACCTTAGCTGTACCTCATACCCAATAACCTCTACAGTCTGGAATGCTTGGCATCAAGTGTCAGGAAAACAGAGGTAGTTTTAAAGTAATTATATTTGTATTGTTAAATATTAGAAATAAGGTATGGATTTAAATGGGTTTAATTTAGTGGTTCTATGTAAGAAGAGTAAAACTGCAGTTAGATTCATGTTAGACAAAGGTCTAACATGTGTGGGGGGTTTGGGTCAGTTTAAACTGTGCTTCTATTGTGCTTAGAGAAGTTATGGCATGAAAAGTAAATAAAAGCTTGGAGAAGGGAAAAGTCATTGCTTAGCAACTGTGGTGTCTTTAGATTAGTAAGGCTTTTGTGATTGTGTTTTAACTGAATTCATAGCAGTTGGTTCTATGAAGCTAGAGAGGGAAACATCTGTATCAGCTTTACTAGAAGAAAAGCCATACCATGAAATAATGGTTAAGAAAACAAGTGCAGAAATCTAAAGGACAGCTAGTTAAGGAAACTAGAGGAATGAAGAGAAGTTTCCAAGAAATCTGAAGTTAATGGAATAGAGAAAATAGAGACTAGAAGAGGATACTGTTCAGTGAAGACAGACAGCCGTAAAAGGAGTTGACTAGTCAGAAGCCAGAAAGATATCTGAAGTTGTTCTAAGATTTGTGATAACTTACTACAGTTTGTGAAATATTAATTTAAATAATTTTGGAAATTGGTGGCTGGATCTCAGAGTTTGTGTAAAAGCATTCATGACAAAGGAAGTCTGAAAGAAGAGGTCGAAAACCTGGAGCTGGATTCTTTATTAAAACAATGGAGTGAAAGCTTTGTTTGAAAGGATAGCTGGAAAAGCTGGATTATTAATGAAAACAGCTGATGAAAAGCACCATTTAAAAGAAGATTTTAAAGCGCATCTGTTTGAGAGCGGAGTTTGGAAGTACTCATGTGACAATCATGTGGAGGAGTTTGAGGAGAAATCCATGGAAGATCAAATGAGTGGCAACTGCCATTTGCTTTCAAAGTGGGGTGTTATCCTTAAAATCGGTGTATAATAGTGAATATAAGGAGAAAAAAGAAATATTGTATTATATTCAAACTTATCATGTTTTTTTTCTTGTTAAAAACGAATTAGCAATCTGGTGAGTCTGTTCCTCCATATTTTCTAAAGAAAAGTAAAAGTTACAATCTTTTGAGCCAGGGTTCCATTCTGGAATCTTCCCGTCAGTGTAATAACACCAACTGGGATTGTAACACAAGTCATTTCTGGATTTTGGAATTTTATGGATTATAGAATGACATTAGTATGCCCAACCAAAACTACGTGAACCGGAAAACACTATAGATCTAAATTTCTTTTCCAAAACAGTGATAAAACATTATAAAGCAATGAAAATGGCTTTACTTATCCAAATACTGTACATTCTATGTATGCTAACAGAAAGCAAAGAGTGGGGGTAAATGGGTGTTTTTCTGGTTGGCGATCAGTGACTAGTGGTGTGCCTCAGGGATCAGTTTTGGGACCGCAATTGTTTACGATTTACATAGATGATTTGGAGTTGGGGACCAAGTGCAGTGTGTCAAAATTCGCAGATGACACTAAGATGAGTGGCAAGAGCAAAGTGTGCAGAGGACGCTGAAACTCTGCAAAGGGATATAGATAGTCGAAGTGAGTGGGCGAGGGTCTGGCAGATGGAGTACAATGTTGGTAAATGTGAGATCATCCAATTTGGTAGGAATAACAGCAAAATGGACTATTATTTAAATGGTAAAAAATTGCAGCATGCTGCTGTGCAGAGGGACCTGGGTGTCCTTGTGCAGGAATCACAAGGAGTTGGTTTGCAGGTGCAGCAGGTAATTAAGAAGGCAAATTGAATTTTGTCCTTCATTGCTAGAGGGATGGAGTTTAAAAACAGTGAGGTTATGTTGCAGCTATATAAGGTGCTGGTGAGGCCATACCTGGAGTACTGTGTACAGTTTTGGTCTCCTTACTTGAGAAAGGATGTACTGGCACTAGAGGGGGTACAGAGGAGATTCACTAAGTTGATTCCGGAGTTGAGAGGGTTGGCTTATGAGGAGAGACTGAGTAGACTGGAGCTATACTCATTGGAATTCAGAAGAATGAGGGGAGATCTTATGGAAACATATAAGATTATGAAGGGAATAGATAAGATAGAAGCAGGAAAGTTGTTTCCACTGGCGGGTGAAACTAGAACTAGGGGGCATGGCCTCAAAATAAGGGGAAGCAGATTTAGGACTGAGTTGAGGAGGAAATTGTTCACACAAAGAGTTGTGAATCTGTGGAATTCCCTGCCCAGTGAAGCAATTGAGGCTACCTCATTGAATGTTTTTAAGGCAAGGATAGATACATTTTTGAACAGTAAAGGAATTAAAGGTTATGGTGAGCGGGCGGGTAAGTGGAGCTGCGTCCATGAAAAGATCAGCCATGATCTTATTGAATGGCGGCGCAGGCTCGAAGGGCCGGATGGCCTGCTCCTGCTCCTAGTTCTTATGTTCTTACGCTTCTTGATGTCATAAACCGTTGAGACACCACATGACACGTCTCATACAAATGTTTCACTGAAGTACCCTTATCTGCTGCCAAAGAAGAGAGAGGGAGAGAGAGAGTTACAGAAAAAGACAGCAAGAGAGAGAGAGAGAGAGAGAGAGCGATCTCCAGAGAGAGAAAACTACAGAAAGAGATGGAGAAATAGACTGACCGAGGAAAAAAGAGACCGTCAGAGACAGAGAAAAATTTGGAGAAATAGAGTGACGCAGAGAGAGAGAGATGTCAACAGTGATTTGATGGATTGGCCATGCTAAATTGCCCCATAGTGTCCATGGAGATGCAAGTTAGGTAGATTGGTGAAAAATAAGTGTGGGGTTACAGGAATCGGTTGTGGGCCTGGGTAAGATGCTCTTTCAGAGAATCAGTGCAGACACAATGGGCTGAATAGCCACTTACTGTAGGGTTTCTATAGATTTTATGGAAAGAAAGAGGACAGCGTGGACAAAGAAATTGTAGAGAAAGCTACACAGTCACTGTGTCAGGTAAACCAATGTCTTCCCAATTTGTTGCGGTGTCTGAGCAATCGAGTCGTGAGTCGATGACTCTGCTCAGACATTTCTGGACAACTGGTGTTTCTGGATGACATATTTCCAGACTTTAGTGGTTGTAGCAGTGCTTTTCAAACCACTTTCCAATGTGACCTCATTTTAAACACTCTCCTCCACACACTCCCTCAGCGACCTCTCTTGCCAATCTCTCCCATTCATATTCACCAGCCTCCCTTCCCAACCCCCTTCCCATCATTCAGTCATTCATTCAGCAGATCCACACTTCTACCTGCCCCTTTTGGAATATTTGTCAGTACCTGTGAAAGAGTGTCGCTATCCAGGGGTGAGCCTGTACACCAGGCAGACTAGAAGAGAAACATAGTAAAGTTTGAAATCACTACTCTCCCCCCCCCCCCCCCCCCCCCCCCAGCTCAGTCACAGGACCTTGAACACAGTCCGAAGATGTGCGGGTTAGGTTGATTGGTCATGCTAAAATTGCCCTTAGCGTCCTGAGATGCGTAGGTTAGAAGGATTAGTGAGTAGATATGTAGGGATGTGGAGGTAGGTCCTGGGTAGGATTTTGGTTGGTGCAGACTCGATGGGCTGAATGGCCTCTTTCTGTACTGTAGGGATTCTATGTTTCTATGATTCTGGTTTTTCCCACATTCTGGAAGTCTCTAGCTATGCTAAATTGGCACACAAACATCGTGGACCCACACAACTCACCACTAGAATTGATTTCTGAGTTTAAAGAGCACTTAGAGCTCACCATCTGCCCCTTGATCCAGTGGGCCACAGCTGTCCTTCCAGTGCCTCCAGACTGCATAGTTTCCACTCCACAGTCACCATTTCTTGGAGGAAGGGGAGCTCCCGACTCCAAATGTGACCTCTGCAACCCCGTAAGACCCACAGTTTGGGAATCCCTGGAATATAGGGTATTTTTGAAAATTCAATCCAATGTCAGAGAAAGGAACTAATGAAAAGTGGAACTTTTTCAAGGAACAAATACTGGGTGTCCTTGATAGGTATGTCCCTGTCAGGCAGGGAGGAAATGGCCGAGTGAGGGAACCATGGTTCACGAAAGAGGTGGAATGTCTTGTGAAAAGGAAGAGGGAAGTTTATGTAGGGATGAGGAAACAAGGTTCAGATGGCTCGATTGAGGGTTACAAGTTAGCAAGGAATGAGCTGAAAAAGGGGCTTAGGAGAGCTAGGAGGGGACACGAGAAGTCCTTGGCGGGTCGGATCAAGGAAAACCCCAAGGCTTTTTACTCTTATGTGAGGAATAAAAGAATGACCAGGGTGAGGTTAGGGCCGGTCAAGGACAGTAGTGGGAACTTGTGTATGGAGTCAGTAGAGATAGGCGAGGTGATGAATGAATACTTTTCTTCAGTGTTCACCAAGGAGGGGGGCCATGTTTTTGAGGAAGAGAAGGTGTTACAGGCTAATAGGCTGGAGGAAATAGATGTTCGGAGGGAGGATGCCCTGGCAGTTTTGAATAAACTGAAGGTCGATAAGTCCCCTGGGCCTGATGAAATGTATCCTAGGATTCTTTGGGAGGCAAGGGATGAGAATGCAGAGCCTTTGGCTTTGATCTTTGGGTCCTCGCTGTCCACGGGGATGGTGCCAGAAGACTGGAGAATGGCGAATGTTGTTCCTCTGTTTAAGAATGGGAATAGAAATGACCCTGGTAATTATAGACCGGTTAGTCTTACTTCGGTGCTTGGTAAATTGATGGAAAAGGTCCTTAGAGATGGGATTTACGACCATTTAGAAAGATGCGGATTAATCCGGGATAGTCAGCACGGATTCGTGAAGGGCAAGTCGTGCCTCACAAATTTGATAGAATTTTTTGAGGATGTAACTAAGTGTATTGATGAAGGTAGGGCAGTTGATGTCATATACATGGATTTTAGTAAGGCGTTTGATAAGGTCCCCCATGGTCGGCTTATGATGAAACTGAGGAGGTGTGGGATAGAGGGAAAGTTGGCCGATTGGATAGGTAACTGGCTGTCTGATCGAAGACAGAGGGTGGTGGTGGATGGAAAATTTTCGGATTGGAGGCAGGTTGCTAGCGGAGTGCCACAGGGATCGGTGCTTGGTCCTCTGCTCTTTGTGACTTTTATTAATGACTTAGAGGAGGGGGCTGAAGGGTGGATCAGTAAATTTGCTGATGACACCAAGATTGGTGGAGTAGTGGATGAGGTGGAGGGCTGTTGTAGGCTGCAAAGAGACATAGATAGGATGCAAAGCTGGGCTGAAAAATGGCAAATGGAGTTTAACCCTGATAAATGTGAGGTGATTCATTTTGGTAGGACTAATTTAAATGTGGATTACAGGGTCAAAGGTAGGGTTCTGAAGACTGTGGAGGAACAGAGAGATCTTGGGGTCCATATCCACAGATCTCTAAAGGTTGCCACTCAAGTGGATAGAGCTGTGAAGAAGGCCTATAGTGTGTTAGCTTTTATTAACAGGGGGTTGGAGTTTAAGAGCCGTGGGGTTATGCTGCAACTGTACAGGACCTTGGTGAGACCACATTTGGAATATTGTGTGCAGTTCTGGTCACCTCACTATAAGAAGGATGTGGAAGCACTGGAAAGAGTGCAGAGGAGATTTACCAGGATGCTGCCTGGTTTGGAGGGTAAGTCTTATGAGGAAAGGTTGAGGGAGCTAGGGCTGTTCTCTCTGGAGTGGAGGAGGCTGAGGGGAGACTTAATAGAGGTTTATAAAATGATGAAGGGGATAGATATAGTGAACGTTCAAAGACTATTTCCTCGGGTGGATGGAGCTATTACAAGGGGGCATAACTATAGGGTTCGTGGTGGGAGATACAGGAAGGATATCAGAGGTAGGTTCTTTACGCAGAGAGTGGTTGGGGTGTGGAATGGACTGCCTGCAGTGATAGTGGAGTCAGACACTTTAGGAACATTTAAGCGGTTATTGGATAGGCACATGGAGCACACCAGGATGATAGGAAGTGGGATAGCTTGATCTTGGTTTCAGATAAAGCTCGGCACAACATCGTGGGCCGAAGGGCCTGTTCTGTGCTGTACTGTTCTATGTTCTATGTTCTATATCTTAATCACATTGTAGACATTTTTCAATTTGGGTAAAATGTTCTGGCCCCAAACCAAACTTTTGCAGGAGGCACCTGCTTGGCAAATGCTGTCCATTTTCCAAGTCCTAATTACTGTCGAGAGATTCCTGTTGGAAAGTGTGTGCATGTGACGATCGGGTAAAATTAAAATTAGGCTTTACTGTGATGCTGCTCACTGCCAAATAGCCTACTGACACTCTATAGAGTATCATATGGTGATTCATATTTGGACAAGGTACTGAGAGTTACTTTATTTTGGTTTGAGACAGCACCTTTAAAGAGGAGGTGAGCAAACTGAAAATTATGCGGTTTGCTTTTTGTTACCCCTTTACGGAAATGATAACACTTCTTAACGGATTAGTCATTTTTCTTTCTGTTTATTATGTCATTTTTCTCTTTTCTAATTGGATGTATTCTATTTTTTTATTCATCAAATATTTCCCTCTGATTTTAATTCTTCCTCATTTGTATTCCAACAAAAAATTGTCAAATTATACCGCAGCAAAAAAAATTGAAGAACCCAATGCCAGGGCACACTCTGCCTAGTCTTAGCCTACGAATAGATTGACCTGTCCTGTACTGGTGGCATCTCTTCCGGTTATCCCACAGTGTTGAGTTTAACTTCCTAATCAATCAGTGCATCATCCAAATTCAGAGCCCTCCCCACCCACTCAATCCAAGCCTCACATAGTCAGTATCCATCCTCACCCTAGGTGTGTCAACATGAGCCCCTATGCTCCACACCTGCCCACCTTCCCCACAGTGGCTGACCTTCTCACCAGCTAATGGGCAGCACCACAGAAGAAGATCAAGTGGTACATCTGAAAAAGAAAGAAAATCTCAAAAGGTTTATGGTGTTCTGAAATAATAAACTTGTTAATCTTTGTTAAAGTCTATTTTTAAACCGGGGGATCTACCCTAGCTGCATATCTAAGTGATCCCACAACCAATGGTGCTCTGTAGTCCTGCCACATCTAGCTGTGAATGGTGGTGGATAATTAAACAACTAACTGGAGGAGGAGGAGATGCCATAAATATCCCCATCCATAATGATTGACCAGAAACTGAACTGGACAAGCCATATAAGTACTGTGGTGACAAGAACAGGTCAGAACAAGGGAATTTTGAAGTGAGTAATTCACCTCCTGACTCCCCAAAGCCTATGTACCATCTACAAAACACAAGTCAGGAGTGTGGTGGAATACCTTCCACTTACTTGAATGAGTGTAGGTCCAACAACACACAAGAAAATTGACACCATTCAGGACAAAACAGCCCCATTGATTGGCATCTCATCCACCATCTTCATCATTCACTCCCTCAACACAGGTCCACAGGTGTAGCAGTGTTATCACCTACAAGATGGGTCTTTCAACAGCACCTTCCAAACTCATGATCTCTGCCACATAGGGATAAGGGTAAGAATAAGGGCTGCAGATACATGGGAAGACCACCACCCCCCAATTCCTCTTCAAGCCACTCACCATCCTGACTTGGAACTATTACACCATTTCTTCACTGTTGCTGGACCAAAATCCTGGAACTCCCTCCCTGACAGCACTGTGGGTGTAGCTACACCATATGTACTGCAGCGGTTCAAGGATGTGGCTCACCATTACATTCTGAAGGGCATTTACGGATGGACATTAAATGCTGTCCCAGGCAACAACATCCACACCCCATGAAAATATTTTTTTAAAATCATCTTTCTGGGTTAGTTATTATTAATCGGTTTAGTGCCATGGTCAGTTATCTTGCAGCATAGTAATATATTTGTTGTTGCTCATTTGTTTTTAAGTGTATCACAACCCCAAAAAAAGTGTTCGGCTGGAAGCAGATTTCTACACAACTAAATGCAACAATAATGAGATAACTAAGTTTGAGAAACATTTGCAGAAACAGCTTGAAGATGCTGTCCAGGACTTACAGTGTGAAGTGCACCACTGGAATTCAGCCTGTCACAGTATAAAACCATCAAAGACATCACTGAGTCATATATTTAATTTCCAATTCATTGGTATGTAAAGTTTATTGCAAACCAATATTCATTCTCACCCATATGCTTTACAAGGTTGAACGCAGCCTCAAAGAAATAAGATAGAAGTCAGTCAGTTTTCTCCTCCATTTTTACCTTTATTTTTCTTCCCTGTCCCCATCCTTAACATGTGTCTCATATTCTGGTACAGTTGTATACATATTGGCATTGCTGGTTCCTCAATCAATTATTAACCATTGCTGTGATCCTTGAGGTGGAACATTAGCAAGTACTTCAATTGCAAGACAGCTGATTTGTTCACATCCAACATCTGCACTCATCTATCAGAGACTAATGATCAAGTTGGAATTGTGAACACACAACTTGATTTGATTTATTATTGCCACATGTATTAACATACAGTGAAAAGTATTGTTTCTTGCGCGCTATACAGACAAAACATACCGTTCATAGAGAAGGAAATGAGAGAGTGCAGAATGTAGTGTTACAGTCATGGCTAGGGTCTAGAGAAAGATCAACTTAATGCAAGGTAGATCCATTCAAAAGTCTGACAGCAGCAGGGAAGAAGCTGTCCTTGAGTCTGTTGGTATGTGACCTCAGACTTTTGTATCTTTTTCCCGACGGAAGAAGGTGGAAGAGAGAATGTCTGCGGTGCGTGGGGTCCTTAATTATGCTGGCTGCTTTGCCGAGGCAGCGGGAAGTGTAGACAGAGTCAGTGGATGGGAGGCTGGTTTGAGTGATGGATTGGGCTACATTCACGACCTTCTGTAGTTTCTTGCAGTCTTGGGCAGATCAGGAGCTATACCAAGCTGTGATACAAACAGAAAGAATGCTTTCTGTTGTGCATCTGTAAAAGTTGGTGAGAGTCGTAGCTGACATGCCAAATTTCCTTAGTTCTGAGAAAGTTGAGTGTTGGTGGGCTTTCTTAATTATTGTGTCAGCGTGGGGGGACCAGGACAGGTTGTTGGTGATATGGACGCCTAAAAACATGAAGCTCTTGACCCTTTCTACTTCACCCCTGTTGATGTAGACAGGGTGCAGAGTGGCTTGTAGATGATTCAGGATATGGAAGGAAGAAAAAAGTCTGGTTTGCAAGTTTATTCCTTGCAATGCCGCCTTATTTATATCACAATTCTCTATTTGTACCTTTTTCAAGAAAAAGGTTTAGAATCAAATTTTAGTTATGAGCTTAAAATTTCTTGCGAAATTATTTGTCAATTGATCAGTTAGCATGAAGAGGGCAATTACATTAAGTAAATCACCATGCAGTGCTCGCAAAACATTGGTTCGATGAGGTTGAATTCCGGTAATTACTCAACATCATGTAAGACAAATGTGGAGAATTTGATGTACGGGGACGTGAGGACTGAACTGGCATGATTTTTTCCTTATTCATTTGTGGGACATGGGCGTCACTGGCTGGCCAGCATTTATTGCTCATCCCTAGTTGCCCTTGTTCAGAGAGCAGTTGAGAGTCAACCCATTGCTGGGGCTCTGGAGTCACATGTAAGCCAGACCAGGTAAGAATGGCAGATTTTCCTCCCTGAAGGACATTAGTGAACAAGATGGGTTTTTCCGATAATCGACAATGATTCAGTAGATTCTTAATGCCAGATATTTTTTATTGAATTCAAATTCCGGGTTCCCAGGACATTAGCTGAGTTTCTGGATTAATAGTCTAGCGATAATACCACTAGCCTATTGCCTCCCCTGAATATTCTGGCGGAAGTAAATAATTCAAAGGTATAAATAAGGAAATTGGGGCGCTCTTCCTGTGTACTCACCAATTTCCTTCCTTTAATCAACACCACCAGAACAACTCAGTGCTTTTCCTATATCTGAAACCTTGCTGGATTTACAGTGGTTTGCCCACAAAAATAATGTTGATTCTTGTTTCAAAAGTACTTCCTGTTTTTGGAAAATTCTGATAGTCTGAGAATGCGAAAGATGCTATAAAAGTTCAAGTTCTTTTAATCTTTTCTGATCATTAGTTCCTCTTGAATGTTCTTATAGTTTTGGAGCAGAATAAAAATATTGCTTTTTTTTCTCTGCATGAAACAACCAAATTTCTTGACTTACTTAAAAGCAGCTGAACATTTCTGGCATCAGAAGCTCCTAATAGTAAAATAACTTTAAATGAGACAAGATTCCTAAATGATCATATATACCAAATGGGGTTTTCCCACTATTTCTTTCTCCTCCATACCACCCTTAGGGCGAAATTTTCTGATATTTTTTCAGAGTATCAGACGCTGACTGAAAACCAGTGTGCAGCTCCCAGCTACACAGCCAAAATTTTAGATCAGATCTGGCACTCTGAAAAAAAAAATCAGTGAGTGGGGATTATGCCGTCAGTCTGGTGGAGGGGTTGCGGGGGGGGGGGGGGGGGGGTTTGATAAAGCCGACAAGGCTGGCTTCACAGAGACCAGGGCACCATCTTTAAAGGGTGCCCCAATCAGTACAGAAAGTAAACGCCCCCCAGACTTCCCCGCCCCCTCTTTCACCCATGGACACGGAGGACCCCTCTCACAAGCATCGCTGGCTCATCCCTCAACACAGCACAAATAATGGGGCTCTCCCACCTTCCCCCCACTACAGCATAAGCATCAAGGCCGCCCCCCCATCAAACATAATGGGAAACCCCCCCCCCCACATGGGGCTCCCAGAGTGCCCATCCCAGCACAGGTTGGCACTGCCAGGTTGGCACTGCCTGGGCATGTCCCCCAGGGATTAGACCTACTTTTGTGCCCCCCAGGAGTCCCCTCGACTGATTCATGCTTTTATAAACCTGTTATAAACCTCACTGTCGTGACATCACATCGGTAAGCTATGAATATTCAGTGAGGGGATCATGTGGCGGGGGGGTGGTGGGGAGCTCGCTAATTACATCAAAATATATTGCAATGTATTACAATTAGGTTTTCGCCCTTTGTGGGTGGAAACCTTGTTACATCACCGGCAAGGGGCATGGAAAATCGGAAAGCGAAATCTCGCCAGTGAGAATCTCGTTTCCTGATTCTCACGAGATTTTGTGCCTCCATCCCCACCTGCACTGACGGTGAACACCGGTGCAAAATCGTCCTTTCAGTATCACTTGCTGACTTCCCAAATGGTAGCTGAGATTGGAACACTGTGTGGGAAATGATGGGAACTTGGAACCTCCCATGTATATCAATGTTCTTACATTGAGTTGTGTTGATATCATTCAATTGTACTGCTAGGTGAAATAATATATCTCTGAGATAAAGTAAAAATATATAGTTAGAGAAACTCTCTTTTCTTTTGCAGTATTTCCATTTGCACTTGGCTGGGCAGATCAGTGTAATGATTCAGAGTGTGACCAACAGTCTGAAGACCGTGTTAAAAAGGTACTATTGTATCCATCTTTATTACCATTTCGCACAATGTTCATTCTCAGAATTAGAATTAAGTAATTTACCATAGTAATCCAATTGTTAATTCCCTATACTAAAATCTTTGGGTCCAATTGTTGACCTACACACTTGTAAAAATAAGCAGCACTGTTGTTAAATTAAACAAGGCTCTATTTCAACCAAGTGTCACACCCTTGTCCAATTGCATGCTTCTGGCATTGTTTAGATTGGCATTTAGATAGTCTATGATTTTCCAGTCATTTAAATTAACGGTCAAAAAAGTATACACTTTTTGTGGACCCAAGCTTCCAAAATGCCTCCAAAGACTAAATTTTGTCAGGGAATTTTGGGTGGCACGGTAGCACAGTGGTTAGCACTGCTGCTTCACAGCTCCAGAGACCTGGGTTCGATTCCCGGCTTGGGTCACTGTCTGTGTGGAGTTTGCACATTCTCCTCGTGTCTGCGTGGGTTTCCTCCGGGTGCTCCGGTTTCCTCCCACAGTCCAAAGATGTGCGGGTTAGGTTGATTGGCCATGCTAAAATTGCCCCTCAGTGTCCTGGGATGCGTAGATTAGAGGGATTAGCGGGTAAAATATGTAGGGATATGGGGGTAGGGCCTGGGTGGGATTGTGGTCTGTGCAGACTTGATGGGCCGAATGGCCTCTTTCTGTACTGTAGGGTTTCTATGGAAGCCCATCCATATTTTCATTCAGTCCGGCAGCTAGTTAGCTGCCGTCAGGGTTCCTGGTCCTTTAAATCATGGGAGCCCAGCCTCAAGAAATGCCAGACAATTGGAGGGCCTGAGGCTCTTCAGTCTCAGTAGCTCCACTGGGAGCAGTAGCCATGCTGGAAATGCACCTAGGGTCACAGAGATGGAGCCTGTTCTCCAAAGATGTGAGTGAGTTTATGGTATCTCCAGGGCAGGTCATGCAGCCCTAATGAGGGTGCTATTTGTTGATGTGGAGGTAGCCATTCTCAGGGACCATTCTATGAGCCACCTAGTGCCAGAATAGAAGCCCCCTCTAAACCCTCCCCCTCCTGGCAGAGCCCATATGGCTGAGGGCCCATCTACTGCTGGTAAAATGCTAGTGGCAAGGGAAAGAGGTCCTTAACTGGCTACTTAACAGCAAAATTGAGCTGGAGGGGCATCCTCCACCTGCCCTGATGCTGGCAGAAAGCCATCTGGTGGAAAGATAACAGGCCCCCCACCTGAAACATCCCTCACGATTCTGCAGCCTCACTGCCTCGTACCCAATCTCGAGGGCTGGTAAAAGTCAGTCCCTCGTGAGAAAGGTTTCCAATTATAAAATAAGCCAAAATATGATCCTATTTTACAGAAAGCAAAAGAAATAAAGGGAAAAGGTAGCTTAGAGAGAAATAAAAGTGAACAAAAAATAATTTACAATTAATTGCTTTTCTGCTACCTTAATGTTAGGAATAATTAACTATAATTAACTCAAAATGCCCCATAAAATGTAAAAAAATGATCCTAGTTTATTCACTCTTCTAATTCTTCTGATACAGGCTTCCAATGGAGTTCCTGAAAATACATTGGCCAGGATTTTGCAAGGCCTGCCCACCACTGGGATTGTCCTCCCTGCCAAAAGTCATTGGACTTTTGGCTGGCCCGCCACATCCCCCTCCACGGCAGGGCTGGAAAATCCCTGCCTTTGGAAATTTGAGCACATAAAGTGCACTCATTACTGACCATTAATTTCAATGGCTGGAAAATTATATACAGTTACCTATGAAATGAAACCTGAACACTCATGAATGTTGTGAGATATTGTTTAATTATAGTGTTACACTCTGGTGAGCCAAATGTGCTGACCCACCACTGCTGTCCTGCCTTCACCAAATAATAATGAATATCATGCTATAATATCGTTATGCTCTCTATGAGATAATTATAGCAAATTATTGATGGTGCAAACTTAGAACACAATACTAAAAGAACTTTGTTCTTTGTTCTAATTGAATCATTCCAAAAGCAATCAAATTATTCATGCATGTTACATGTAAAGCTTTGTTGGGAACAGTTTTTCATTGATGTCCGAGTGTTTCTATATGGATGAGGTGACATTCCTGCCTGCTGCACAAAATCTATAGGTTCATTCCGGAAACTGAAAATGTTAAATATTGGACTAAAGGTGTGCAGCCTGGCAGTACCTTTACAAGAACAACAATTTGCATTCATATATTATTTTTAACTTGGAAAAATATTACCCCAGGTGCTTCACAGTAAGTAAGTACTACAAGTGGCTTAAAGAAATGTTGGGGATATCTTGCTTTCCAATATTCTATCACCCAAATAAGGCTTTCCAGTTCACAGAGGACATTGGCTACTGAGCTCAAGGTAAGATTGGAAGGAATGATAAAAATCTCAGCTGAGAAAGTGTGTTATAAAGGAAGGTCTAACAAAAGAGGTCAGAATCAGAAGAAGAATGTTGTAGGGGGAAATATAGAGATATGAAGAGCATGGTGATGGACAAATTATGAACACTAGGATGAACATTTTTAATTTAAGAAGCTGGGTATTGAGAGCCAATGTAAGTCAGTGAAAATGGAGTGACAGACAAAGGGAACCTGGTTTGAGATGGATGGGCAGCAGAGGTTTGGATTTATCTGAAATTTATGAATGAGGGTTTTGTGGCAGATGTGATGAGATAGGTGCAGAGGTGGAAAATCTTGGTGTTGATAATGATATGCAGACTTAGCTCAGAATTGAACAGGAAGTAGAGGTTGTGAACAGTGGATCCAGAAAGGCAGATGGTGTCACTAGTGAAGATACAAATTTACGAATTAGGAGTAGGCCACTCGGCCTTTAGAGCTGCTCTGCCATTCAATAAGATCATGACTGATCTGATTTCAACCTCAACTCCACATTCCTACCTACCCACGATAACCTTTCACCCCTCGCTTATCAAGAATCTATCTACCTCTACCGTAAAATTATTCAAGGACTCTGATTCCTCCACCTTTTGAGGAAGAGAATTCCAAAGACTTAGGTCCCTCAACGAGAAAAGAAAATCTCATCTGTCCTAAATGGGTGATTCCTTATTTTTAGTCCCTAGTACTAGATTCTCCCACAACTGGAAACACCCTCTCCACATCGACCCTGTCAAGAGCCCTCAGGATCTCATATGTTTCAATCAAGTTTCCTCTTTCTCTTCTAAACTCCAATGGATACAAGCCTAGCCTGCCCAGCCTTTCTTCATAGGACAACCTGCCCATTAAAAGTAATTGTTTAGGAAACCGCCTCTGAATTACAGAGCTGGTTTGTGGAACAGGCCAAAGGTAGTGCCTTCAGGCTTCCCATTGTTTAGCTGGAGAAAGTTACAGAACACCCAAGGCCAAATGTCAGACAAGCAATCTGATAGCATAGATGCAGTCACAAAGTTGAGAGAGGAGTGAATAGGTGCAACTGTATAAATGTGGAAGCTGACCCATGAATGCAGATAATGTGCCAGCATGTACATAAGGAAAAGATAAAGGACGATGGCTGGATCCTTGGGTAATTCAGAGGTAGTGGTGCAGTGATAGCAAAAGAAGCCATTGCTAAGATGCTCCATTATGACTCAATAGATAGATCTAAATGAGGACAGCTCCATTGAGCTGGAAGACGATGAATCATTAAATAGGCAGATATGATAAACTATATGAAAGATTGCATAGATGTCAGAGGAGATGAAGGAGGTCACAGAGAATGTTATTGTCAACTTGGTTAAAACCATTTTGAACAGTTTTTGGAAGGATTTAAACAGGAGAGATGGGCATGATCTGTGTGGCAACATATTTTGTGCTAAAAGCTTTTCATTTCATAGATGTTAACCTTGAGACAATAGCTATCCTCATCCCTCGAGATTCCTTAATGTGTTAGTCACACATGTGTTAGTTATTTTAGTCTGTAGGACTGTAGGACTCTATTTTGACACTCATGCCATTCAAAGGAGACAGGATATGTTGGAAATTCCTAAGTAATGTTTGTGCACAATTTACTGCAATAAAGGGAAGAAGACAAATTTCTGTTCATCGTTGAAGGCTGTATTCCAAAGGGTGGATTTAAATCAAATAACTGTCAGACTACGAAGGAGGAATATAAAAAAACTAACACAAAATATGTAAAAATCACCTTTTTCATTAAATTAAATTCAATGCATCATTGATAAACATGAATTGCAAAAACAAGGAAAATCAGAGGTATTTTAAGAAGATTTAGGCTGGAATTATGTGATCTTTCCTTACTTTATGTAGAAGACTACAGCTTACTGCATTAGTCTGCATGCTTTTCTCCTGTCAATAACATTAGTTATACTGGGAATTATTCAGCTGAAGAAACAATACAATTACAAATATATTGTGTAGTGCTGTAAAATTATGTATAGAAATGTGAAACTTTTGTTGTAACTTTATGATATTGCCACACTTGAAACACTGAAGTGATGCAGAATTTTTTAGACTTGGATATGGTTTAGACCATTGGCTCATTATGTTTTGAGTCCTCTGCTATGTGATAAATTTGCTCAGGCTTTTTATACTGAACAGAGGAAAAGACCTGAGGGACTCTTAAATGTTGCTCACACTTCCTTTGGAAATGTGGGAAAAATGACCAAAAGACAAAGATTATGGTTAACTTGCATACTTAAGTACAAAAATATTCTACAATGCCTTCAACATGGTTTAGTGCCAATCCTGCAAGGATTCCTTCTGGACAAAACCACAGCAAAAAATCATCATGCATCAAGGAGCCTATCCTGACCTATACCAATTGTATCTGGGTAAATAACTAATAAATTTTCAATTTTTTTCTCGGATGTGCATGCCAGTGCTGGAAAATGGAATGCTATTCTATTTTTGGTACTGGTGCCAGTATAAAGCACCTTCAAGTTATGCTTAGTTTGCCGAGTAACCTTACTGTGAGTTGAATTCTGCACTGATGTGATATTTCTTTAACCCCTCACCAGATATTCTTATGACCTCTAAGTAAGATTGCTAAGTAATCTGCAAAAGACAAATCAAAATCATGAACCTGTTTATAACGAACAGATTTATGATTTTGCTACATCTACTGCATAAGCAGATTCTTCACCCATTATTCACTTTGTTCTGGGAACCTAGAGCTCAAGCACTGGAAACCAGACTGAGATTGATCACTTTACAAAGGATGGTTACAGATATTGGAACAAAGAACAGTACAGCACAGGAAACAGGCCCTTCGGCCCTCCAAGCCTGTGCCGCTCCTTGGTCCAACTAGACCAATCGTTTGTATCCCTCCATTCCCAGGCTGCTCATGTGACTATCCAGGTAAGTCTTAAATGATGTCAGCGTGCCTGCCTCCACCACCCTACTTGGCAGCGCATTCCAGGCCCCCACCACCCTCTGTGTAAAAAACGTCCCTCTGATATCTGAGTTATACTTCGCCCCTCTCAGCTTGAGCCCGTGACCCCTCGTGATCGTCACCTCCGACCTGGGAAAAAGCTTCCCACTGTTCACCCTATCTATACCCTTCATAATCTTGTACACCTCTATTTGATCTCCCCTCATTCTCCGTCTTTCCAAGGAGAACAACCCCAGTCTACCCAATCTCTCCTCATAGCTAAGACCCTCCATACCAGGCAACGTCCTGGTAAACCTTCTCTGCACTCTCTCTAACACCTCCACATCCTTCTGGTAGTGCGGCGACCAGAACTGGACGCAGTACTCCAAATGTGGCCTAACCAGCGTTCTATACAGCTGCATCATCAGACTCCAGCTTTTATACTCTATACCCCGTCCTATAAAGGCAAGCATAGCATATGCCTTCTTCACCACCTTCTCCACCTGTGTTGCCACCTTCAAGGATTTGTGGACTTGCACACCTAGGTCCCTCTGTGTTTCTATACTCCTGATGACTCTGCCATTTATTGTATAACTCCTCCCTACATTATTTCTTCCAAAATGCATCACTTCGCATTTATCCGGATTAAACTCCATCTGCCACCTCTCCGCCCAATTTTCCAGCCTATCTATATCCTGCTGTATTGCCCGACAATGCTCTTCGCTATCCGCAAGTCCAGCCATCTTCGTGTCATCCGCAAACTTGTTGATTACACCAGTTACACCTTCTTCCAAATCATTTATATATATCACAAATAGCAGAGGTCCCAGTACAGAGCCCTGCGGAACACCACTGGTCACAGACCTCCAGCCGGAAAAAGACCCTTCGACCACTACCCTCTGTCTCCTATGGCCAAGCCAGTTCTCCACCCATCGAGCCACTTCTCCTTGTATCCCATGAGCCTTAACCTTCTTAACCAACCTGCCATGTGGGACTTTGTCAAATGCCTTACTGAAATCCATATAGATGACATCCACGGCCCTTCCTTCATCAACCGTTTTTGTCACTTCCTCAAAAAACTCCACCAAATTTGTAAGGCACGACCTCCCTCTTACAAAACCATGCTGTCTGTCACTAATGAGATTGTTCCGTTCTAAATGCACATACATCCTGTCTCTAAGAATCCTCTCCAACAACTTCCCTACCACGGACGTCAAGCTCACCGGCCTATAATTCCCTGGGTTATCCCTGCTACCCTTCTTAAACAACAGGACCACATTCGCTATCCTCCAATCCTCAGGGACCTCACCCGTATCCAAAGAAGCGACAAAGATTTCCGTCAGAGGCCCAGCAATTTCATCTCTCGTCTCCCTGAGCAGTCGAGGATAGATGCCATCAGGCCCTGGGAAGAGGACACTTCATGCCATTCCATCCAAACTGAATTCAGATACTAATCTCAGATGTGAAAGTAAACTATACCACGTGATCCCATTGCATTTTCATTCCTAACAAAGATTATAATAATGATCATCATTAATTATAATTCATTTTACTTCACAGATCTTAAAGTGAATTTCGAAAGCGGAGAAAAAACTAGATAACAGAAAAGATGCCAAATCCTGTAAAACACTAATAAAAATAATTTGACCAACTGAATCCTGAAACACCCTTGAGAAAAAGGATAATTTCATGGCCATCTAATACCATAGGCCTTAATAGCACATTGATGCATCAAATTTCCCCCTCCCCATTTGGAAAATAGCCAAATAATCATATTACATTCAATAACTACAGGTACGTTATAGAATTTTTAATGGATTTTTTCAACTGTCTCTGTCCCCCATGGTCTCATCATGGATGAACAAAATTCCCTCCAACTAAATATTGGAGAGCCAAAGTCTTTGGTCACCATCACAAACTACACTCCCTAGACAAATTGAAACTCTCTTCCTGGCAACTGTCTGATGTTGAATCAGTCTCTGTGGTAAATCAGGCTGCTATATCTAACCCTAAAATAAGCTTCCAGCCACACAGCCATTCCATCAAGTGGACCACCTCCACATTCTACAGACCAGAAACTCAAAGTCATACAAAATTCTGCCACCTGTGCCTTAACTCGCACAAAGGACTGGATTTCATGTTCCAGCAGGTTTGAAGGTGCAAAATCCAGCTGATGACCTTCCTGCCACCTATCCACCCACCTGGGCAGGCCATCTCGCACCTCCTCCAACCTGTCTGAAATTTTACAGTGAGTGGGGTGGGGATAGAAACATAGAAAAGAGGAGCAGGAGTAGGCAATCAGCCCTTCGAGCCTGATCCCTCATTCATTATGATCATGGCTGATCTTCGTAATCTGTTTCCACTTTCGCCCCATATCCTTTGACCCATTTAGCTCCAAGAGCTATATCTAGTCCTTCTTGAAATCATACAATGTTTTGGCCTCAACTGCTTGCTGTGTTATAGAACTCCACAGACTCACCACTCTCTGGGTGAAGAAATTTCTCCTAATCTCAGTCGTAAATGGTTTACCCTGTATTCTTAGGCTATTATCCCTGGTTCTGGACTCCCCCACCATCAGGAACATCTTTCTTGCATCTACCCTGTTTAGTCCTGTTAGAATTTTCTAGATTGCTATGAGATCCACTCTCATTCTTCAGCAAATATAATCCTAACTGACTCAATCTTTCCTCGTACATCACTCTCGCCATCCTAGGAATCAATCTGGTAAACTTTCCTCTCGAGCGAAAACATCCTTCTTCAGATAAGGAGACCAAAACTCCTCAAAATATTCCAGGTGTGGTCTCACCAAGGCCCTGTATAATTGCAGCAAAGCATTCCCTTTGACCTATGGTGTTAGATGGCCATGAAATTACCTTTTTCCTCAAGGATATTTCTGGATTCAGTTAATCAAAAAACTTTTATTAGTGTTTTACAAGGATTTGGCATCTTTTCTGTTAGCTAGTTCTTTCTCCACTTTAAGATAATTTAAGAAAAATTAGGATCCTGTGTTCGAATCCGCATGCTATGAAGGCCAACATAACATTTGCACCCATCAAAGGTCAACCCCACCCTTGACCCTCCCCCCAGCCTCCCACACCTACTCAAGAAGATGCCCAACTCAGGATTCATCTGGGCTCCTTGGGATAGTGGGATTACCTGTTGTCCTATCAGTTGCAACCACTCCCACTGGCATTCATAGGATTACAGAGCTGCGAGCTGGCAGTTGTTGAGGTGGCACTGCCTTCCAAGATAGAGGTGGAAGACTTGCCTTAGAACATAGAACAGTACAGCACAGAACAGGCCCTTCGGCCCACGATGTTGTGCCGAGCTTTATCTGAAACCCAGATCAAGCTATTTCCTCCCTATCATCCTGAAGTGCTCCATGCGCCTATCCAATAGCTTCTTAAATGTTCCTAAAGTTTCTGACTCCACTATCCCTGCAGGCAGTCCATTCCACACCCCAACCACTCTCTGAGTAAAAAACCTACCTTGGACATCCTTCCTATATCTCCCACCATGAACCCTATAGTTATGCCCCCTAGTTACCGCTCCATTCACCCGAGGAAATAGTCTTTGAACATTCACTCTATCTATCCCCCTCATCATCTTATAAACCTCTATCAAGTCTCCTCTCAACCTCCTCCGCTCCAAAGAGAAAAGCCCAAGTTCCCTCAACCTTTCCTTGTAAGACCTACCCTCCAAACCAGGCAGCATCCTGGTAAGTCTCCTTTGCACTCTTTCCAGTGTCTCCACATCATTCTTGTAGTGAGGTGACCAGAACTGCACACAATATTCCAAATGTGGTCTCACCAAGGTCCTGTACAGTTGCAGCATAACCCCACGGCTCTTAAACTCAAACCCCCTGTTAATGAACGCCAACACACTATAGGCCTTCTTCACGGCTCTATCCACTTGAGTGGCAACCTTCAGAGATCTATGGATATGATCCCCAAGATCTCTCTGTTCCTCCACATTCTTCAGAACCCTACCTTTGACCCTGTAATCCACATTTAAATTTGTCCTACCAAAATGAATCACCTCACATTTGTCAGGGTTAAACTCCATTTGCCATTTTTTAGCCCAGCTCTGCATCCTATCTATATCTCTTTGCAGCCTACAACAGCCCTCCACCTCATCCACTACTCCACCAATCTTGGTGTCATCAGCAAATTTACTGATCCACCCTTCAGCCACCTCCTCCAAGTCATTTATAAAAATTACAATAGCAGAGGACCAAGCACTGATCCCTGTGGCACTCCGCTGGTAACCGGTTTCCAGTCCGAAAATTTTCCATCCACCACCACTCTCTGTCTTCTGTTAGATAGCCAGTTACCTATCCAATCGGCCAAACTTCCCTCTATCCCACACATCCTTACTTTCTTCATAAGCCGACCGTGGGGGACTTTATCAAACGCCTTACTAAAATCCATGTATATGACATCAACTGCACTACCTTCATCTACACACTTAGTTACCTCCTCAAAAAATTCTATCAAATTTGTGAGGCAAGACTTGCCCTTCACAAATCCGTGCTGACTATCCCGGATTAAGCTGCATCTTTCTAAATGGTCGTAAATCCTATCCCTAACGACCTTTTCCATCAACTTACCAACCTTAAAGCAATGAATATTGTTCCTATCTATCTTTAGCTCTCCCTTTTCCCTTGACTACGTGCTGCACCTTGTGAGTATCATTTGTCGACATGGGGTCAGAAATTTGTTTTGGGTGGTGGCACCAAAGGAGCGGTATCAGGTCATTTGCCTGTTTAATATGATGCTTGATATTCAGTTGCAGTATTGGTGCTGGCATATAACAGGGCAGCCAACTCAACACTGCCTGTTTTGCGCCACTGCTGACACAAATTTCTACTCTATGGGGTCAACTTTTGTACTTACGTTGAAGACATCCAGCTTTCCACTAACATCATTGCTGTCCAATATTAAGCAAGTTCTTCTTTCAATTTAACGTTAGTAAGCGAGAAGGCAGCATGTTTGATGAAAGATTTGTCCTCAATACATCTCTTCCTCAGCTGCTTGCTCAGGCTAAATATATTGGCAAGCAATATTGGTGGCCTATTTGATCTTGAGTTGAGTTTTACTCTCCATATATTTGATTTTCATTTGATTTATTATTGTCACATGTATTGGTACACAGTGAAAAGTATTGTTTCTTGCGCACTATATGGACAAAGCATACCGTTCACAGAGAAGGAAAGGAGAGAGTGCAGAATGTAGTGTTACAGTCATAGCCAGGGTATAGAGAAAGATCAACTTAATGCGAGGTAGGTCCATTCAAAAGTCTGATGGCAGCAGGGAAGAACCATTCTTGAGTCGGTCTTTTCCACATCTGCAGCATTATCTCTCTCTGCCATTGCATCTTTTCCACAATGACCAAAATCCTTATTCATGCCTTAATCTTCTTGAAATTTCATTTTTCTGACATACTGTTCTCTGACCTTCTCTACCCTACATAAACTGAATCAACCAAACCTACACTACCCATAATTTATTTTATTTTACATTAAGCCTTACTTTCTATCACACATGCCCTCATCAGCCTTAGTTGGTTCCTGTTGCTAACACGCTGAATTCATCGAAGGCCTCACTCTCCTTGTATCTGTAACTTCTTTGAGCGAGTATTTCTTTAACAAGTATTAGGTATTCTTCTACCCCTCGCTGCTATTGCATACCCATTTCTTCTATTCCACCTTCCTGTCAGATCTTGAGCTCCATCAAACTTTAAATTCTTTCACCTTACTATCTCTCTCTCTCTCTACCCCAACGAATGCGGGGGGAAATAAAGGAACAAGACTATCTAACCACATAAGTGATAAACATTATTTGTTCTTTTTTGAACTTGCCTTTGATCACTTCATCTTCCTCCTCTTCTACCACTACATATTGTCCAGTTCAATGAATCATAGAATCCTACAGTGCAGAAAGAGGCCATTCGGCCCATCGAGTCTGCACCAACCACAATCCCACCCAGGCCCTATTCCCATATCCCTACATATTTACCCACTAATCCCTCTAACCTATGCATCCCGGGACACTAAGGGGCAATTTAGAATGGCCAATCAGCCTAGCCCGCACATCTTTGGACTGTGGGAGGAAACCGGAGCATCCGGAGGAAACCCACACAGACACAGGGAGAATGTGCAAACTCCACACAGACAATGAGCCAAGCCGGGATTTGTGCCTTTAAGTGTCCTGGGACACACTGCCAGATTAAAGGAGCTAACAAAAGCAAGTTGTTATTATTGCCTGACATGTTTAGCTTTGCAGGAGCTATCAATAATTTACAGCCCTTCTTGTGGATTTGTGACTTATGTTTACTGTTTCTTTTACAGTGAACAGAAGTGGTGTATAATTAAATTATTTATTATGATCTGTGTTGAAGATTTATGACAGACAAGGGTTTCTAAGGGAACATGTCTATGGATCTTTTCACAGAATCTTATGTTAGATGCCTACTCTAGTCAACAGAAAAGGAAGAAAACGCAGCAGCGAGGGAATGTCTTATAGATGCAGTAAGGAAAGATCACATATTTTGGCTTCTGGCCCAGAGTCTCAAAGGGACAAGCCTCCCTCTGATTTTCCTGGTTGTATATCTGGCCTCAACCCATGATCTGTAGACTCTATTCTTAAATTTGAAGAATGATAGACTACTATATCTAAAGGTGGGTAATCCATCCATTTCTTTTGTGTTATAAATAATAAAATAGTTATACATCAAGTTTGTTCAGAAGCACTAATGAATCTCCTGTGATGTTACTTGTAAATAAATTATACAGAAAGATTGGCCAGGTAAAGATGGGCCTAAGGCAGGCAGACGATATGTATTTTTGTCTTTTTGTCAAATGTTTGTATAATACATAGGCATTTTTTTAAACACAGAATTGTATACCATATACAACACAGAACAGGCCAATAGTCCATGTTGCCATTTATGCTCAATTCAAGCCTCCTTCATATTTTTCTCTAATTTTATCAGCATTACCCTCTATTCTTTTCTCTCTCACATGCTTATCGGGTAAATACATCTATTTTGTTAGTAGGACTGTAATAGTGCATAGAATAGAGCAGGTTCCAGTGCAGCGAGTGGGAAACTAGCACAGAGTCTGGGAGAATTTTGAGGTGAATGGATGGATAGTGAGAGTGAGGGTGGGAAGCTTGTGTCGGAATGGGAGTTATTGCAAACATTGTCATTTTCTTTGCTTGCTAACTTGCAGTTCTTCTACCTAGGAATGATAATTATCATGTGTAATTAATTAATATGAACCAAATCAACACTTTGAACTTGATCTTTTTAGGGATGATACTGTTAACATGCTACTCTTCAAGAGTTCATATTTTGTAGCTCAGTATTAGAGCACTTGACTTCTGGACATTTGAAATGCCAAACAATCTAAAATTGGGATTTACTTATGTAAATTTTTTCAAAGCTCTTTCCAAACACTTGCTAACATTTGACAATTTTAGAGTAGGTTGTCAGTGCAAAAAATATGTGCCCTGTACAAAATATATGAAGAATATAAAAAAATCAAATTATTAAACTGTATCTTCTGACATAGCCTTGAGTTCTATGTTCAGGTTCTATAAAATGTAATGGATATAATTGATTCAGTAATCTAAACAAAAAAGAGTCAGGACTGCTGTACAAGTGCAATGGGTGAACCAGCGTTAAGGAACAGACCAGAAACTCCAAGGTATTTTATGAAGTTAGCCTAGACCCTAACTTTTACATTTAATTTTGGCATTAAGGTGAGCACAAGGTGTTTCACTCCAGGTATAGAAACATAGAATCATAGAATCCCTACAGTACAGAAAGAGGCCATTCGGCCCATCGAGTCTGCACCTACCACAATCCCACCCAGGCCCTACCCTCATATCTCTACATATTTTACCCACTAATCCCTCTAATCTACGCATCCCAGGACACTAAGGGGCAATTTTAGCATGGCCAATCAACCTAACCCGCACATCTTTGGGAGGAAACCGGAGCACCCGCTCAATTCCTAGCTTGGTTCACTGTCTGTGAAAAGTCTGCACATTCTCCCAGTGTCTGCGTGGGTTTCTTCCAGGTCCACCAGTTTCATGGATAAATAGGTTTTATTTTTATTTTTCATAGGTTTCATTTCAGTAAAGCATTTGATAAGGTTCCCCATGGTAGGCTATTGCAGAAAATATGGACACATGGGATTGAGGGTGATTTAGCGGTTTGGATCAGAAATTGGCTAGCTGTAAGAAGACAGAGGGTGGTGGTTGATGGGAAATGTTCATCCTGGAGTTCAGTTACTAGTGGTGTACCACAAGGATCTGTTTTGGGGCCACTGCTGTTTGTCATTTTTATAAATGACCTGGATGAGGGCGTAGAAGGCTGGGTTAGTAAATTTGCAGATGACACTAAAGTCGGTGGAGTTGTGGACAGTGCGGAAGGATGTTGCAGGTTACAGAGGGACATAGATAAGCTGCAGAGCTGGGCTGAGAGGTGGCAAATGGAGTTTAATGCGGAAAAGTCTGAGGTGATTCACTTTGGAAGATGTAACAAGAATACAGAGTACTGGGCTAATGGTAAGATACTTGGTAGTGTGGATGAGCAGAGAGATCTGGGTGTCCATGTGCATAGATCCCTGAAAGTTGGCACCCAGGTTGATATGGTAGTTAAGAAGGCGTACAGTGTGTTAGCTTTTATTGGTAGAGGGATTGAGTTTCGGAGCCATGATGTCATGTTGCAGCTGTACAAAACTCTGGTGCGGCCACACTTGGAGTATTGCGCACAGTTCTGGTCGCCGCATTATAGGAAGGATGTGGCAGCATTGGAAAAGATGCAAAAGAAATTTACCAGGATGTTGCCTGGTATGGTGGGAAGGTCTTATGAGGAAAGGCTGAGTGACTTGAGGCTGTTTTTGTTAGAGAGAAGAAGGTTAAGAGGTGACTTAATAGAGGCATACAAGATGATCAGAGGATTAGATAGGGTGGACAGTGAGAGCCTTTTTCCTCGGATCGTGATGGCTAGCACGAGGGGACATAGCTTTAAATTGAGGGGTGATAGATATAGGACAGATGTCAGAGGTAGGTTCTTTACTCAGTGAATAGTAAGGGCGTGGAATGCCCTGCCTGCAACAGTAGTGGACTCGTCAACTTTAAGGGCATTTAAATGGTCATTGGATAAACATATGGATGATATTGGAATAGTGTAGGTTAAATGGGCTTTAGATTGGTTTCACAGGTTGGCGCAACATTGAGGGCCGAAGGGCCCATACTGCGCTGTAATGTTCTATGTTCTATGTTTCCTCCCACAGTCAGAAAGACGTGCTGGTTAGGTGCATTGGCCATGCTAAATTTTCCCTCAGTCGCCGGAGTGTGGCAACTAGGAGATTTTCACATTAACTTAATTGTAGTGTTAATGTACATCTCCTTGTGACTAATAAATAAAATTTAACTTTGCCTGGATGGGTGTAGCTGTAACAACATTTAGGGTTGACATTATCTAATGGCCTGGTCTCTAAGTCCTCAATTACTAACATGCTATGGCTGCAGCAATACATCAAGAATTCTTAGCAACATTTCTTAAATAAAATAAATATATAAAAAGGAATAGAGTGGCTAGAGTGAATGTTGGACCCTTGGAGGACGAGAGGGGGGAGTTAATAGTGGGAAATGAGGATATGGCTGAGTCTTTAAATAAGTTTTTTGTGTCGGTCTTCACGGTGGAGGACACAAATAGTTTGCCAAATATTAACGATAGAGGGTTGGCAGCAGGAGAAATACTTAATACAATTAATGTTACCAGAGAGGCAGTGCTGGGTAGACTAATGGGACTGAAGGTGGACAAGTCCCCGGGTCCGGATGGAATGCATCCCAGGGTATTGAAAGAAATGTCAGAGGTAATAGTGGATGCGTTAGTGATTATTTATCAAAACTCGTTGCATTCTGGGGTAGTGCCGGTTGATTGGAAAACGGCTAATGTTACGCCGCTGTTTAAAAAAGGAAGGAGACAAAAGGCGGGTAACTATAGGCCGGTCAGCTTAACGTCTGTAGTAGGGAAAATGCTGGAATCCATTATTAAAGAGGAGATAGCAGGGTATCTGGATAGAAATGGTTCGATCAATCAGACGCAGCATGGATTCATGAGGGGAAAGTCGTGCTTGACGAACATGTTGTATTTTTATGAAGATGTGACTAGGGCGGTTGATGGAGGAGAACCGGTGGATGCGGTGTTTTTGGATTTCCAAAAGGCGTTTGATAAGGTGCCCCATAAAAGGCTGCTGAAGAAGATTAGGGCACACGGAGTTGGGGGTAGTGTGTTAAAGTGGATTGGGGACTGGCTATCCGACAGGAAGCAAAGAGTCGGAATAAATGGGTGTTTTTCCGGTTGGAGGAAGGTAACTAGTGGCGTGCCGCAGGGATCGGTACTCGGGCCGCAACTGTTTACCATTTATATAGATGATCTGGAGGAGGGGACGGAGTGTAGGGTAACGAAGTTTGCAGACGACACAAAGATAAGTGGAAAAGTGAATCGTGTGGAGGACGGAGAAGATCTGCAGAGAGATTTGGACAGGCTGAGTGAGTGGGCGAGGATATGGCAAATGGAGTATAACGTTGAGAAATGCGAGGTTATACACTTTGGAGGAAATAATAACAAATGGGATTATTATCTCAATGGAAACAAATTAAAACATGCTACCGTGCAAAGGGACCTGGGGGTCCTTGTGCATGAGACGCAAAAGCCCAGTCTGCAGGTACAACAGGTGATCAAGAAGGCAAATGGGATGTTGGCCTATATTGCGAAGGGGATAGAATATAAAAGCAGGGATGTCTTGATGCACCTGTACAGGGCATTGGTGAGGCCGCAGCTGGAATACTGTGTGCAGTATTGGTCCCCTTATATGAGGAAGGATATATTGGCATTGGAGGGAGTGCAGAGAAGGTTCACCAGGTTGATACCGGAGATGACCAGGGAAATTGAGGATCTGATTAAAATGAAAAGGGAGGCGTACGTTAAGTCCAGGCAACTAAAAACAGATGGAGCTCTGGAGGAATACAGAGAGAGTAGGAAAGATCTCAAACGGGGAGCTAGAAGGGCAAAAAGAGGTCACGAGATGTTCTTGGCAGGCAGGATTAAGGAGAATCCTAAGGCATTCTATTCATACGTTAGGAACAAAAGAGTTGTCAGGGAGAAAATCGGACCTCTCAGGGACAAAGGAGGGGAATTATGCCTAGAACCCAAGGGAATAGGGGAGATCCTAAATGAATACTTTGCATCGGTATTCACGAAGGAGAGGGGCGTGTTAACCGGGAGTGTCTCGGAGGGAGGTGTTGACCCGTTAGAGAAAATCTCCATTACAAGAGAGGAAGTGTTAGGTTTTTTAGGGAACATTAAAACTGACAAAGCCCCAGGGCCTGATGGCATCTATCCTCGACTGCTCAGGGAGACGAGAGATGAAATTGCTGGGCCTCTGACGGAAATCTTTGTCGCTTCTTTGGACACGGGTGAGGTCCCTGAGGATTGGAGGATAGCGAATGTGGTCCCGTTGTTTAAGAAGGGTAGCAGGGATAACCCAGGAAATTATAGGCCGGTGAGCTTGACGTCCGTGGTAGGGAAGTTGTTGGAGAGGATTCTTAGAGACAGGATGTATGTGCATTTAGAACGGAACAATCTCATTAGTGACAGACAGCATGGTTTTGTAAGAGGGAGGTCGTGCCTTACAAATTTGGTGGAGTTTTTTGAGGAAGTGACAAAAACGGTTGATGAAGGAAGGGCCGTGGATGTCGTCTATATGGATTTCAGTAAGGCATTTGACAAAGTCCCACATGGCAGGTTGGTTAAGAAGGTTAAGGCTCATGGGATACAAGGAGAAGTGGCTCGATGGGTGGAGAACTGGCTTGGCCATAGGAGACAGAGGGTAGTGGTCGAAGGGTCTTTTTCCGGCTGGAGGTCTGTGACCAGTGGTGTTCCGCAGGGCTCTGTACTGGGACCTCTGCTATTTGTGATATATATAAATGATTTAGAAGAAGGTGTAACTGGTGTAATCAGCAAGCTTGCGGATGACACGAAGATGGCTGGACTTGCGGATAGCGAAGAGCATTGTCGGGCAATACAGCAGGATATAGATAGGCTGGAAAATTGGGCGGAGAGGTGGCAGATGGAGTTTAATCCGGATAAATGCGAAGTGATGCATTTTGGAAGAAATAATGTAGGGAGGAGTTATACAATAAATGGCAGAGTCATCAGGAGTATAGAAACACAGAGGGACCTAGGTGTGCAAGTCCACAAATCCTTGAAGGTGGCAACACAGATGGAGAAGGTGGTGAAGAAGGCATATGGTATGCTTGCCTTTATAGGACGGGGTATAGAGTATAAAAGCTGGAGTCTGATGACGCAGCTGTATAGAACGCTGGTTAGGCCGCATTTGGAGTACTGCGTCCAGTTCTGGTCGCCGCACTACCAGAAGGATGTGGAGGTGTTAGAGAGAGTGCAGAGAAGGTTTACCAGGACGTTGCCTGGTATGGAGGGTCTTAGCTATGAGGAGAGATTGGGTAGACTGGGGTTGTTCTCCTTGGAAAGACGGAGAATGAGGGGAGATCTAATAGAGGTGTACAAGATTATGAAGGGTATAGATAGGGTGAACAGTGGGAAGCTTTTTCCCAGGTCGGAGGTGACGATCACGAGGGGTCACGGGCTCAAGCTGAGAGGAGCGAAGTATAACTCGGATAACAGAGGGACGTTTTTTACACAGAGGGTGGTGGGGGCCTGGAATGCGCTGCCAAGTAGGGTGGTGGAGGCAGGCACGCTGACATCGTTTAAGACTTACCTGGATAGTCACATGAGCAGCCTGGGAATGGAGGGATACAAACGATTGGTCTAGTTGGACCAAGGAGCGGCACAGGCTTGGAGGGCCGAAGGGCCTGTTTCCTGTGCTGTACTGTTCTTTGTTCTTTGTTCTTATTTAGTTAACCTTGAGGAAGCACTGAAAAGATTTATTTGAGGCAAGCAAAACATGCCAATGAATGCGGCTCAAGACTCTGTGATTCCTGTTCTTGAACTCCGCTGGTAGGGATGCATCACTCTGACTATACCCGCAGAGTACCTCAGTGACTTGATTTGTAGAAGAGGGAAATTAACGCTCAGAGGCATTGCTAATGTTGTGTAGCTTGTATCAGGAGCTTAACGGGGAGGAAATGTGGTAATGGGACTGGTTGCCCCTCCCTCCTGTCAATCAACCAGTGTGCGGCACCAATGCTGTGCTCTGGATACTAAGATGGTGCCAAGCCTGTAAATAAGTCAATGTGTGTTCCCAATAAAGTTTACGTTTTTTTGGAACAAACTGGCTCCTGCTCAAGTTATCACAGAATCTTTTCCAGCATTTTGCACTCCTATCTTAAGTGGGTGGATGCTAAGCATGAACATCAGATAGCTATAGAAACAGAATGGGGGTGGCCTAATGATTCCTACCCAGTTTCCTTTAGCTATGAGGAAAGGTTGGATAAACTTGGTTTGTTCTGGTTGAGGAGGTTGAGGGCTGACCTGATAGAGTTTTAAAGGTTATGAGTGGCTCGGACAGAGTGGATAGGCAGATGCTCTTTCCTAGGGTAGAAAAATCAAGTACGAGGGGCCGTAGGTTTAAGGCGCATGGGGAAAAGTTTAGATGAGATGTCCGAGGCATGTTTTTTACACAGAGGGTGGCGAATGTCTGGAATGCACTGCCCGGGCAGGTGGTGGAAGCAGGTACGATAGAAGCATTTAAGGGGCAACTAGACGAATATATGAATAGGATGGGAACTGAAGGATACAGACTCCCTAAGTGCATACGGTTTTAGTTTAGGCAGGCATCATGATCGGTGCAGGTTTGGAGGGCCAAAGGGCCTGTTCCTGTGCTGTACTTTCCTTTGTTCTTTGTTCTTTGTACTCTGGGCATGAGGTTTGCCAAATAGTTGAGCTTGAAAGGGGCAGGCAACAAAGTTATAGAGGCTGCAAAATGAGACCTTTTTTTTTCAGATTCTCACGGATCCTCTGGTCTGGGGGTTTTCTGGCTGCTGCTTTTGTACAACTGGCAGATGGTCCTGTAGATGATTACTGTAAGACTCCAACACTGGCTAGACTTACCCTTCAATTCCAGTTACAGTTCCCTACAAAGGGCATATATATGCACAAAGGATATATTAGACCTTTAAAAATGAGCTGAATCTAAACATCTCAGCATGTTAAAATTATATCAGGTCTACCCCTTGTTGGAAGAACAGGGAGACTGGACACTTTGTGATGTCTATTGTATTTGACAGGTGCCTAATGTGTTGATTCATAGTTTGTGAATGGATAAAAAAGATGTCTTAAAAGCTGAGTTTCTTAAAATCATGTAATCCTTTAACAAAAATGTTAAATGTCTTTGGAATCAATAGAAAATCTTGTCTTATTCATATTGTATAAATTGATACATCATGAACATTATAAATATTATAGGTTTAACATTGTTCTTCAACAGGCATACACACGAATCAGATCTTTCATTGAGGACTACCCCTTTAAAGGAAAGTTCCAAAATATTCAATACATTGCTAACTCTTTGAATGGTGTGAAGGTAGACCATTGCAAACCAGGATTTGGCAAAAACATCATAACAAGTGATCAATGTGTCGGGTGTTGTGGTAAGTATCAATTCATCAAATACTTGCTATGTATTGTACTTGCTAAATTATACTTTCGTCAGTTTGAGGCTGAAAATCCAGCATCAGGAACGGTATGCACCTGCTAATGCTGACTCCACTGAAGTTTGTGAAGCCAGTAGGCCATTTTATTTGCATGTGACTAGAGGGGCAGCCTTAGCTGGGAAAGCTCTGAAACTGTGTTTGATGTCAGCATGTTGCGCCAACATGTAGGGACAGGCAATACATCCTGGCCTTACTGGCAATACTGATACTCCGAGACTGAATACAAACTTTTTGATTTCCTCTTTTAACTTCTTTATTGATAATGATGCTGACATTCTCTTAATTTGAACCTTTGGTTTGTATCTACTTTACCTAGCATTATGACCTTTATATTCCTCTGGCAGGTATATATTTGGCCAAGCGTGGAACAGCACACTCGTCCTCCAAGCAATTATCTGTGCTCAAATGTGGTGTGCTGGCTAATTTGAATAGGGTAGGATTCCAATCAGTGTGAGCTGCCTACCTATTTCAAGGCAGGAGAACACCCACAGGAGTGATTAAAATCCATAACCTGTTTAAAGGTTTCATGTTGATAATGAGGTTCCTGACAATGCAGTCCGTCACTGATGGACAGAAGGAACAATCGCTTCCTGGTTTGACATCATTGTGAAATGTGACTTTGAATTACTTGCGATATTTTTCACCCGCGTCACCGAACCTGCCCGACATGAATGTGAGTGGAAAATCCCAGCCACAGTTTGTATTTGTACTGCAGGAACAAAGAAAGAGGGCAAAGTATATTTCAGCAGCAACTCTCAAGCATGCAAGATCCACCACCTAAAGGAACAAGGGTATTGACTGCAATGGAACACCATCAGGTCCAAGACCCTCCCCAAATCACACACCATATATCACTTATTAGCATGGGTAAAAATCCTAAAACTTGCAACCTAGCAGCATTACGGGAGTACCCAACACCAACTTCTCAAGGGCAACTAGAGACAGGCAGTAAATTCTGGCCTTACTAGCAATACTGATATTCCGAGACTGAATAAAAGCTTTTTGATTTCCTCTTTCAACTTCTTTATTCATAATGACACTGACATTCTTTTAATTTGAACCTTGAATCAGCATCGGAGGAAGAGTAATGCAGTAGTGGAAAATCTTGATGATGATGCCATTAAGATATCCATTATTTTACACAGCAGTTTCATCAGTATTGCAACAGGAACAAATAATCAGAGCCAGCATTGAGGTGCAGCATTGGCTCCAGCTCAGTGTGACAGCCTGTATTTTATATAGCTCTCCATACTAATTGGGGAACCGATGCAGTCTGAAACTAAAACCTGTTTCTGATTTCAAAAGAAGAACACAGGCAGGAAATTTGTACTTTTTTACAAGGCAATGAACTGCAATGAAACTTCTGTTCTGGGGTATGAATTGCCCGTGTCTCTGCCCCAAATTCTGTGGACTGGCTCGAATATTGGAATCTTCAAGCTGGGTGCCCATTGCCTACAAGGGTATATAGTGCTGACCACTGCCACCATTACTTATTTAAACTTGTGCAGTGGAGCACCTGACCCACGTTAGGATCATAGAATCATAGAAACCCTACAGTGCAGGAAGAGGCCATGGGGCCCATCGAGTCTGCACTGACCACAATCCCACCCCGGCCCTACCTGCATATCCACCCGCTAATCCCTCTGACCTACAGATCTCAGGATGCTAAGGGGCAATTTTTAGCACAGCCAATCAACCTAACCCGCACATCTTTGGACTGTGGGAGGAAACCGGAGCACCGGAAGGAAACCCACGCAGACACAAGGAGAATGTGCAAACTCCACACAGACAGTGACCCAAGCCGGGAATCGAACCCAGGTCCCTGGGAGCTGTGAAGCAGCAGTGCTAACCACTGTGCTACCATGCCGATCTTTCAGCAAATCTGATAGCAGATTTTGTTACCATCAACTGAATCTTGTATCTTGCCTTCCCACCAGCCAACCCCATCCTCTTGTAAGTAATGATATTGTATCTGACAGAATACTTCTTTTTTAGTTTAATTTGGCTTTGGATATCATCATTAGCCTATTTTCATTTAATTTTATCATCACCTTATGTTTCATCTGAGGAACATACATGAGTTTATTGTCCAAAAAATATGGCTTTGAAATCTTTCCATCTGTCATCCATTCTGCAGATATCACTACACAGGGCAGGGTTTTATGGCCTCGCTCGACCCGAGACCGGAAAATCCCACCTGAGGTCAATGGACCTTCCCATTTTCCACCCCTCGCCTGCTCCGATTCCGTAGCGGGTGATTTTGATTTGATCTGATTTGATTTGATTTATTATTGTCACACATATTAACGCAGTGAAAAGTATTGTTCCTTGCGCGCTATACAGACAAAACATACTGTTCTTAGAGAAGGAAACGAGAGAGTGCAGAACGTAGTGTTACAGTCATAGCTAGGGTGTAGAAAAAGATCAACTTAACGCAAGGAAAGTTCATTCAAAAGTCTGACAGCAGCAGGGAAGAAGCTGTTCTTGAGTCGGTTGGTACATGACCTCAGACTTTTGTATCTTTTTCCCGAAGCAAGAAGGTGGAAGAGAATGTCCGGGGTGCGTGGGGTTCTTAATTATGCTGGCTGCTTTGCTGAGACAGTGGGATGTGTAGACAGAGTCAATGGACGGCAGGCTGGTTTGCGTGATGGATTGGGCTACATTCACGACCTTTTGTAGTTCCTTGGGCAGAGCAGGAGCCATACAGCCAGAAAGAATGCTTTCTATGGTGCATCTGTAAAAGTGTGGGGCAGTAGAATTCTAGTGATAGTATCTCAGAACTAATAGTTGTACCTTCATAGGCAATGGGCACCCAACTCGAGTATTTCAGTGAATCGGTCTGCATAATTTGAGACAGGGACACAGGCAATTCATACCCAAGAACAGAAGTCTCACTGCAGTTTAGTGTCCTTAAAAAGGTACATATTTCCTGCCTGTGTTCTTCATTTGAAACCAGAAACAGTTTTGGAATTTAGAATGCAAGAATTCTACTAAATTTCCATCCATTTCAACAGTGATGATGGGGCCAAAGACCCACTACTAATGGCACCACAAAAGAAAACTTTGGCCTGAATCTTGACTGCTAACAGGTTTCAGTTGGTAACATGCATTGGTGAGTTAATTGCTTGCTCATAACAGAAAAGACCTGGGCCGTGATTCTCTGAGGCCATTAGCCCTAGCTGGAATTGCCCTGGCCCATTGAATCAGGCATGAGGCCCAAAACAGGATTCTTGCCGAGTGTCAAACCCATCTCGAGTCTCCCGGCCCACTCCCCCAGCAAGATCAGGTTCTTGCACAGAAACGGCAAGAACCTGATCATAACTCATTAGCATCCATTTCAATCCCATGAGCGAGATTAAGCAGAATTCTGTGGCTTCCTGGAATGTTCCTGCCCCTCCCCCCACCCCCTGCACCCTGGTCCTCAAAAGTGGGGACGAAGCGCTGTGGGTTCCAAGGGGGAGCAGGGAGGTAAGTACCAGTTTTTAATTAGAGACATGGTGCAGTGGGTGTCCCTCAGAGGACCTAGGTGTTGGGGGAGGGGGGGGGTGGGGGGTGGCGGGGGGAGGTCGTGCTGGGAGGCAGGGGTTGACCGCAGTGGTCTCCCCCGGGATGAGGTTCATGTGGCTGGTCATCTACCTGTAGTCCTGAAAATCCTCAACATATGAACTTAAAGCATTGACCTGGCTACTCATCTCTCTGTGGTTTTGAACTGCTTTGAAGTTCCTAATTTAAATAAAATGTAATGCTCCATGAACATCTAAAAACCTTTGGTTTGACAGTTCCAGTCCATTTCAAAGTAGGGAATCCCTCAGGTGGCATAGCATAGTCACAGATGGTCCATTGAGTGATTTGAACTCCTTTGGTTTGACGGCTCCAGTCCATTTCAAAGCAGCTATTAGCTGTTTATTTATACAATCATTTCACACTCCATTAACTTTTACAACCCTTTTGATTGACAGGTCCAGGCTAATTCAAAGCAGGCAGTGGGTTGTTAATTTATACAAGCTCTTTCATGGTCCATTAGCCATGAAGTACTTCCCCTTTTGATCAGCTGTTCTCGAAACACGGTTTTTTTTCAAAGTGAGAACCACTTTCATCTGAACTGGTTGAGAGTGGGGAGCAGATGTTCTCTAATCGCAACTTTTTTCATAGTGGATGATTTTCATTTCTGAATTGGTCTCCAGTAATGGCAGGTGCCATGGTTAACTCCAATTTTAAAATCTGATGTTTCAGAAACATCTTCTACCTGAACAGAATGCCTGTATTAGAGATGGTGTTCCACATTGTAAGCAGCTGGCAACACTCAGGACATTAAGGTGCAGGGGTTCTTCGATGTGGAGATGTGGACCTTGTCGCAACCACTGTACAAATCTCTGGATAAACATGATGACCATGCCGGAGGGGGTGGGGGAGGGGGAGTGGGGGCAGAAGTGCTCAGGGGCCTTGTAGTCCCGTGGATAGTCAGGGACATGGCTGTACAGTTTCCAGGTATTTCCCCCTGCATTGCCAACCTGGCAGTGGAAAGTTGGCACTGCCAGGTTAGGACCTTCAGGGTATGAGAGGGAAGTGCCAAGTGGCTCAGTCAATGGAGGGGAGAGGGTGGGGGGAGCCTGAAGAGAGGACTCAAAGTGGGGGGGGGGCGGGTTCTGAAAGGGGTTGGGCATTTGGTGACCCCATGGCAGAATATCGCTCACTTGGGGGGAGGGGATGATACCGGTGAGGATGGCAATGTGGCGGGGGTGGGGGGGGGGGGGGTGGTCAGGTCACCCTGATGCCTGCGTTGTGTGTGTGTGGGGGTGTGAAGGGTAACCTAAGCATTTTGTGGTTGGGGGGAAGTTGCCCTTGTGTGTTGAAGAGTTGGGGGTGTTCCCTTTGTCTACGGGGGTTCGTGAGAGGGTTGGGTGGGGGGGAGGGGGGCCTGTAAGTTTGTTTTGGCCCCACCCTTCTCAAGGCCAATGCAAAACTTGCCTCCCTCCAAAAAAAATTTCCAAGTGTGGTTGAATTGCTGCTCATTAGCACTGCCTGGGCCAGCAGGAAACGCACTGATTTCCCCGCTGGCAACTGCATTTTTTTTTCCGGAGAATCGCACACCTGGTTTTAATAGATTAAACCTCTATATAAATGTTGCAGACAATAAAATAGAGAAAGTCCTAGCCTGCTTAGTCTCAATGCTCAAAGGATTCTGGCACATATTTAAGTTTTGTTTATTTTATTTGATGTGGCCTATTTGGAAGGATAGTAAGGTGCACAATATTTCAAATGTGGCGTTCAACCTATGTGCCATATAATGTAGGCTTACATTAATACTGCAATGAAGTTACTGCTTATTGTAGCCGGAATTCTCCGGCCATTTACGCCAACGAGATTCTCTTGTCCCACTGCAATGAGTGGAAATTTGGCTGAGCGCCAAATTCTCCGTCCTTGCTTACAGTGGCCAGAGAATTGCGACCTATGTGTCTACTAATATAGATTTAGGCTATGATTTTGTTTCATTAATCAATTGATTTTTTTGTCAAATAGTGGCATGTCCACCTGGACACTTCAGTGCAAGGCAAGACACAATCTGCACTCCATGTGCCTTTGGTTCATTTAATAAGCATTATGGAATGACTGAATGCACAAACTGCCCACGAGATGAAGCTACTAACAGAAGTGGGGCAACTTCTCAACAGGAATGTCACTGTAAGCTTGTTCTATTGGTATGGTCTCATTAAATGGTGAAACAGACTCAATGGGCAAAATGGCCTACTTTTGCTCCTATGTCTTATGGCCTTGTAAAAAAGCATGCTCTTTTTTGCTTTTTTTCACTGTGTTATCATAATCACTTCTATCCATGTATGTGTCAAATATCAGTTGCCATGATGCCCAGTTTAATAATTGCTCAGTTAGTAGACATACACATTTTCAGAACAAGTAGTTGAGCTACTTCTCTCCGCTAAAGCATTTTTGCACTTAAGGCAAAGTTTTGTCTTTCGAGTCATAGAGGTTTACAGCATGGAAATAGGCCCTTCAGCCCAACTTGTCCATGCTGCCCTTTTTTAAAAATCCCTAAGCTAATCCCAATTGCTCGCATTTGGCCTATATCCTTCTATACCCATCTTACCCATATAACTGTCTAAATGCTCTTTAAAAGACAAAATTGTACTCGCCTCCACTATTACCTCTGGCAGCTTGTTCCAGACACTCACCACCCTCTGTGTGAAAAAAATTGCCCCTCTGGACACTTTTGTATCTCTCCCCTCTCACCTTAAACCTATGCCCTCTAGTTTTAGACTCCCCTACCTTTGGGAAAAGATATTGACTATCGAGCTGATCTGTGCCTCTCATTATTTTTTTGTTTTTCCCAACCCTAATTGACCTTCTCAAAGGCTCAAAAACAAAAAACCTACTGGAACATAGACCTCTATAAGATCACCCCTCAGCCTTCTACACTCCAGAGAAAAAAGTCCCAGTCTATCCAGCCTCTCCTTATAACTCTTACCATCAAGTCTCGGTAGCATCCGAGTAAATCTCTTCTGCACTCTTTCTAGTTTAATAATATCCTTTCTATAATAGGGTGACCAGAACTGTACACAGTATTCCAAATGTGGCCTTACCAATGTCTTGTACAACTTCAACAAGATGCCCCAACTCCTGTATTCAATGTTCTGACCAATGAAACCAAGCATGCTGAATGCCTTCTTTACCACTCTGTCCACCTGTGACTCCACTTTCAATGAGCTATGAACATGTACCCCTAGATCTCTTTGTTCTGTAACTCTCCCCAATGCCCTACCATTAACTGAGTAAGTCCTGCCCTGGTTCAATCTACCAAAATGGGTCACAGCTATGGCATTGTACACATTAATTACACTGTTTTGCAAAAATAATGTTACTGTTGTTACAATCACAGCAAATGCTATTTGCTGAACAAGTCAAAACCCAGAGGGAAACTTGTCTTACTGATCATAACCTTTTTTCTTGTATTCTGAAAATGAGGAGAAATCTACTGATTCCAGAAACATAGAATTCCGGGAACACTCTTGGGATTTTAAAATTATAAGGTTTGTTAGCAAGAAGAAAAGAAAACTTAAACACACAAGATTAAAATTGCACAGTTAAAACAGTCTTACAAAAACTTCCCAAAAGAACACATTTGGTCAGGACACATAAGTAAGCACCATTTTGGCAATACTCTGTTATATATTTTTAACTGTAAAAGCCTAGTAATATAACCAAGGCAAAACTGCTGTCACTTTAGTAAAGGTACACCACAGGACTTCTCATTCTTTTCCACTCTGCTGTGGAAATCCAAGAAAATTCAGAGACAAGACTGCTTTCTGAAACAAAGGGCCCTATTTTACCATTTTAATTCTAAGGGCTGGGCAGACTTGAAACTGGGAGTGTTTCAGATCCGACTTTTAGACCTGTTCTCAGGCGCCCCCATACGCACTCTGCAAAATTATCAGCGATTCTGAATCGCCCTGCACAAGCCTGTAAGTGGGGCTTAACGCACCCAAACCCCGGTTCGGATCGGTGCCTCCAACTGCGCATGCGCAGGAAAAAAACGATAGAATGCCACTCCCCTACCATATTCCTCCCAGGCCAGCTAATGCCTCCCCCTGGCCCCCACAGACATTGCCTCACCCCCCAACATTACTGACCCCTTTATCCCCCCCCAACCCCTGCCACCCGGACCAATCGAGGTCCCCTCCCCCCTTCCCCCCACCGATCTCAGGCCGAGTGGCATCAGACCCCACTTCCCCCCCACTGATCTCAGGCAGTGGCAGTGGACCCACCATTCCCCCCACCAATCTCAGGCAGAGTGGCAGCGGACTCCCTTTCCCCCCCACTGATCTCAGGCAGAGTGGCAGTGGACCACCCTTCCCCCCCACCGATCTCAGACAGAGTGGCAGCAAACCCCCCTTCCCCTCCACTGATCTCAGGCAGAGAGATCCACCCTTCCCCCTCCATCCTACAGATATCAGGCAGAGTGATCCCCGTCAACCCCACCCCGGACCCTCCTGCACAAGGCCCCCATCTCCCCCAGACTCCGATGGCTGTGTGACACCTCCTCTCTCCCCTGTTCCCAATCATTGAGGCACTGATCCACCCCCCCCCCCCTCAAAACCCATCAGCACACCTGCAAGTGCTCACTTGCCTTCCCCTCAATGCTAACAAGCAAACTGCATGGAACTTGCTGGAATGTTCTGCCAAACTGCCTGCAGCTGATCTGCCCTAACGAGGGGCAACTCCATTAAAAACTCCAGAATGGACAGGCAGGCAGTACAGGACAATGTGCGCACGATTAGCCCCCCGTTTTTCTGAGGGTGATTTGGGCAGGCTATTGAATGCAGCAGAGGCGAGGTGGGACATCCTCTTACCCCCAGGAGGACGCAGACCCAGGGGTTCTGATGGAAATGCGGCCTGGGAGGCAGTCGCCGCCTCGGTCAGTGCCAGGGCACTGGCCCCCCGAACCAGGAAGCAGTGCCGGAAAAAGGTCAATGATCTCATCCAAGCAGCATGGACGAATGCTGAACCCCATCTTACATCTTCTCCCAAATCTCCCCCATATACTCCCATCCCCAGCACTCTGCATGCTTCCAGCTCCTGACCCTCAAGCACCTCCTTCCTATCCCCCCCAAGAGCCCCACTGTGTTTGCCCTCTAAGGGCCACCACCTGATACTCTGCAGTAGTCATGCCATCATTTCATTCATGGCTCCTTCTGTCTCCAAAGGAGAAGACCGACCACAATACCCGTGAGAGGGCAAAGACAGTGCTGAGCCAGACCTCTGGATTCTCACCCCTTTTGAGGAGCGGGCGCTGGAGCTCTCGAGGGAAGGGGAGATGAGCGTTGTCAGCGACAGCATGGTCGGGCTGCCGTCAAGACGTGAGCACCTGTCATACCTTCAATCACTTTGAGGCAACGTCTCAGGGGCATGAGTTTCGGGTGTGAGGGGCAAGGTTTAAAGGAGATTGTCGAGGCATGTTTATTTGCACAGAGAGGGTGGTGGGTGCCTGGAACTCGCTGCCGGGGGAGGTCGCGGAGGCAGATACGATAGTGACCTTTAAGGGGCGACTTTACAGCTACGTGTATGGGATGGGAATAGAGGCATATGGTCCGCGTAAGGGTAGGGGGTTACAAATCAGATGGTCGCTACAGGCTTGGAGGGCTGAAGGGCTCGTTCCTATGATGTAATGTTCTTTATGTTTTGTTCTATGTTCAATGAGGAAATGTGAATCATGTGTTTTGCATCCCGGATTCCTCCCCCTCCCTTGCACTTAACCTTGTGTCCTGAGTTACAGGGACAGAACCGGATGCCCCGGGGCCCTCTAGACTACAGGTCCCTGCTGCAGCTCCCTCCCATCCTGTTCAGGACAACTCAGACGAGTCCTCAGAGGATATGGGTGAAGGGACCTCCAGTGTGGCACTGTTTTGCCATCAGCTTCCACCTCACAACTCACCATCCCAGATACTGACACTTCGGTGAGCTAGCAGGAGACCCAGCGGTTCAGCGCTGAGACACTGCGGGCTATGGCTGCAGCCTATGAAAACATGGCCCAGATGCAGAGGATCATGGCTGAGGGGCTGCAGAGCATGGCCCTGTCTCAGAGGACACTTACTGCAGCCATTGACAGGTGGCTCCCGACTCAGGTGGCCATCGCAGAGGGCTCAACAACCCACAGGTAGGATGCAGGTGGTCCTCCAGGACTGGCAGGATCAGGTGATGCTGGAGCTGCTGGAGCTCACTGCAGAAGCACCGCCGTCCCATGGAATGACCCAGGGGCCCACAGGAACTCCAAGGGTGGAGGAAAGGCTCGAGCCCGTGCCAGGGCCTTCCAGCCAGGAGACTGTGGCTGTGGCTACACCTTCTGACTCCCCCATTCCTGACACCGGGGCATCTCAGGGGCAGCGGGATGAAGAGGGTGTCATGGAAACATCCCAGAACCTGGAAGCCGGCCAGAGCCCTCAAGGTCCAAGGCCTCTAGAGGACGCCCGCCACGCGCATCACAGGCCACAGGATGAAGTAGGCAGCTGGCCCCCTCCAACTTTGATGTACATTCTGGGGAGTCACTGAGACGTAGTGGTAGGCCACGTAAGGTTAGGAAGTTGTAGTTGCACTGAGATGGCACGGGTGAAGGGCTGCACTAGTTAGAAAGATATTTAAGCACCTTTTCTGTTCACAAGTTTTTATGTTAGAACGTATTATTTAAACACCTTTATTGCAATTAAGTGTTTTTTCACCACCCACCTGTGACTAATTTGTCTGAAAGGAATCCTCTTCCATTGATGATCGCCGGAGGGATGCTTCATATTGATGTCAGTTGGGGAGGCCCCTCAATGCTGTGTCACTGAGAAAAGGAAGCCTTTGGTTCCCGAGAACCCATGAGCGATTCCCTCCCATCCCACACACCCCATCTGCCCTAGGGCCCTGTATGGGGGTTTCAGATCCTTTACCCACTACACAGACGTGGGCCCAGGTGCCCCCCCCCCCCCCACCCCCGCCTCTAGGTGCCAAGTCCTGCAACAGGTTGCACGGGTGTTGCACTGTCTCCTTTCGGAGGCAGAGACGTCGGCGGCACACGGTGTCCGACATCTGTTCAAATGACACTCGTGCACGGAACTGCCAGGGTCTCCACTCCCTCCTTCTCCTCTGTCTCCTCCTCCCCCAACCTTCCTGGGTGAATGGCAGCCACCTCCTGCCTCTGGTAGTCGTCTCTCTCTACTCCTGCAAGTGATAAGGCCTGGGCCTCCTGTGCCGCAATTCTTCCTCCAGCTCCTCCTCCTCAGCTCCAGCAGCAACCAAAAGAACAGCAAGATCGATTGGTTGCATCGCAAAAGCCATCTCGTCACTCTGAAGGGATGGGGGGGCGGGGGGGGGGGGGGGTGGATGTTGGAGATGGAGAGGAACACATGAAGCGGTTAAGGAACGCTGCTTACCCCTAGCCCATCAACAGTCGCTGTCCATACCCCCAATTCCCCCAGCCACATGCTTCCCACAATCACAGCTCCTTGAAAAGTTAAGAGGCTGCAGCAGTGCAATTTGCAAGGGCTTTGTGCAGATCCTTCAGCTGAAGAGTGCTGAGTGCACTAGGACCCAGCAGCACCGCAAGACCTGAGGTAAGTGCTGTGACCCGAGTCCGTGCTGCAAATCGGATATTGGAGACCCTGTATACTGGCTGTATAAGGTTCTGGTCAGACCCCATTTGGAGTGTTGTGAGCAGTTTTGGGCCCATATCTAAGGAAGGATGTGCTTGTCTTGGAAAGGGTCCAGAGGAGGTTTACAAGAATGATCCCTGGAATGAAGAGCTTGTCGTATGAGAAACGGTTGAGGGCTCTGGATCTGTACTCATTGGAGTTTAGAAGGATGAGGGGCGATCTTATTGAAACTTACAGGATACTGCGAGAGCCATCGGATGCTATGCACTTACTTCCTCACTAACTCTCACTGATGGAGTGCCCGAATCGGACTTTTATGGAGCATGTCTGTTTTGCACCGATTCCAAATTGGCAAACGCGGTGGTAAAGGGAGAAGTGCTGGTAAAGTTGGGCGTGCAGCCCATTAAGTCAATTTGAACGCATGCAAATGCATGCAGATGCATTTAAATGGCCATCGTGCGCATTTCGGGTGCGGTCCCGATCTCGTCCATTTTCAGGCCTTGGTAAAGGGGGAACTGGCGCGGAGGCAGGTACAGATCACGCTACTCGCCTCACAGAGTGGCTGCTTCAAATTTCACACCTTCTCTCAACACAAAGCTGGTTTCAGTTCATCTCTCCCACACAGTTGACACAACTCAGCATACCATCATTTATTCAATATCCTTTTTTCCTTCTGATTATATTGTTCTCAACACCTTTTTGAATTCAACTTTTCCAAAATGTAAAGAACTTTCATGTTTTCCAATTACATCCCCTTTCGGATCAAATAACATTTATTAACCTTACTTTATTTATTTATGGAACCTTTGTAAGTTGTGAAAATCCCTTACTCCCCTTCGAAATTTAACAGCTGAAAAGTCAAGTCCCTATCTAACTCCTAATACAAATTTCTAAACCCATCCTATTTATTTATAAATCCACTTTACCATGGTCTCTTATTGTAAATGTATGTATTTAGCACTTTTAATTCTTTTATCTCTCAAATCTCCCAGACAAGTTATCCTTATTAATTTTTCCCCAGCTTAATTAAATCATTAATACACACGCATACACTTAACCTTCTTTACAGAATAACATAATATTCCCCAAAAATATTAACAAAAATAACATCCATCCTCACACTACTGATGCTGAAACAATAATAAGACCTACAATACTTCACACATTATTGTTTGGATATGATTTGTAAATCCTGTAGGCCAATTGAAAAGATCACTTCATTCTTGATTACTGAGATTAATTGAGTCTCACAAAGAAACTTGAGAGCAATCACATAAATATATACTTGTAATGGATTACAAGGCTTTAAGCTGGACATAGTTAATCAACCCAACGGAGGAGAACCAGCGGGGAATTCCCATCAATTCCATGGCGAGGAGGGGCCCAATGGTATTAATAAGACCTTCCTCGGGATCCAGCACGCAAGTGGCTGATATCCTGCTCATCAAGTACTGTTGGCCAATCAGAAACTGGCAGCTCCTCATTGCCATCAGGAAAGGTGGCAGCTGCTGGTAATGAACCCACCAGAGGCCAAAGATGAACGAAGGATTCCAGGCCAAAGATGAGTGAGGTCACAGGAAGAGGCCACATGTGAGGGGGGGGTGCCCAGTGGTTGGCTTTCAGCACTCACATGCCTCCCGATGTTAGGTCTCTCAATTGGACAATGACTGATAAAGAGGGAGCCCCCACAGGAGGCTACTGGCTAATCCGACCCGGTTTGCCGGGCAACCTTTGGAAGGTTCAGGGAGCTATGAGGTTCCTATTTAATTGCTGAGCCACCACTGAATTGCGGTGGGCGCAGTAATGATGAGTGTCAGTTGTCTTATTAATGAGCCTAATGTAGTGGAGTTCCCCAGTGGTCAGTGATGGGACCTGTGCTCTTCCTGATGTATCTTAATAACCTAGACTGCAGTGTTCAGGGCATGAAGATGATACACAGATCACAATCTGTCAACTGTGATGAGGATAGTATTGAACTTCAAAAGGACATGGACTGGGCAGACAATTTGCAGATGAAGTTCAATGCAGAGAACTGTGAGGTGATTCATTTTAGCAGGAAGTATATGGAGAGATAGTATAAAATAAAGGGAGAAGCTCTACAGGAGGTACAAAAACAGATGGACCTCAGTGTATATGTAGATAAGTCATTGAAGATGGCAGGGCATATATAGAGAATAGTTAAAGAATACCGTATCTTATGCTTTATTAATAAGGACATTGAGTAGGGAGGTCATGTTGAACCTTATAATAAGACACTAATTAGGCCTCTTTCTGAATACTACATCCAGTTCTGGGCGCTACACTTGAGGAAGGATGTGAAGGCATTGGAGAGAGTACAGAGGAGATTCAGAAGAATGGTTCCCAGAATAAAGAACTGTAGTTATGAGGATAAATTGGAGAGATTGCGACTGTTTGCTTTGGAGAAAAGAAGGCGGAGAGTAGACCTGATAGAAGTGTTCAAGATCTTGAGGCGTATAGACAGGGTAAATAGTGACAAACTGTTCCCTCTCAAGAGAGCTTCAAGATCTAGAGGCACAGATTCAAAATAATTGACAAAAGGATTAAAAGTGATATGAGGAAAAATATTTTCACCCAAAGGGTGGTTGGAGTCTGGAACAAACTTCCTCAGAGGATGTGAAGGTTCGATCAAAGTATTCTGCCCAGTACCTATCAAACCAATCAGGGTTAACCTGTAAATTAGAATTCCATATATATGTAGAAAAATACTAATTGTTCAAATCACAAATAATCTGAATATGATCATCTAATTATAATTCAATAGATGTTTTAAAATATTAGTTTCAGCTAAACACAATTAAATTCAAACAAGTTAGCACTGAAGGATAAAAACCTGATATTTTCTTGAATTATACAAATTAAATAAAATAATTAAATTACTCTACCTTGGGACCATCAACTTTTGAATTAGGTTCAAAAAATAAGCAATGTTAACCAACAAGATTATTTTATTTTTGTTGTGTATTGAATATATTAATTTAACGTTGATACCGCAGAAAATGCATCTGTACTTTTTTGCATATATAATACTTAGAGAAACCTTTCACCCTTCTCCTGAATTCATTTCAATAAATGCTACTTATATTATTCCATCATAAGATGTTACTGTTTCTAGAAAATCTTACATACTTTGTCCGTATTTCCTGAACAAATATAGAATCGTAGAAAGGTCATAGCACATAAGGAAGCTATTTGGCACTTAGTGCCTGTGTTAGTTCTCTGTGAGGGCAACACAGCAGCTCTCATTCCCTCATCATTTCCCCGTAGCCTTGCAAATGTTTTCTATACTAATAATTATCCAATTCCTTTTTGAAATCATGATTACCTTTGCCTCCATCACAACTCAGGCAGTTCATTCCAGATCCTGACCTTTTGATAGTTCTTTTCCCCTCATGTCAGCTTTTGTTATTTTATCATTCACCTCTGGTTTGTGATTCTTCCATTTCCACTCCATCTGGCGAAGGAGTAGCGCTCCGAAAGCTAATGGCATTTGCTACCAAATAAACCTGTTGGACTTTAACCTGGTGTTGTTAAAACTCTTACTGTGTTTATCCCAGTCCAACGCCGGCATCTCCACATTGTGATCCTTCCACCAGTGGGAACTGTTCCTTCTTACCTATGCTATCCAGGTCCCTCATGATTTTGAACACCTCTATCAAATCTCCTCTATACCTTCTCTTTTGTAAGGATAACAACCCCAGTTTCTCCAGTCTGTCTAGTTAATGAATTTCCTCATCCCCGGAACTATTCTCATAAATCTTTTCTGCACCCTCTCTAATACCTTCACATCTTTTCTAAAGTGTGGTGTCCAGAATTTATCACATTTCTCCAGTTGAGGCCAAATCAGTACTTTATAAAGGTTCATCATAACTTCCATGCTTTTGCATTTCATGCCTCTATTTAGAAGGCCGAGGATCCCTTATGCCTAATGCCTTCTCAATTTAAACTGCTACCTTCAACTAGTTCTGCATATGCACCCCCAAAATTCTCCTGTTTCAGCACCACCATTAGAATTGTATCCATTATTTTGTATAACTTCTCCTCATTAAAGTTCCTCTTTAATGCAGAGACTTCACATTTCTCTGCATTAAATTTCATCTGCTATGTATATGCCCATTCCACCAGACTGCATATGCCCTCTTAATCTTCCTGATGTTTGCAAAATCTCCACCTGTTTTCTACAAAGTGGAACTTGGGAGTTAGGCAAATTTCTGTACAATTTTAAAAATTCCAATTTAGCTCAATACTAGAGGGTAGTCCCATTAAAACAGAAATTGTCAATCATGGGCACTTCAAAAGCCTCAGATTTTTACGTGTTTGTTTGATTAATCTTATTTAATACTTTACTTTTTTTTTAACGCTAATCATTTTCATGACTCCTAGGGATCATGTACCCATGGATATTACCTGTGGCTTCTTCAGTAGGAACTTGCATCTTTTTCATCATCCTTTTGATGTAAGTATCAATTATTACTGATATGGATAAAATTATTTTTACAGTCTTTGGTCGCCACCAACGTTGCTTTAAAACTGCTGACTGAAAGTTTCAGAAGAACAGACGGATTGTTTAACTGATATCTCTGACATGTTTGTGAGAAAGCGACCATGCAATGATCCAGCTGATATTAAATCATTCGGCAATGTGTCTTGTTGATGTTACAGTGCATTGTATGACCAGCTATCATAGTTAAATACCCAGCAATGACTTAAATAGCTGGTTAATATTATAAAGTTACACTCTTTGGATTCCGAACCACCGTGGATTCTCTGAGACTCACAAGTTCATTTTATTTACAACCTTTCTACCAGCCTTGAAACACAGGAACAGGAACACAGGCCCATTCAATCCCTCAAACTGTTCCACCATTCAGTAACATAATAGTTGATCAAGGGGTTGTTGACATATGAGGAGAGATTAAACAGTTTGAGCTTGTACTCACTGGAGTTTAGAAAGATGAGAGGGGAACTGATTGAGGTGTATAAAATTTTTAAAGGGATTGATAAATTAAATGTAGACCAAATGTTTCCTGTTATGGGGAAATCTAGAACAAGAGGTCATAGGTATAGGTTGTGAGGCAGCAGATTTAAAACTGAGATAAGGAGGAATTACTTCTCACAGAGGATGGTGAATTTGTGGAACTCACTGCCCCATAGCGCAGTCTGAATCGTTGAATGGTTTCAAGAGGGAGATAGACATATTCCTAATATGTCTATACCTACCTACACCTACCTCACCACTCACCTGATGAAGGAGCAGCGCTCCGAGAGCTGTGATTTCAAATAAACGTGTTGGATTTTAACCTGGTGTTGTGAGACTTCTTACAGAGTATTTCCAAGTGAGGTACTTGGAAAGGAACTTGGAGGTGGTGGTGTGCTGGCTGTCCTTGTCCTTCTATGTGATAGATCGTGGGTTTGGGAGGTGCTGTTGAAAAATGTTTGTTGAGTTCCTGCAGCACATCTTGTAAATGGCACACACTGTAGTTATGGTGTGCCAGTAGTGGAGGGAATTAATATGTATGGTGGTGAACAAGGTGCCAATCAAATGGGCTGCTTTGGATGGTGTGGAGCTTCTGGAGTGAAGCTGACATCTCGGTTGATGGGCGAATGGGATGGTGTATGTTATGACATGGGCAGCAGAGTTTTGGCTTACCTCAAGTTTGTGGAAAGAAGGGAGATCAACCAGGGGTATGTTGGAATAATCAAATCATGGCTGAAGGTTTCAGCAGCAGATGAGTAAGGCAAAGGGTCGTAGTCAGGTGATATTTTTTGGAGATGGAAATAGGTTTAGATCCATGTCCAAGGTTGAAAACAGTCTCGTACAGCCTCAGACCATTTCCAGGGATAGAGATGGAGCCAGTGGCTGGGGAACAGAGTTTGTGGTTGTGACCAAAGAGAATGGGTGAGATTTTATGGCCGCGCTTGCCCCAAGACCGGGAAATCCTGCCCAAGGTCAACGGACCTTTGCATGCTCCGCCCCCGCCTGCTACAATTTCCATGGCAAGCGGGACGGGAAAATTCTAGTTGGAGGAAATCCAGTACTGGATGTTGGAGAAGAACTTGAACCAGGTGAGGGACAATACACAACAGTGAAGCAAAAACAAAATGAGGTACCTCATTCAATACAACACCTCACTAATTTGACAGTATAAGGAGATATTTGCTTATCTCCCACATGCCCCCTTCACTTCACATTTTTTTCAATATTGTAAGTTAAATGCCCTAAATTATTTGAGTTGGTCATAAAGCTTGCACTTGATGAAATATGTGACAAAATCTGCTATGAAGTACAGCCCTTGCTTGCTGCCAGCTGCCATCATCTTACTTTGAGAAGGGAAAATAAAGATATGTCACAAGAGTTTGGTGAGGTGTAATCAATAATTGTGTAACATGCTACTGATTTAGAATGTACACTGTGTCACTGAGTATGAAACAACAATCACAACTATTTATATGGTGCCTTTGACATTGTAAAATATAGTAAGAAGTTTAACAACACCAGGTTAAAGTCCAACAGGTTTATTTGGTAGCAAAAGCCACACAAGCTTTCGAGGCTCTGAGCCCCTTCTTCAGGTGAGTGGGAATTCTGTTCACAAACAGAACTTATAAGACACAGACTCAATTTACATGAATAATGGTTGGAATGCGAATACTTACAACTAATCCAGTCTTTAAGAAACAAAACAATGGGAGTGGGGAGAGCATCAAGACAGGCTAAAAAGATGTGTATTGTCTCCAGACAAGACAGCCAGTGAAACTCTGCAGGTCCACGCAACTGTGGGAGTTACAAATAGTGTGACATAAATTCTGATTCTAGGATCGCATGATAAAGACTCAGGAGGAAAAAAGCAGAAATATTTATGTGAAATAGTGTGACAAAATATCCCAAGGTACTTCATAGGAGCATTATAACACAAAATCCAATGTTCCGCCAAATAAGGAGCTATTAGAGCAAGTGACCAAAAGAGGTGTTGGTGTTTATAAGCATCTTAAAGGAAGAAAGAGAAGTAGACCACTTATTCACAGAAACGTACACATCATTATGGAATTAGATCCAAGATCACTACAAATAGTCCCATAATGACATGCAATAAAACATTTCATTTAGTTAATTACTGTAAATCAGTAGTCCTGATACTATATGTTAAGTTTCTTGGAATAAAGTAGGTAATTCTCCACACACTGTAAGCAACCATCAAAGAATGTTGTGTCTAACATTTGCTTGTCACTCATTCAAAGTGGATATCACACAAAAAGTTTCTAAAATACTAACTTTACTGACTCTGAGCACAATTCTCGCCAATTTCTATACATAAAATTTTAGTATCATTTGCATCCTCTCCTGTCCAAACCACAGTTGCACCTCGTCCCCGTTCTTCCAACCACTTGCACCAACTAAACCACAGGGAGGTGTGTTAATTGTTTATACACCAAGTCGTTATTTATTTATTGGGAGTCAGTTTAGCTCAGTTGGCTGGATAGCTGGTTTGTGATGCAGAGTGACGCCAACAGCACAGGTTCAATTTCTGTGCAGTAAAGTTATTCATGAGGGCTTGTCTTCTCAATGTTGCCCCTCGCCTAAGATGTGGTGATCCTCAGATTAAATCACCATCACACAAGTCAACTCTCCCCTTTGAGCTTATGGTCATCAGGGACCATTGTGACTCTACCTTTATTTATTTAAGAAAGGTAGTAACTTTTCCAAGATTAACCGTTTCATACATTGAACCGTGAGACTTACAGTTACTTGTGTGTGTTTTGCAGAATATGCCGCAAGTATTGCAAGTCACCAATAAAGGGAAAATATGTTCAGGTGAAAAAGGGAGAAGTAAAACAACAAGTGAAAACACTGGCAAATATTATAAGAAGTGTTGACCTACTGGAACAGAAAAGCAAGTTAAGACCATCTGAATTTATTGTTAGGCATTCACCAAAACACAGAGTTGGATTTTCAGATGATCAATGCATTGGTCTACTTAGTGATACTGACACTGAAACTTGTAAGACTTTTGGCTCTTTACAATCTGGTGAAACCACATGCCCAGAAAGCAGCTTTGAGGAATGCAGATCTCCATACACATCAGATGAACCTTGCTTTATCTCAAGGAATTCAACTCCACAGAAAGTAGCAGCTATCCTCAGACATGGAAGGTAGTTGTTCTCAGTGCTCATTTATTTTGTGCAAAAGTCTACATAGTTGTGAAATATCACAGTATTAATCTGTAAATTGCTGGCTGTATTGTATATTATCCTTCTTTGAGAGTGTTGTTAATGTCAATAATGATGAGAGGAAAGAAGCTTCTATTTAAGGTTGAAATTAGTATCATCTTCATGTATTTACTTTAAAACTTTAATTCATCACCTTTTAACAAAATAGTTTAAATTTTATACGTATGGAAACATAAGCATGGGAATAAAGTTTATATGCTCTGATATAGCAAAAGTTGTTGTTTGTTAATGTTAACATTACTGTTGATGAGACTTCCCGGTTGGTTAATTGGCATGAATTAAATTATGGGATGGGTGGTGGCAGGGGTGGGGGAATCTTGTTTTAAGATTAAAATATGGACCTTTGACATTCTCAAGGGTTTAAGACATTCTCAATGAAAAAGTCACTGTTAATTTTTGAACCTGTTATTCCATCTCAAGTTTATAAAGCCAGCTGTTTTTACATTTGGGATGGATGGAAACATCACCACGAGAATTAAAGTGTCAATAAGTTTCATTTTATCATTCACTTGTGATTTCTTATGTAAAACTATTAATGATGATCAGTTTAACTAAAGTTTTCAAACCTAGTAAAGTATCTTATCAAATATTATACATTATATAACTCTATTAGGCTCAATTTCTTCTCCAAATATATTTGTATTATTTTATGTACAGTGAAACTAATAGGCAAAGGAAACAAAATGATGGTATTTATAACATAGGCCAAAATAAAATAAAAACTGAAAAACATTTAGGACCTTGCACATATGATTGAAAACAGATTAAAATGGTACGTAACTGAGCTGCGCTTGAAAAGTTCAAAGTTTACAAACAAAAGATCAATTACACAATGCCACATGATAAAGAAAAACTTCTGTTATTAATTATAACTATGTTTAGAATATTTGTTGCTGCCACCCATAAAACATACCTCTTCCATGTGAAATGAATTCCTGAATACAGTTGTTTGTTTTACAAGCCTCACAGTAAAACTTGTTCACAAGTCTATGGTATATGAACTGTCCTGTTGTTCCCTTGGTGGTGGATAGAAGTATGGGTTTGTTGTTAAGATTCCACAAGAAATACTCTAGAAGAAACTTGTTTTAGTCCTACATCCTTGTTTTCAATTTGCTTCTACATATGTTTTTAATCTGCTAACTCCAATATTCAATCCTTAAATCAGTATTTTTCTTGCACAATTTTACATTGGAACAGCTGTTTGTGATCAATTAAGTATCGCAAATGAAAAAGAAATACCCTTAATTGAGGTATATACTTAACTAGATAGAACCATAGAACCATAGATATTGAAAGTCGTTAAAAATTAAATAAAAGTATTATACATATATCAATAATAAATACTTTTTCATATGGAGTGTTTCTCCTTTTATAATGTCAATGTAAGTTATTGACATTTTTCAAAGACAGTAGCTTACTTAATAATTGATATTAAATGAATTGTATAATTTCACAGTCTTTGGTTTTCATCTTTCATTAATTAGGTAACAGCTTAGATAGTATTTGAATATGTTAATTCTTTTAAAAGGTTATGGGGCAGGGACCTCTGAAAAGTGGCAATGATAAATTGCTGCTGTGCTCAGAAATTCCAACTCGACACAGTCCTACATTGCTTTCAGGATCTTCTGAGCCTAGCTTTCACAGAAATATGCAGCACCCTCCGGGAACTTAGTTGGAGTGGAATAGAGTGCGGGAGGAGACAAGTTTTACAGTACTAGCTGCTGTAAGGTAAGTTTAAAGGTCCTGAATGGGTCAATGAGAGTGAATTCTTTGAGGATGTAACTAGTAGAGTTGATGAGGGAGAGCCAGTGGATGTTATTTGTTTGGACTTTCAAAAGGCTTTCAACAAAGTCCCACAAAAGAGACTAGTGTGTAAAAGTAAAGCACATGGCATTGGGGATAGTGTATTGAGATGGATAGAAAACTGGTTGGCAGACAGGAAACACAAAGAGTAGGAATAAATGGGTAGTTTTCCAAATGGCAGGCAGTGACTAGTGGTGTACCGCAGGGATCAGTGCTGGAACACCCACTATTTACTATATATATTAATGAGTTTGATGAGGGAACTAAATGTAATATCTCCAAACTTGCAGATGGCAAAAAGCTGGGTGGGAGGGTGAGCTGTGAGAAAGATGCAGAGATGCTTCAGTGTGATTCGGACAAATTAAGTGAATGGGCAAATGAATGGCAGATGCAATATAATATGGATAAATGTGAGGTTATCCACTTTGGTAGCAAAAACAGGAAGGCAGATCTGAGTGGCCATAAATTAGGAGAGGGGAATGTGCAATGAGATCTGGGTGTTCTCCGACACCAGTCACTGAAGGTGAGCATGCAGGTGCAGCAGGCAGGAAAAAAGGCAAATGTATGTTGGCCTTCATAACGAGAGGATTTGAGTGCAGGAACAGGAATGTCTGGCTGCAATTATACAGGGCCTTGGTGAGGCCCTGTAATACTGTGTGCAGTTTTGATGTCTTAATCTGAGGAAGGATGTTCTTGCTCTAGAGGAAGTGCAGAAAAGATCTATCGGACTAATTCCTGGGATGGCAGGATTGACGTATGAGGAGAGATTTGAGTCAGTTAGGATTAATTCGCCTGAGTTCAGAAGAATTAAGGGAGGATCTCAGAAACCTGTAAAATTCCAACAGGATTAGACAGGGTAGATGCAAAGATGTTCCTGATGGTGGGGATGTCCAGAACCAGAGGTCACAGTTTGAGGATACAGAATGGACTGTTTAGGACAGAGATCAGTAGAAATTTCTTCACCCAGAGAGTGGTCAGCCTGTGAAATTCGCTACCACACAAAGTATTTTAGGCCAAAGTATTGTATGTTTTCAAGAAGCAGTTAGATATAGCACTTGGGGCGAAGGGGATCAAAGGATATGGGGGAAAGGTAAGATCAGGCTATTGAGTCGAATGATCAGCCATAATCATAATGAATGGCAGGCAGGCTTGAAGCACCAAATGACCGCCTCCTGTTCCTATTTTCTATGTTTCTAATCTCATCTGCTTTATGGCAGATAGTGCCATAAAAAGTGGGCATGATCTCCTTCGCTGTTTTCCATTTACACTTTGCTGCTTGAGGCGCTTCACTGTTCCTGTTTCACCCGGCCTGAATAAGGAAGGTTGGGTGAGACAGGGACTTTAGAATTCCAGCAAAGGTAAGTCACTAGAGTGGCAATCAGCCGGTGAGTGCCATTCTGAGTAAGTTACAGGCCATGCTGATCTTCTCTCTACTGGCTGACTCATTCACTTACACTCCTGCTCAAATTACTCAAACCCGCCCTGGAGTGTCCCAGGAATGATCTCCCATAGACTGCCTTAGAAACATGGCACAAACAGTTAACATAAGGGACAATCCCTTAAGGTACAGGACAGTTGGTCATTCTTTGCCAGAGGATTGGGTGCCTGACTGTGTCACAAAACTCCAGAGACACTGCGGAACACAAGAAGGAATAATGCACCATGTTTACAGTAACAGAGAATGTCATTCCCGAATCGATAAGAATCGTTTCAGAACCATGAACAGGATAGAAGCTGGATGGGAGAGAGTCAAACCGGGAGTAACAGATGAAAGCAAAATACTGCGGATGCTGGAATTGGAAACAAAAACATAAAATGCTGGAAAATCTCAGCAGGTCTGACAACGCCTGATGAAGGGTCGTCCAGACCTCCCTGGGTGGGATTTTACAGCTTCGCTTGAGCAAAATTGGAAACTCTGACCCCCCCGCCAGAAGTCAACGGATATTTCCATTGTCCGCCCCTTGCCCGCTCTGGTTCCGTGGCGGGTGAGGCGGTACAATTCTGCGCCTTTCTCTCCTCAGAGGCTGTCAGACCTGTTGAGATTTTCCAGCATTTTCTGTTTTTGTGTGAATGGGGGAACAGAGGTGTGTGTGTGTGTGTGTGTGAAGTCAGATCTCCTAGAGCTATATAACTTTTTTGGGACCACAGGCTGCAGTGACTGTTGGATCTGCTGGTTACCAAAGTTTGAAGTGATCTCACTTTGAGACTGGGAAAGGCTGGGGCTTCATGGAGTGGATTTGCTGCAGTTAGTTATCCGGGTGGCTGCTGCACAGGTAGATGATTGCTCAGAGCAGCAGCAGGAGGAGGAGGTGCCCCAGGATGGACATTTGCTTCACACGAGTTCCTAACTCTCTGTAAATAAGATGCCAGTGACAGACATGAGTGAGCAGCGGAGGAGCTGACCCGGACCCGGGGCCGCAGCTGTTTCCGCTCGGTTGCTAGGAGATAGCAGCTTCCGATGGCGGGGGAGGCGGCGCGGGCCTGGCCCTCCGTGGTGGATCGTTACTTCAGCCGCTGGTATAAGACAGGTAGGGCCGGTGCTGCCGGGTCGGAGGAGCCGGGCTGTGTGGGCTCCGGAGCAGCGTGCCTCGGGGGGGGGGAAAGCGAGGATCGGCGACCCAACAGCGGCCGCCCGAACTTTCCAGAGGAGTGGCCGAGGGAAGGCGAGGCCTCGCCCTCACCCCGGGGAGGCTGAGGGTGAGGGCGGCGGGCCTGGAGCGAGAGGGGACGGGGGGAGGGGGTGACGGAGCGGGCCGGGGGAGCTGGGTGGGGGGGTGGCATGGGAGCTGGGTGGGGGGGTGGCGTGGGAGCTGGGTGGGGGGGTGGCATGGGAGCTGGGTGGGGGGGTGGCATGGGAGCTGGGTGGGGGGGGTGGCGTGGGAGCTGGGTGGGGGGGTGGCGTGGGAGCTGGGTGGGGAGGGTGGCGTGGGAGCTGGGTGGGGAGGGTGGCGTGGGAGCTGGGTGGGGAGGGTGGCGTGGGAGCTGGGTGGGGAGGGTGGCGTGGGAGCTGGGTGGGGAGGGTGGCGTGGGAGCTGGGTGGGGAGGGTGGCGTGGGAGCTGGGTGGGGAGGGTGGCGTGGGAGCTGGGTGGGGGGTGGCGTGGGAGCTGGGTGAGGGGGTGGCGTGGGAGCTGGGTGAGGGGGTGGCGTGGGAGCTGGGGGGGTGGTGGCGCGGGGGCTGGGGGGGGTGGTGGCGCGGGGGCTGGGGGGGGTGGTGGCGCGGGGGCTGGGGGGGGTGGTGGCGCGGGGGCTGGGGGGGGTGGTGGCGCGGGGGCTGGGGGGGGTGGTGGCGCGGGGGCTGGGGGGGGTGGTGGCGCGGGGGCTGGGGGGGGTGGTGGCGCGGGGGCTGGGGGGGGTGGTGGCGCGGGGGCTGGGGGGGGTGGTGGCGCGGGGGCTGGGGGGGGTGGTGGCGCGGGGGCTGGGGGGGGTGGTGGCGCGGGGGCTGGGGGGGTGGTGGCGCGGGGGCTGGGGGGGTGGTGGCGCGGGAGCTGGGGGGGTGGTGGCGCGGAGGCTGGGGGGGGGTGGTGGCGCGGGAGCTGGGGGGGGTGGTGGCGCGGGAGCTGGGGGGGGTGGTGGCGCGGGAGCTGGGGGGGGTGGTGGCGCGGGAGCTGGGGGGGGTGGTGGCGCGGGGGCTGGGGGGGTGGTGGCGCGGGGGCTGGGTGGGTGGTGGCTGGGTGGGTGGTGGCTGGGTGGGTGGTGGCTGGGTGGGTGGTGGCGCGGGGGCTGGGGGGGGTGGTGGCGCGGGGGCTGGGGGGGGTGGTGGCGCGGGGGCTGGGGGGGGTGGTGGCGCGGGGGCTGGGGGGGGTGGTGGCGCGGGGTCTGGGGGGGTGGTGGCGCGGGGGCTGGGGGGGGGGTGGTGGCGCGGGGGCTGGGGGGGGGGTGGTGGCGCGGGGGCTGGGGGGGTTGGTGGCGCGGGGGCTGGGGGGGGGGGTGGTGGCGCGGGGGCTGGGGGGGGGGGTGGTGGCGCGGGGGCTGGGGGGGGGGTGGTGGCGCGGGGGCTGGGGGGGGGTGGTGGCGCGGGGGCTGGGGGGGGGTGGTGGCGCGGGGGCTGGGGGGGGTGGTGGCGCGGGGGCTGGGGGGGGTGGTGGCGCGGGGGCTGTGGCGCGGGGGCTGGGGGGGGTGGTGGCGCGGGGGCTGTGGCGCGGGGGCTGGGGGGGTGGTGGCGCGGGGGCTGGGGGGGTGGTGGCGCGGGGGCTGGTGGCGCGGGGGCTGGGGGGGGTGGTGGCGCGGGGGCTGGGGGGGGTGGTGGCGCGGGGGCTGGGGGGGGTGGTGGCGCGGGGGCTGGGGGGGGTGGTGGCGCGGGGGCTGGGGGGGTGGTGGCGCGGGGGCTGGGGGGGTGGTGGCGCGGGGGCTGGGGGGGTGGTGGCGCGGGGGCTGGGGGGGTGGTGGCGCGGGGGCTGGGGGGGTGGTGGCGCGGGGGCTGGGGGGATGGTGGCGCGGGGGCTGGGGGGGGTGGTGGCGCGGGGGCTGGGGGGGGTGGTGGCGCGGGGGCTGGGGGGGGTGGTGGCGCGGGGGCTGGGGGGGGTGGTGGCGCGGGGGCTGGGGGGGGCTGGTGGCGCGGGGGCTGGGGGGGTGGTGGCGCGGGGGCTGGGGGAGGGGGTGGCGCGGGGGCTGGGGGAGGGGGTGGCGCGGGGGCTGGGGGAGGTGGTGGCGCGGGGGCTGGGGGAGTGGGTGGCGCGGGGGCTGGGGGAGTGGGTGGCGCGGGGGCTGGGGGAGTGGGTGGCGCGGGGGCTGGGGGAGGGGGTGGCGCGGGGAGGCTGGGGGAGGGGGTGGCATGGGGGCTGGGAGAGGGGGTGGCGCGGGGGAGGGGGTGGCGCGGGGGAGCGGGTGGCACTGGGGCAATGGGAAATGAAAGACCTGCCACTATTCAGCCATCCTGAGCAGGAGCGGCGACGTCCCAGCCTGAGGGTTGGTCTGCCTTGCTGCTGGGAGAGACTGAGGCTGGCTTCAGTGGTTCAAAGTTTGTTTATTAGTGTCACATGTCGACTTACATTAACACTGCAATGAAGTGACTGTGAAAATCCCCTAGTCGTCTCACTCAGGCCGCTGTTATGGTACACTGAAGGAGAACACCACTGTAGTGGGTCGGATCTCAAACAATGACGAGACGGAGTACAGGAATGAGATAGAGAATCTGGTGAACTGGTGCGGCAACAATAATCTCTCCCTCAATGTCAACAAAACGAAGGAGGTTGTCATCGGCTTTAGGAAATGTAGAGGAGAACATGCCCCTGTCTACATCAACGGGGACGAAGTAGAAAGTCGAGAGCTTCAAATTTTTAGGTGTCCAGATCACCAACAACCTGTCCTGGTCCCCCCATGCCAACATTATACTTAAGAAAGCCCACCTACGCCTTTACTTTCTCAGAAGGCTAAGGAAATTTGGCATGTCAGCTACGACTCTCACCAACTTTTACAGATGCACCATAGAAAGCATTCTTTCTGATTGTATTACAGCTTGGTATGGCTCCTGCTCTGTCCAAGAAACTACAAAAGGTCGTGAATTTAGCCCAATCCATCATGCAAACCAGCCTCCCATCCATTGACTCTTGTCTACACTTCCCGCTACCTCGGCAAAGCAGCCAGCATAATTAATGACCCTGGACATTCTCTCTTCCACTTCTTCTGTCGGGAACAAGATACAAAAGTCTGAGGTCATGTAGCAGCTGACACAAGAACAGGTTCTTCCCTGCTGCCATCAGATGTTTAAATGGACCTACTTCGCGTTAAGTTGATCTCTCTCTCCACGCTAGCTATAACTGTAACATTACATTCTACACTCTCTCGTTTCCTTCTCTATGAATGGTATGTTTTGTCTGTGCAGTGTGCAAGAAACAATACTTTTCACTGTATGCTAATACATGTGACAATAATAAATCAAATCAAAATTTAGCGTGGCCAATGTCCAAACCAGCAGGTCTTTCGGACTGTGGGAGGAAAGCAGAGAACCCGGGGCAAACCCATGCAGACTCCACACACACAGTGACCCAAGCCGGGAATCAAACCCAGGTCCCTGGCGCTGAGAGGCAGCAGTACTAACCACTGTGCCACCGTGTGTGTTTCTGTGTTAGCTGAGAGAAAAGAGCAGCCAGGGTTGGTGATGGTTATCTCACGACCTTTTTGAGTGAGGAGATTAGTTTGAGTTTCAACTTCCCCATCAGTTCAGGGGAAGATTTTAGCTTCCCTGCCTGAATTTATCAAGTGTGGAACCATAGCCCAGAGAGGAGGATGGATGGATGGAGAAGGAAAAGAAAACCTTGAAGAATAAGACTTTTAGGAGTGCCTTTTTGTAAAGGATCGCCCAGATGTCTAACCATTAAGTTTTATACATCATTTAAGTCCCGTCTCTAAAGGACTTTCCAACTTTTAAGTGGAAGGAATATTTTGTGGCAATGGTTCCATTGTTTTTAATAGGGTCCTCAATCTGGACATGGCCTGACAAAACTCAGATTTCCAGATAATGGAGTTGGCTCATGAACAGCTGTCTCTTGCGTTTATTACTGCAAAGAACAACTTTTTGTGTCTGAATGTATTGTTCCTACCTCCTTTATTGGTTTATGTTATCCAAATAACATTGTTGAAATGGTTAGCAGAAAATATGACATTTTACAATAAAAGATAGATATTGCAGTCCACCCCAAGAAGTCTAACTTTAAAAAGTAACTAAATGTCATAATGCAGTGAAAACAATTCAAAAATAATTAATTGCCAGTGAAATCTTTTGGATGCCCTGCGAACATGAAAAACAGATTAAATTTATTTCTTGCTAACTAAATAGCTGAAATTTCAAATTGTACCTGAAATTTCAACTGAATTTAAAAGCCTGGGCCTGTTCGAGGCCTGGATCAACCTGCAGGACAATTTGACTCTGCAGAATGAATAGAGTTAACTCTGGAATCTGCTTGATTCTGTTGTTCTTAAAAATGTCAATAGCATCAGAGAAGTTCAGCTTTTACAAACTAATATTTATTCACATGGTGATTATTTTGAAGTGGAGATGCCGGCGTTGGACTGGGGTAAACACAGTAAGAAGTTTAACAACACCAGGTTAAAGTCCAACAGGTTTATTTGGTAGCAAAAGCCACACAAGCTTTCGGAGCTCTAAGCCCCTTCTTCAGGTGAGTGGGAATTCTGTTCACAATCAGAGCTTATAAAGACACAGACTCAATTTACATGAATAATGGTTGGAATGCGAATACTTACAACTAATCAAGTCTTTAAGAAACAAAACAACATCCCCACACCCCCACTTCTTGCCTTCAAACAACCGCACAACCTCAAACAGACCATTGTCCGCAGCAAACTACCCAGCCTTCAGGAGAACAGTGACCATGACACCACACAACCCTGCCACAGCAACCTCTGCAAGACGTGCCGGATCATCGACACAGATGCCATCATCTCACGTGAGAACACCATCCACCAGGTACACGGTACATACTCTTGCAATTCGGCCAACGTTGTCTACCTGATACGCTGCAAGAAAGGATGTCCCGAGGCATGGTACATTGGGGAAACTATGCAGACGCTGCGACAACGGATGAATGAACACCGCTCGACAATCACCAGGCAAGACTGTTCTCTTCCTGTTGGGGAGCACTTCAGCGGTCACGGGCATTCGGCCTCTGATATTCGGGTAAGTGTTCTCCAAGGCGGCCTTCGCGACACACGACAGCGCAGAGTCGCTGAGCAGAAACTGATAGCCAAGTTCCGCACACACGAGGACGGCCTCAGCCGGGATATTGGGTTCATGTCACACTATTTGTAACTCCCACAGTTGCGTGGACCTGCAGAGTTTCACTGGCTGTCTTGTCTGGAGACAATACACATCTTTTTAGCCTGTCTTGATGCTCTCTCCACTCACATTGTTTTGTTTCTTAAAGACTTGATTAGTTGTAAGTATTCGCATTCCAACCATTATTCATGTAAATTGAGTCTGTGTCTTTATAAGCTCTGATTGTGAACAGAATTCCCACTCACCTGAAGAAGGGGCTTAGAGCTCCGAAAGCTTGTGTGGCTTTTGCTACCAAATAAACCTGTTGGACTTTAACCTGGTGTTGTTAAACTTCTTACTAGATTATTTTGAATGCAGTGTCTTCCTCTAAACCTTCTCTTTTAATAATTCTTGCAAAGTGAAGTAAGCAAAAACAATTTTTTATTTGATTAACTATACTTTTGATGTATTTGATGAAGTTCATTAGCTTTCTACATAATTTCAGGGATAGCATAGAATCCCTACAGTGCAGAAGGAAGCCATTCGGCCCATCAAGCCTGCACCAACTCTCCGACAGAGCATATTACCCAGGCTCTATCCCTGTAACCCCACTTAATTATACTGCTAATTCCCCCTAACCTACACATCTGTGGACACCAAGGAGCAATTTAGCATGGTCATTCCACCCAACCTGCACATCTTTGGACTTTGGGAGGAAACCAGAGCACCCAGAGGAAACCCACGCAGACACGAGGAGCGCGTGCAAACTCCACACAGGCAGTCACAAAAGCCGGAATCGAACCCAGGTCAACTGAGTGCACTTATTGTTTCAAAGCAGCTTTTGTTACAGGAGGGGTGAGGTGACTCCTCTCCTTGTCTGACCCCGGAGCTGAATTTAAAAAAAGTGATATTGCCTATTAGAACCATAGAAAATTACAGCTCAGAAACAGGCCTTTTGGCCCTTCTTGTCTGTGCCGAACCATTTTTTGCCTAGTCCCACTGACCTGCACTTGGACCATATCCCTCCACACCCCTCTCATCCATGAACCAGTCCAAGTTTTTCTTAAATGTTAAAAGTGACCCCGCATTTACCACTTTATCCGGCAGCTCATTCCACACTCCCACCACTCTCTGCGTGAAGAAGCCCCCCCTAATATTCCCTTTAAACTTTTCTCCTTTCACCCTTAGCCCATGCCCTCTGTTTTTTTTCTCCCCTAGCCTCAGCGGAAAAAGCCTGCTTGCATTCACTCTATCTATACCCATCAAAATCTTATACACCTCTATCAAATCTCCCCTCAATCTTCTACGCTCCAGGGAATAAAGTCCCAACCTATTCAATCTCTCTGTAACTCAGCTTCTCAAGTCCCGGCAACATCCTTGTGAACCTTCTCTGCACTCTTTCAACCTTATTTACATCCTTCCTGTAACTAGGTGACCAAAACTGTACACAATACTCCAAATTCGGCCTCACCAATGCCTTATATAACCTTACCATAACACTCCAACTTTTATACTCGATACTCCGATTTTATAAAGGCCAATGTACCAAAGGCACTCTTTACGACCCTATTCACCTGTGCGTCACTTTTAGGGAATTCTGTACCTGTATTCCCAGATCCCTCTGTTCAACTGCACTCTTCAGAGTCCTACCATTTACCCTGTACGTTCTACTTTGGTTTGTCCTTCCAATGTGCAATATCTCACACTTGTCTGCGTTAAATTCCATTTGCCATTTTTCAGCCCATTTTTCTAGTTGGTCCAAATCCCTCTGCAAGCTTTGAAAACCTTCCTCACTGTCCACAACACCTCCAATCTTTGTATCATCAGCAAACTTGCTGATCCAATTTACCACATTATCATCCAGATTCACTGCTTGTAGCTCGGTAAAGGAGTAAAGCCAGCCAGATTTCTTCAGTTATTAAGTAAGGAGTTAATTTATTACTAAAATTCACTTGGGAAAAGATATAGAAACTATTAACAAGAAGATTTAAAATGTACAAATATATCCAACTTCCCACCAATGCAAAGAATACATGCACAGCTTCGCCAGGCAACGCAAAAAGAAATAAAGTTTTAGAATATCAGATGTTAAAACTAGGCCAAGTTTTTTTTTAAAAAGATCAAGTCAGAAAAGCTAATTACTGATTATCCAAATGCTTGTTCACAACTAGAGAGTCACTTTCTACAGTGGTTGCTGGAGCTTTGGTTTCTCACTGAAACAATTGCTCTGCAGTCATGGCTGGTTGATTCATTTTTCTCTTGATGACAGTGGTATTGAGTTGGAATGCACCTTTAAGTACTCTTGGTTTGCAGTAACAATGTCTTCTGGTGGGTTTTCAAACCACAAACAGAGCTCAGCTTTGTTGAGAGACATTTTAGAGATGGGGGTAGTGCAAGGCCGTTACCCCTACTTTCTGTCCCTGTTAGTTCAAATTCAATATATTTTACACCCAAGAGTTGGCCTTGACCGATGACCTCTGTCTGATACCAACCTGGGGCTTATCTTGGCTACTGTCTCTGAGTGTTCTATAGACGCTGTGTCTCCTCAAAGTGCCAACACAAATGCAATTTGATTTATTATTGTCACATGGATTAGTACACAGTGGAAAGTATTGTTTCTTGCGTGCTATACAGACAAAGCAAACTGTACGTAGAGAAGGAAAGGAGAGAGTGTAGTGTTACAGTCATAGCTAGGGTGTAGAGAAAGATCAACTTAATATAGGGTAGGTCTATTCAAAAGTCTGATGGCAGCAGGGAAGAAGCTGTTCTTGAGCCGGTTGGCACGTGTCCCCAGACTTTTGTATCTTTTTCCCAACGGAAGAAGGTGGAAGAAAGCATGTCTAGGGTGCGTGAGGTCCTTAATTATGCTGGCTGCTTTACCAAGGCAACGGGAAGTGTAGACAGTGTCAGTGGGTGGGAGACTGGTTTGAGTGATGGATTGAGCTACATTCACGACCCTTCGTAGTTTCTTGCAGTCATGGACAAAGCAGGAGCCATACCAAGCTGTGATACAACCAGAAAGAATGCTTTCTATGGTGAATCTGTAAAAGTTGGTGAGAGTTGTAGTGGACATGCCAAATTTCCTTAGTCTTCTGAGAAAGTAGAGGCGTTGGTGGGCTTTCTTAATGATAGTGTTGGCTTGGAGGGACCAGAACAGGTTGTTGGTAATCTGAACACCTAAAAACCTGAAGCTCTCGACCATTTCTACTTCGTCATAGGTGTATAACGAGTATAGCAGGGGGCTAAGGACACAACCTTGTGGGGCACCAGTGTTGAGGATGAACGTAGAGGAGGTGTTGTTGCCTTTCCTTACTGATTGCAGTGTGTGGGTTAGAAAGTTCAGGATCCAGTTGCAGAGGGAGGAGCCGAACCCAAGGCCATGGAGTTTGGAAATGAGTTTTGTAGGAATATCAGTGTTGAAGGCTGAGCTGTAGTCAATAAATAGGAGTCTGTCATAGATTCTTTGTTATCCCAGTGTTCCAGGGTTGAGTGCAGGGCCAGGGAGATAACATCTGTTGTGGACCTGTTGTGATGGTCGGCAAACTGTAGTGGATCCAGGCAATCTGGGAGGCCGGAATTGATTCATGCCATGACTAACCTTTCGAAGCACTTCATAATGATGGATGTCAGAGCCACTGGACAATAGTCATTAAGGCACGTTGCTTGGCACTTCTTTGGTACTGGGATGATGGCCGTCTTCTTGAAACAGATAGGGACTTAAGATTGTTGTGAAGAGAGGTTGAAGATATCTGCAAATACCCCGACCAGCTGGCCTGTGAAGGATCTGAGTGCTCGTCCGGGTAAACCATCTGGGACAATCGCTTTCTGTGGGTTGATCTTCGAGAAGGCTGCTCTGACGTCTGCAATGGTGACCTCGGATAAAACTTTGTCCAAAGCTTCTGGGCGGGAGGGCGTGTTTTCACTGACCTCTTGCTCAAAATGGGCATAGAATGCTCATCCGGGAGGGGTGCATTGGTTCCAACCATTTTACATGCCTTCATCTTGAAGCCTGTTATGTCTTGCAGACCTTGCCATAGTCAGCAGGGGTCTGTGTGGCGAGCCTGGGACTCTAGCTTGGTCTGGTACTGTCTTTTGGCATCTTTGATGAATCTCCTTGGATCATAGGGCGGCACGGTAGCACAGTGGTTAGCACTGCTGCTTCACAGCTCCAGGGTCCCAGGTTCGATTCCCGGCTTGGGTCACTGTCTGTGTGGAGTTTGCACATTCTCCTCGTGTCTGCGTGGGTTTCCTCCGGGTGCTCCGGTTTCCTCCCACAGTCCAAAGATGTGCGGGTTAGGTTGATTGGCCAGGTTAAAAATCGCCCCTTAGAGTCCTGGGATGCGTAGGTTAGAGGGATTAGCGGGTAAAATATGTGGGGGTCGGGCCTGGGTGGGATTGTGGTCGGTGCAGACTCGATGGGCCGAATGGCCTCCTTCTGCACTGTAGGGTTTCTATGATTTCTATATCTGGCTTTCTTGTATAGGCTATGGTTGCCTGACTTGAATGCCTCAGACCTGGACTTCAGCAAGCAGTGGATATCCCTGTTCATCCATGGTTTCCGGTTGGGAAACACGCAGATTTGCTTCGTTGGCACATAGTCTTCTACACACTTACTAATGAAGTCAGTTACTGTAGTGGTGTACTCGTTCAGGCTAGTCGCAGAGGTTTTAAATACTGACCAGTCTGCTGACTCTAAGCAGTCCCATAGGAGATCATCGGATTCCTCAGACCAACATTGCACAACTTTCTACTCCCGTTTCAGTTTTTGCTTGTAATCTGGGAGGAGGAGCACAGCTTTGTGGTCTGATTTGCCAAAGTGTGGGCGGGCGATAGAGCAGTAAGCATGTTTGATATTTGTGAAGCAGTGGTATAGGATGTTTATCTTGGCTGGGGACTTCAATTAGGCCAACCTCAAGAGCATCCTACCAAGATCGGATGCTCTTGAGCTTGGCCTAATTGAAGTCCCCGACCAAGATAAACAAGACCTCGGGATGTTTCGTCTCAAGGAGTGGTGTATGTTTTGTCCAGCACGGTCTTCACGTCCGTGTGGGATGAGATGTAAACTGCTGTCAGGATAACAAAGGTGAACTTCTGCAGAAGGTAGTAGGGTCAGCATTTTAGCGTCAGGTATTCTAGGTCCAGGGAGCAGAAACTTGTCGGTGTTGCTACATCTAGGTGGCACGAGGTGTTGATTGGGGGGTACAGGCCGCCCTGCCTGAGGCTGCTGTACAGTCCATTTGGTGGATTGAGAAGCCGTCTGGTTGTGGGGTACAGTCCGGTGAAGCAGGAGAGTGAGCCATCTCTCCGTGAAACATTGTACGCAGCAGAACAGAGTACGCAGCAGTTCCTCAGTTCTCTTTGAAAAGTGAATCTGCCTTTTATTTCATCTAGCTTGTTTTCCGGAGATTGGACATTGACTAGTCTCCTTTGTTTAGCAAAATTATTTTCACAAAGTTCAATACACATCTCCAGTGAATCATGTTACAAATGAGTATTCTACATAGCACTTCTTCATTCTTTATAAGAAATTACATTCTATTCTATAGGGGTGCCATAGTGGCACAATGGTGGTTAGCACTGCTGTCTCACAACTCAAGGGATTTGGCCTTGGGTGACTATGGAATTTGTATGTTCTCCTGGTGTCAGTGTGGGTTTCTTCTGGGTGCTGCAGTTTCCTCCCACAGTCCAACAATGTGCAGGTTAGGTGGATTGGCCATAATAAATTAGCCCTTAGTGTCCAAAGAGGTGTCAATTAGAGGGTTTAGCCATGGTAACTTCACAAGATTACAGGGATAGGGCGGAGGGAAGGGTCTGGTGGGATGCCCTTTCGGAGGGTTGGTGCAGACTCGATGGGCCAAATGGCCTCTTTCTGCACTGGAGAGACTCTATGGTTCTTTATCCTATCTGTATTTTTAAAATTGTGAAAAAAAGTTTGTCACAAAACACATCATCTAATGAATTGCCATTTAGTGTAGTCAGTTATTCTCGAAGTAAATGTGACAGCCAGTTAACACACAGCAAGATCCCATGAATTTGATAACCAATAAACCTGTTTTAAGTAGAAATTGAACATGTTGAAGCAGGTCAGGCAGCATCAATGGCAATCGAAATTTGCTCTACTTCAATGTCAATGCAGGGAGGAACATTGGCCATGTTATAGTACCATTTAATCTTTTAAGCATCCACCTGAACAGGCAGGTAGCGTCTCAATTTAAGATAGCTGCTCTGAAAATACAACACACTTCAGTACTGCACTAGAACATCAGCATAATATGGGATCACAGGTTGAATACTGAATTTGGTCTCCATCTTTAAGGAAGGATGTAAGCGTGGTGGCGATGGTTCAGAGGAAGTTTACTTGATTGATACTGGAATAAGTGGGTGCCTTATTGTAATAAGTCTTGTTCACCACTTACGGGGAAAACAACACTTTTATTTACAGCTAAAGGCTTCATCGCCTCGTGGCTGCAGCCAGTTCCCAAGATGGTTCTGGAACAGAAATCCCTGCTTATTGGGTGAATGCCCGACCTTGTCCCTGTCCTTGGTTTCCAGGGTCATGTGACCTTAGAGGGGAAAGACGTGGTGATTGTCCCTTTAAGTTTTTTAATATAATTGATAATCAATTTACTCAGTCCCCGATTAATTGAACATTTAACACACAAATCTATTCCATTTTAAATTAAATCTTCCAGGTGGTTTCTAATTCCTAGTGGAACAGTGTAACTCCTCTGTCTGGGTGCTTCCACTGGAATGCTGTTGGTAGAAACCACAAACACGGGTGTCTCTTCAGGCATCTCCGTTCCATCTGTTTCTAAGGGGATGTCAGTTGCACCTGTAACAGGATGACCAGGTACTTCAAGGTTTCCAGGTGACAATATAGCTCCTGAGGGCAATACTGACAGCTGGGGAATCTCTCACTCTCTCAAATGGTCTAAGTGTTTCCAGATGATCCTTCCTTCTATGTCCACTTGATAAGACAAGTCCAGTTTTGGATACAATGATTCCAGGGACCCAATTCAACCCACTTCCAAAATCTTCACATACACAGCTTCATCCACTGAAAATAACTGTGTTGACATGCATGAACCATGGTTTGTCTTTGCACTGCTTTGGCTGGCCTCCACTCTCCCCAGCAGATGTAGAAACATGAGGCTCAGTCTTGTTCTGAGACAATGGTTCATTAACAACTCTGCTGGCGGGACTCCTGTAAGGTGCAGTTCTAATGTGCCTGATATCACTGAGGCTGGTGAAGTTCTGAGACTCAGCACTTGAAGGCTGCTCCATTACGTAAGAACTAGGAGCAAGGGTAGATAATTTAGCCCCTCAAGCCTGCTCCGCCATTTAATATAATCATGGCTGATCTCATCTTAGCCTCAATTCCACTTTCCTGCCAGTTCATCTTAGCCCTTCAAACCCTTACTAATTAAAAATCTGATCACCTCTTCCTTAAATTTAGTCGATGTCCTGGCATCACCATGCGCTGGGGTAGTGAATTCCACGTGACCCTTTGAGAAGTAATTTCTCATCTCTGTTTGAAATCTACTACCTCTTATCCTAAAACTATGATCTCTTATTCTAGACTGCCCCACAAGAGGAAAAATCCTCTCTACATCTACCCTGTCAATCCCCTTTTAGCATCTTATATACATCAATGAGATCTCCTCTCAAACTCCAGGTCGTGATCTAAACTCACCAATCTTGCTTCATAAGACAAACCCCACATCTCTGAAATCTTAATCTAGTGAATCTCTGAACCACCTCCAATGCAGCTACATCCCTCCTCTAGTAAGGGGACCAAACTGTACGCACTATTCTAAGTGCGGTCTTACTAATGCTTTGTACAGTAGCAGTAACACTTAACTAGTTTTATATTCTATTCCTTTAGCAATAAAAGCGAGGATTCCATTTGCATTCCTTATTACCTGCATACTAGTTTTCTGTGATTCCTGCATGAAGACACACAGATCCCTCTTCACTGATACACTTTAACATTTCTCTCCGTTTAGGTGATCATTTGGTATTTTCTCTGCCAAAATGGATAACATCACACTTATCCACATTGAACTCCACCTGACAAATTTTGTCCCACAATCATAATTAAATTTCTTATTTAATTATTGCGGCTTACTATCCCACCTATTTTAGTGTAATCTGCAATTTTGGCTATGGTACTTACTATTCCTGCATCCAAATCATTAACATAGATTGTAAATAGTTGGGGTCCGAGGACCAAAATTTGTGGCACCCCATTAGTCACATTCCATCAACCGGAAAAAACCATTTATCCTGACTCTCTACTTTCTGTTGGTTCGCTAATCCTCTATCCAAATTAATAAATTATCCCTAATCTCATGTGAACTAACCTTGTGTATTAACCTCTTGTGTGGCCTTCTGGAAGTCCAGATATACTACATCGTCAGACAATATTTAACTCTCATATTCTGTGGTTAGAAAAACATTGGCGTAATTTCACTGTGATGTGCAATGTCGGAGACTTCACCTCAAACACTTCCACTACCACTTTGTGCATTGACAAGGAGCAAAAACATTGTGCCCATGAATGGACAAACATAATCAATATGGACTCGTACCATGGCTGGCCAGGCCACTTCCAAGGATGCAGTTGGGCTGCAACAGGCAACCTTTGTTGCAATTGGCATTGTTCACAGTGCTTGACTAGGCCTTCAGTGTTGGAATCAATGGCTGGCCACCAGACATAATTCTTGGTGAGCATCCTTATCTTGGTTCTCTTGGCAACACAACTCATCTTTTCATGTAAAATATGGTTTCATCTCTTCAGAAACTGACTCATTAGTTAAACCTATTAGATCCAGTGCCTCACTTTAGACAGCAGTGGATACCGACTGGTCCAGTATTTGATCTGTTTCACCAAGTCTGGCAACGTGACCAAAAAATTCAACCCCATAACAATTTCCTGCAGTACTGAGGGAGGTACAACACACTCTTGGAAAGATAGACAACAAGTGAATCTGCATTCAACTATATGTATTTCAGGCTGGTGCTTGGAGGTGTACTCAGGCGGAGAGGATTAACACCGAACACTAACTTCTTGCCAATGTGGTTGGCCAAATAGCCTTGTCTTCTTTAAAAAGACCCAAAAACAGTTTGTGATCAGAAACGATGGTAAAGTGCCTACCGTACAAATACTGGTGGAATTTCTGGACGTCGTAAATTATTGATAATCCTTTCTCAATTTGAGAGTAACCTTTTTCAGCTTCTGAGAGGGTTCTTGAGACATGCCCCATTGGCCTTTCAGATCCATCGTCCATTTCTTGGGGTAACACCACAACAATGCCAATTTCTTAGACATGTTGAAATGTTCTAACAAGGTCGAGGAATGCAGCAATTGCTTTACTTTATTAAAGCTTCTTTCTGGGAAGTCTTCCAAAACCAATGCTAGTTTAGTGCTTTAGTAGCATGTGCAAGGGGGCCAATAACGTCAACTAATTTGGTAAAATGCCCATAGTAATTCACCATTCCTAAATTTCATTTGCACTCAGATGTGTGGTATGTGTGACTCTATTCAGTTTTGTATAAGATTGACTTCTGGCCAGCTTTGCATACAGGTCTTCAATCTTTGGAATTGGATATTTATCCAATTTGGCAGCCTTATTAACTGTTAACTTGTAACCACAAATGTGGACAATGCAGGTTCCCATCCCAGTTGGTGATCGGTGCCATTCTGTGCGCTTTGTAACTCTTGTGCACCCTTTTCAGTGCTCTGCATTGCCAGCCAGCAATATCTTAAAGGTGATGGAGGTGGGCTCATTGGATGTTTTTAAAGTGGTGGTGGGTAGATTCTTATTAGGCAAAGGAATCATATGTTATCAGGAGTAGATGGGAATGTGGAATTTGAAACACAAACCGATCAACCATGATCTTATTGAAATGCAGAGCAGGCTCGAGTGGCTGAGTGGCCGACTACTCCTGTTTCATAGGTTTTGTATTTTGTATAAATTTATGTGCTCAATTCCTGGAGCAGCATTTGAACCCCTAACCTTCCGAATCAGTTGCAAGGAGGAAAGGCATGAAGGATTGCATATTTGCAGGTATAGAAATTGGAAGTCTGAAAATCAGATGTGAATGTGTTTCGGTTTGAAATGCAAAGATTTGGATTGATGTTTTATGCCAGGAAGCTGTTGTGGTAAAAGATTGAAACCACTCATCTGTAGGTTGCAGTAACAGAAACTTTATTCACAAGCATGCTTGGGAGACACATCCTTTTCCTACGGGGTGTCTGTCTTAAACAAAAGCTGTGTAACATCTTTGTATCTTTTGCTTATCACACTTGCACTATAAAACTCTAATTAGCAGAATTACACAGGATGCAGCTGACCCCTTTATCTCACTGATGGCTGTGCGTTTCTTACCTATCCTATGAAGCTCATTGGGAATGTAACAATCACAAACTCAATCATCATGCTGAGAAAGAGTGCTAATAACTTCCATTAAAGCTATTAATGTTCAAACACTACATTTGCCTATTTCAAGCTATTATGGCTTAATGCCTTTGTTTATGAATGATTCCTGTGATGATAGAAATACTGTTTCCATCTGCCGATGTGGAGTAAATCTACTTGTTGGAGGATGATGTAAACAGGGAATTTTTGAATTATGTGTAGATATGAGTGAGGGGGGGGGGATGTTTGAATTCAGGATATTTCCTGAAAATATGCATGCATATTTTGTGCAAAGTGTGTTATTATATGTGTATTTTGTTATTTCCAGCTGGTGCTGTTAGGCAGGCTGCCTCTGTCAGCCTGTTAAATATAGTACACAATTCTTCTCAATTTTGTTAGGGTATCAATCAGAAACCCAAGGTATATTATGAACATAAGAACATAAGAAATAGGAGCAGGAGTAGGCCATCTAGCCCCTCGAGCCTGCCCCGCCATTCAATAAGATCATGGCTGATCTGACGTGGATCAGTACCACTTACCCGCCTGATCCCCATAACCCTTAATTCCCTTACCGATCAGGAATCCATCCATCCGCGCTTTAAACATATTCAGCGAGGTAGCCTCCACCACCTCAGTGGGCAGAGAATTCCAGAGATTCACCACCCTCTGGGAGAAGAAGTTCCTCCTCAACTCTGTCTTAAACCGACCCCCCTTTATTTTGAGGCTGTGTCCTCTAGTTTTAACTTCCCTACTAAGTGGAAAGAATCTCTCCGCCTCCACCCTATCCAGCCCCCGCATTATCCTATAAGTCTCCATAAGATCCCCCCTCATCCTTCTAAACTCCAACGAGTACAAACCCAATCTCCTCAGCCTCTCCTCATAATCCAAACCCCTCATCTCCGGTATCAACCTGGTGAACCTTCTCTGCACTCCCTCCAATGCCAATATATCCTTCCTCATATAAGGGGACCAATACTGCACACAGTATTCCAGCTGCGGCCTCACCAATGCCCTGTACAGGTGCATCAAGACATCCCTGCTTTTATATTCTAGTCAGACTAGACCCCAACAGTTTGTTATTTTGGCATTAATGTGATGCCATGATGCTGTACTCTAGGCACATTGACATTGAGAAGCTTTTATCAAAACAAATTTGATTTAACAACACAGTTTAGCTATAACAAATGAATTCGCTTAACTTTTAACAATTGAACAGTACTTAATCAAGACAAGATACAATTCTTAATTGCTAACCTCTTTACTGAGTTCCAATTCAAGCAATATTCCTCTTGAACCCTCTCCTTAAAATAAGTTAGCAAAATACAGGCATGCTTGCTTATGTCAGATTAACAGTCCTAAAGCTTTCAAACCCCTCTGGAGAGAGAGAGAGACAGAGACATGTCTTGCTTCTTTCAGAATCAGGCACTAGCTGCTTGTATTGAAAAAATGAAACTGAAAGTGTTTCTTCCCTGTGAGCACATTACTCTGTCGCTGTCAAGCAACCTAATCAAAACTATACTCTGAAACCCCAGGGGAAACCTAAGTGACACAAATGCATTAGCTCAGCTTAAAACAAACACCCCAGGTACTTATCCTGTCCTCCCAACAACCAATTTAAAAGATCTCTTAGACAAAACAGCACCCTGCAAAACAGATCTGAATTTTAAAAAAGAAACATGATATACATATAATTTCTTAAAGTCACACTAGCTTCTTGCCAAGTCCTAAGATCTCTAGAATTCTAGGGTCAAAGAGATTGTAGTGTGAATAAATGGCAGATTTCAATAAGGGGAGAAAAATAAGTAATATGGATTAATACTCAGAGTCACATCACATAGCAAAAGGAATGAACAAAGATGTGGAGATGCTGGCGTTGGACTGGGGTAAGCACAGTAAGAAGTCTCACAACACCAGGTTAAAGTCCAACAGGTTTATTTGGTAGCACGAGCTTTTGGAGTGCTGCCCCTTCATCAGGTGAGTGAAGAGTTGGGTTCACAAACAGGGCATATATAGACACACATTCAATATCAAAATAATGGTTGGAATGCGAGTCTTAACAGGTAATCAAGTCTTTGCAGGTGCAGACAATGCGAATGGAGAGAGGGTTAAGCAAAGGTTAAAGAGTTAAATATACTTCTTTAACCTGTGCATGACCCTCTCTCCATTCGCATTGTCCGCACCTGTAAAGACTTGATTACCTGTTAAGACTTGCATTCCAACCATGATCTTGTAATTGAGTGTGTGTCTATATATGCCCTGTTTGTGAACCCAACTCTTCACTCACCTGATGAAGAGGCAGCGCTCCGAAAGCTCATGCTACCAAATAAACCTGTTGGACTTTAACCTGGTGTTGTGGGAATGAACAAATATAGTACTCAAGAAAATTATAGTAATTTTATAGCATGTACTGGGAAAATGTTTTTTAAGTGCAGTCTATCAAATGTTAGTTGCATTAATGAACCAATTCTTTGAAAATAATAGGGACATTCTCAATATTTTTGACAAGTTTATCTTTGTTCCAGATGTTAAAGGCAAACCCTGTGAAGATCATTGTATTTTACAACATTCTAATAGGTAGGTGCATATGATATATTGCTACGGTGAATTGAAGTCATAGGATCATAAAGAACAATAGGTTTTTCCAGTTTCCTGGCCAATACTTTCCCCTCAACCAACACAACAAGGCAAGTGATTAACTAGCCATTCATCGCAGATTTTTTTGTGAGAACCTGCAGTGTGCATATTTGATGCCATGTTTGACTAAATAAATAGCAATAGTGACTGCACCTCAAAAAGTAATTAATTAGTTGTGAAGTACTTTGAGATATCCTGAGGACATGCTAAACTGCTGATTAAATGAAAGTTCATTTTCCTTTCTATTTCATAACTAAAATGTTCTTCCAAGAATTTATCAGCGGTTCATCTTAATCATATAAGTATACGTGATTAGTCCTTATTGATATCTTTGGAATCCTAAAAATAACCATGTGATTGTTAATCACGTGGTTTTAAATATATAGCTCTTATGTGGACACGTAGTCCTGATATTTTGTCTTTGTGTAAGGTCCTAATTCAAGCCTTTATTTTGATTATAATAGGATATGTGTCATCACTCTGGCAGAATCTCACCCTGTGTTACAGAGTGGGAAGAAAATAAAAAGTATTAATTATCAAATCAGTGCCAACTGTAGTCGACTACAAAACAAGGTCTCAGGAAAATCTAAACGGGTAAGTTTTGTTTTTAGCTCTTTTATTTGAACCTCACCCTGTCTTTCTCCCTTGACCTTAGATGTGGAAGAAAGATGAATACAATAACTGTCAACTCAGTGTAATTTTACTCATTATCAATTTATTTTATTATTCATGGCACTAAAATGGTCATAATAGCGTTTTTGACCATTTTATTTCTTGGATAGAATATTAATTAAGTCCCTGAGCACCCAGTTCAAAAATGGTCTGCACGGTAAGCACACATGCCTATTTCAGATACAGTGGCTTCAATAAGATTTAAAGGAAAAGCTGCTTTATCAATGGTCTCCCATGTTTCTCAACTTAAGCTCGAGAGATTTAGAAAGTGTAAAGGCTGGCTTGTGACATATGGGAGCAAAGTGACGATTTCATCAAATGAATTTGCAGTCTAATGCAATGTCACTTGGGATGTGTGTTGCTGTGTGCTATGTATTACATGTGGCTCTAAATTCTTTTTTCTTGCTCCTGAAGAAATTACTTTTTAGATATATTTCTTTGAAAGTTTATATTTTGTTCAAGAAACTGATTCTGATTATTTATCTAACTGTTTTCAGATTTTCACAGATTAGCTGAGGCGATGTACTGATGGTTTCATTGATCTTTGTACCATGATCCGTCGCACCATTTGCTGACCTGTAAATGTTACGAAGTGCATCCATTATTCAAAGTGCCCCTTTTTTTTCACCCAATGTTTCTGTACTAATTATTTTACAATTCTGTTAAATGGATTTTCATTTTGGTATTGGTGCATGCAAAAGTAATTTCTAATATCGCCAATCAGTTTCTCAGATTAATTTTAAGACCATAAGACCATAAGACATAGGAGCGGAAGTAAGGCCATTCGGCCCATCGAGTCCACTCCACCATTCAATCATGGTTGATTTCAACTCCATTTACCCGCTCTCTCCCCATAGCCCTTAATTCCTCGAGAAATCAAGAATTTATCAATTTCTGTCTTGAAGACGCTCAATGTCTCGGCCTCCACAGCCCTCTGTGGCAATGAATTCCACAGACCCACCACTCTCTGGCTGAAGAAATTTCTCCTCATCTCTGTTCTAAAGTGACTCCCTTTTATTCTAAGGCTGTGCCCCCGCGTCCTAGTCTCCCCTGTTAATGGAAACAACTTCCCTACGTCCATCCTATCTAAGCCGTTCATTATCTTGTAAGTTTCTATCAGATCTCCCCTCAACCTCCTAAACTCCAATGAATATAGATATCTAAGTATAAAGCTATGTTACCAAATGCTTGAATTTGCTGCTCAATATCTATTTCTGTTTATCTTGTGCTTCTGGCTTTGCCTGTTTCAATTCGATATGGTTGGTAGTTTCCCGAGATTTGTTCTCAGCGCCTTTTCTGGAATTAAACTTGTGTCTTCTGTGAAAACAGACACAAAATATTTGTCCACTCTCTCTGCCATTTGCTCATTCCCTATGATAATTTCTCCTGTTTCTCTTCCTTTTTATATACTTACAAAAGCTCTTGCAATCTGTTTTATATTACCGACTTTACTGCCTCATTTTATTAATTTTTGTTTACTCTTTGCTGGTATCTAAAGCGTTTCCCAATCCTCCTCCTTGTTACTATTTTTTGCAATATTGTAAGTCTCTTCTTTTAATCTAACACTGTCCCTAACTTCCTGAGTGAGCCACAGATAAGCCAAACTTATTGAGTTTTTGTTTCTCCATGAAATTAATTTTTGTTGAGGATTTTGAATATTTCTTTACATGTCTCCCACTATTCATTTATAGCCATACCTTTTAGTCATTTTGCTCAATTCACCTAAACCAGTTCTCCCCTCAAACATGCGTAATTGGCTTTGATTAAGTTTAAAATTCTTGTTTGTGATTGGAACATGTCACTTTCAAATTTAATGTAGAATTTGGCAGTATCTTTTACTTTGTCACAACTAATTAGCCTTGCTTCGTTGCACAATACTAAATCTAACATTGCATCATCCCTCTTTGGTTCCAAAATGTATTGGTCCAAGAAATTGTCATGAAACATTCCGCAAACTTCTATTCTAGCCTACTCTTGCCATTAGTCTATATGAAGATTAAGTCCCCCCACAATGATTCTATTGCCTTTGTTGTAATCTCAAATAATTTCTTGTTTAATGCTCTGTCCAAAGGTACAACCACTATTTAAGGGACATATAAACTACTCCCACCGGTGTTTTCTGAATCTTGCTACTTTTAATTTCTACCCATACTGATTCTACTTCATGATCTTGAGAGGTCAGACCCTTCTCTCTAAAGTTTTAATGTTATGCTTTATTATCTGGGCTATCCCTCCTCCTCACCCATTTCATCCATTTTTCTAAAATATTGTGCACCTTGGAACATTTCTTTCCCAATTTGATTACCTTGTAACCATGTTTCTGTAATCGCAATCAAATCTAAATCATTACCTCTAAATTATTGCAAATGCTTTGTGCATTCAGATAAAGAACTTTTAAATTCACATTTACTTCTATTCCCTGCAATGACCTCATTCATTGATATACAATTATTGTTAAACTCTTTGTCCCTCTTGACCCATTCTGCTTGTCTTCACTCACGTTGTTATAATCCTCCGATGCCGCGATCTTTCTCTTTGGGTTTCTAAATCACCCTTCACCTGAACCTCCCACTGCTTGAGTTATACGACTGGCCAGGCGCTGGTCCCAGCTTGGTTCAGGTGTAGCCCATCCCAATGGAATAGCCCATTCTTCCTGACGACTGAGGCCAGTGCGTATGAATCAAAACCCCTTATTCCTACGTGTTTTGAGCCACGTGTTTCTATGGATCAGGTAACAATTCAGATTTTATTACCTTTGATCTGCATTTTAATTTGGAGCCTAACTTCCTTAAATTTTCTTAGGTCGAGCCAGAAATGATGTTCTGCCATGTTATTGGTTCCCATGTGGACCATGACAACTGGATTAGCCCCCTCCCATAGCAAATTCCTCTCCTGTCAAAAGGACATTTCCTTAACCCTGGCAATGGGCAGGCAACACAATCTTCAGCATGCCCAATCATGGCTGTAAAGAATAGTATCCCCACCTCTAACTATACTATCTCCTATCACTACATCATTCTTCTCTGCTCCCCCACTTAGATGGCAACCTTTGCCATGGTGCTCATCCAGCTTGCAGTCTGTCTCCACACGGTTTACAAACACCTCGTATCTGTTGGACAAAGTCAGGCACTGAGACTCTTCCATCACTATCTGTTGGATCCCCATACCAGTCAGATTCACTGTCACATCCGCCTGTCACAGTCCAGTGACCCGACTGCAAAGATCTACCTAGCCTCAGGGGTGTGACTGCATCTTGGTACAAAGTACCAGGTAAGCTTTCCCCCTACTGGATGCATTGCAGTGTCTGCAGCTTGGCCTTCAGCTCTGTGACTCTGAGGTGAAGCTTAAACCAGTAATATTTACTTAGCATTGGCATCATCATTTTTAGCTTTCCAGAGTTTGTATTTGTGACTGTCCTCTGCTGTTAAGCCAGTTTCCTTAGTTGAGGAAAATTGATAGAAATGCAAGTTGGCAGCAATAGATCTTCTTTTCTAGTGAGTCAAATTATTTGATTATATATGTCTGTTTAACTTTGTTTCAGGGTGGACAGTTTTTAACAGAACTTGCCCCATTGTGCAGGATACTGTGTACAGATGGCGAGGAGTACACAATATATAGGCAAGACATTTCTCTTTATTTTGAAGGTCACATCGGTAATAATTCTAAATATGATAATACTACAACTATTGTAAAGTTTGCATAAACTGGACTGTAGTTTACTGTAGTTTTGTGCACTAAATGTTGTAATTAAGATATTCCTGTATGCCTGAAAATCATTTCCCTTTCACAACTTGCATTGAATGGATAAATTTTAACCCTAAATCTCTAGCCCTGAGATGCCCACTTGTCCATACACATGGTAGAGGCACTGTAGTGTCAGATTTAGAGTTGCATGGGTCTCCTGTTGGCTCTTAGTCAGGAGCTTCAGCCATCAGTCACAGAGCCTTGATTTATTTTGTTTATGATGCTGCTGCCCAGGCCAAACACTGTAAATATAAGAAATAGTAATCCATTATCTAGAGGATGGTTTCAGTGAAGGTGATGACTTGATCAGTCTGTAAGTAGCTTCTACAGGTTCACTAAGACCTTGTTGTATGAAGACCTGTCTGCTGCTTTATTCGTACTTGAGAAGTGTGTTTGACTGTGGTGGGAGTAAATTTGTTAGCGCTTAATTTCCTCACCGGATTTCCCCAGTTTGTGCTTAGTTCCAGGTTGTTCCGATGAGAAAAATGGATAGACGTTTGTAATACTCAAACATATGTTTCCAGTGATATCACAGGCAGGGACAGTAAAAAGATTTTGGTTGCTAGAGAGTGATTCAAATCCCGTTTAAATAACAAAGAGGTGACAATTTATCATCACACTGCATGAGCTTCCTCCTATAATTCCAGGAATGGAGTGGGTGAAGCCTGGAGAAGTACAGGAAAATGGAAATCATTTAATGGGTCGGGTAGTTACTCGTTGCACTACATAAATATGGTGAACTCGAAAACAGCATCAATTTTGAAATGGCAAGACAACAGTAGGATTCATTCATTGTGTGCCTAGGGGGTTGAGAAGAATTGTTGGGAAGCCTTATTTCTCATCTGCTTTCATTGCCCCCTTTCATGGATTAATTATACTTTGGTTACTTGGAAGAAGAAAAAATGAATTCAGCGTGTCTGGGAGCTTGTACCGATGAGCACTTAGCCAAATGAACCTGCTATCCACAACAGGTGTATTTCATAGAAAGAAATCATAGAAACCCTACAGTGCAGAAGGAGGCCATTCGGCCCGTCGAGTCTGCACCGACCACAATCCCACCCAGGCCCTACCCCACATATTTACCCGCTAATCCCTCTAACCTACACATCTTAGGATTCTAAGGGGCAATTTTTAACCTGGCCAATCAACCTAACCCGCACATCTTTGGACTGTGGGAGGAAACCGGAGCACCTGGAGGAAACCCACGCAGACACGAGGAGAATGTGCAAACTCCACACAGACAGTGACTCGAGCCAGGAATCGAACCCGGGACCCTGGAGCTGTGAAGCAGCAGTGCTAACCACTGCGCTACCGTGCCGCCCCAACTACGCTACCATGCCATACTGTACCAAGTCTTCATATACATTTAGAGACACAGCGCAGAACTTTCCCAGCCAGGTGGAGGCAAAATTTGTGGGTTGCGAAAGTCTCTGAAATTGGCATTGGGTCAGCGTGATCTTGCCCGAGTTTGGCTTTCCACAGGGCAAGTTGCAAATCCACTGGGGAACCCCGGGTCCAATGGGACCAAAATTGAGGTACTTTAAAAGGCAATTGAGAGTCTTTTTAAGCATAGCATCCTTCATTCCCAACAGTGAACAAGTTCCACACTGTCTCCAACTCACCAGGTTGGGAAAGACAACTGCACAATGGGAACTGATCATAGAATGAAACTAATCTAATGTGAGAAGTGTCAAAGGTGAAATCGACAAAGCTAAGATCAGCCACAGTGAAAGTTATGTACAAATGGAAGCAGTTCCTTCAACCTAAAATCACCAATTTTGTTGGGGACAGAAACTTTGTGGAACTTGTATTGTGTGCCTTGGACCAATGAGGGTAATCTCATTTATTGTGGTTAAACTTGGATCCCGAGTTACAGGGACCCCACTTATTCTGCAGGCATGTTGGGCATCTGAGGAGGAGGTGCAACATGCTCCAGCTCAGCAGCCACAGTTATGGGGGGCAGTAACAGCTGCCATGTCCAAAGCCAAATGCAGCTGGATGGAACAGAGGACCTGGACATAGGGCAGTACTCGGGTCAACTTCTGAGACATTTCAGAGCAGCAAGGTTCTAGATCTGATGGCAGATGATCATAGACCCCCAGAGCCTCTGCTCAAGGTGGCCACCCAGTGCCGATGGATGTTAAGGTGTCCACACCTTTTCACTGCCATGACTTGTTCATCCTTTGGCAATTTTGATTTTAGCAGCTAATTTTCTCTCAGGCAGCCGCAGCAATTGGCTCCTGGGAGACCGAGCTGATCATCCCAGTGAGGGTGTCCCACCACAATGGAGCAGAGAAGAGAAACAGGAGCCATATTACCACCAAGGCTATAATCGAACAAGTAATTGACGTGCTCAAAATGAGGTTCCACTGCCTTGACCAGTCTGGAAGCACCCTTCAAGATACTCTAGCAAGGATGTACAGGATTGTAAATGCAAAATACGGTGGATGCTGGAAATTCGAAGTCCAAATGAAAAGTGCCAGAAAACTCAAGTCTGTCAGCATCTGTGGAGAGAGAAACAAAATTAACATTTCAAGTTGAATATGACTATTCTTCCTTCACCAATGGAGCATTGTTCCTCCCTGTGCAGGAGAGTCTGAACTCCTTACAAGCCAAGCAATGTGCATAGTTAAATCCCAAGAATGATTCTGCTTGTACCATATATTCCATCCCCACTGCCACAATTTTACTTTTGGACACAGTAATACTTTTCTATTTTTTTTGAGACTGTTGATTGGATATGAGGCAATGGAGCCACCCTGTGGCCATATGAAAAATATGTCTCGAGTTGTTGCAGTGTTCTGTTATGGGGAAAATTCTTCACCCCAGGCAAAATGACCAGTGTGATACTTTCAGGAAATAGGGAACAGTTCACAAATGGCAAAAAAAAATGATCCTGGAATGGGAAGTAGGACAGAGAAGTTATTTATCTTCATGGTTACATTAGCTATCATGTGTAAATTTCACTGTTACCTATTAAGTTCCCCCTCCTTTTTATAGTTGTATCAGAGGACGATTATTGGAAGTAAATGAAAATATTCTCCTGGAGCCCAGCCTTCTACAAGAAAAGGTAAAATAAGGAGCATTGCAGACTAACCTATTGGGGTTTATTTTATTTCACTCATACTAATATAAAACTCTTTCTTTCTCCACTAGCCCTCTACAGAAGGATATATTGCTGTTGTGTTACCAAAGTTTGAAGAAAGCAAAAGTATAACACAAAGCTTAATCAACGAGGAGCTGTATCAAGATGTTATTTCAAAGAGACGCAAGGCAGCGGAAGAATTGGGAGATACTAACCTCAAAAGTCTAGACCCTGCATCTCTTAGCAACTGTAGTCCTTGAGTACTTGAAGGTTCTTTTTCCAATAGAAAATATCAGCAGTATGCTTTAAATAAAGGCTTATTGTGTTTGAACAGATGACATTTTCTCGTGAATTAATGGTGTTGACAACTGGGAATGCTTTTTAAAAGAAAATTAATTTTCTTCAGTCCATTCCTCATTGAAAATACACTGTTTAAAGAATAATTTGTAAAGAAATCAGTGTTGGCAGTTGAATTATAGTATTACCCTGTGTTTTGCTGGAAATATCAGATTAAAGCTGTTTTTTTATATTTAAACCTGCCTCGTGAGAAAACTCATGTGGTTTGAAATAATTAAACTCAATACATTTTCAAAGTTCTCAAGATGAAGTATTATGTACAGTGTGAAGGATTGTTGCTGTGCAATAGGACATTTAAATGAAAAACACCGATGAAATAGTAAATATGTTATTCAGAAATGAGATCTTTGTTTCGGGAGATTTTACTAAATCAGTGTTTGCCATACACCCGAAATGTTATTAGATTAACAGACATGGGGGGAGGTATTTTAACATTTGGAGTCTAAGGGCCGGATCCGGGCGTAATGCAGATCCAAGCCCGGAATCCTCTTTGCAGCGTGCCCATACACTTTTTGCCAGTTCCGGTCCGATCCGTGCAGTGGGCGGGGCTTATCGCTGCCGGAACGATCGGAGCTCTGAACTGCGCATGTGCAGTTCGAAAAAAAAATCCGAAGCAGTGCGCCCGGGCGTGAAAGAAAAAAAACAGCGGGGGGGGGGGGGGGGTGGGGTGGACTTGGGAGAATCTTGCAAACTGAAAATAATGTAGCATCTTCTTTGTGCTGCCTAATTATCTATGGGAAAGGTAATTAAACTACAGTGTCCTAGTGAGCAATTAGTGACCTGTATAATAAGATTGGAGGATGGCGAATGTTGTGCCTTTGTTTAAAAAGGGCTGCAGGGATAAGTCTGGGAACTACAGGTCGATGAGCCTCACATCTGTGGTGGGTAAGTTGTTGGAAAGATCTACAGGCATTCAGAGACGCAATGGACTGATTAGGGACAGTCAGCATGACTTTGAGAGTGGAAAATCATGTCTCTCAAATTTGATTGAGTTTTTTGAAGGGGTAACCAAGAAGGTAGATGAGGTCAGTGCAGTTGATGTTGTCTACGTGGACTTTAGCAAGGCCTTTGACAAGGTACCACATGGTAGGTTGTTGCACAAGGTTAAATCTCACAGGATCCAGGGTGATGTAGCTAAATGGATACAAAATTTGCTTCTTGACAGAAGCCAGAGAGTGGTAGTAGAGGATTGTTTTTCAAACTGGAGGCCTGTGACCAGCGGTGTGCCTTAGGGATCAGTGCTGGGTCCACTGTTATTTGTCATTTATATTAATGATTTGGATGAGAATATAGGGGGCATGGTTAGCAAGTTTGCAGATGACACCAAGATTGGTGGCATAGTGGACAGTGAAGAAGGTTATCTCGGATTGCAACGGGATCTTGATCAATTGGGCCAATGGGCTGAAGAATGGCAGATGGAGTTTAATTTAGATAAATGCAAGGGGATGCATTTTGGTAGATTGAACCAGGGCAGGACTTACTCAGTTAATGGTAGGGTGTTGGGGAAACATAGAACAGTACAGCACAGTCCAGGCCCTTCGGCCCACGATGTTGTGCCGAGCTTTGTCCGAAACCAAGATCAAGCTATCCCACTCCCCATCATTCTAGTGTGCTCCATGTGCCTATCCAACAACCGCTTGAAAGTTCCTAAAGTGTCCGACTCCACTATCACACCAGGCAGTCCATTCCACACCCCAACCACTCTCTGAGTAAAGAACCTACCTTGGACATCCGTCATATCTCCCACCATGAACCTTATAGTTATGCCCCTTAGTAACAGCTACATCCACCCGAGGAAATAGTCTCTGAACGTTCACTCTATCTATCCCCCTCATCATCTTATAAACCTCAATTAAGTCATTTCTCGTCCTCCTCCGCTCCAGAGAGAACAGCCCTAGCTCCCTCAACCTTTCCTCATAAGACCTACCCTCCAAACCAGGCAGCATCTTGGTAAATCTCCTTTCCACTCTCTCCAAAGCTTCCACATCCTTCTTATAGTGAGGTGACCAGAACTGCACACAATATTCGAAATGTGGTCTCACCAAGGTCCTGTACAGTTGCAGCATAACCCCACGGCTCAAACTCAAACCCCCGTTAATAAACGCTAACACACTATAGGCCTTCTTCACGGCTCTATCCACCTGAGTGGCAACTTTCAGAGATCTGTGGATATGAACCCTACCGTTGACCCTGTAATCCGCATTCAAATTTGTCCTACCAAAATGAATCACCTCGCACTTATCAGGGTTAAACTCCATCTGCCATTTTTCAGCCCAGCTCTGCATCCTATCAATGTCTCTTTGCAGCCTACAACAGCCCTCCACTACTCCACCAATCTTGGTGTCATCAGCAAATTTACTGATCCACCCTTCAGCCCCCTCCTCCAAGTCATTGATGAAAATCACAAAAAGCAGAGGACCCAGCACTGATCCCTGTGGTACACCGCTGGTAACTGGTCTCCAGTCTGAAAATTTTCCATCCACCACCACCCTCTGTCTTCTATGAGCTAGCCAGTTACTTATCCAATCGGCCAAATTTCCCTCTATCCCACACCTCCTTACTTTCTTCATGAGCCGACCATGGGGTACCTTATCAAATGCCTTACTAAAATCCATGTATATGACATCAACTGCTCTACCTTCATCTACACACTTAGTTACAGAGCAAAGTGATCTGGGGTACAGGTTCATAGCTCCTTAAAAGTGCAGTCACAGGTGGACAGAGTGGTGAAGAAGGCATTCAGTATGCTTGGTTTCATTGGTCAGAATATTGAATACAGGAGTTGGGATGTCTTGTTGAAATTGTACAAGATTTTGGTAAGGCCACACTTGGAATATTGTGTACAGTTCTGGTCACCCTATTATAGAAAGGATATTATTAAACTAGAAAGAATGCAGAAAAGATTTACTAGGATGCTACCGGGACTTGATGGTTTGAGTTATAAGGAGAGGCTGAATAGACTGGGACTTTTTTCTCTGGAGCGTAGGAGGCTGAGGGGTGATCTTATTGAGGTCTGTAAAATAATGAGGGGCATAGATCAGCTGAATAGTCAATATCTTTTCCCAAAGTAGGGGAATCTAAAACCAGAGGGTGTAGGTTTAAGGTGAGAGGGGAGAGATACAAAAATGGCCAGAGGGGCAATATTTTCACACAGAGGGTGGTGATGTCTGGAATAAGCTGCCAGAGGTAGTAGTAGAGGCAGGTACAATTTTGTCTTTTAAAAAGCATTTAGACAGTTACATGGGTAAGATGGGTATGGAGGGATATGAGCCAAATGCGGGCAATTGGGACTAGCCTGGGGGTTTAAAAAAAAGGGCAGCACGGACAAGTTGGGCCAAAGGGCCTATTTCCATGCTGTAAACCTCTATGACCCACACCATGGTCCAGCAATATATAATTACTAGCACTGGTTAAATTTAACCATACAAATTAGATAAAAGCAAATTACTGTGGATGCTGGAATCTGAAACAAAAAGAGAAAATGCAGGAAAATCTCAGCAGGTCTGGCAGCATCTGTACGGTGAGAGAAGAGCTGACGTTTTGAGTCCAGATGACCCTTTGTCAAAGCTTTGACAAAGGGTCATCTGGACTCGAAACGTCAGCTCTTTTCTCTCCTTACAGATGCGACCAGAACTACTGAGATTTTCCTGCATTTTCTCTTTAGGAAATTTGAGTAAACTAGCGGTAGGAAAACCTAGAAAATCATTATCATAATGTGAATAGTTCACCAGGGATCAAAATATTTTTTTTGAGGACTCTTCTTGAAACTTTCTGGAAGACTACTTTTTCTCTTTTGGCGGCTGCTTTTTTTTACCTTCTCACGAGCTCCTTTATTAGCTAATTAGTCACTTAGAATACCAACACAAATAAATATAGTAATATTTTAAGTTTATTTATTAGTGTCGCAAGTAGGCTTACATTAACACTGCAATGAGGTTACTGTGAAAATCCTAGTCGCCACACTCCGGCACCTGTTCGGGTACACTGAGGGAGAATTTAGCATAGCCAATGCACTTAACCAGCATGTCCTTTGGACTGTGGGAGGAAACCAGAGGAAATCCACACAGACGCAGGGAGAACGTGCAGCCTCTGCACAGACAGTGACCCAAGCCAGGAAGCAAATCCTAGTCTCTGGCACTGTGAAGCAGCAGTGCTAACCACTGTGCCCCCGTGCCACCCCAAGGGTTTCCTTATTTAGTTGTAGTATTTTTTTTTAAACTTGGACTGTGCTGAAACTCTTTTGCTTTCATAATTCTAACAGTCCTAGCTGGTCTGCATTCTGGCTGGAATTCTCCAAAAAAAAACTCAAATGGTTTCTCCAGCATTTTTCTCTGTGCATTGCAGAGGCCACTAGCGTGATTATCATTAAAAACCAGGGGGCAAGGCCTATTCCCACTGAAGAGGCTGAAATCAGGGCAACGAGCAGGACCCTGTGCATGCGCACATCTTTGGGAAATCACTAAAAAGACCTCTCAGTATTGAGATCGCTCGTCTCTCGGTCCCCCCATCCATCCCCCACGGACATTGCTGGCCTCAAAGCCCCCCACCACGGATTGGACCTTGGATACTACTAATTTCTGCAGTGATGTCCTTGAGAGCTGAGATGATTGACCTCAAACAACCCCAACCATCTTCCTTTGTGCTAGTTATGACTCCAACCAGTGGAGAGCTTTCCTTCCTGATTCCCCTTGATTCCAGTTTTGCTAGGGTTCAATCAAATGTGGCCCTTGGTATCAATGCAGTCACTCTCACCTCACCGCTGGAGTTCATCCCTTTTGTTCATGTTTGAACAAAGGCTGTAATGAGGCCAGGAGCTGAGTGGCCCTGGCTGAATGCAAATTGAGCAAGAGTGAGCAGGTTTTTCTGAGTAAGTGCTGTTTAATAGCACTGTCACTGACCTGCTTCTATCACTCCCTGATGATCAAGGCTAGACTGATGGGGTGGCAATTGGCCAAGTTGAATTTGTTCTGCCATTTTCTTTTGTGCACAGGACATATGAGCAATTTTCCACATCGCCAGGTGCTACCTCACTATTCAGTATGGGAACGTCGAGGGGCGAGTTTATAAACCAAGCTCAAGGTCTACCAAGCAGTCCTCTCCACTCTTCTCTGCACGAGAGAGACCTGGACCATCTCCGCAAGCTCTTCAACATTAACTGGCTGTTCTGACTGCACTCTATAGGTACAGTCAGTCAATCCCATAAATAAGTGTTCTCGGAAACAACTTCCCAGGAGTTAACTTGTCGCATGCTCCAATAATGCAGCAAATGGTTAGGATCACATTTAAATGCTCCAGATTCAATTACATTGTTATCTTCAAAGCTTCCAAATGGCAGGCAATTTCAAGTACATTCTTTGTTCCAATAGTCATAACTTCAGGTTCACTATCTTCCTGTTGAGCCTGACATTTTCTGGATAGCTGTTTGTAATAAGGGCTTGTTCTTCAATTAACTTTCCTTCACTAATGATGATGGGTCCTGCTTCTGCAATAATACAAGCCTTGGGGTGTAAGACTGTTCTACATCCTATTGCTACGTCACCCTTGATTTCACTTTCAACATGGAAACAGCACTAGCTGCAATTTTAACACTTTCCTGCGTTGGTTTTCCTATCACAATTTCGTCACTCAGCAATATTTCTACTACCTTCTAATGTAGTCTACAAGCCACTCCATTGTATCAAATTATCGCAAAGTCCCACTATCTGCTTAGTGGGAAATAATGATGGGCTATAAATGTCGATCTCTCCATCAATACCCACACCTGAGAATAGCCATTCTCTCTCTTTGTTTATGAATTTAAAGGTACAGCTGGAAAAAACATTTGGGGGGGAGGGGGTGGGGGGTGGGATTCAGGTTATAGCTTTAAATACACTTGGCTGAGATTTAGCAGTTAGATGCAAAATATAGCTGCTCTGTCCTAACAATGGCTCAACCTGGATCTTAAGAACCTCCAGTTCTACAGGGATTGCAACATTTTGAAAATGTATCAACTCTTCCCACTCACACGCACATACAGAACCCCAGATTCAGCTCTCCAAACATACATACCAACCCCTCACTTACTCACACACATATACGCAATGAGGTCCCCATATTCAAATAATTCAAGTCATCTTTCTATCTCTCTTCCCACCTTTGTGCCCTAAATTAATTTTACTCACCAGTTGAATGCAATACCAGCACTCAAATTCTGATGACTTAAGGTTTATTACTTAGATAAAATTATACGGATTTACAAACAGTAACAATTAAAAGCTACAGTTTTAAAATAAGGTTTATGTTGAATCCTAAACTTACAATCTTTAACTTTTATATTTCTCACAGCAAAATTGTGCAGCTTTGAAATCAAATTTAATGGGATGCTGTATCTAACATCTTGTCCATTATTCATAACTGAGCATCTGGGCAGTCAGCACATCCTGGGGCAATATCATTTAGTTTTAGTATATAATTGAAGAATGAATTATGCATAACTTTGCTTGGTTTTAAAAAAAGAACTTGATTATAGATCTAGAGAGAAAGCTTACTTTGAATTTTCTACCAAATTTAAATTAACAATTGGAGGTTTGGTCAGATTTATTCCTGACATCAGTATGAAACACACCAACGCTATGATTTCATTAACATCTGCTACAGCAACTGTTAACTCATTGATATTAACGAAGAAATAAGTAATTTCAGCCATAAATAGCAATTACTGTTGAAGTATGATGAGTGAAAGCAAAATATGATTATTCATAACTGGTAACTTTGTTTTATTCTGTTACTGTGCGAGTCTCTCAGCATTTATTGCCTATCCCTAACTGTCCTCAATAAGGTGGTAGTGAGCCATCTTCTTGATTTGCTACCGTTCATGTGGTGTAGGTACACCCACTGTGCTATTAGGGAGGGAGTGCCAGGATTTTGACCCAGCGATGGTGAAGGAACAACTAGTGGTCTGTGGCTTGGAGGGGAACTTGCAGGTGGTGGTGTTCCCAAGCATCTGCTTCCCTTGTTCTTCCAGGTGATAGAGGTCATGTAATGAGTACATTCAGCCTGTGCTATGCCAACCTGGGGATAATTGATACTGGCACTGCATAGTATAAGTCAAATTCTGGGCTATAGGGAACATATAAATCAAAAATTTTATTTTATCAATTTTATTTGCTTCTTCTGATAACATCCTTAAAATAATCAAAAGACAAATGTTTCAGAATACTTGATTATAAAATTCTTATTTTTACTAAATATCATACCAAATATGATAAATTACAGATTTTATGTTGCCAAGAGAAATGAAAGAAATGCATTTGGCCAGAACTGAAGTTGATGCTCATGATGCAAGTGTACATGGGTAACAGACACTGCAGGTGAGTAACTTCAAAACTAATCAGACAATGGATTAAGCAATTTGAATGGAGAAAGTAGAGTGGAGTAGACTCTTCTGGGTGTTGTCAGGTAGATGCCTCTGGTGAAATAAGATTGTGCTAGCACATGGGTGACTGTGTGAGGTGCTGACAGAGGACAGTTTTTGCTGAGAAAAGGCAAGGGAACTAAACAGGAGATGGTTACCATGGCAAAGTGGGTCAGAATCTTTAAGACCAGGTGGATGCTGATGGTGTCGTTTTGAGGTGACTCAAAGTGGCTGTACGAGCACGAGGTAATCAAATTGTAATCAGTTAAGTACTTGATAGATGAGACTTCTATGAGGCGAGGGGATGTGAACACAAGAAGTGGGAATAAAAGCTTGGAGACTTGATAGAACCTTGTACTGTGCTAATAATAGCATGCTACTCCCCTCTACCCACAGGAAATACAAGTCCTGTTTCTAGTAGTCTTCTGCTCCAGACAGCCCTTTCACCACAGTACTCATCAGAATTGGCCAACACAGGAGTAATGGGCTGAATGACCACCTTTGCTGTTGTTATAAAATGTTAGAAAGTAGGCCATTTGGTACAAAGTCTACACCAGCTCTTTTGAAGAGCAAATGATTCCTACTCCGTGCTCAATTCCCCAGAGTCCTACTTTTTTATGGATTTATCCATTTCCCTTTAAAGGTTGCTAACGAAAATCTATATCCACCATTGTCCCAGGCAGTGCATTCTAAACCCTAACCAAAGCACACCATCATTTCCAGTCTATTCATGTCACATCCTGTGAATGATTTCCCTCAAAAGTAATTGGCACAATCTCATCCATGCTGTTACTGGAGTGGCCAGAAATCTGAGATTTCCCAAAGGCCCCTGCTGACCGTCATTCATTCCTCAGAACACGGTCCACACCCTAAACATTAGAAGCAATGACTCTCTTTGCAGGTGCTGACTGACTTTGTATATTTATAGCACTTACATTTTTCTTTATCTACTGGTCTTGCTCGCAAGACTGCCATCTGCTCCAGCGGTAGGCATGGTTTCCCCAAAGAACTGCAGCAGAAAATCATTGACTTCATTTAGAGTCAATGGGAAAGTTTATTCAGCCAAGCCACTACCTCCCATTGCACACGGTGGGAATGTTGATCTTGATTAGTGTCAAATCAAGCAGCACCAACAACTGCACTTAAGATTGAAATAACATGGTCTAATATCAAAGATTTTAAAGCTGTTAGTGTCTCTCCATTTCAAAACTGGGCAGTACCAAGGCAGCTTCAGAACATATAGTTTAAGCAGCATTCTCTGCATAGTACAAACTTCGATAGAATCACGCAATCTTAATTCAGTTAAGCAAATCTTTGACTAGTAAGTTTCCGGAAAAGTTTCTCCCTAGGTCCAACCATAATACTGTGTTTGAATTTGAGTCATGGTTGGATGTTTAGTATTAGGTACTCTTTTCAACAAATCAATCAAGAGGTTTACTGAATGTGAAAAAGCTTTAACATTTCCAAAAATCATGTGATATTAGAGGGCAACTCAAATAGGAGGCATGGGCAAGTAAAGATTTCATACAACAGATCAAAAGAAATTCAGCAGGTCCGCTACGATTCTCACCAACTTTTACAGATGCACCATAGAAAGCATCCTTTCTGGGTGTACCACAGCTTGGTATGGTTCCTGCTCTGTCCAAAACTGCAATAAACTACAAAAGGTTGTGAACAAAGCCCAGTCCATCACATAAATCAGCCTCCCATTCATTGACTCCGTCTACACTTTCCGCCACCTCGGCAAAGCAACCAGCATAATCAAGGATCCCACACACCCTGGACATACTCTCATCATCTTCTGTCAGCAAAAAGATACAAAGGTCTGAGGACACATACCAACCGACTCAAGAACAGCTTCTTCTCTGCTGCCATCAGACCTTTGAATGGACCTATCTTACATTAAGGTGATTTTCATCTACACCCTAGCTATGATTGTAACACTACATTCTGCACCCTCTCCTTTCCTTCTCTAAAAACAGTATGCTTTGTCTGTAGAGCGCACATGTAGAAACAATATTTTTCACTGTATACCAATACATGTGACAGGAATAAATCAAATCAAAAAATATTTGAGGTACATTTAAGTGGTTCAATGTAAAACCAAACGTGAAAATGAAAAAAAAGCTACTGGCTGAAAATATTGCATTGGCAAATTAAAATCAAAACTTCAAACTTTTACAAAGTTACTAAGAGCAGTGACCAAGTGCAGAAAGACCATGGAGATATTTCCAAAATAATCTTTTTGTGGTAGACAACAGAACATTTTTACTGACAACGGAAAAATATTTTTACCATTACTATTCCTGGTCTTTAATTGCAGCTTATATTGAGCATGTAGATCTTTCAGTACATCTTAAAGAATTCAATAGAATGAAGTAACTCTGATATAGGTTAAAGCAAATAACACCACGAATGTCAACGGGGCATAAAAATTGAAAAGTTCTTTTGACAAATGATGATCATGACACATGTTGTAAACACTAACACTGTTAAGCACACACAAGGGTGGGTGACATCTATTTAAACATTCTTCATGAGTCAGATATAAATGCTAAACCGGAAAATCCCACCAGAGGTCAACAGACCTTTCCATGGTCCGCCCTTCGCCCGTTACGAGCAGGCGGAACGGAAAAATTCACCCCACAAATTCATCTCAGACAGAGAGCAAATTTGATTAGAATTTATATTAGCAGCATGAAAAGTACTTCCTTTTGTGTGCATGAAGTTCATTAAACAATAAACAAAAAGTGAAGATTAACGAATTAGAATTTTATTTTAAAAAATATAACTTTACATGTTAATTGTCAGAGAAATATAAAAAAACTGCCTTTTCAGGTAATACAAATCCAGTAGAAGTTCTCTATACTAAATATATCCAGTGGTTCATGCACCAACATTCCAACCCCACTGCACTGCATATCAAAATCACCAGAAAAATAGTGACATTAGGTACAGAATCCATGGGGGAAAAGATGGAAATGGAGGAACAGGACATCATTAAGGATTCTAGTCAGTACAACCATCTGCTCTCTAAAACTCTTGTACTCTGTTTGATTGCTCTCTTTCTTAAAAGCAAAATACTTGAAATACTTTCAGAATAAAATATATTCATTATCAAGAGCTTTAATTTGTAGGTAGTAGGGAAAAAATAAACACAAACTCAACATTCTGAAACAGAAAACTTGAACAACCAAGATCAGTCTCCATTATTCGGGTACAAATTTAACTAGAACGTCGCTTGGGCTTTTCTCCTGAAAAATTACACCTAGCATTAGGAGAAGCAGGAGGGAGAAAAAAAAAGACAGTTGTGCATCCTATTTGATTTGGATGCAACCAAGTTATCAAGTTTGTTGCAACAGCCTGCCTGCAAATATAATCATTTGGTTTAATTACCTTACACAGCAATAATGTACACCTGTAATATCCAGTTATGCTCTTACACATTTTTAACCATAGCAGCATCAAAGGACTAATTGCATCGGTAAGACATTCACAAAGGGATCAAGATAAACTATCAGCAGGCTAAGAAAAAAAATCCAGCATGAACACATTTCAGAGAAGATATTTAACCGAATTAGCCATTCCATTAGTGTTACTTAAGATACTACAGAGCCAAAGAAAAAAACACTGTTTAAAATAGGAGGCCTGAAACAGTCAGATCTCCAAGTGGCAGAATCTGTCAGGATAACACCAGTTTTCATCCACATTAAGTACTACAAATGTAACGAACATTAGTTACAGGGACTATGAGCTGACAACTTGCAGCTAGAACTGCACAGATTTTACAGTACATGTGACAATGCTTTTTTTTAATATAGTGTTATGACCGCTCTAGGACTTCCTCCATCATTTGCTTTCTAAGAACGTTAGGTTTGCCATGTGCCTTTCCAGAGATTTCACACCAAATGTATCTGTGTTCTTTCCATCTAAGCTCTCGCCATTGGCAACTGTCTGCAGCTGGTTGCCTCTCCAGCTGTGAGGAGAGTCCATAAATGTCTGATCCGCTTTACACTGTAAAAGGTACAAAAAAATTACAAATCCTGGAGGACCACTAAACCAAATATAAAACCACAATTTACATTCTATCGATAAAAACATGTTCCACAAGTTTAAACGCTTTATTACACATTAGTAGGCATTTTTTTGATAATCGGTTAAATGCCAGCTAAATTTAGTGCTGTCAAGGTTCAACTGCATTGTTTCATTTTTTTTTACTTTTTAATCACAAAGTAGAGTTCCTGAAAAGCCAAATTTCTGCATGAGGACAGAGAGAAATCACAATAGATTTTCTTTGCACCCATACCGCTTGGAACAAGAACAATACCCATCGCTATGTCTCCCAATGTCACGGGCAATTTTCCTCCTCAAATTATCTACTTCTGCACAAACAGAAAATTGACAAACAGCAGTGGGCTAAATCTTCTGGCCAGCATTGAAACCAGTATCCAACACTGACCAGACACAAAACTACCCAAGGTCTCAAAGCTTTAGCGTATGAGCGAATGGGTGGCAGAGTCGGCAGGTGGTTGGAGGGACCAGTGAGAGTAGTCAAAAAAAGAGCTGGGGGCAGTTCTCTAGTTACACAGCAACTGGATTTTTCTATTCAACATTTCCTGCATAACTATTCAGGCAAATAAGGCAGGACAGTCCAAAGTCTTTGGCTCTAACTCAAAGCCAGGCACACTTATGGAGAGTTCTAGGGAATAGGGGAATTACCCATCAGAAGTTCAAACTTCTTGGGCAATTCCGACAGAACCGGTGCTTCGGAACATTTGCGGGGTTCCAGTGGGCATCTTGGCTCATACATTTGGTCTCTGATTATTTAGAGACTGGAGAATCCTGGTGAATGTTAGTGGTTAGCTAATCTATTATCTATTTTTGTTTTGGTTATGGGAAGACCACTCCTCACAGCCACTAAATTACATGCGTAGGGCAGCAAATTGTTATGTAGGTAAATGCTGCAGCCAATATACCTATATGACAAGTGACAGCATTTCAAAAACACAACTTAGGTAGCTATGAGGTGACTAATGAATTGGTTTTGATGGTGAACAAGTGGTCTAGACTTTGGTTAAAGGTAATTTGAAAGAAATGGCACTTCTGACAATACCGCGCTCCCTCAGTACTGCACTAAAAGATCAGTCGTGATTTGGTGCTCAATTCAGTAAAGCAGACTGAACCCACAATCTTCTGACACTGAACCAAATTAGTTTTACATAGAATTCATATTCCAAACATGTCAATCATCCCAATTATGAAATAAAATAGAAAATGCTGGAAACATTTAGCAGATCAGACGGCATCTGTGGAGAGAAATAGTTAATGGGCCAAATCGTCACTCCCAGGTTGGGAATGCAGATTTGGAAAATTTTCCAACTCTGCAAATCTGACTCAGGAGAAAGTATCTTGCATCTTCAGATTTATGTTCTGGTGGTGCAACTGTTATCAAGAGACAGTCCTGTCAGTCCCCAAAAGGTTCAGAGGCAGTCACAGGGGCTGCCAAGGGCGCCATGGCAAGCTGTTTAAAAGGTCCAGCTTGGTGCTCTGGGACTTTGTCACAGCTGTAAAAAAAGCAAGACGACCAAAAGCAACCCTCTAAACACTCCCCATGCTCCATCCATGCCAATTCATATCCCCATCAACTCCCATGGCACCTCATTCTAATCTATAAGCCTTTACCCATTTTCCATGGTCCTTTGTAGCCCCTGTGCCTACTTAGTGCGAACTCATGCCAACCCAAGACTCCCACATACCATTCTTTACACTTACAACGACCATTCCAACTCACCAAGGAACCAACATGGGCAGCCTTCAGAACTCATGCTAAAATAAAATAAAGTTCTCAATGTCTATTGGTGACTTTACTATTTTATAAAAGGCCATTCATAGATAAAAGCTCATTTAGTAGTTAAATTCCTTCAAGTACTTAATCCATTATTAAAACAAACTTTCATTTAAGCACGTAATCCATTATGCAAACAAACGTGTATTCATAGCCCCACGTCAAAAATTTTGAAATCACGTGGAACTGTCAATTAAACTGTGATGTTACAAGTGGACAGTGATAGTGATAGGTTACAAAATCAGTCAGGTAGCACTCATCCTATAATGATAAATCTCACATTTATATCAACAGAAACTGGTGGAATTGAAGCACTGATTTTTTTCAACTGCAGGCCCTTTTCTTTCGTTGAAAAAATTAAAGAATGCAGTGATTTAAATGTTTGAACGGTTCCATTGAGTTCATCCACTTTTTATGCACAATCACAATACCTTTAACAACCGCAACAGGCACCAGATCTCTTCAAATAACTCCAGCAGCTTTAGACATTTTGCTAAAGCCCACAATTCACACTTCACATGTCCCGCTAATGAAAAACTGCAAGGGTTTGAAGGCAGCTGCCATTTTAACATGTGCAGGTGTCTCGGAACGACAGATCTGCAAACTACAATCCACTCTCAATCCTACCCTGGCAGCAATGTGGGTGACAGGTTCTGGGGCGGGTCTTCCACAATCAGGGCTTTGGTACAATTTTGTCCAAGGTGCAGAGTGTTTCCAATGCGCGAGACTGGAGGCCAATTCTTTCACTCCATAACCCTTCACTAGACTGGTACTGAGTGCTTCCAGCATTTTCTATTTTTATTTCAGATTTCCAGCATCAACAGCATTACAACATTTTAGATTTCGACAACACTTATTTGATACAAAGATTCATTCTTCAGTTTTTATATTGAATTGCTTCATTGCTGATATACAGGCCATGATCTGCCAATTAGCTATTTTATTTGCAGTTGATAGATCTTTTGATCCATGCATATAATTTTGTGAAATGATTTGTTTCAGGTTATTGTTGTCTTACCTTTTTTAATAGTTTGTAACAAAGAGAAAGAATAATCTTCAATACAGTCATTACATTCTTAGTTTCTTGAATGGACGTGTCAACCTAAAAATATATAATAATGTAATATGCATTAATTATAGTTATTTACTGAAACTATATTAAAGCTACTATTGGTACACACTTAACTCCTTGCTGTTTTGTCGGCAGGATTGTTGCTAGGAGGCACGGAGGCTGACAAACTAAGGGAGCTATACTAACGAGGTGTTCAGTATGGGCTACTTCTGTACTCTGAACAGTTACTAGCTGTAGTGATCGGTGATGCCACTTCTGGTGACACCATGCATATATATACTATACTGTGCTCAGTGCAGGTTCTCTGAAATACATTACACTTTCCTTGCACATCCACCATACCTAACTGGATTGTGGCTGGAATCAGTACTTTTCATTGTAATTGTGAATCATTTCACTTATCCGTAAGTAAAATTTCCTTTGAATTTCCCACATTTGGGAACGTCAGAAACAGGGGCTAGAGGAGGCATTTGGCCCTTCGAGTCTGCTCTGCTATTCCATGAGTAAGAAGTCTCACAACACCAGGTTAAAGTCCAACAGGTTTATTTGGTAGCACAAGCCACAAGCTTTCAGAGCGCTGCTCCTTCATCAGGTGAGTAGGAGTTCACAAACAGTAGGAAAGTAGGCCGCTCGGTCATATTTATTAAGAGGAACATTGTTGTGACACTCTCAGGCGCTGAGGATCAAGGACAGAATCAATTTAGCTAGAGCTAAGGAACCAAAAAAGGTGCACTAGCATTGCTTGGTTTAGTTACTGGCCATCTATTAATGCAAAAGATGCAGAGGAACAAATTTGCAAGGAAATTTCAGAAAAGTGCAAGAATTATTGAGCAATTATGGGTGACTTTAATTATCCAAGTATAGACTGGGATAAGAATAGTGCAAAGGGGCAAAAGGGACAAGTTCCGAGTACGAGTTCAGGAAATTCTTCTACAGGAATGTGTTTTCAGTTCAGTGAGAAGGAATGTGCTGCCAGACCTGGTTCTTGGAAAGGAGGTGGACCAAGCATCAGTAGGAGAACATTTATGGGATAATGATCATTAAATCAAAAAGTTTAGGTTGACTATGGAAGAAGTCAAGGAATAATGTAGCACAAGAGTAATTAACAGAGGAAATTCAACTTCCAAAAGGGATCTGGCCCAGGTAAATTAGGATCAAACATTGGCAGACAAAACTATAACTAAACAATGGGCTACTTTTAAAAAAGATAGAGTTCAAGGACAATCAGGTGTAATCCCACAAAGGAGAAAGGTATGGCAACTAAATGCATAGCTTCCTGGATGAAGAAAGAGTTAAGAGTTATGAAGAAACAGAAAAATTGCACTTATGACCAATGTCAATTGGATAACACAACAGAGAGCAGGCTGAATAGAGAAGGATCACAGGGGAGTTGAAGAAACAAAAAAAAGAAGCAAAGAGAGAAAATGAGAAGAGACTGGCAGCTAACAGGTAAGGGAGTCTAAACGTCTTCTATAGGCACATAAGTAGTAAAAGATAAAATGAGGAGTAGGGCCAATTAAGGGCATAAAGAGGATTTATGCATGGAGGCAGGGGCCAGGCTGAAGTACTAAATGAATGCTTTGCATTTGTTTTTAGCAAAGAAGATTGCTGAAAAATGAGGTAGTTCAGACACTGGAAGGGTGGATAGACTGTTTGTAGGTAATGTGGGTAAGGCACCAGGACTGGATGAGATGCAGCCAAGGATACTGAGGGAAGTGACAGTGGAAAATACTGAGGCACTGGCCATAATTTTCCAGCTGTCCTTGGTCTGAAGAATTCACACCTTACACCCTTGTTCAGAAAAGGGTGTAAAGATAAGTCCAACAACTACAGCTCAATCAGTTTAACGTTGGGGATGGACAAGTTGTTAGAAAAAATTAAATTGGAATAAAATTAATAGTCGCTTAGGCAAATACGTGTTAATTAAGGAAAGTCAGCATGGATTTTTAAAGGGCAAATTGTGTTTAACTAACTTGGAGTGTTTTAATAGGGTAACAGAGAGGATTGATGAGGGTAGTGAGGTTGATGTGGTGGACATGGACTTCCAAAAAACATTTGATATGGTGCCGCACAACAGACTTAATGAGCAAAGTTAGGCCACACACAATAAAAGCCACAGTAGGAACATGGATACAAAATGAGCTGAGTGACCGGAAACTGAAAGTAGTAATTATTGCGGTTTGTCAGACTGGAGGAAAATGTGTAGTGGAGTGCCCCAGTGTTAGGGCCCCTATTAATGACCTAGACCTTGGTGTACAGGCCACAATTCCAAAATTTGCAAATGATATAAAACTTGGAAGTATTGTGAACAGTGAGGAGCATGGTATCAAATATAGGAAGGATGGAGACAGGTTGGCGGGATGGGCAGATACGTTGCAACTGAAAACTGTATTTCTTTCCTGCAAACTTAGCTCCTCCCATTAAGCACAAAACTCTGTCCCTGTCAATCAATCTAATCAAAACTCTACTCTGAAACCCAGGGAAACATGAATAAACACAAATGCATAAGCTCTGCTTACACAAACACTTCATATCTTAAATGCGTACTTATCTTGTGTTCCCAGCTATCAATGTTTCCTCGACAAATTGGTTTCCTAGACAAATTGGCACCCTGCAAAACTGATCTGAATTCTAAACATACCCCCTACAAGAAACATGGTATAAGTACATTTCTTAAAGGCAAAGTATCATCACAATGCAGTATTATTTCAAGTACAGGGAGATGGCAAACCTAATTTACTACGTCTCAAAGTCACTCACGGATACAGAGAAAAGATTACAATTGAGAAGAAAGCATTGGCAGCAACATGGGCATACAAGAAATTCTCGGACTATATGATAGGGATTGCGGTTCAGACCATAAGCCATTAGGTCACTCTGAAAATGAAAGCGATTGTGAAAATATTGTCCAGAATCCAAATTTTCAGACAGAGGTTAATTAGGTACGACCCCATAACCGAGTACATTAAAGGGAAGTACGGCAGTGGATGCAGTTTTGAGGACGCCAGTTCAAGGAACCAATCTGATGGATTTGTATTTCATCAAGGAAGTGGAAGGCTGTACATTTCTCATTGCACAACACCTGCTGGCTACTAAAAAGTAGCTGCAGGAGTTAAAAAAACATAGCAGAAAGGTGACAGATAAGAAAATATAGTCTGGAAGAAGGATGGCCAGACTATACTCCTAAAAATCCAGCACTGCGGCAGTACTTCAAACGGGGAAAGTACCTCACAATCATTGATAATCTCTTAGATTTTAATGACAGTACAGTCAGTCCGAAAACATCTGGACTTGACATTCTTCACCAGGGTTACTATAGAGATAGAAAAATGCCAAACAAGAGCCCAGCCATCAGTCTGGTTGCCAGGCATTACTTGTTCTCTCAGATAAATTATTTCAAATTGTATTACATGTGCAGTGAACAACCAAGAGTAACAAGAATGACCATCACCTTCTACTTTTCCATCAAGGCTGTGGGAGAGCTTGGGGATGGATTTATTTGATTTTAAAGCCAAGATATTTCTTATTGTCATTGATTACTGCTCAAGGTGGATTGAAGTGAACAGATTGCACAGCAATAGAATGGAAGCAATTGCTCAATCACTGAGGGGAATTTACACAACATACAGCTTTCGGACATTGCAGTGTCAGATTACGGTCTGCAATTAGTTAACAAATTATTCCCAAGTGTTGTGAAGGAATACAGATTAATTCAGGAGATTAGCTTGTCTCAATATTCTCAGGCAAATGAGGAGGCTGAGAGGGGTGTACGAACCATTAAAAACTTGATGAAGGAGAATGAAGATCTTAACATGACGCGTCTGAGACACAGAACCTCGCTGCTACAAAACGATTGAGTTGTTAATGGGAAGCAGACTGAGGGCAGGATGTTCCGGCCGCGCTCACTCTGAAAATGGAAAATCCTGCCCGGGATCAAGAAACCTTTCCAAGGTCTGCTCCTCGCCCGCTACAGTTTCCGTAGTGGGTGGAACGGGAACATTCGCTCGAGAATACAAATCCCAGTTCTGCAACAGAAACTAAGACCTAATATTACCTTCAATGACCACGAGAGGGTAAAACAGTGTGAGGAAAAACAGAGAAACAACAGAACTTGTAACTTTATCAGGCACAGAGCATGAGACTTATCACTGCTGGAGCCCAGGGAGAGAGTAGCAGTAGGAGACCAACAGGGAGAAGGTGTAGCAGTCAAAGGGCTCCACAACTGAAGTAATACAGGATTGAGATGAACAATGGAACTATAAGGAGAATGTGCTAAGTAGCACACAGAAAATCAATTTATTACCAGTCAGGCTCGCAGTTTGGCTCATGCGTGTGTGCTGGAAGCCACATATTTAGATAGAAGACCCAGTCCTTTGCAGACAGAAGGAACATGTCCACACATTGCTTTCTGGTTCATTCCCCAGGGCAATGCTTTGACCAGTCAATCACCCCAATTTGAATTTGAACAAAGCTGGGCAATTAACTGCTTTATGCTGCATTTTCCATGTCAACATCCCCACCAATCAAAGCCCACTTCCCACCAAATAGCACTCCCTTCTCATGTTCCCCTTTTAATCTAATTTCTTGCGAGTTGCTCTGGTCAGAACAAGACAAAAAGCTTTGCCATCATGTCTCTTCAAGCAATATTTCGGTATTGCACAAATTATCTTAAAGTCTGCAGGATAACCTAAGAATTATCATGAATCGTAATGAGTGCTGCAATTAAACAAATTAATCTATTGAACTGAAATGAACATTAAGGACATTGGTGTCCAGTAGGGTCAAAGTCATGAGAGCTAATCTTAACAAATGACCATAGAGGAGTCATTATTTCCCCAAGTTAAATGGAACAATTTTGTTATCCCGAATTCATTGCAAATTTATAACCAGGAATTAAGAGAGCATATAATATACAAAGCAAATATTGTGAATCAATTTTAAGTTATCATTCAAATTTAGAATGATCATTGTACACCGCAATCATTAGTGACAGTTGATGTCACTAGGCATTGATTGTTTAGAGTATCTTAACTGCTAACACTCACCAAGAGCGTCTCAATCATGAGAAACAGCAGGTTCTGCCTCAAGTGAAAGTATTTTCATCATCACTAGGGTTCTAATACCTCCAAAAGTGCATCAAGTTGCTTTTCTGAAGTGACTTTAATAGAGTAAAACCATAACACAGGAGTGTTCTCACACAAACGCTGACAGTGAACCAGGTGGTCAAATATTACAACAGATAATCAGAAGCTTGGTCAAAGAGGTACATTCTAAGGAGCACTTTAAAGGAGTAAGGAGAACCAGAGCATTTTCAGAAAGGAATTCCACAGCTTCGGGGGGTCTAGGCAGTCAAACGCAGTGGCACCAATGGTGGAGCAATTAAAACCAGGGATATGCAAAAGCACAACATTTGAGGAGCGCAGGTATTTCAAGAGTGTTGAAGGGCTGGAGGAGATTTACAGAGATAGTGAGGGGACAAAGCCAATATTAAATTGCAATTTGTAACCCACCCTTCCAGCCATTATTCCATATAAAGAAAGCACAGACCTTAGCAAAAATCGCAGCTTTGCCATGAACAGGAGTCTTGCTGGTCATCTGCAGCTGCTGACACAGTGTAGGAAACCCCTCTGTCTCCAACATTAGAGCTGCTTTTTCATCCTCTTCCAGCTGAGGACAGTAAAAGACATTTGGTTCAGATTTAAATCACTGTCAGAACACATTGCATGGGATCGAATTAGAACTGTGTCAAGTCATCATTTTTGTAATTAAATATTCCAATATTTAAACTAAATTAAGTGTTCACGATTTTGAAACATCTTGCCGGTTATTTGTTTACACGTGCATTTAATGTGTCACAGTCATGCTGAATAAACCCAGCTTCTTCAGATTAGATGTTACAGCTAATAAACACATCAGTTGCATAGCTAATGAAACAAAATCCAAGATGATCTGGCTGTGATAATTGTATTATTCTTCAAACTGCTGTAGAACACGATCTGCAGATAAATAAGAATGTGTGCCCAGCACTCTGACCTGTCTCAGGTAGGTATACTGTGGTAGCAAAAAGAGAATTAACATTGATTTTAAAACAATGGATTGTAATGGATTTAAAATAGATGATGTTCACATGCCACCAAATGTGTGCCGTGTATAAATGCTTATGGATGAGATTCCAGATCAAATCAAACTCTGTCCATAGAGAACTCAAACCACAAAGATTTTCCAAAGATTCATAACTTAGTGCTGACTTTTATGCCAACTTTCAAGGCACACATTTTCTAACATAAAACATCTGAAAAAGCTTTTATTGGAAACAGGCAGCAAGTATGTCAGAATGAAGACTGATTAACATTTTGGGCATTGAACCTATGTCAGAATAGAAGAAAAGCTTTTGTTTGATGAAGGGTGCTCACCCTTTTTTTTAACCTCATCCTTCCAGTATGTGTGTTTAGATTTTATTCACACTGAATATGAAGGAGACACAACTATACTGAAACTCCGACACATTGCAGAAGTAATGCTTGCATGTCTTTGTAATGGTGCAAGAAGTGTGCTTAATTCAAGAATGTATTATTACATTTTATACCAACAGTGGTCCTTGGCAGCATACCTGATTTGAGAGAGAATGAAGAGATGTGTGCAATCTAAGACCTTCTTCAGCAAAGATCTGCAACAGAGAAAAGTACAATGAAAGAATTACTTTCTTACACGCACAAAGTGTCTACTAAACCTGCTCTCCGCATTTGTGAAGGTCTATCCATATTTCAGTCTGTGAAAAAGTTAAAGGTTACTAAGTAGAAAATCCTAGATATTAAAAGAAACCCTTGTTCTTAAGGTTTCCTGAGGAATGACCACTGAATAAAATTTCACATTTCATACTAATTTGTTTTTTATTCATTCGTGGGACATGAGCTTTACTGGCTAGGCCAGTATTTATTGCCCACCTCTAGTTGCCCTTGAACTGAGTGACTCACGGGGCCATTTAAGAGTCAACCACATTGCAGTGGGTCTGGAGTCACGTGTAGATCATGCTCACGATTGCTAACACACATTATCACACAAGAAAAAGTATGATGGCGGTCAGATACTTAGTGGCTACTCCTGCTATTTCCACAGTAAATAACTTCACTTAAGTAACCAATCAAATGCAAGTGATTCAACTCAGATCACAGACCATAACATTACTGCAAATACAATTACTCATATGTGCACAAGTCTTCTACTTCACCATGACATGTATTCCAAAGCACATCCAAAGTTACATGAACGGAGTTAAAATTATATAGTCCAAATGCCACAAGGTTATCCATTTACAGGAAAAATCATGGTGTAAAGACAGCATATATAAACAATAACCTCACAACTGTTTCCATTTGAAGAAAAGCCTCTTTACATCAAGTCTAATATAAAGACATAGTAAACATCCACTCACATCGGCCTGGTGAAATAAATCCTGTGTTGTTTTCAAAAGGCCTTCTCCTCTGAAATAAAGAAAAAGAGAGACACGATTTTAGGATTCATTTTTGAGTACGGTATATCAAATTAGACTTTAAAATGACAACGTAGGATGGACAAAACAATGTACACCAATGATAGTGCTTGTAAAATGTACTATCAATGCTAACATGGTGAAGCATTATGATGCTTAGTGAATGAGGTTATATGACAGAGTGGTAGGAAACAGCCATGGCCAGTTCCCCATCTCAGCTGTTTTCAGGAAGATGCCAAAAGAGAGTCAAGTACTGCCACACTGGAGGGGGAGGGGGGGAAATAGATAAATCAGAGTGAAATTTACCACGCATTACTATTACCCAATAGTAGAGATCAGCAAAGACTGGGTGAAAGTTGACTTCCTGACGACTGGGGAATGGTGTGTCGCACTGGGAGATCTAAAAGAAACTTAAAAAGAGGCCATCTAGATTTAATGGAAGCACATGAATAGGTAATAAAGACCTTTCTGTTGGGGTCAAATAAAAAGAAACCCAAATACTTATTATGGATAATCTTATTATGTTAGAAATTAAGCTAGATTTTACATTGTGGAAATAAATACCCTCATTGCATTTCTCAGTAAATCACAGGATGTGCTATTTAATAAGAACAGTAACATTGTAAGATGGGGCACACAATATATTACTTTACTGCCAGGCTGCAGATTATAGGGTAAAGTATTATTCCATGTAAACTGAACTAACCTTTTAATACTTCAAGGTTATATCATTCTTTAGAGCAACATGCATAGGTCAGAGGGCACTTTCTGTTTTTCGAGAAGGTTTCTCAGAAACCAGTAGGAATTAAGTCAAAGTTTTATACTTTTATTTTAAGTACAATAAATGAATTTTAAATATGTGACTAAGCTTGATACCTGAAGAGTGTTGGATACATTTCAAAATGTATTACATTTTATACTAACAGAAACCCTGTTCCACTGTCACAGAGTCGTGCAGCGCAGAAAAGGCCCATCGGCCCATCAAGTTTGCACTGACAGTAACTACCACTAAAGTCACACAAATCATTTTCCAGCACTTGTCCCACATCCTTGAATGTTATGATGTTTCAAGTGCTCATCCAAATACTTTTTAAATGTTGTAAGGTTTCTGGCCTCCTCTACCTTTCCAGCACTGCATTCCACGTTCCCACCACCCTCTAGTGAAAATGTTTTTTCTCAAATTCCCTCTGAATCTCATGCTCCTTACCCTAAAACTATGTCTCCTCTTGATTGACCCTTCAACCAAGGGAACAGCTGCTTCCTATTCACGCTACCAAAACCCCTCAATCTTATACACCTCAACTGTGTGACCCCCTTAGCCTTCTCTGCTCTAGAGAAAGCAGTCTAAGCCTATCTAGTCTCTCCTTATAGTGCAAATGCTCCATCCCAGGTGCATCTCCTCTGTACCCCTCTAGTGCAGTCACATCCTTCCTATATCTGCATACAGTACTCCAGCTGTGCTGTGGCCTAACCAATGTTCTGTACAGCTCTAACACTACCTTCTTGCTCTTATATTCTATGCCACAACTGATAAAAACAAGTGCCCCATATGTCTTCTTAACTAACCTATTCACTTGCTCTGCCGCCTTCAGGGATCAGAGAGTAAGTATCCCCCCACTCACCCTAAATTTGTAAGGACAAGGATATTATACCCTGTAATGCACAGTGTATTATTCTGGTGTCATGTGTGTGAATGCTGCATGTCCGAGTGAGAAAGACAGACAGAGTCAAACTACTGGACAAACATGAGCATCACAATGTGTGAAAAATGCACCTATATTAAGAAGCTATATTCAGTTGCAAGAAGTTTTCTGTATTTCAAATGCCTACACCTTTTCTACTCAAAAGGATTGTTGGAGGAAATCTGCATAAAAACAAAACAGCTGTATGAAATTTGCTTAGAAAAATTGACCTACAACTAATGCAACAGAGAAACATGACATAGCAGACAGATGCCACACCAGATTGACCGGAAGAAAAATTGGGAAAGTGGCAGTGATTACACCATAGGAATGTCACAAATTGTCTATAGCCTAATGTTTGTATCAGCAGCTTGGGGTGAGCAAGTGATGGATACCAGGCCATAGAAACCCCTGAAAACAACAGACAAAGCTGAATGGATGACACATTGGGGGTTGGACCGGGGGTGGGGGTGTCCCCATATATTGAAGCAATATGTGCTATTTTTTCCCCACAACCTAATAGATTGGCATAATACAGTTGGTTCCCTGATTGGCCAATTCCCACTGACAAACACACTCTGAGACCATTGGACAGGTAATCTCAGGCCTGCAGCCCTGAATTTCCAATCATTCTTTTAGATAGACTGAGAATTAAGAAGAAGCGGGCCTGTGATGTCTGAGTGCTCCTCCCTATGAACCACACTCTAAGAGTGGAGTGCGTGATTTCCACATCCAACATCTTTTATGGTGTTCCTCGATGTAGACAGTTTTGTACGGTAGGCAGATATGACAACTAAAATTCAAATAGAGAATGCCTATAATTAATAATTGAGTGAATTTATTTTTTTTCCTACATTTACCAGAAGAAATGAACAAGATTGTTTATAAAGAGAGCAAAATGTTTCTGGAAAGTTGATTTTATAGTCAATCTTACCTTGTGAAAAGATACATAGAATACGCCATGCTCGACATGCTCTGTGCTTGACGAAGAACTTCATTGTCTTGGTCCTCCCATCTTTCTGTTTCTGCGTCTACATCTGATGTGTGCAAACGCAGCTCCAACCCTAATTTTGCTATCTTTGCCTGTTCCTGTAATAAGAGAAACATGTCCTTCCAGATGTTGCTAAGCACAATGCAGGGCAAAGCAAGACCAAGTATGAAAAAAACTGGTATTCACATCCAACAGGCAAAACTAGGTTATTCCTCCATTAATGTTTACAAGATCATACAGTATAGAAGACAGCCATTTAGTTTATCATATCTACACTGATTCTTTGAAAATTTCCAATTAGTCTCATTCCCCTGCTATTTCCACAGACCTGCAAATTTACACTTCATAATCTTTACAAAAACTCTTACCTCAGCATCTAGTTTGACTGCTTTAACAGTCTTCAAATTTGTACCGTGTTTCTGTTACAAACAAAAAAAAGGTAATAAGAGTTTAAGAGATATCAAAATCCTTGTTACATTTCAAATACATTTATGCTAGCTTCGTGCAGTTTTATAATCAAAGCTAAAAATGGATGTATCACATTTTTAATCAGAATGTCTAGTCCACACATGAACAACATGATTTTAAAAAAACAACACCAAATTATTTCCTACTTACACAAACGGCTTGAAAAGCCTCCTTGAAAGCCGACAAACAGGCACATTAACAGAAATTTGCAATCATGATTAATTTAGTCTAGGTTCATGGGCAGTCTTGTGGGTGGGACTAGTTTCCAATATTTTAAAACAGCGTAAATGATTGTGAAATCTCTACTTGCACTGGACACAATTTGCATTCAAAAATTCTTGGTCTTTTTGGTCAATTTTGAGCAAAATACACTGAAGAAAAATAGTGCAGCAGAGCAAAGGCTCCAGAATCTTTTATTCATTCAAGTTTTCTAAAAGTCAGAATCTCCAGTTACTATTGCAACATTTGGTTCTACATTAGAGGATGCACAAAAGCTCTTTACACAACACTAACTATTCTTTCATGGTATTGTTCACAGGAGTCTGCAGCAGTTGTAATATTTATCTTCTAACCTTATACACCCCCTTAGGGTCATTGCTCATTAATGTCTTGTGGGCAAATTGCACAAGTAACTTTTAATTGATCTTAGGACCCAATTATTGTTGCTAGAAGCTTCTCTGGATGGCAGTTGTTTTGCTGCTCTCAATAACCTCTCTAGGTTAACTCAAGGATAGAAAAAACAGCAGCATTATTCCTTTTGTGATTTGCTGCTTTATACCAAGTACTGTATTTGACGTGCAGCAAATACTCTCAACATTTATATAAAATGTGCTCTTTGTGCAACATTACATAATAACAAACTTGAGATATGGCAGTCACAAATAAATTTCAGTTTTATCCCAGCCTTTCTTTCTTAAAAGAACATTGTTGCATTGCTGGTTTTCAGGGCAGACCGGTAAATGTGGTTGGTATCTCACATGATCGCCTGGTGGTTAATATAAATAAGGGCTAATTGTTAATTTTGGACACATTATCTCACTCATTGCATATATAAGCACAAAGCCTTCTGCTCACAAGTGAATCATTGAGCTTGTGGAAACGGCTTCTTATCTGCAACACAAGATAGTATTTTAGAAGAAAGTCTGAACTCCAAAAGATACAGGGACAATTTTAAACCACAGTAGAAATAAAACGTGGGAGAAATGTAAAAGGGATTGCCAATTCATCATCACTTATTTTACATTATTGTATAAAGTCAAAATGACCCTGTAGCTTGTGGCATTTCGAAATGGGCTTTAAGCTGAAGTTTTTAAATTAAACATATTTTTAAAAACTCACCCCTGGTCTAGGTAGGGACAGGTATGCACGCTTCTCTCCTAGGGAAACAGATGCAAATAAACCATTTTGAACAAAGGACAAAATGATGAAAGCTGCGTTTAAGTACAATGAATTACTGAAAATTTCCAGGTCTTCCCATTACATCTCAACTTTTCATATCTTAGAAGTACTAAGAATTAGATACATAACCATGTTTATTGCAATAAGTTTTAAGTTTGCAATACAATGAGTTCAGTATTGTCTACCAATATATTTGGGGTTATAAATTAAAGTACTTAAAGTTAAAGCTGCACTAAAATGAATGAGGCAATTTTCACCAAGATTCTTTCAAACATTTCTTTCCCATAATCGGAATCTATTTCCTCAAACACAATGCGGCTTTCTGTCTTAACCACAAAAATAAATAGCTCTTTATTAATGATGCCATTGTCAAATATAATCTATCCACTTAAAACTGCCCTGACACCCACCTGGCCATTTCATAACTTTTGCTCTCCTGTTCTCAATTCCTTCATTCTCAAAGACACATGACCTTGAAATGAGGTTTGGATATCTGTGTAAAATTCCTTCCTCTGTTAGCTTAATGGACATGCATTTACTTTAAATGGGTTACAACTGGTAAAATGACACAGGGATAGTCTGTTGATATAAATGTGGTAAATAATTCAAGACCAAATTCTTAGAGCATGCTTTAAAATGCATGAGAGTTGTTGCAGGGCAAATCAATTAGCAGTGCTCACCGCACTGGACATACAATTGGCTAGCTGCACTTGTCTAAGTCCACATCTGTCAAAATTGGAGTTGAAAATGAGAGATTACAGTTAAAACACTGTGACCCCAGACAGCATTCACATCCCTGAGAAATAAACCATGTCCCATCCTTCACATTACTTTCTCTCCACACCTAATGAAATGGCCGTATAGCTAAAACAGTACTGCAAAATCTGCCAGAGTAACGTATCCAAAGCAATTACAAAACATCTTGGTTGCTTGTTGCACAATGACCCAAGTACAAATGTATCACACCTCCTGACAGAGCACACTTTGGCAAAGAAGTGGTGCACCTACATCCTAGGAGCAGAAAATTCCGTTGACACACAAGAGAAAAATGTCAGATTGTATAAAAAAACTAAAAATAAATCAACTGATAGTTACTTAATTCAGGGGAAATGTTATTTTCAAAATTCAAAGAGTCTGGGTTTATTCCTTAAACTGAGTTTCAAAGTAATTCCATATAATATATAATAACGGCAGATGCAGAATTTAAGAGATTTACATTACATACATTAGCCCTGAAAACTGATCCCTGGTTAAATGTCCCTTCAAAAGCACACTAGACTGAATTTAATATTCTGAGACAATGCTGCTTAAAGAATTAAGAGACAATCAAAAAATAAAGATTGTAGTGTTCGCAGTGCCATGCGAGTCGAGAATAATGCCAACACTAATTAAACCAGGAACAGATATAAACAGCAGTAGGTAATAATTCTTCAAAAATGTTCATACATTCTCTTTGCATTCTTATTATTGGGTATGGTTATGTTATGTTATGGTTACTTTCAGTCATTTGAGTAGAGCAAGCAAATGGCAGAGTGGACTCAATGGGCCGAATGACCTAATTCTGCTCCTATATCTTATGAATTTATGAAGCAAAGCTGCAGAGCTACCATCACTTATGAACTTCAAAACGTTGGTTAAATTTTAATGGTTGGGAGTTAGTATGACAGTAACATGAACAATATTTAAATAAAACCTAAAATGCTTCAGGAGGTGAAATTGAGAATGAAAATTTTTTAAAACTTCACTTTTCACTTGTTCAGCAATGCTACCCTTCAAGTTCATAACCTGATAGTGAGGAGTTCAGAACTAGGGGGTCATAGTTAGAGGATAAGGGGTAAACCTTTTAGAACTGAGGTGAGGAGAAGTTTCTTCACCCAGAGGATGGTGAATGTGTGGAATTCACTACCACAGACTGTAGTTGAGGCCAAAACGTTGTCTTATTTCAAGAAGAAATTAGATATAGCTCTTGGGACTAAAGGGATCATGGATATGGAGGAGGGGGGGATGGTAATCAGGATACTGAATTTGATTATCAGTTGTGATCATAATGAATGGCAGAGCAGGCTCGAAGAGTCGAATGGCCTACTCCTGCTTCTAGTTTCTATGTTTCTATAAAAACAGATCTTTCATTCCCTCTTAAAGACATGAAATTCACTCACAAACGAACAGTGCAACTTTAAAATAGATTAAGATATCCCTTACAGTCAATTATCTGGCATTATGGGAAAAGCATATTTACTTTGTGTGAAGATGCAGGAACAGAAAATTCACACTGATCTCTTTAAAGGGGAGGTTGGACATTTTTTTTGTTTGACCAAAAATAAATGAAAATGAATACGCGCAAGGATGGGACGGGATGCAGCAAAAACCAATGAGATTGATCCAAAATATGTAAGGGGTGACATCTAGGACTGCATGAGAAGTTTCCAATGATTAACTGTTGGGAAGACCAATGCCTTAATTTTCCATCCCTGCTATCAACTCTATCCTTCTCTCTAGGAACTGAGACTGATCAAGGCTACTCGCAACTTTGGTGCCATTTAAGACTGAGTGAAATTCCTAACCACATATCTGTGCCTTCACTAAGGTGGCCTATTCTACCTCTGTAACATCACCCAAATTAAATCCATTCCTGCCCCAGCTCTTCTCCTACTGAAGCCTCATTCATACTTTTGCTAGACTAAATGTCCCAACACACTCCTACCTGGTGTCCACATACTACGTCTAACTAAGAACATAAGAACATAAGAAATAGGAGCAGGAGTAGGCCATCTGGCCCTTCGAGCCTGCCCCGCCATTCAACAAGATCATGGCTGATCTGAAGTGAATCAGTTCCACTTACCCGCCTGCTCCCCATATCCCCTAATTCCCTTATCGATCAGAAAACTATCTACCCGTGATTTAAACATATTCAACGAGGAAGCCTCCACCACTTCAATGAGCAGAGAATTCCAGAGATTCACTACCCTCTGAGAGAAGAAGTTCCCCCTCAACTCTGTTCTGAACCGGCCCCCCCTTATTTTGAGGCTGTGCCCTCTAGTTCTGGTTTCCCTTCTAAGTGGAAAGAATCTCTCCACCTCTACCCTATCCAGCCCCTTCATTATCTTATATGTCTCTATAAGATCACCCCTCATCCTTCTAAACTCCAACGAGTACAGACCCAATCTGTTTAATCTCTCCTCATAAGCTACACCCCTCATCTCCGGTATCAACCTGGTGAACCTTCTCTGCACTCCCTCCAAGGCCAATATATCCTTTCGCAAATAAGGGGACCAAAACTACACACAGTACTCCAGTTGCGGCCTCACCAGTGCCTTGTACAGTTGCAGCAAGACCTCCCTGCTTTTATATTCTATCCCCCTCGCGATAAAGGCCAACATTCCATTCGCCTTCTTGATCACCTGCTGCACCTGCAGACTGAGTTTTTGCGATTCGTGCACAAGGACCCCCAGGTCCCTCTGCACAGTCGCACGATGTAATTTTTCTCCATTTAAATAATATTCCAATTTACTATTATTTCTTCCAAAGTGGATAACCTCACATTTGCTAACGTTATATTCCATCTGCCGGATCCTCGCCCACTCGCTCAGCCTATCCAAATCTCTCTGCAGACTTTCCGCGTCCTCCACGCAACAACTGAAGTCATCCAAAACTTGTATCAAGTCCCATTCACCCTATGCTTACTGGCCTAAAATGGCTCTCAGCGCAAGCAATGTTTGATTTCAAATTCTCTTCCAGTTTCAAACCCCCTACATGACCTGACTCTCCCTATCTCTAATCTCTAGCCCCATAACTTTTGAATATCTGCACTCCACTAATTTGGAACTCTTGGGCACCCCAATTTCATTGCTTCACCTTCAGCCACCTATGCCCTAAGCTCTGTAATTTCCCTCTCCTCTCCACTATCCTTCTTCCTTAAGTCACTCGTTAAAAACTACCTCTTTGGCCAAGCATTTAGAAGATTGTCTTGGACAACTCAGGGTGATGCTTTGCTTTATAATTGTCCTGAGAAATTCATTCATATAAATGCAAGCTGTCATTGTTAAGTTATGAAAGAAAAAAAGATGTGCCAATTACAACCTCAGGTTGTGCCGAGTACTTTAAAACAATGAAATTTAGCAAGACGTGTTTTGGAATCAATCAGGGAACAGGTTATTTTAGATCTAGTAATGTGCAACAAGACAGGATTCATTCATGATCTCACAGGGCAGATCTCTCGGGAAGAGTGATCATAACATGGAATTCCATTTGAAGGGTCTGAGACTAAATATTTGTCTTAAAGGCAATTCCAAAGATATGAAGACAGAATTGGCTCAAGTGGACTAGGATTTAGATTTAAAGGTAAGATGGTAGATAAGCAGTAACAGACATTCAAGGGGACATTTCATAATTTTCAACGTAGATAAATGAAGGACTCTAAGAGAAGATTTAATTAGTGATGGCTAGAGAAGGCTAATAGACTGGAGGAAATAGATGTTCAGAGGGAGGATGTCCTGGCAGTTTTGAATAAACTGAAGGTCGATAAGTCCCCTGGGCCTGATGAAATATATCCTAGGATTCATTGGGAGGCAAGGGATGAGATTGCAGAGCCTTTGGCTTTGATCTTTGGGTCCTCACTGTCCACGGGGATGGTGCCAGAGGACTGGAGAATGGCGAATGTGGTTCCTCTGTTTAAGAAAGGGAATAGAAATGACCCTGGTAATTATAGACCGGTTAGTCTTACTTCGGTGGTTGGTAAATTGATGGAAAAGGTCCTTAGGGATGGGATTTACGACCATTTAGAAAGAGGCAGATTAATCCGAGATAGTCAGCACGGATTCGTGAAGGGCAAGTCGTGCCTCACAAATTTGATTGAATTTTTTGAGGAGGTAACTACGTGTATTGATGAAGGTAGGGCAGTTGATGTCATATACATGGATTTTAGTAAGGCGTTTGATAAGGTCCCCCATGGTCGGCTTATGATGAAAGTGAGATGGTGTGGGATAGAGGGAAAGTTGGCCGATTGGATAGGTAACTGGCTGTCTGATTGAAGACAGGGGGTGGTGGTGGATGGAAAATTTTCGGATTGGAGGCAGGTTGCTAGCGGAGTGCCACAGGGATCGGTGCTTGGTCCTCTGCTCTTTGTGACTTTTATTAATGACTTAGAGGAGGGGGCTGAAGGGTGGATCAGTAAATTTGCTGATGACACCAAGATTGGTGGAGTAGTGGATGAGGTGGAGGGCTGTTGTAGGCTGCAAAGAGACATAGATAGGATGCAAAGCTGGGCTGAAAAATGGCAAATGGAGTTTAACCCTGATAAATGTGAGGTGATTCATTTTGGTAGGACTAATTTAAATGTGGATTACAGGGTCAAAGGTAGGGTTCTGAAGACTGTGGAGGAACAGAGAGATCTTGGGGTCCATATCCACAGATCTCTGAAGGTTGCCACTCAAGTGGATAGAGCTGTGAAGAAGGCCTATAGTGTGTTAGCTTTTATTAACAGGGGGTTGGAGTGGGGTTATGCTGCAACTGTACAGGACCTTGGTGAGACCACATTTGGAATATTGTGTGCAGTTCTGGTCACCTCACTATAAGAAGGATGTGGAAGCACTGGAAAGAGTGCAGAGGAGATTTACCAGGATGGTTTGGAGGGTAGGTCTTATGAGGAAAGGTTGAGGGAGCTAGGGCTGTTCTCTCTGGAGTGGAGGAGGCTGAGGGGAGACTTAATAGAGGTTTATAAAATGATGAAGGGGATAGATAGAGTGAACGTTCAAAGACTATTTCCTTGGGTGGATGGAGCTATTACAAGGGGGCATAACTATAGGGTTCGTGGTGGGAGATACAGGAAGGATATCAGAGGTAGGTTCTTTACGCAGAGAGTGGTTGGGGTGTGGAATGGACTGCCTGCAGTGATAGTGGAGTCAGACACTTTAGGAACATTTAAGCGGTTATTGGATAGGCACATGGAGCCCACCAGGATGATAGGGAGTGGGATAGCTTGATCTTGGTTTCAGATAAAGCTCGGCACAACATCGTGGGCCGAAGGGCCTGTTCTGTGCCGTACTATGTTCTATGTTCTAACTAAGGAAGTTAAGAATGGCATTATATTGACAGAAAAGGCATACAATGTTGTGAAGATAAGTGATAGATGAGAGGATTGGAAACATTTAGAAACCAGCAAAGGATAATGAAAAAAGGGATAAAAAAAGATTATTAGTGTAAGGGCGGCATGATGGCATAGTAGTTAGCACTGCTGCCTCACAGCTCCAGGGAAGTGGGTTCTAGTCTTGGGTCACTCATTGTCTGTGTGGAGTTTGCACCTTCTCCCTGTGTCTGTGTGGGTTCCTTCCAGTGCTCCAGTTTCCTCCCACAGTCCAAAGATGTGTAGGTTAGGTGACTGGCATGCTAAATTGCTCCTTTATTTTGAAAGATGCATAGATTAGATGCATGAGCCATGATAGATGTATGGTGTTGCGCGAATAGGGCAGGGGAGAGGATCCCAGAATCAGTGTGGACTCGATGGGCTGAATGGCCCCTTCTGCACTTAGGGACTCTATGATTCTATGATTCATGGTGGTGCAGTGGCTAGCACATGTTGCCTCACAACGCCAGTGACCAGGGTTCAATTCCAGCCTTGGGTGACTGTGGAGTTTGCACATTGTCCCTGTGTCAATGTGGGTTTCCTCTGGGTGCTCGGGTTTCCTCCCACACTCCAAAGATGTGCAGTTTAGGTGAATTGGCCATTCTAAATTGCCCCTTAGTGCCCCAAGATGTGTAGATTAGGAGGGGATTAGCAGGGTAAATATGTGGGCTTACAGAGATGGGGCTGGGTAAGATGCTGCCTTCAAGAGTCAGTGCAGACTTGATGGGCCGACTGGCCTCCTTCTACACTGTAGGGATTCTATGATTCTATAAAGTAGAAAGCAATATAAAAACAGAGTCCAAGACGATCTATGTACACATAAAAAGAAAACATTGGCCAAAGTAATCGTCGGTCATTTAGAAGATGAGAAATGGGACCGGGGAATTAATGACAGGAAACAAGGAAATGGCAGAAACTTTGAACAAATATTTTGTATGCATCTTCACAGCAGAAAGATACCAATAGCACAGCAATAATAATAGAAAATCAGGGGCTACGAGACAGGTGGAACTTGGAACAATTATCACCAGACAAAAAGTACTATGCAAACCTCTGGGAGTAAAGTTGATAAGGATCTGGACCTGATGACTTGCAAGCTAAGGTCTTTAAAGACATAGCTTCAAATGGCTGCATTCGTTGTAATCTTCCAAACTTCCCTAGACTCTGGAATGGTCCTAGTGGATTGGAATGCTGCAAATTTAATGTCCCTATTCAAGGAAGGAGGGAGGCAGCAAGCAGGACCAATTAAACTAACTTCTGTCATTGGGAAAATGCTGGAATCCGTTATTAAAGGAGTAGGAGCAGGACCTTTAGGAAACCATGATACAATCAAGCAGAGTCAAAATGATTTTATGCAGGGGAAATAGTGTTTGACAAATTTATTAGTCTATGAGAATGTAGCAAACAGGGTGGTTAATGGTGAACTAATATACTTAGTGTATCTGAATTTCCAAAAGGCACTTAAACAGGTGCCATATAAAAGGGTACAATACAAGAGTTCATGTTGTTGGGAGCAATATATTTAGCGTGGGCAGAGGATTGGCTAACTAACAAGAAAGAGTTGGAATAAATGGTTGGCAAACTATAACTAGTGGAATTCCACAGGGATCAGTGTTGGGGCTTTAACTACTTGCAATCTATACTAATGATGTGGATGAAACAATCAAGTGTGTTGCAGCCAAATTTGCTGAGGATACAAAAATAGGCAGGGAAGCAAAGAAGACATGAGGAGTCTAAAGGATATAGATAGGTTAAGTGAGTGGCTAAAGATCTGGCAAATGGAGTATAAGGTGGGCAAATGTGAAGTTATCAACTTTGGTGGGAAGAATAGAAAAGCAGAATATTATTTAAATAGTAAAAGACTACAGAATGTTACAATGCAACGGTGTGTCTTGGTTTGGATGTCCTTGTACATGAGACACGAAGAGCTAGCATGTCGGTACAGCAATAATGTGGGAAGGCAAATGGAACATCAGCATTTACTGCAAGGGGAATGGGATATACAAGTAGAAAAGTCTTGCTGCAACTGATAAGGGCATTGGTGAGCTCACACCCAGTGTACAATTTTAGTCTCCTTATCTCAGGAATAATATACTTGCATTGCAGGAAATTCAAGAAAGCACACAAGGTTGATTCCAGAGATGAAGGGGGTGTCTTACATGAAAAAGTTGAGCCTATGCTAATAGAGTATAAAAGAACAAGAGGTGATCTTATTGGAACATACAAGTTTCGGAGGGGCTTGACAGGATAGGTACTGAAAGGATGTTTTCTCTTGTGGGGCTCTCTAGACCTGGGGGCATTGTTTTAGAATAAGGGTTGCCTATTTAAGAATGAAGAGGAATTTCTTCTCTCAGAGGGCCATGAATCTTTGGAATTCTCTTCAGCAGAGAGCTGCGGAGGCTGAATCATTGAATATATTCAAGACATCCTCGAAAGATTCTTGAACTATAGGGGAGTCAGCAGGCAGGAAAGATCAACAAAGATAAGAACAGCCACATGTTAGATGATGGAACAGATTCAAGAGGCTATAAGGCCTACTGCTGCTCCTATTTCTTATGCACTCATTCTGGTAGTGTAGCAGTCAATTTGCACACAGCAAAATCTCACAAACAGCAATGTGATCAGATAATTTAGTTTAATGATGTTGGCTGAGAGATAAATATTGGCCAGTACACAAAGGGAGACTCTGCTCTTCTTCAAAATAGTGCAATGGGTTCTTTTATGTCCACCCGAGGAGGAGGTTTAAATATTTCATCCAAAGGATGGCAATTCCACCCTTAGTAATGCATGCAAGTGTCGGCTTAGATTTGTCCTCAAGACTTTGGAGTGGGACTTGAATCCTCTAACTCAAGGAATGGGCTACCACTGAGCTGGAAGCTGAAATGTTAGAACAGTCTGCAAAGAAGACTATAAGAGAGTATATATTTAAACTTGCCTACCAAGTGGGGCAATGGATACAAGAACATTATATCCATTATATGAACATGTATAAAAGCATCCGAGTGCAATGGTGGATAGGTTTCTAGAGGGACCAGCTTTAATGGACTCAGTGGCTTTCTTTCATATCTGGCTTTTTCATGTTCCTATATTAGAATAGTGATTACACTTCGGTACTATTTTACAGGCTGCAAAGCACTTTGGAATGTCTTCAGCTCATGAGAGGCATTGTATAAATGTAAGCTTTCTATTCACCAGAAGAGGCTTTTGAAATAATACCCAAGACTAGTGATTGAGGTATATAGTCAGAGGTGGTTGCGTGGAGATTAATCAAAAATGAATTACAGCCCTTTCGGGGCCTAATGGAGTTAGTCATATTTCTTAAATGTCTTAATATTCCAAACTGGAGATTCTCAATTAAGAACTGTTTTTGTACCAGTAGGTGGGGATGTTGCACCATGAAAAATGACTGGTGCAATAGAATCCTTCGCTGATCCACTCTTGACTCTTAGTGTCATCCCTATTTTGTTCACAACAGAGTCATTGAATCCAACAGTGCAGTAGGGGCCAATTGGCCCATCGCATCTGCACTGACTCGTGGAGCATCATACACAGGACGCCTCCACCCCCTAAACTCCTTAATGCCACACATTTACCATGGCGAATCCATCTTTGGACTGTGGGAGGAAACTGGAGCACTCTGAGGAAACCCACGCAGACATGGTGGGGGAAGGGGAGGGGGGCATGTGTTGGGGGAAACGTGCAAACTCCACACAGACAGTGACTCAAGGTCAGAATTGAACCCTTGTCCCCGGGACTGTGAGGCAGCAGAGCTAACCACTGTGCCAGTGCACCACTCCAGAAGTCACGGGGAAATAACACACAACCAGCAGGAGGTCTGTGATGATTCCTCTGTTTCTTTTCATGTGGTCACTTTATGGAATAAAGTAGACTGATTAGATTTTGTGAGGAAAAAGCATTTAGAGAGTGGAAATTTTATGGGGGATGGGACCCAAATTCAAATTTCTTGGCTTTGTGCACTTGGCTCAGGATGGAACAATTTTCACCATGGGGGTGAGAGCTCAGGATGGTGCTGGGCCCGCAACCCGCAGACACAAATCACAGGCAGCCACAGGTGACACCAAGTGCCAATGCAGTCTGCTTAAAAGGCCCACCTCAGTTCTCTGAGGCGTTGTCCCAGTTGCTTTGTTAAGTATTAAGTCCTTTAGCCTTTGCCCCTCACAGCCCATCACTTCCACTGCGCTTCATAGCCAATCCATGGCAACCCATGCCCTCCACCCACTCCAAAGGCCCCTTTTAGCCCCCATGCCAACTTAATCCCAACTCGTCATCCCGTGCCCCCTATCCACCACTTTTGCCTTTAAAACCTCCATGCCAACTCATCCAGTATCCACCATGGGCAGACCTCAGGAACCATGTTGAGATGGGCGGCACGGTAGCACAGTGGTTAGAACTGCTGCTTCACAGCTCCAGGGACCTGGGTTCGATTCCCGGCTTGGGTCACTGTCTGTGTGCAGTTTGCACATTCTCCTCGTGTCTGCGTGGGTTTCCTCGGGTGCTCCGGTTTCCTCCCACAGTCCAAAGATGTGCGGGTTAGGTTGATTGGCCATGCTAAAATTGCCCCTTAGTGTCCTGAGGTGCGTAGGTTAGAGGGATTAGCGGGTAAATGTGTAGGGATATGGGGGTAGGGCCTGGGTGGGATTGTGGTCGGTGCAGACTCGATGGGCCAGATGGCCTCTTTCTGCACTGTAGGGTTTCTATGATTCTATGATTAGACAAAAGATACAAATATGTATTAAAATAAAAGCAAATTATTGCAGATGTTGGAATCTGAAACCAAAAGAGAAAATGCTGGAAAATCTCAGCAGGTCTGCTAGCATCTGTAAGGACAGAAAAGAGCTGACGTTTCGAGTCCAGATGACTCTTTGTCAAAACTAAAAGGCATAGAAAGTGGGAGATATTTATACTGCAGAGTGAGGGAATGAAAGATGAGTCATAGCCAAATATGTATTACAGATTTTAATATAATAAAAACACACTTACATTCCCGAAAGTTCATTCAAAAGTTGTCAATCAACTTTTCCCTCCCCTGTTGGGGTAATTGGGGTGTGGCGGAGAACAATTTAGTTTGTCTGTTCCAACCTGAGCGTCAATCTAAATTCATCTTCAGGCCCCAATTAAATGGCGTTTAGGGAGGACAGAAATTTGACTAAATTTCACATAGGGCTGGCAGGCAGGCAGGATCTTAGAGGGAAGGGTTGGCCTGGGATTGGGTAGTGTGGAGAGCATAAGTAGGTCCTCAAATGGGCTGACAGTGGGCCAGCATTTTTCATGAACCTACAAACAGCATGCTATCGTGCTTCTTCTGTGCCCATAAAATAAAGACCAATTTTCTTGGTGTTTTTTTTTAGGAAAATTGCCGACAATGGTGCCTTTAAATATCACTGGTTAGAACCACTAAAAACCAGATTCAATTTTTAGGGCGGCACGGTAGCACAGTGGTTAGCACTGCTGCTTCACAGCTCCAGGGTCCCGGGTTCGATTCCCGGCTCGGGTCACTGTCTGTGTGGAGTTTGCACATTCTCCTCGTGTCTGCGTGGGTTTCCTCCGGGTGCTCCGGTTTCCTCCCACAGTCCAAAGATGTGCGGGTTAGGTTGATTGGTTAGGTTAAAAAATTGCCCCTTAGAGTCCTGGGATGTGTAGGTTAGAGGGATTAGCGGGTAAAATATGTGGGGGTAGGGCCTGGGTGGGATTGTGGTCGGTGCAGACTCGATGGGCCGAATGGCCTCCTTCTGCACTGTAGGGTTTCTATGATTTCTATGATTTCTAACTGAGGAGAATGTGCACAACAGAAACTTTCAGGCCTGAATTTGGCATCAGGATCCCACAATTGACATAGTACCCTGATTATGTTTTAAGTTGCTGAGAGCTTGTTTTAGGCTGATTCCCTCTGTGACAAATAAGCACTTAAGTTGAAATGTCATCCAAGACACCTCCAGTCCAGATCTGGTGTGACAGATCACATTCAAAAATCTGGAGACCTAATGCCCATTTTATGGGTAAAAACTCTGCATTGTTTTACATTTAAAGAGTAACTCCTTTCAATTATTGCTGCATAAGAGGCTTCTTGAATTATAAACATATGTTGTTAGAGATTGGATTAGTGGGAGTGTGGGCTCAATTATTTAAATATATTTAAAAATATTATTTAAGCATAATGTTGATGACATGTAAACAATGGGCAAAGTAAAATTTGTAAGGGTGCAACACTAAGAAGCAGATCAATTGCAATATTGCTATTAACATTACTACTAATAGATATTTAGCTAGATGTAACCACAATTTAAATTCTGCTGAAACAGTGTCAGAGGCGTACCTTTTTTACTAAACCATTCAAATTGAAAAGTCATGTTACACAAGATGCTTCCCCCCCCCCCCCCCCGGGTATCTTCCTCCCCTTCATCTTAAACTGACCAGTTCCACTTGTCTCTCCTGGGCTTTGTTTAATGTTTATGTCCTCTTTTCTGATCTCTGTCCTCCAGGGTGTCTCCATTCTCTGAATTTCATGTTCCCCACTTGTTCCTTTTTCCTTTATTCCAGTGCTAATTCTCATCAGCATAATATATGGGGAACAGGGTTAATAAATTCAGAACATATGTACCTGACAAAGGGGGGAATTTTACCATTTTGAGTCTAAGTGCCGGATCTGGGCGTCAAATAGATCCGCGCCTGGAATCCTCTTTCCAGCGTGCCCATGCGCGCTTTGCCGGCTCCGGCCCGATCCGCGCTGTGTGCGGGGCTTAGCGCTGGCGGACCGATCGGAGCTCTGAACTGTGCGCATGCGCAGTTCGAAAAAAATCTGACAGCGCGCCCGGGCGCGAAAAAAAAGCAGACAGCGGAGCGAGCAGCTCTCTGACGTTCATCCTCTGGTCAGTCGGGGGCGGGGGGGGGGGGGGTGACCAATCATCCCCTGGGGAGGTTGGGGGGGGGGGGGAATGGGGGGAGAGGGGGTGTGACTGATCATCCACTGGTTGGGGGGGCGGCGGGGGTGAGGAGAGGGGGTGTGACATCACACCCCCCCTCCCACCACCACCCCCCCTCCCAGGGGATGACACGTCACACCCCCTCTCCTCTTCCCACCCCGACCAGAGGATGACCTGGGTCAGAGAGCCGTTGCCGTCTCTGACCCCACTCTTCGGAGGCTGCAGTGGCGACTTCAGACTTTTATTTTGCAGGTCGGTAACAGCGCGGACGCGGATCAGGCCAGAAGACGGTAAAGTGGGATTTGGCGGTAGAGTTGGGCACGCGGTTCATTCTGGTGATTTAAATGCATTTAAATCATCGGGCGGCCTGATTCGGGCATGCGCCAGACCCGCGCCCGAATCGGGTGTCGGTAAAGCATCGATCTGCTCGGATTCGGGTGCAGATCGCGTTAATGGCCCGACGCCCAATTTTACTGCGATTTCGCGCCCAAAGTTTTGGTAAAATCAGGCCCAAAGACTATTTGGCAATTTCTGATGTTCAGAAAATATTATACTATGTTTATCTCTTCAAATTCTCAACTGCATCATTTGTCAAAATATGTTTTAGCTCATCGTAAATTTGCTTGTATTCTGTCTGCTCACCTGCTTCTTGGGCCCTCTCTGTGCAAGTGTTAAAACTAAACAAACTGTTCATTTTCTCGCTTCTGATGTGAGGCCTGTGTTTGAAGTTGCACTTCCTTCGTGTCAAGTGACTCGATACGACTTGATTTATCTTGAAACCTTCGCTAAGTCTCCTGAGAGTCTACTTTCCTTCAGTATGAAATTCTTGCAACAATGCTCCAACCTTGCAATTCTGGACAGATTTGTGACCACTTCAGTCAAAAACTATAATCTTTGACAGGGAGAATTAATTACTTCTCCATACTGCTTAATTATTTGTTGAAGTGGACAATGGAGATTCCAGACGACCTATGCTTGGATTGATATACTGTGATTATATGGTCCACTCCTGATCTCTAAAAATGTATATCTTGTACAGATTTGATTTTTCATCATTCTTCTTCATAAATCGTAGCTGTGAAAAAATACTCTGAGAGATTCAGATGAAGAAAACCAGCACTAAGTCGATAATCTACTGTTCAGAGAAAGCTGGCTGTGCACATCAAAAGAACCTAGTATGAATTCTGATAAAACTTACCAACCATAGATAATATCCCAGGGTGCAAGGGTTTAAGACATCAAGGTGATTCCATTCAAAGGGGAGGACAGCAATTAAAAAATCAAATTGCTACATTCACTTGACTATATTATCAAATCAAGTAATCATTACAAGAAAATCTTAGCAGATATAATGATTTTTAACCTCCTCCCCTCCCCATAATAATAATTAACCCTTCAGTGTTATATAAAATGTGTGTTTGAGCAATATGAACAATTGACTCAAAAACTGTCTGAAACTCTTCTCCAATTTAGAGTCTAAGTCTGCCACTCACTTTCATTTAACATACCAATCATTCTACCAAATGAGAATAGGTTTTGCCTGAATTTCAATGGTTGCTGGAGGGCATATTTTTAGATCACTAAAAGGTTTTAGCATTTTACAGTGACTATCCCTAACAGCATTTTTATTATATGCCACTTGAACTATGTTACCAGAATTCTTGTGTCCTATGCACTGTAATTTTCTTCCTCAGTTAGAACCTACATATTACACGACTGAACTGACAGTCTATTCTGAATGTAATGCAGAGAATACTTAAATCTCAGAGTCATTCTATTCACCTCTTCGTCCTTCAAATACGTCATTAATTTCTTTCAGCAGAATGGACATATCGTTCAGTTGTGACTCCCATGCTTCACAAAAGACATCTAGGTTTTCTTTGGCAATCTTACTAGACGGGTGAAGTGCCAAGGTCTGTGCGGCAGAAATGATCTGAGGACAAAACAGAAAAATTCACGTGGCAATATAAAGGACGCCTGTTATGTGCTGGATGTTACTGAAAACGTACAGGTAGGAGACCTTAGAATGGAATGTGTCAAAACTTACTGTTTGAAAATATTTAATAATGTGTTTAGGCCTGAAGTTCAGTTGTGCTCTAACTTCAGTGGACCCTCTGATGTACAACAGTTGCGAAAAACTTTTTTGTCGCTGGTTACAAAAATTAAAATAAAACTAGCGGAGCTCCACAATCTAACACATAGAAACATAGAAAATTGGTGCAGGAGTAGGCCATTCGGCCCTTCGAGACTGCACCACCATTCAATATGATCATGGTTGATCATGCACTTTCAGCATCCCACTCCTGCTTTCTCTCCATACCCCTTGATCCCTTTAGCCACAAGGGCCACATCCAGCTCCCTCTTGAACATATCTAACAAACTGGCCCTAACAGCTTTCTGTGGTAGAGAATTCCACAGGTTCACGACTCTGAGTCAAGAGGTTCTTCCTCAACTCAGTCCTGAATGGCTTACCCCTTATTCTTAGACTGAGACCGCTAGTTTTGTACTTCCCCAACATCGGGAACATTCTTCCCACATCTAGCCTGTCCAGTCCCATCAGGATTTTATATTTTCCTATGAGATCCCCCCTCATTCTTCTAAATTCCAGTGAGTACAAGCCCAGTCGATCCAGTCTCTCTTCATATGTCAGTCCTGCCATTCCAGGAATCAGTCTGGTAAACCTTCGCTGGACTCCCTCAATAGCAAGAATAAACATCATGGAGCTCTTTGATAAAGCAGTCTATCCCTCCATTGAGTTAATGATTTCAGACCAATTACTTGAAGGAAATGTTGAGTGAGTGCGTAAAAATTAGACAATCAGAAGCTCACAAGCTATTTTGAAAAAATATTAGCAGGCTATTGAGTTTATTAAAAAAATCTTCTTAAAATCTGTCATTTTTGAGTAGTCAGGCGAGAAAAACATTGGAGGTGATTTATACTAAATACGAGGGGGTGGCACAATAGCAAATGAAAAGGCCTGCAAATGGAATGATGACTGTAAGTAGCAGCAGAGTCTACTGAAGGTTGACTGTTGGAAGCCTTTCTTCACTGTTTTCAGGCTGAAATTACATAGATTGCATTACATAGCAATTACATTACATACATCTCAGAAACTTAAAACTCTAACAGGGTTAGACAGGTTAGATTCAGAAAGAATGTTCCTGCTGGTAGGGGAGTCCAGAACTAGAGATCATAGTTCAAGGATAAAGGGTAAACCTTTTAGGACTGAGGTGAGGAGAAATTTCTTCACTTAGAGAGTGATGAATCTGTGGAATTCACTACCACAGGAAGTAGTTGAGGCCAAAACGTTGTGCGATTTCAAGGAGGAACTAGATATAGCTCTTGGGGCTAAAGAGATATGGGTGGAATACTGAATTTGAAGGTCAGCCATGGTCAAACTGAATGGCGGAACAGGTTCAAAGGGCCGAATGGCCTACTAGGCTTCTATTTTCTTTGCATGTTTGAATGCAGATATGAGGAGCATTAGAGGGGGCAGGGCTTCTTTAAATGGTGGCCGTAACCGACTTCCGGTTCATGGGCTAACTCCTCTTCCGGGGAAACTATGCAGACGCTGCGACAACGGATGAATGAACACCGCTCGACAATCACCAGGCAAGACTGTTCTCTTCCTGTTGGGGAGCACTTCAGCAGTCACGGGCATTCGGCCTCTGATATTCGGGTAAGCGTTCTCCAAGGCGGCCTTCACGACACACGACGGCGCAGAGTCGCTGAGCAGAAACTGATAGCCAAGTTCCGCACACACGAGGACGACCTCAACCGGGATATTGGGTTCATGTCACACTATTTGTAACCCCCACAGCTTGCCTGGACCTGCAGAGTTTCACTGGCTGTCTTGTCTGGAGACAATACACATCTTTTTAGCCTGTCTTGATGCTCTCTCCACTCACGTTGTTTGTATCTCAAAGACTTGATTAGCTGCAAGTATTCGCATTCCAACCATTATTCATGTAAATTGAGTCTGTGTCTTTATATGCCCTGTTTGTGAACAGAATTCCCACTCACCTGAAGAAGGGGCTTGGAGCTCCGAAAGCTTGTGTGACTTTTGCTACCAAATAAACCTGTTGGACTTTAACCTGGTGTTGTTAAACTTCTTACTGTGTTTACCCCAGTCCAACGCTGGCATCTCCACATCATAACTCCTCTTCCGCCAGCCATCCTGCCCCTGAATGCCAGTTTGGGTGCAGGGACCCAATTCCAAGTATTAAAAGGGTCAGCTTTTCTGCTGGGTGGCCAGTTGCAGTTGATTCACCATTCTGCAAGTGAACAGCGCACTAAATTCCATCCCCCCTCATTCTGGTAGAAACCATAAAATCCAGCCCACGATGAGCAAAAATTAACTCTTGATTAATCGAGTGTAAAATGCCCCATGTGTATTTACTGGGCTTTATTTTAAAAGGGTATGTATGACAACTAATCACTATGGGAAAATTGTAAACAGTTCAAAACTTAACAAAACTTCCATACCTGTGGACCAATAACCTGAAACGTCTCTTCCGCATGTAAACAAGTAATCTCCAACGGTTCTGTTCCTGATACATGCCGCAGTAATCGAGAAGTCTTGGGGGAGGGGGGACAAAATGTCACAGCTTTTATAGGGGCCACAAAACATAAATCAAATTTCAATAAACTACAACTGAGACAACCTGCAAATCTTTTCTAACTAACTAACATTTTATTAGGGTCTATTATTTATTAAAAGCAAAAATAGTTATTGATCTTACATACATAACATGCATATTGCAAATGTAATACAGGTGAGTAATGTTGTGGTTACATGACTGGACTGACAACCTAAAAGTAATCATTCAATCCCACAATGGCAGGTTATGAAATTGAATTTAATCAGGGTCATTTGTGGGCTAGCACCAGAAACACAATGATTGTGAAAACTGACAGATGACTGCAAATCCCAATTGGTTTACAAATGGCTTTCATTAAAGGAAACCCACCACCGCAATCCAGTCTGACCCACACTATGGTTTGCATTATGTGGTTTACACAAATGCCCGAACAAGTTGCTGAGTTATGCAAACATTTGTTACAAAGTATAACATGGTATTAATGTATCCTTAACACTGATGTCCATGTACTGAAATTAACATTTCTTCTAAAGACACACATTCCGCAACAGTGCTTCTGGCATGGGTTCCAGTTAGTTCAAAATTGGCAAATTATGCTGAAATTGAAGAAAATCTTTGATGTTCAAGAAGTGTAAAGTTGCTTTCAGCATTACATCTAATCTCATTCTCTCTCTCATGTCGTGCTTGTAATGTCTCTCTCCATCATTTGATCTATATCTGTGTCACTTCTCGGCCTTTTGGCTAAGATCAAGTGTGGTCTGCAGATGCTGCACTTGGTAGTGGCCATTGGGTTGCATTTAAGCTTCATATGAAGCAATTTTTAAAAAGCGGTATCTCGGCCTTTTGGCTAAGATGCAAATGAGATCGAGCCTGGGGGGGGCGGAGACGTCTGCCGACTCCAATCAGCTTGACTCATGTAGATCAGGCCCAAGACAGGGTAGAGGATCGCATGCCCTGTCTTGTCAGCTTGGATCGGAAATGTCTCAACTTGTTGAGACTCTGAATTGGACTTGATTTGATTGAATTGGAAAAGTATAAAAAAAAATCTGTGTCACCTCCTGAACAGCATAGGACAGGATAAACAACTAAACTGAAAGGACATTTCCCTCTCAAAGATGGGAGCCAGCACCTTCCAGTCATTCATGTTGGTGAGATCTTCCAGTTCTGTCGACAATGAAGGGTGCATTCAATGGGAAATCCCATTGAAAACAGTGGGGCCAGAAGATCCCACCGCTGGCCAATGGTGGGCTGCCTCCCGCCACCTCGAAACACCTGGCAAGTTGCAAGATTAATCCCACCTGGGGTGATCTGAGAAATCAATGTATAATTATATGCATGGTAGCACTGTGGGTTAGGCACTGGCTTCACAGCACCAAGGACCCAGGTTCAATTCTAGCCTTGGGTGACTGTGTGGAGTTTGCACATTCTCCCGTGTCTGCGTGGGTTTCTTCCAGGTGCTCTGGTTTCCTTCCACACTCCAAAGATGTGCTGGTTAGGCTGACTGGCCATGCTAAATTGACCCTTAGAGTCAGGGGGATTAACAGGGTAAATATGTGGAATTACGGGGATACGACTTGGGTGGGATTGTGGTCGGTGCAAGCTCGATGGGCTGAATGGCCTCCTTCTGCACTGCAGGGATTCTATGATGAACTATATGACATCTTAAGAAATATATTGAATATAATAGGAAGAGCTCGCTTTCTCCCTTATGAAGAAAGCTTTCTGGCCATCATTTCTGCAAAGGACACATCTCTAGCACAAGCCCTGAAACAAACCATTCCTGATAAGGTTGGATCTCATGATACATATAAATCAGATGTCTGAACAAAAGGTTAAAGAGGATGTTCCAGCAAGTGACAGCCATGAGATAACCTAACAAGCTTCCAATAGAAACTGGGGGGATTATCTTGAATATTTGCCCCCAGCTAATGGACAATTGATACGTTATTGACAAGAGAACCAAGAAATAAGGTATATAAAAGGACTGTGAAGACAACTTCAGACAGGAAAGAGCTTCTCGAGGTGGACCAATGCAAGTTTTGGCTTGACACTTTGTTTAGTTCAAGACAACTTAAGCCTTGGGGAGCTTTTTGAAGTGATTAATGCTGGCTTCAGCCTAGCAGTTCAGGAAGACTGCCAACTCCAGCCCCGTTAGCTTTATAACTTGCATAGGAGGATTACCAATTTCCTCTGCATCCCGACATTTTACAAGACTTAACTATTTTCAGAAAAATCTTTTCTCTTTCCAACCTACCAAATTTCACATTTTCACTTTATGATCATTAAGACTGAACAGTGCAGCCACTAGATGGTGTGGTACCACACCAGGATTAAGTACCACGTTCACATGGCCAGTTTTGAAAGCTTATTCTCAAATGGGCAAATATTGCTAAAATGGATTATTTTGTAAAAATGATCAGGAGGGTATTAGAAAGCACAATGAATAATTAAAGAATATTTCTTTTTCTGAGTGAGTTCTTCAAATTAACGATAACTTTGTTCAAATTAAAAAAGCTATTAAGATGCAACAAAATTATCATGGAAACTCCACAAATCTGAAGTGTTATTTGAGAACCAAAAAGAATAAAAAACACTTTAAAAAAAATGAACTGCACTCACTAAAATACACACTGCTACTTGTATTATGTATTTTATATACTGTAATAACAAATGTCCAAATACATTCACAACCACATATTTACAACAGATTGATAATTGTATGTGTACCAAATGCCCTGCAACTTTAAACATGCAGGTGGGTGGTGGGTTGTGTGTGCATAAACACTGGTTCGACCAGCTTAAGTTAAATGGCCTGTTATTTGAATTTTATGTAATTCTATGTTGCAAACAGCCCCCTACAATACTTACATGCTCTTGAGCACCTACCACAAACACTGATACACTCCCAGAACTACACTTCAAGTTGTCTTACCCTCCTGGAAACCACCTTGCGAACACTGGCAGATTTCCGACATTATTCATTAACCGTTACTTACTTAGTCCCAGAGGCCCTTTTAACACGGATACACTCCCATGGACCACTGCTATTATTTACAAACTCCCTGGAAACCCCTGAAAATATTGATACTCTCTGAAGTATGCCCTGCAAATATTTAATCACTCACACCTCGGGGCCTACTGTTAATATTCGCATACTTGCAGGAAACCAGCCCTAATTTACAAAAGTAGTAAAAGAAACCAATGTTATTAGTGCAGAAATTGTTTCTGCAACACGAATGGATCCATAAATCCCCAAAAATCTCATGAACTAGAGAACTGCACACGATTCCCTTGTAGACTCCTAGGAGAGCAAACAATCCATGATAGACGTGTTAGGAGCTCCTTTTGCTCACTTTTAAAGCACTTGTTTCAATTCCCTACCTCAGCAAGCTGTTCCTTCTGTTCAGATAGTTTACAGGTACACTCAGCTAATGCCTCCAAATTTGCTTCAACCCCAGATACTTTCAATGCCTTGAGGACCACGTGCTCCGTGTAGCACTTCAGAAGATCGCCTGCTGACTCCACCGCTGTATTTTGAAGCTGAAGAACAAAGACAGAGTTAGTGTGCGTTGCTGCAAAATACTTCGTATGAATTGAGCAATGAAATTTTACTTATCTGAATAGTCATGTTTTGGAATTTCAGCTAAGTTCAAACAATCTTCACTGCTGGTGAGAGCAATACAGATCGTCGAACAGCAAAAGGCTGAGAATTTATTTTATTTATGTCGAAATTATGTTCGCACCGATGGGATCTTCCAGTCATGCCGACGGTGTACCCCGCCATGGGTTACCCCTTGGCGAGGGGTGCGTTCAACAGGAAACTCCATTGACAACAGCGTGACCACAAGATTCCACGGCCAACCAATGGCTGGTCTTCTCTGCTGCTGTGAAATGTATTGTGGGATATGTGGAAAAATCTGCCCGTTAGCACAATTACAATTTTTCAATGCCTTCTGCTCAATAAAGTTCAAAAGGTTGCAATTGCTTGTGTGTACATTTGAGCACTGGGCTAGCCCAGAGTGACCTGCATTTGAATTCAGTCTTGAGTTGCGGGACCAGTCTCTTTTCCATGTATAGTGGTAAAAATCTCAAGTGTTGCAGCATGTTTAACCAAGTTAAGATCAGATACAAACCGACAGAACAGAACTGCTGATATTTCAATGTAAATTAGGACTAAATCATCCATCACATTCAGAGGGAATACAAGGAAGATTACTGGGAAATTAAATATATACTAGCTTAAAAGGTGAGGGCAAGTGGGGTTTTATCTTCTGCATGCTGCAACCCATCTGGAAACTGTGCAAGTGTATTTCTGAGGCAGCTGCCCATATAAATTGGCAGCTGCTTCCAGTCATGTCTGATTTTTGTTAGCTAGGAGAGAGAAACATAACACGCACATCTGAAACCTGGTAGAAGCAGGGCTAAACTTAGTAAAGTCCTTTGGAGAGGTAGGGCATCCTTTTGGAGAGGTAGGTTATGCCCTTGGATATGATGTTGGGACACATTTAGAATATGCAAGGCTGTTAAAAGATTGTTAAAAGTGGACATGAATGTGTGTAAAAAGTAGATAAATTCATTGGGACCATCAAAAGTGTCAAAACACAACTGTCAAGCTGCCAAGGCATTTAATCCTCCAGCACTTTAAATTTCTGAATGATCTGTGGAGTGTTAACAGAAAATCATTGCTAATTCTTGCACTCTGTCTACTGTAGACATAAACTTGAGAGCTATCATTACTGGATTTGCGCTGCATGACTAATTTCACAACCTCCCATTATCTCAGTGGAGTGCCTCCATTTCAGAGTTTGATTGAAAGCTCCAAGTTATTATATATATTTTAAAGTGGGACAATTAATTCCAATGCTTATTTTCATAAGAGATAAAGCATTTATTTTGTTCTTACAAGGTATTATGTAGTTGAAGAAATGTAAATGTAATGTGAATTTTTATGAATCGGTGTTTTAAAATAAAAATTCTGCAATAAACACTTGGACCAACATGACTCCTGAGGTCTGCTGGATAATGGGCGAGTTGCATGTTAGGTGCAAGTGGAAGAGGAGAGCATGGCTTAGCACCATTGACATCAGGGCTGTAAAGGGCACTGGGAATAGGTAGAGGACCATAGGCTGTCATGGAGGGCATGAGGGTTTATGGGATGGCATAGATGGGGCATGGGGAGTATGTGGAGGGGGTATGTGGAGGGGCGAAGGAGTGTGTGAGGCCAGAGAGCTGTAGAGCTGTTTGCAAAATATCTTCAAAATGCCAGTGCACCAAGGCAAACTTTCCGTCCAGCTCACCTCTGCACTCATTCCAAGTTCAACTGGCTCAGCTCTTGGGAAAACCCTGCCACCCCGGAATGAAAATCCCAACTTCTGGCTCACTTCCTCACAGGTCGGATTTGCGAAACCAGGAAATGTCCCGACTCTGTGCTCCTGACTCAGGAGCTAAAATTCAGGCCTTAGTTTGCAAATATTTTACATATCGAGTCCTCCCGCCAGACATCCCTCACTTGAATGAGCACAACCAAAAAACAAACAAAAGAAAAACCCCACAGAAAATGCACGGAAATGTCTTCTCTATTGGTATTGAAAAAAGTGAATGTGGTATATTCTCATTCCTTAGTTCTATTTTATTTTTAAACAATTGAGGAAATAACTGCTTAGACAATGGATCTTGCCTTCACAGGTCCACCGAAAGCACAGCATACACATTGGGAAAAGGGTGCAAATGGATAGGAAAGTGCAGCTACAGTTCATCTATCTAATTATTAACGGGATAATTCTGTAAGCAGCAATGCTGAATTATTGTTTACAGCAACATTAAAAATAAAATAAAATTGCACAAGATCAAGCAGCTCAGCTGATTCAGAAATAAATGTAATTTCCTAGCTCAAATTCAAATATCACAGAGCACAGCTAAGGCTTAAAAATTCCAACAGCTCAGCAGCCTTGTATTCTTGTCAACATCTTGATCTCTTCACAACCAATCACCGTAATTCTGATCGATTTCATAAATGGGAAAGAACATTTGTTGCTGACATTTCCAACCACTATCGCAAATTGGTTGCAAGGAGGTTACAGCAGAGCTCTTGAATTTATATGCAGAGCTGATTGCATCTCCTGCTGTTTTCAGCTTACACCAGTGCTTCAGAACTACATATTACTTACTTCTCTCCTCAGTTCGCTCATACACTGCTGGGTCTTAATTATGGCCAGCTCCATATCTTCTGTGGCTTCTTTGGCTTTCAGACATTGCTGTTTTGAGAAAATGAGACATGAGAAAAAGGTGTAGCAAAAACTAAACCGTACTGCCGCACACGATTTAGGTACAATGCAGGGGGGGGGGGGGGGGGGGGGGAGAGGAGGAGAGACGGGACTCAAAACTACAAACATTTTATCAAGTGCCGAGTGTTCAGCTGTGAGGAAGTAAACCTACCATAAGTGCTCTACATTTCCACTTTAGATTTTTTAAAGGATGCACTTAGAAACTCTTTGAACCACCGATAACTTTCTTTTCCTTCATGTACACAATCCAAAAGTACTTCACTCACTGAATATGTAATAGTGCTCATTCTTCAAGCAGAAATGTCTCCACAGACAAATGATATGCGAGGGTGCACAATAAAACATTTTCATGATGCCTCAACTTTATAAACAGGGCCTAACGCTTGGCATTCCAGTTTCCTACATCCTAGCAACATCATCACACATCACTTCTGCTGGTTTGACTGGTGAAGGCAAATACAACGCATTTACTAATCAAACATAAATCCTCAGCAACCTCACTGCAAATCTACATTGACACAGATTCAGAAAATTTGAAATACAAAATATTAAAATAATTTTAAAAACACAGGCTTAAACTTAGGCTTTTTAAAGTTAACGGCTTAATTTCTTAAATAAGCACAGTAAAATCATAATATTTGTACATAAACTATCAGCCTACATGCAGATCTTAAACAAACAAAATGCAGACAAAGTTAACATTCACTTCCTCATGACGGGTGGTGGCTAGGAAAATGTACTGCACACAAAAGGGTGGGATCATAACAAAACTGACCCACCATTGCCTCTTTGCACATCTGAATGACTTTCCCAACAGCGGCACAGGGGTTTGCACTTGCATGCAGACCCATCCAGGAGAAGCATGGAAGTAGGTGGGATTATGTCAGGTTTGCAACCCAAAAGCACTTTTTGGGAATTTAACTCTACATCCGTACCCAAACCTGATCCCCTTGGCATTTAAAATTCTAGCCAAGATTTAGGAACGTCTAAAACTAGTCTGATTTTCCACTTCGCTTATTCTCTTCAAAAATAAAACACTTTCAATACAGAGAGAAGTAAGGACTCAAAGCAACTCTACCAAAGTTGTCTGTACACAATTGCTGCAGGTTTAAAATTAGTCTGCATTGTGGTATAGATTTTAGTGAATGGCCTTTACTTTTTCCTGCTATTCGAGGTAGAGTTAGAAACATTATGCTAGTGTTTCAGTTTTTTTCAACACGTTTATCCAATGCTTTGTTCCCATAAAAAATGATTACTGAACCTTCTGAAATTAATTCTTCAAGTTATCAAGACCACCCGTGTAGGAGAATCTGCATTCTCTTTCTGACCGAGTGTGGAACAGGATGGAATGATAATCCCAAACACACAAATAAATGAAGTTGCTATCTTGGTAGACATTTACAATGAGGTATCTACATTGTTCTAGTGAGAGTGATAAGTGAACAAGGTTTTGCAGTTCACTGGTTTTTCCAGCAAGGCATTAGAAGAATTTATCACATGACATCACATTAGGTGCAGGAGAACTTAGAACGAGTGTAAAACTGATTCAACTCCAAAGCAGAATCAATCGATTTAGGAATTTGGCTTTCAAGATTCAGATATAAAAGATTAAGCTAAATTAGGTTAAGCAATGACCACTATTATCTGGGGGCTGAGCCTATTTTGGGACATCTGTCCCACAAATTAGTCAAGCAATGGCCTGACTCAGTTGCACTTTCAAAAGCATATCCATCAGCCAGCATTTAAAACTCATCCGTTGCCCTCCTGACTCAAGGTTCATCACACTGGATGAAAAGAATGAGTGGCGTTGGGTGCATACAACTAAGTGGGTGCTGTCCTGGGAGTCCTTAACATGGAATGCAGATGCCAAGAAATCTTGAGGTTTCAGGTTATTCAAAGACCCAGGAAGCCAAGTTAAAACCAGACACCGATTCACTCAACAGACAAATCAATACTCCTCCATGCTGAGTATCACTTGAAGCAAGCACAGAGTATCACAGATGCAAAATGTAGTTTGGATGGGGGTCTTCAGTGTAGCACAATTGGCCATATTTTATTCCTTAAGGACATAGCTGCCAGATAAAGTGAGGGGGGGGGGGGGGCAATTCTCCCAGCCCCAAGTGAAGGCCATGTACTGGGCTTCCCGCTGGCGCCACAGCCTCCGCGCATCTCCGGCTCCCGGATTTCCAGGGTCGTCAGTACCGAGCCAGAAATTGGCATGGAGCTGAATAAATTATTATAATGAAGATTTGAATGTCATTAGTGAACCTGCTAGCTCCATCCCCCCCCGCCACCCCCACCCCCAAGGAGTATTTCATTCCAGTGGCGTTTAAAACAGCTCCCCACTAGCAGGGAGCTGGCAGCCCGATCCCTCTGGAGCGAAGGGGGGGCCATGGAAGCCCCCCCACAGGGTTGGGGGTAAGGAGGTGCCCTCTGGGCATTGCTGGCCTGGCCCTCCGGCACTGCCCACCAGGCAAAGTGGCACTGGTCAGGGGCATCTTGGCACTGCCCATCAGGCATCAGGCAGTGCCAAAGGGGCAGGGCAAGATCGGTGGGAGGTCCCACTGCCTCTCTGCACTCGGCGCTAACAGAGGGAGGCCAGCAGCCGGGGCTGGTGAGGTTCGGGGCTGGCCCAGACATGTCCAGGAGCCCAGCGATCGGGTGGTTGACAGATCAGCATACGCAGTGACCCGCTCAGCGTTATGCTGCCGGCCTCTCCAGCAGGAATAGGCCCCGCCCACTGATTTTCAGTGTGAATCACACTCGGCCTCTCTGCAGTGCAGGGTATGGGAGATTCATTTTTGAAAATTTCGCTGAAAAAACCAGCAAGATTTGCTCCTGTTTTCACCTGAATTTGGCACTTAGAATCTTTTGGGGGGGAGAATTCCACTTGTGGAATCAGCATTGAGGAGCCTACTTGATGTTGTCAGAGATGCATCTGCCTAGGATTGGCAGGAGCACTCACCACACAGACCTTTTAATGACAATGGGTGGAATTTTCCCAACAAAAGTTATGTGTCAGATTTGCGGGAAAACTGGTGTAAATGACGCCGGTTTTTTTCAGTGGGAGTTCACACTAGAATCTCCCACACAGGTCACCAGTGTGATCATCATTCAATTTCAGGAGGTGGTTGTTAGAGAGGCTGAAACCAGCGGGCCTCTGCTCATGCTCAGTAGCCCCAAACTGTCAGCCTCTGGTTTGCTGGCCAGCCCGGGGCCCCAGCACTGCTGCCCCTCCAGCACCCCCACAGCCCAATCGCATCCCCCTGTTCATTCCCGGGCAGCTCTGAACCGCAGCCCCCCCCACCCCCCAACGTCCTGGACCACCCAATCCAGTCCCCGCTCCCCACCCCCCCTCCAAGGAATGACGATCCAGCCCCCCCCACCCCCACTGATCACCCCCTAGGCCCCGCCCCCTTGGTACTGCCCCATGCCTGATGGGCAGTGCCAAGGTGGCCCTTGGGCATGGGCACTTTGCCCATTGGGCAGTGCCAGGGGGCATATGCTGGCATTCAATCCCGGGCCTGCGAGTAACATTTAAATAATATATTAGCTATTTAAATACTAGCCTTGCCTCCCAGCTGATTTACGGCATCGCGCAGATGCCACCGGAAATCCGGGCCTGGGAGACGCAAGCGTGGTGTGAACGCTCGTGGGAATCCCGCGAATCAGCCGACGCACGATTCTCCTGGCCCGCTGCGCTAATTTTTTAGCACAGTGGGATGGGAGAATCACCCCCCAATGTTTCACTTTTACATTGAGGATATCCTCCATTGTGTAGTGTGGCACCACTCTATCTAAATGGGATAGATGAAGGATGGATCTAGCAGAAAGAGGCCTCAAAGACTGGGCCACTGCATCACACGCAATGGTATCTGGATAAGTCCTTCAAGGAGACCAGGAGAGGATGATGACCAGTCATATCGGCTAGGGGAGATTTATCTCCCTAGAGTTATCTCCCCTAGCCGATATGACTGGTCATCATCCTCTCCTGGTCTCCTTGAAGGACTTATCCAGATACCATTGCGTGTGATGCAGTGGCCCAGTCTTTGAGGCCTCTTTCTTAGCAAGCTGTTTGAGAACACCTAATGATGACGAGGCCCGAGACTCACATTGGACGCACCTTAACCAACCCTGTTCCAGGCATAAAGAGATTCCCACCTACCACTCGCTAGATATGATATATTCAATATTTTTGGAAGAACTTAAGAGTAAACACCATTCCTTGAGGTGAAGTCAATGCTTTTGCCAACTTGGCCTCAATCTATGGAAATCTGTGGCAATATTGGATAATGTGTGTTTTCTGATAAGTCTTCAAACCAGAACAAAACAAAAAATAAAGTGCTTGCTTCTCCTGACACTTACAAAACCCCATCTTTGTTGGAATAATTGTGATACATGATGAAAGGATTGTTTTAAAAATCCTGGAAGTCTCAGCCATGTTGTTTACTGATGTTTCAGCCATTTTGGGCACGACTGTACCTGCCGTTCACACCACGCTTCCACTACAGTGGAGTCGGAGAATTTGGCACCCAGCCAAATCACCATTCACAACGGGATGGGAAAATCCTGCCGGTGTGAACAGCCGTAATATTCCCAACTTTGTGTTTTGTAAGCTGTTTCAATCTCAAAACTGGACATTTTCCCACTATTTTGTTAAGAACTTTCTTGAGAATTCATCAAGTTTAATATTGCTTATTAACTTTGATAGAAAAGTGCATCCATATTTTATATTGCTTTTAAACTGTGAAGTGAACAATCAAAATGCTAACTACATCTTCTAGAAACAGCTAATCATATAAACTCTACCGTGCAGAAGGATGCCATTCGGCCCATCGAGTCTGCACCGACTCATCGGCAGATCATCTTACCCTGGCCCCCAACCCCTGCCCTATCCCCATAACCCCACATATTTAGCCCGCTAATCCCCATCAACTTACACATCTGTGGACACTAAGGGGCAATTTAGCATGGCCAACCCACCTAACCTGCACATCTTTGGACTGTGGGAAGAAACCCATGCAGATACAGGGAGAACGTGCAAACTCCACGCAGTCACCCAAGGCTGGGTTTAAACACAGATCCCTGGCAATGTGAGGCAGCGGTGTGCACCATTGTGCCACCGTTCCATCCTGGCATGGCGACAGGCTAAAAATTACTGCAATTGGCTAAAAATTAATTTATTGCTGGTTACAAGAAAAGTATGTAAGAGAATCTATTGCTAGTCATACTTAATGGCTAATTTCTTTATAAATATGATGATAAGATTTTAAGGACTGACCTGCCTAACACTTAAACAAGCCTTGTTGATCCTGGAAAGAATGTATGAGCTTGACATTATGAGTTATGAACTATCCCTAGTTGGCAACAGGCAAGTATGGGATTGGGTGGAAATGGAAATGTAACACCAGTTCAGCAGTGGCATTCTTAAAGTTAAGACTAAAAAGCAACTGGAGGCGAGCAGAGTGATTTTGTGCTGCATGTGGCTTTTGAACAGTAACACTTTGATACTAAAAGTTACCAATAATAAATGCCACATGTTTACAGGTACAGTAAATTTGAAGATCTAATCTTACTGAAAGCATTAATGACTTATAATAATAGTAATGACTCATGATAATGTTTTAATATTTAAAAGCCAATAAGAGGATTGTTTATAGCTCAATGTTAGCTTTTAGTTTGCAGCAGTTTATAATTCAGGGAGCATTAAAACAATGAGAGCAGATGGAACGGTTTTCCTGTAGCAGTTGAACTGCTACCAAAAATGAGAGATCATTATGTTCATTTTAATATTACTCAAGTTAAATACATAAACAGGAAAACCAAGGCTGCTCTGCATCAATTGGGTAAATCAACAGAAAAGTATTTGCTTTGCCAAGCATGCAGCATAATCTTCAAAGCTGAACAGTGTTGATAAGGCATATTAAGTTGAGCAAAGCTGAGGCTATGATGCTAAAGTTTTGAGCATAATTATGCTAAATTGAATACAATTAATATTTTGTTATGCAAATCATATACCGATGTTCTGTTCGTGATGATTACGTTAAGCATCACTGTATCCTTGACTACAAAGCACAAACAAAATAAAGTGACTGTCAGTGGCATATCAAACTGGGTTACATGAATATCTTCTATTGATAAAGATCTTTCTTGTAGGATCATATTGCTTTCCAAAAAGCTTTATTTGGTCCAATAGAGCATCTTCAGTACTAGTTTGTGTTGGGAAACAGAGGTAGTTTTGAATAATTTATCTTGTGTTTGTGGGTTTTAGAAATAAGACATAGATGCAAGATAGATTAATTTTGTGTTTCTGTAATTGAATGGGTTAATGACTTCACGTTGCTTGAGATGCCTGCATGGTAATGAGGGTTAACAATGGGAAAACTTAGCAACCAGGGGCCACCTTGGGGACAGAAAGAACTTGAGTTTATTGTAAGCTCGAGCTAGAAGAAGCCAGATAATGGACAAGGGAGCTGCAGATAGCAGAATGTCCCCAAAATAATAAAAAGAAAGTCACAAAAACTAGGGAGTGGAGACAAAAATAATATCTCAGGAACACAGTTAAGTAAAGAAACAAAGAACAAGAAGTTGAATGAGGTCATATTCAGGAGAAAATAAGTAAAAGGCAGAGAAAGGGCTCTGAGTTAGAGAGACAGCAGCAAGAATTAGATTTAAAGTCAGCTAGCTGAGAAACCAGACATCTAAGGTAAATCAAAGGTTTGGTGACATCTTAATACTGCCTGTGAAATAGTGTGCTCATGGCATGGCTGGGTACCTGAGGGATTGTGTGGAAGCTTAAATGCACATGGCAATCCAAGGTGGAGGAATACTGAAAGGAGGGGTTGAAATCCTGGAAGTGGATCCATGGTGAAGACATTGGAGAGAAAGCAAGAGTGGAGTTTGGAATCCCTAATGTGGAAGTCAGAGAGACCAGTTTGCTCTCAATGTAATAAGCATCTGGGGCTATTTGATGAGAAGTTCAGAGAAGTTGTTTTGGGTGAGATCTTTCACCTCATTTCAAAATGTGGTGTGTCTGACCACAGTTCACCAGTTGGTTTACATGGACTCTGTGCTGACTGAGAATATTAGAGTAAAAGATAACATTTGTAACTTGTTATCCTTATAAACCTGTATATACTTGCAAAGGTATACTTGGGGTGAAGGAGTAGTGTATTATAGTTAACGTTTTCTTGTTTAATAAATGTTTTATTCTTTTGTTAAAAGTTAATCGGTTGCCCTGTGCCTCCGTTCATCAACATCTCTGAACAAAAAAATGAAAAAATTATGATCTATTGAGCTAGGGTTCTGATCTGGGACCTGACTGCCCAGTCGCAACATCAGCTGGGATTGTAACATTGCCAATAAACAACTGATGAGGACAAATTTGGGTGTAATACCAAAGGGCTAATTATTAATAAAACTGTAAATGAACTTTTAGGGATGAGTGACCGTAATACGATGGAATGTTTTCACGATGTTTGAAAGTGAGGTAGTTCGATCTGAAGCAAGAGTGTTAAATTTGAAGAACAGAAATTATCAAGGTACAAAGGGACAAATTGGCTGAGGTGGGTTGGGAAAATACATCAAAAGAAATAGCCGTAAATAGACAATGGATAATCTTTTAAGAATTATTACATAGTTTACAGCAATTACACCATTCCTTTAGGTCACATAAACCCAAAAGGTCAGTCAACTGTGGCTAACAAAGGAAGCTAGGGATTGTACAAGAGTAAAAGAAAAGGCCTATAAAGTTGCCAGAAACAGCAGTAAACCTAGGATTGGGAGGATTTTAAAACACAGCAAAGCAGGACCAACAAACTGAAAGAAAGGAAGAATAGAATATGAATGTTAAAAGCATAAGAATTGACTGCAAGAGCTTCTAGAGGTACGTAAAAAGGAAACATTTGGCCAAGACAAATGTGGGTCCATCACAGGCAGAGTCAGGAGAATTTATAATGGAGTACAGAGAAATGGCAGAGAAGCGAATTGATTACTTTATGTCTATCTTCATGGAGGAAGATACAAGAAATCTTCCAGAATTGGAGATCCAAGGGATTGGGGAAAATGAGGAACTAAAATAAATTAGTGTCAGTAGAAGGTTGTATTGGACAGATTAATGGGACTAAAGGTTGATAAGTCCCCATAACCTGGTAATCTACATCCCAAAGTTTCGAAAGAGGTAGTTATGGAGACAGTGGATTCTATAGATTCTGAAATTACTCCTGCAGGTCGGAAACATACAAACTTCAAGCCTGCTCTGCCATCATTATGATCATCAAATTCAATATCCTGATCCTCCTCCTCCCCCCCCCCCCCCCCCCCCGCCGCCGCCCCCCCCCCCCCCCCCCCCCCACATTCCTTGTTCCCTCTGGCCCCAAGAACTAGATCTAATTTTGTCTTGCAATCAGACAATGTTTTGGTCTCAATTACTTTCTATGGTAGTGATATCCACACATTCACCACTCTCTGGATGAAGAAATTTCTCCTCACCTCACTCGACTGTTTAAGAAAGGAGTCAGAGTAAAAAAGAAAACTGCAGGTCTGTTAATCTTACATCAGTCGTAGGGAAATACTAGAATCTCTTACAAAGGATGTGATAAATGGACACTTGGATAATGATGATCTGATTGGGCATAGTCAACATGGACTTATGAATGGGAAATCATGTTTAACAAAGCTTTGGAGTTTTTTGGGGATGCTACTAACAGAATTCTAACAGGGGCGGCATGGTGGCACAGTGGGGGGGGGGGGCGGCATGGTGGCACAGTGGTCAGCACTGCTGCCTCACAGCGCCAGGGACCCGGGTTTAATTCCGGCCTTGGGTCACTGTCTGTGTGGAGTTTGCACATTCTCCCTGTGTCTGCATGGGTTTCCTCCGGGTGCTCCAGTTTCCTCTCACAGTCCACGATTTGCTGGTTAGGTTGATTGGCCATACTAAATTGACCCTCGTGTCAGGGGATTAGCAGGGTAAATATGTGGGGTTGCAGGGTTATAGCGTCTGGGTGAGATTGTGGTTGGTGCCGACTTGATGGGCCAAATGACCTCCTTCTGCACTGTAAGGATTCAATGATTCTATGAATTGATAAAGCAGTTATACAACTTCTCCTTAAAGAGACAACAGCATTCCTTTCACCCACCCAGCCCCTGCAGAGCATTCCAGGTTCCAATAATATCCTGCAGTTCGCCTGATCCATCAGTAATCATTTCAATATGACAATCCTTCATCAAGGACTCATCAACTTGGAAAACAGTCTTCCCTATTAATTCTATTAAAACATTTATAAGTTTAAAGATCACTATTAAATATTCTTTTAGTCTTTGCTACTCCACTAAAAATAAGGGATGGGATTCTCCGGCCGCAAGTAGCCCAAGACCGGAAATTCCCACCCGAGCTCAACGGGCCTTTGAACAGTTCGCTGAATTTTCTATCTCACGGCCGGTGAGACGGGAAACTTTCGGCCAATGTCTCAAAGTCTCTGCTCACAACTAAAGGTTCTTCTTCATCATCATCGTATTGAATCTAGACTCTCAGCTTTTCTTTCCTGTATTTTCTGTAACGGAGTATCCACACACAGTTATAGACATATAGAAGGATAAATCATATCTTAAAAAATTCCAGCTTTATATATATATAACACAAAGTGAATCTTACTGCTTGTTTCCATACAGTAACCAGCTGCTCCAGTTCTAATCTGGCCTGTCGGGATAGTTCTAAGATACGCTCTCGGTGTTCATGACTTGTATATGCAGAATCTGTGAAGTCTTCTGTATGCTCCAGGATTAACTCGAGCATTGTCATGAGGTTTTCCTTAGAAATTCCATACAAGTTGTCCCGTAAGCCTTCAACCTTCATCTAAATTAGCAGAGAAGCAATATCAATTTTTAATCAGACAGAATTTTTAATTGGAACTTTGATGCAATTATCGTATGCCACATAATTCACAGAAAACATTGAATCTGTCATTTTCAAGGACAATTCAGCGGCAAGTCACTGGCTAGTTCGAATTCAATGGAATCTCAGGCAGTACGCCTAGCAAACGCTTCTTTTGGTATTTCAATAATCATCCATGCTTACTTATTTGCCTTCACTGCTGTCATTATTTATCCTGTTCTTTTTAATTATGTTTCCTGTCCATGTTCTATTTCCACCACTGACAATCAAAGAGTTCTGAAACTAAAGTCTGGTGAGAAACGACTTGGCTGCAAAATTGGGCTTGAATGCTGCTGATTTCAATGCTGCAGGAGCCTGGCGGAGATGTTAAAATGGAAGGGCATCTGCAACCAGCATTTTCCAGCTTGGCCCACACAATCATCATGCTTGCAAGAATGTTAGTGCAGGCATGCTGAGCATGCAACTGAAATATGAAGATTGTGACAGTCAGTGCCTAATGTTAGTTGGTTTAGCTCAGTTGGCTGCGTGGCTGGTACATGATGCAGAGTGACGTCAACAGCACACATTCAAATTCCCGCACAGGATGAAGTTATGGATGATGTCCCCGACTTATCAACTTTGCCCCTCGCCTGAAGTGTGGTGATCCTCGGGTTAAATCACCACCAGTCAGCTCTGCCCCCTCAAAGAGGAAAGCGGCCTATGGTCATCTGGGGCTGTGGCAACTTAACCTTCTACCTCTAATGTTATTTTGGCATTAGACCTACCATTTTGGACCTTGCAAGTCCTGTTAACATAAGAGCAAAGTAGTTCTAAAGATTCAAAACATTAACTCTGTTTCTCTCTCCACAGACTTGCAGAGTTTTTCCAGCACTTTTGTTTTTATTTTTGGGTCCTGTTAATGACAGGCACATTTGAACACGCATTTGGCTACAAAAGTGATATTTAAAAGAATCAATATGGGGCTTTCAGAAATGGTGTGTTTGACTATCATACAGTTAATGGAAGTGTGTTGTTTCAGGAACTGATGTAAGTTGTTGGGAGTAAGCAGGGAGTGCTGCTGGGCCTTTGCAAGGAAGGGGTCTCCCAATTTCTAATGATCTGCGGCGTTCCATACAATCTGGCAATCATGGGGGCAAAGCACTTGCCACCACATCTTTGGTAAGCAACAAAAGGAGGGTAAATAGAGGAGGAGGAGGAAGAGGAGGAGCAGCTGGTAAATCATCACTTGGATATATGAGCAGCCCATCAGACTCCCCGGAAAATCCCCCACATCAACTTTGCTGCACAATTACCCCTTTTTCCATCCGTCCATCAGGTTTTGCAGCCCGTCAGAAGCACATTTAGCTCTGGGCTGCACACCACAATCTTGGAGACGAACAGGTAGCACAAAGTTTGCATGCTGCCTGCATCACATTCATCAGGCATGCAGTAATGATGTGTCTCAATCCCCTCCATCCATAAACAGACCACATCAAATGCACTTTTTCTCATTTTTAGCTGTTACATTGCCAATTTTGCAAAAATGATCTGGCTAAAATTGGTAATCTCTCAGGTGCAAGAATATCAGTGGAAAATATAAATCTTTCATTTTGCAGCCAGCACCTTAATAAACCAGATATACCATGCTGCAAGCTTCCCATTACAAGTAGCAATAATGTTCTACACTTATTAAAATGCTTATAAGGTAAGCAACAGAACAAAGTTTTCTGGACATTGACTGGGACAATTGTTCGGCACACTATCTTTACATAACCAGAAGTCCAATCCAGTCTAGGTCGATATATTAATAAATGCCTTTTCTCTTAATTGCTGAGAGGTCTCTAGATAAATGGTTTTTTTACAAATAGGTTTGGACAATTTCAACCTAGTGCTTTATGAAAATAGACTTGCACATTAAACTGCTGATAATTTGGCACAAAATTTGCAGTTTCATTCAAAAAAGCCATAAGGATGACTGATGTGGGAAATGTAAAAATCTATATTAATGTAATTGAGAGGTACTCTTCTGAGAACGATTGATTCTATGCCTAGCTATCCAGCATATGTCATGATATTGTTCATGGAAAGAGAAGTGATAACTCTCCCAACACCAACCACCCCCACCCCAACCTGATACATAGAAAAGTCAGTAAAAATAACAGCATTTCTTGTATACTGCCTCACCTAACTGCAACCCAGTTTAAAAATAAATCACAATGTATACAATACACAGATTTGAAAATTATAGCAATTGTTTCTCTTTTGGCCTATCAGTTCACTATCAGTCAGAATTCAGTTACAAACCTGAGCCATTAGCATCTCCCATGCATGAATCTTGGACTGCTACAGCACAGGAACACATTGTTCACTCCATGAAGTGAACACTATTGTTTTTCTCCATGACTCAGTTAATCTAATCCTGCTCTTGTGCTCACTCCCCCATGCAATTCAAAAAAATCTAGGTCAAATTAATTTGTTTACCATAGAACTATTTTTAAGAAACCATAGGATCCCTACAGTGCAGAAGTAGGCCATTTAGCCCATTGAGTCTTTACTGACTCTCCAAAAGAGCATCTTACCTAGGCCCACCCATGCCCTATGCATGGCGGGCTTACAAATCTTTGGACACTAAGGGGCAATTTAGCATGGCCAATCTACCTAACCTGCGCCTCTTTGGATTGTGGAAAGAAACTGGAGCACCCAGTGGAAAACCACACAGACATGAGGAGAACGTGCAAACTCCACAGTCACCCAAGGCCGGAATCGAATCTGGGTCCCTGAAGCTGCGTGGCAGCAGTGCTAACTACTGTGCAGCCCCTTACTTTTAAAAAAAGCCATAACAATGGTTTGAGGTAAACAATTTCATATTGTAACCACTCATTGTATGATTTTCTGTCCCTTAAATTCCTTTTGCTGATAATGGTAAACCTTGTGACCTCTCATTACTTACACTCTTCACAAACAACTGAAACAATCCATTAGTATTTGACTCAACAATCTTGAAGGGCCCTTGTTTTAAAAACAACACCATTTATTAGTACAAGGAGGCAAGCCTTTCATTGCAATATAGCAAAGTCAAGATGAAGTGCAGTTGGGACAGACCTGGCATCATGGGTCTCTGAACATTTATTCCATGTGTCCAAACTATATGCACACTTGGGAGCCCCCAAAGGCAAACCAACAAATGGCAATTTACCAACAGCGGAAGAAAGACTAACCATCTAATCATCTCCAAGTCATGGGTTCATGAAGGGCAGGTCATGTTTGACTATTTTGGTGGAATTCTTTGAGAACATTACATGTGCAGTGGACAATGGGGAACCTGTGGATGTGGTGTATCTGGATTTCCAGAAAGCATTTGACAAGGTGCCGCACCAAAGACTGCTACATAAGATAAAGGTGCACGGTGTTACGAGTAATGTATTAGCATGGATAGAGGATTGGTTAACCAACAGAAAGCAAAGAGTGGGGGTAAATGGATGTTTTTCTGGTTGGCGATCAGTGTCTAGTGGTGTGCCTCAGGGATCAGTGTTGGGACCGCAATTGTTTATGATTTACATAGATGATTTGGAGTTGGGGACCAAGTGTAGTGTGTCAAAATTCGCAGATGACACTAAGATGAGTGGCAGAGCAAAGTGTGCAGAGGATGCTGAAACTCTGCAAAGGGATATAGATAGTCTAAGTGAGTGGGCGAGGGTCTGGCAGATGGAGTACAATGTTGGTAAATGTGAGGTCATCCATTTTGGTAGGAATAACAGCAAAATGGACTATTATTTAAATAGTAAAAAATTGCAGCATGCTGCTGTGCAGAGGGACCTGGGTGTCCTTGTGCAAGAATCACAAGGAGTTGGTTTGCAGGTGCAGCAGGTAATTAAGAAGGCAAATGGAATTTTGTCCTTCATTGCTAGAGGGATGGAGCTTAAAAACAGCGAAGTTATGTTCCAGCTGTATAAGGTGATGGTGATGCCACACCTGGAGTATTGTGTACAGTCTTGGTCTCCTTACTTGAGAAAGGATATACTGGCACTGGAGGGGGTGCAGAGAAGATTCACTAAGTTGATTCCGGAGTTGAGAGGGTTGGCTTATGAGGAGAGACTGAATAGACTGGGGCTATGCTCATTGGAATTCAGAACAATGAGGGGAGATCTTATAGAAACATACAAGATTATGAAGTGAATAGATAAGATAGAAGCAGGGAAGTTGTTTCCACTGGCAGGTGAAATTAGAACCAGGGGGCATGGCCTCAAAATAAGGGGAAGCAGATTTAGGACTGAGTTGAGGAGGAACTTTTTCACACAAAGGGTTGTGAATCTGTGGAATTCCCTGCCCAGTGAAGCAGTTGAGGCTACCTCATTGAATGTTTTTAAGGCAAGGATAGATAAATTTTTGAACAGTAAAGGAATTAAGGGTTATGGTGAGCAGGCGGGTAAGTGGAGCTGAGTCCACGAAAAGATCAGCCATGATCGTACTGAATGGCGGAGCAGGCTCAAGGGGCCAGATGACCTACATCTGCTCCTAGTTCTTATGTTCTAACCTGAAACATTAACTTTGTTTCTCTCGCTACGGTTACTGTCTGATCTGCTGACTATTTCCAGCATTTTCTTTTCTTTTTAATGTTCAATACTTCCAATAACCTATCCACCCTAAATTTGAGTTGCTTCATTTAAATAATAATCGTCATTAGCTATTTTATGCTTACCTCTCTCAGTTCCACAATCCTAAATCCCCCTATTGTGAAAGCTGAGGCAAAATACTTATTGAAGTCATTATTATCTCACGTTGGCACAGTGGTTAGCCCTGCTGTCTCATAGCTCCAGTGACCTGGGTTTGATTCCCGACTTGGGTCACTGTCTGTGTGGCGCTTGCACATTCTCCATGTTAGCGTGGGTTTCCTCCGGGTACTCTGGTTTCCTCCCACAGTCCAAAGATGTGCAGGTTAGGTTGATTGGACATTCTAAATTAACCCTTAGTGTCCTGGGATGTGATAGGTTAGAGGGATTAGCAGGGTAATTAAGCGGGGATAGGGCCTGGGTGGGATTGTTGTCGGTGCAGACTTGATGGGCCGAATGGCCTCCTTTCGCACTGTAGGGTTTCTATGTTTTTATCTCCTCATGTTCCACTGTTTGAGTGGCTTTACTCTACCCAGGCTATCTTCTTACTGCTACGTGTCTATGTAAGTCTTTATTCACCCTTCATGGATTTGTTTGCTGAATTTTCTCAAGACACTTCTTAATCTACCTTAATTTTATTTCATGAGGGACACATTTTTAAAATTAGTGCTGGTCCAGTTAAGAGGAAAAGTCAGAAGGTTATTCACACAAGGTAGTAAAAATCCAGAATTTTCTTCCCAAAAAGGTTGCAATTGAAGGAACAATTGGAGCTTTCAAGGCTGGGAAAGCTGGAATTTCACTGGGTAGGGATATCAAATCATAGGAAGCAAAATGGGTCAATGGAGTTGCTGAGGATCAGATCAGCCACGATCTAACTGAATGGTGGAGGAAGAATAAGGAACTACCTGGCCTACTCTGATTCCTATATTACTATGTTATTTATATCTGTGCTAGCTTTCAATTTAATTATCTGTCCTGGAATTCTGGAAGTGCAAAATGTTATTTTAAGTTTCAAAATCAATCTAATTTCCCTATGCGGCAGCAGAGGTAGCCTGCCATTGGCAGGGTTTTCCTTTCTATGCACCCCCCACCCCCAGGAAACCCACAGCAGGGGTTCACCATCCCGTTAGCGAGAACGGCCAGAAAATTCCAGCCAAAGATGTAGTTACATATTTGTTCCTCATAATGGAACATATTTGGTTTTAACTCTTTCCATCCTCTGCCCACATATTTAGCTTTGGTAATCAACAGTTCTCTTTTCCAATTTGTCCTTCCAATTAGTCTGGATAAACACTCCAATTAATCTTGCTAAAACTTCCTCCGTCCACCACCATGATGGGATGGGATTTGAACTCACCTCCTCTGCTAATCCAGGGGCCTTGACAAATATCCAATCTGGTAAAACAACCATTACTCTTTAGTTTAGTTATTAGTGTCTCAAGTAGGCTTATATCAACACTGCAATGAAGTTACTATGAAAATCCTCTAGTCGCCACACTCCGGCTCCTGTTCGGGTACACTGAGGGAGAATTTAGCATGGCCAATGCACCTAACTAGCACATCTTTCGGATTGAGAGGGGAAACCGGAACACCCGGAGGAAACCCACGCAGATACGGGGGGATCGTGCAGACTCCACACAGACAGTGACCCAAATCAGGAATCGAACCCGGGTTCCTGGCGCTGTGAGGCGGCAGTGCTAATTGCTGTGCCACCTTATCACAGCATATCCTCTTTCTGAATCCTCAGAATCTATTGTTTATGCTGATCTCTCAAATTTGTGTACACATTTTATACACTGTTGCTTCTCAGGGCTCAGCAGTCTATGGGGGCAATTTTCGGACCACCGTGTCTGGTGTAGATCGTGCCAATCCTGGAAAATGACATGCGGGCCTGGAAATCGGCTTTGCACTTGGCACCAAACAGTCTGCAATCGTCTAAGTTTCTTCCTAATGGTGCAATCCAGATCACGCCCTTCCGATTAGCTGTTTAAAGTAACATTTAAACATGAGTAGCCCGTTTGAAACCCAGCTCCTGAGATCTTCCGACCTTCGAGCACGATGCAAGAATGGCGAGAATTAGTATTGGTCTCCACCAATTGAGACCAGGCACAATGGCCACACTGGGGGTATCAGAGACCATTGAAACCTCGGGGTGGTTGGCGGCAAGGCTGGTTAGTGCCCATTGGTAAGTGCCCACCTGGCACACTGGCAGTGCCCACCTGGCACACTGCAGTATTCCAGGGCAGTGTCAAGGGGATAGGGCCCGAGTGGGGTTGGGGGGGACAGGGTGGGAGGTCTTGCAGGGGAGAGCATGACGGGGTGAGGCAGGAGACCCATCAGGGGGACCCAATGTCCCGGTGCCGACGACTCATGTGGGCGGGGGAACGTGCCGCTGCTGGGGGAGGGGGGGGGGGGGGGGGGGGAGAGAGAAGGGGGCGAAATCAATGTCTGTGAGGGGAGGGAGGGGTCTCCCAGTGCACTGCGAGATCAGAGCACCCTTGTCAAATTACGCCCACGTGCTAAGAAGCCAGGCTCATCAATGTTTTAAAGTCCCGTACCCCCAGTATCGGCACACAACTCACCACTCTCCAAAAAAGTGACGACAAAATTGGTGCTGATTGCTGTTACTCTCACTTTTATGACACTTAGGGTTTTTTTGGGGGGAAAATTCTGCCATAAATCATACCCCCAGTAGCAATAGTAGGCGCATGTCCCACTTAACACTACACAATTAATAAGAATATGATTGCGCCAATTTTATATTTTTCTGACATTTAGTGTGATAATTTGTATTCTTGAATATCTTAAGTATTTTAAACTGTTCATTATCTATTGTATCATCTGTTTTGAAAGTGGCTTCAATACAGGATATAAATACAAAATTGATGGTTGATGAAAAAGTTCCAGGTTCTAACATTTAAGAAGCTATTGGATAGGCACATGGAGTACTTCGGGATGATAGGGAGGAAATAGCTTGATCTGGGTTTCAGACAAAGCTCAGCACAACATCGTGGGCCGAAGGGCCTGTTCTGTGCTGTACTGTTCTATGTTCTATGTTGCATTTCTGATCAGTGTGGACTATTGCCCCAATCCAAGCAGCAATTAGCTCAGCCTTTCTCTGAGGAGCCCACGTGTTGTCATGAATCAGTGTTTGTAGATTTGAGGGAGAAGCAAACCACACTATAAGAGCTATTTATAAAAATGTAGAGCATTAGATTAACCCATCCGATCTGTCGGCACGGCAATGTTCAAAACAGAGATGTGACAGATCTCAAGTTTTAATTTAGATCAAGTTTGGGCAGATAAATGTATAAAAAATGCTTAATGTGGTCACATGACATTCAATGGTCTGCTGTTAGGTGGGAGGGATCAAGCCCTTTAGGAAGGCTGTGAAAACAGTGCACAGAAAACATCCATACAAATATGTTAAATAAGGCCAACATGACAAATCTTTGCACTGTTAGAGCTTTGGTACATGTAGCTAAAATAACAGACCTGCAATATTTAATTTCCGGTTAACTCAATTTCCCTTTCTTACTTTAAATTCTTTGATGTCACCATTGATACTGGTGGGATGGATTTCATTGTCACCATTTTGTCTCGAATCCGTGACAATCTCTATCACCTGGTCTAAAGCCAACCTCATGCGATGGAAAACGCCTCCCTTGTTTATTCTCGCTGATTCGCAGTCTGGATGCCGAAGGCAAGTCTAGAAAACATAATACTGCATTAGCATCGTAATATTCATGACAGCAGAATAACAATACTCCACATACAATTCAGACATGCTGGTTAGGTGCATTGGCTGAATTCTCCCTCAGTGTACCCAAACAGGTGCTGGAGTGTGGCGACTAGGAGATTTTCACAGTAACTTCATTGCAGTGTTAATGCAAGCCTACTTGTGACAATAATAAATAAACTTAAAATCTGATTACATGCGTCGCCAGATTGCAGGCACAACTGTACGACTATTGAACACGTAAAGTCATGTTGAAATATTTTCATACAATATTTTAAAATGCCACTGTGCTCATATGATTCACATATCAGCTTTAAAGGCAGTGTTCTCTTGTTTAATTAATTTACATTAATTATGTCTTGTACCATGTGTGAAGTGTCTCAGTAATTTTACAAATGCATTTTGTTTCCATTCTTAATTGCGTACAACAAATGAGTGACCCCAATTTGCACCTTTATAGGTGTTGATAAATTCCCCTGCTTTACTCCATATAGCAGCTTAAAGGAGCAATCCTGCTGGTTGTGTCACTGGAGGCAGAAAGTGATCCTACCATAAATCATGTGCAAAAGATCTCATAGGATTGTTAAATCTTTCTGAAAAATATCGAGTATCGTGATTCTGAATGCAGGACGCTTACAGGTCTAAGCATGATTTGCAAACCAGCAAACATCCTAATATAATCACAGAATAGTTACAGGAAGCTGCCATTCGTCCCACCGGGTCACCCTGTAGGAACACCTCACACACTCGTAATCTCCCACCTTTGCATTGTAATCCTACAATTTCTTCTTTACAGGTATATATTGAGACCTCTTTTCAAAGTCTTGATTGATTTTGCCTTCACCAAATGCTTAGGCAACGTGTTCCAGACCATAATCACTTGCTGCCTAAGGAAGATTTTCCACATGTCACCGCCGTTGCTTCTTTTGCAAATTGCCTTAAAACGGTGCACTATTGTTCTCAATCCTTCCACCAACAGAAAAAAAACTCTCCGTAGGTACCCTGTCTGGACACAATATCATTTTGAACAGGCCCAACTTCTCAACCTTTACATGCAACTGAAGTTCCTCATCTCTGGAACCATTCTCCTAAATATTTTCTGCAACATCTCTAATGTTTTCACATCCTGTTTAAAGTTTGTTTCCCAGAACTGGCCAAAATACTCCAGTTGAGATCGAAACCGCATTTTACAGATTTATCACAACTTCCTTGCTATTTAACTCTATGCACCCATTTATAGAATCCATGATCGTGTATGCTTTATTAACCACTTCCTCCAGCCATCCTGAATGGTTTGAAAACATATACCCACAAGTCCCTCTGCTCCCGCACTCCCTTTAGAATTGTAGCCTTATTTTATAGAATCATAGAATCCCTACAATGCAGAAGGAGACCATTCGGCCCATTGAGTCTGCACCAACTACGATCCCAGCCAAGCCCTATTCCTGTAACCCCACGTATTTATTCTGTTAATCCCCTGACACTAGAGTCAATTTATCATGGCCAATCAGCCTTTAAAAAAAGTTTTTAAAAAAAATATCAGCCTAACCTGCACATCTTTGGACTGTGGGAGGAAATCGGAGCACCCAGAGGAAACCCACGCAGACACGGGGAGAATGTGCAAACTCAACACAGACAGTCACCCGAGGTCAGAATTGAACCCAGGTCCCTGGAGCTGTGAGGCAGCCGTGCTGCCCCAATTTATTACATATTGCCTCTCATTTTTCCCACAAAATTAATCACTTCATACTTCTCAACATTAAATTTATTCTGTTTGCACATTATACCAGCCAATCCAGGTCCTTTTGAAGATTACCACCACCTTCTTCACAGTTCACAATACTTACAAGTTTTGTGTCATCAGCAAATTTTGAAACTGTACCTTGTACACCCAAGCCTATGGAATTAATAAAGAGAAGCAGGGGTCCTAATACGGATTCATGGGAAAACGACTATAATTTCCAGTCCAAAATACAACCATTCACCACCACTCTGTTTCCTGCCACTCAGCCAATATTGTATGCATGTTGCTAAAGTGCCTTTTGTTTCACGTACTCGTCAACTTCGCTGACAAGCCTGTTCTGTGGCATTTTCTCAAATGCCTTTGGGAAGTCAACGAACACCATGTCAACTGCAGTTTCCTCATAAACCTCTCTGGCATCGCTGGGGTGTCGGCTGACCACTGCTGGGGCATCCAGTGGTCACTGCCAGTGTACCAGCTGGGCCCCGCCCTATTATGCACCTAACCACCCAGAGGCTTCAATGGTCTCTGAGCCCCTTGCGTGACCATCGTGCCAGGTCTCCTTGAACGAAGAGCAGCAGTGATTCTCGCCATTATGACACCATGCCCGAAGACCAGAGAATTCCGTGCGCTGCAATTTGAATGGGCTATGCATAGTTAAATGCTACTTTAAATATGGCCTACTTCTGCTCCTAATTTGTATTAACTGAAAAAAGTGAATGCACAACTGATTGTTCTTTGCGGTTAACATTTTTGAATATTTATAAAAATAAATGGGAATATGTGGAAGGAAATGTGAAAGGAAATGGGGAAGAAAATTAATCACTAAAATAAAAGCAAAACACTGCAGATGCTGGAAATCTTTTTTTTGAAACTGTGGAGGAATGTTACTGAATAAATTCACAGGAATCTGCTAGTGAACCTTTAATACAATGAATAAAATATTTATTAAAACAAGGAAAGTGAACCATATTACACAAGGTTGGAAAGATCTCAATACGCGGTGGCACAGTGGTTCGCACTGCACCAGGGACCTGGGTTCAATTCCAGCCTTGGCTGACTGTGAGAAGTTTGCACATTCTCCTAATGTCTGTGTTGGTCTTTTCTGGGTGCTCCAGTTTCCTCCCACAGTTCAAATATGTGCAGGTTAGGTGGATTGGCCATGCTAAATTGCCCCTTAATATCCCAAGATGTGTAGCAGGGTAAATGCATGGGGTTATGGGGTAGGTCGAGGGTAGGCCTGGGCCAGTTCAGACTTGATGAACCAAATGGCCTCCTTCTGTACTGTAAGGATTCTAAGACAAGATGACAATGCAAATTCCCACTTTTCCTTTACCCAGTAATACCTTTACAAACACACAAACCAGTGAAGAGTTATCACTAGCTTGACACAAGGGCTTCGCGCTTGGCACTGGCACAGTTGCAAATGGTTTTCTACCAGTAAATTCTTGAGCATTCACATGATGCTTCTCACTAAACTCATCTTTTGCCAAGATGCACACAATCTGCACTATAATCTCATTGTTTCTTCAACTGCAGAGCAAACGTGTTTCCTTAACTCAGTGATCAGTTTAGTAGAGATGCTACTAGCAGACTAAGTCTTTTAACTGATTATTTAGTTAACTACTGTCCCACTTGCCTTGCAATTTTTCTTCTGAGCACTTAAAATCCCTGTCTTCTCTCTCTGACACACACACAACTCTCCTCCTCAACTCCTGTCTTTTGAGTCAGTGCCACTGGATCACTGTCGCTAAGCAACAGTAAAGCTTTCCTACTTTGTCAAGAAGGCATACGGCATGTTTGTCTTCATCGGCCGGGGCATTGAGTTTAAAAATTGGCAAGTCACGTTGCAGCTTTTTAGAACCTTACTTAGACTGCACTTGAAATATAGTGTTCAATTCTGGTCGCCACACTATCAGAAGGATGTGGAGGCTTTGGAGAGGGTACAGAAAAGATTTACCAGGATGTTGCCTGGTATGGAGGGCATTAGCTATGAGGAGAGGTTGGAGAAACTTGGTTTGTTCTCACTGGAACGACGGAGGTTGAGGGGCGACCTGATAGAAGTCTACAAGATTATGAGGGGCATGGACAGAGTGGATAGTCAGAAGCTTTTTCCCAGGGTGGAAGAGTCAATTACTGGGGGGCATAGGTTTAAGGTGCGAGGGGCAAGGTTTAAAGGAGATGTATGAGGCAGATGTTTTTTTACACAGAGTAGTGGGTGCCTGGAACTTGTTGCCTGGGGAGGTAGTGGAAGCGGATACGGTAGTGACTTTTAAGGGGCATCTTGTCAAATACATGAATAGGATGGGAATAGAGAGATGTGGTCCCCGGAAGGGTAGGGGGTTTTAGTTCAGTTGGGCAGCATGGTCGGTGCAGGCTTGGAGGGCCGAAGGGCCTGTTCCTGTGCTGTAATTTTCTTTTTTCTTGTTCTCTTATGTCTATTTTCCTCCATAGTTACTGAATTTTCAACTCCTTTTAATCCATCTATTTAACTTCAGGGTTTGTAAGGCCTCATTAAAAATGTATACATACAAACAACCCCAAAAGACCGGAAACCTATTAGTCACAACTCTATCCAGATTCCCAGGCATCAAGGTTCATACACAACTTAAACCTTTCTTAATGAAGCTGGAACAATTTTTACCTTTCTTAACAGACAAATATATAAATTCAACTTAAAATTATACATTGCTCAAACAGTGCATTCAAATAATGGGTAGAATTCTCAAGTCAGAAGTGATCAGTGGAAGGGCATTTTTTAATGCATGGGCCTTGCTGGTGAAAGTGCTACTCAGGGAATTACTTTGGTATTCACCAAACCATTTGTGTGGAAATTTGGGCACACGTTTTCAGAGGTGGTGGATGGCGTAGGGAGGAAACACTGCTCCACGTGCCTTTGAAGAAGAGTATGTTTTTTTTTTAAAAACAAAAACTGCCAACATCTGCGGAGCCCACATGGATCCTTGGCAGGGTTGATAACACGTCATCTTTCTCAGTGGAGCAGCTCCTGTGCATTGATCCAAGCAGATAAAGGAATAAAGAGGAATACCTACATTTGCCAAGGACACCAAGTTAGGTGGCATGGTAAATAATGTAAGTGGGAACAGAAATCGCAAAGGGGGATCGATAGATTAAATGTAGGGAGAACTAAGCAAGTGGAGTTCCCTTTGGGGAATTGTGAGGTCATCCCCTTTGGACTGAAGAGAGGTAAACTATTTTCTAAATGGAGCGAAAAGATTTAGGAGTGTAGAAATCACTAAAAATTAGTGGGCAAGTACAAAAAGAATTTACAATCCTAATGGATTTTAGTCTTTATTTCATGAAGGCTGGAAAAGAAGTGGCAGTTTTACCACAGTTGTATGAAGCTCTGAAAAGACTACATTCGGTCCGGGGAAGTCAATTGAAAGTTTCAAAAGGGAGATCACAAAACTTTCAGGAATACTGAACCAAGGCAGGTAGCTGGAGTTGGGGGGGGGGGGGGGGGGGGGATCTGTCATTCCTCCACCAAAGATGGCCGTAGAATCTCTGTGGAATTTCAGGAAAGCACTCAGCTACACGGGTTGGTCTAGAAATCTCAAACTGAATCATAATGGAAATTTGTACAAGTGACAGACATCAGCATGGCAGAATTCAGCTACGAGACAGAAACAGTCTTTTCACCTTGAAACTACTTAGAAAACAAATGGAAATTCTTGGAATGCAATTCTAATGCAAGATCCTCTCAAATATTTATCCAAGAGGGATATAGATCTTAGAGATTTGTTCAACATGAACTGTTATTACACTTTCTAATTATGTCGGGGTGGGTTTTTTTTGTTTTGAAGATTCCTAGGTCATCTGATATGCAAAAAACAATGGCATCAAGTTTAATTTCTTCAATGCTATTTTGATTTTAATTGGAAAAGTTCCCATTTTCTTTCAAGATCACAAATAAACAGTAACTGGTGTTAAGGCTAGCCTCGGATTTTGAAGAACACATGGCTATTTGACACATATGAAGCAGTGAGCAGTACCAGGGGACAAAGAAAAAATGACTTGCATTTTTCATGACCACAAGATGTCCCAAAGTACTTTACAGTCAATGATGTACTTTTAAGAGAACAGTTATTGTGGCAATATTGGATATAATTTGATCATAGGGGACAAAACCAGTGTCTTGCCTTTTATTATACCACTATTTCCACCTTCTACTCTTGAAAGTAATAGTTAATGCTAGGATATAGTACCACAGCTGCCAGCAGTCGCAGGGTCCAAATACTTAGCAGACTATAGGACTATGGGAAGGCAGTTTCCTTCAGATCCCGAAGGCAATTATTAGAAGTAGAAACTTGTTGATTTTTCTCTCAAGAACCCAAGACGACCAATTACAATGTTAAATGTAAAATCAAGCCTCTCTTTCTTTCTCTGAAACAAGACATTAAGCTGACCTGGGCCAGAAAGTTAGGAAACAAGACAGATGTACCAAAGACAAAGGTTGCCCCCACCAACCAAGTAATACATCTGATTACTATACTTGGTTTGGTCTTTAATCGTAGAATAACACAGCACAGAAGTCACGATGGCACAGTGGTTAGCACTGCTACCTCTCAGCACCAGGGACATGGGTTCGAATCCCAGCTTGGAACACTGCCTGTACAGAGTCTGCACGTTCTCCCAGTGTCTGTGTGGGTTTCCTCCGGGCGCTCCGCTTTCCTCCCACAGTCCAAAAGATGTGCTGGTCAGGTGCATTGGGCCAGTTAAATTCTCCCTCAGTGTACCTGAACAGGTGCCGGAGTGTGGCGACTTGGGGATTCTCACAGTAACTTCATTGCAGTGTTAATGTAAGCCTACATGTGACACTAATAAAATAAACTTTAAACTTTCAGACTCCTTGTACCTGCATCAACGCTAGTAAATCCGTCTTCCTGGTTACAGACCTCTCCTGCCACTCAAATTTTCTGATCACGCTTTCAAAATTTAATATTTAAACAATTCTATCCAAATACCTCTAAACCTCTTCTGCAATAAAGAGAACCCCAGTTTTCTAGCCTCTTCACATAACTGACCGCCCTCATCTTGGTGCCATTTTTGTGAATTTCTTCCATACCATCTCCAAAGGTTTGACATCCTTCCTAATCTGTGGTGCCCAGAAATGGCCACAATACTCCAGCTGAGGCCAAAACAGTGTTTTATAAAGGTTCAGCATATTCTCCTTGCTTTTGTACTATATGCCTCTTAATAAATCTCATATTACTGCTCTTCATTCTTCCTACCAAAACGTATCATTTCTCTTCCCTAATTTACATCTGTCATTTTTCGGCCCATTTCAATCAGGTCCTCTTGACATCAGTTGCCATCCTCCTCATTGGATACTACGTTTTCATTTTATCGGCAACTTTGAAATATGCCTGTATACCCAAATTCAGGTCATAAATAGATTTCGACTAGCCCACTGGTTCCAACACAAAATCCTGGGAAACACCATGCTCCAGTCTGAAAACTAGTGTCTCTACTTTCTGATCCTTAGCCAGGTTTGTATTCATGCTGTCACTGTACCTTTAATCCAATAGGCTTTAAATTTTGCCAACAAGTCTACTAGGTGGTACTTTGTCAAATGCCTTTTGAAACTCCAGATGAACAACATCAAACACTCCACCCTCATCAACCCTGTCTGTTACTTCAAAGAATATGCGAGATAAAGATCAAATTGGTCAAATATGATTTGCTGTTAACAAATATGTGCTAGTATTCAATGATTAGCCTACGCCTTTCCAAGTGGCAACTCACTTTGTTCCCAACTTTTGACTCCTCAAGTCCCCCGACCACCGGTATTAGTTTGACTGATTTGTAATTACCAGGATTGTCCCTCTCCTCATGTTGAAACAGAGTGTAACATTTACAGTCCTCCAGTCCAGTGGCACCATCCCCCATAGCCAAGTAGAAGTGGAAGATTGTGGCAAAGTCTCTGCAATGAACCTCTTTACTTCTGAGTAATCCAGGACGCATCCCATCCAGAGGTGGTGACTTTTTCACTTGGAATGCAGCCAGTCATTTAATCACTTACTCCTCATCTATTTTTATCCTCTCAAATATTGCTGCTGCCTCCTATTTGCGCACCCTACTCCTTTTCTATATTGCACGGGCCATTTGAAGCATGTGTAGAATACAATATTGCTTGACAAGCATTGAAACAATTAGCAAAGCAATTCCAAGTGACGGTACATCACAACAGTGTGACAGTCAGTGCTGCTTTTCATATTCTGATGCACCAAAATACAGAGAGCTGCTTACAAGAAGATCCTTGTGAACTGGTTAAATGATCAGACTAACCGAACAGAACTAATACATTTCAGCCACAACTAAATTCTTATCTGAAGATTCCTGTCTAGTCTGTCTCTCAAGAGCAGACACTCTGAAAATAAATTTTAGATAAGTCAATTTTATATGCGTTTTAAATTCAACCTGCATTGGATATAAATAGATGCCAACCTTTCACAATTCACAAGGCCATTTTCACCAGATATTGCTACGAACTTGTCTGCGAGTACGAAATGCAAAGCACTCCAAGCTTTACTCATCTAAATTAAAGATGTGACAAGATTTTATGATTGTAGCATCTCTATTTGCTTCTGTCAAAACCAATTTTAGAGGAAGCACACTCTTATTTCATATCTTCTTCAGAATTATGCCGTCTGATAGAGGGCTTTGGGCAAAAAAAAAATCTTCATTGCAAGATATCAAACTTAATAACAGCTAGTATATTAATACATCAGAGAGCTCTGATCAGTTAAACAAATGTATGCCACAAGCAATGATCTATTTCTCCTGAGTTTCTGTTTGCTGTGCACAGCCTGCTTGTTGCACTATACAGCCCTTTAATATTGACACATGCTCGTGCATGTGTACATCTCCAATGGAGCGTTACTTGTGCACAACCTCTCTGTTCCCTGTGCATCACATTCCTGATTGCTGTGCAGCTTAGAGGGAACATTAGGAGAAGAGCAGATAGTCTATAGAGCCATGATGACGGCCAAAGAAAATAATTCAAATTTTACCAATGATACTAACAAGAGCAATTCAAATCCATTTTCTGCTATTTTTATTTCGCTTAGAGAATAAAACTTGTGTCAAGATCATAATTAGATGATTGGTCTTAAAAGCTTGAGGAAATGGAGGTAAAAGAAGGACAGATGAGCAAGGCCTGTTTACTAGCTAGTGAACCCTGCTGGAAAGTGCACGTTTGTGAACTGGGACAGCAAGGAAGCGGAGACAAAGTACTGGAGGCTTGTTAACACCCATTAAATAACCACTTTCATTTGAGGAAGAAAAGATAGGAAAGGAAATTGAGAGGGGGTGGGAGGCAGGGGTGATTGTTAATAACACTAGAAAAGGTTTATAATAACAAGAGCTCTTCAGTGAGTGAATTTGATGCATCAGTTACACGGGTGCTGGTGACCTAGAACCATTTAACCTATGGTTTTCAATTCGCAAATCAATTATAGAGAACACTCTAGATTTACACAGTGTCAGTGTTAGCCCTCACATCCAGCAGTCTGATACAATCATCAGTTACCAACATGCATAAACAATATCATTAAGGTGTTTTAACCCCAAGAGGGACTGGAAACATAACCCCAACCTGCCATTAACGTCCATTTTCAGTTTAGCCGGAACAGATTAGGAGTTGGGCAAGTAGTTGGTTCTCAAGGAGGAAGGTGAGACGTTGTAACATTTAAGCGAGGCTGCGTACTTTTATTTTTAGCAATCGTGTCAATTTAACAGTTCATGTCAGGTTCCCTAGGCCCAGCAAATCTGACAGCTAAATTGACCCAAGAACTTGCGAATCCAGCAAGTATGTGCTTTTCCAGCACTACTTGTGGGTCAGGAACAGGAGTATTGATTCTTCCCCAACTCCCAGATCCCAAACTTACCTTCCACATTTAGCATTTCACCTTCTCCACAATGTGTAGTTCAGCACCATCCTTCAATCCAGGACAATCTCTTTTTCCTCCTGATTCCAACATAGGCCTGCAGTAGAAGGCCATTCTTCTAGCTAACAAGCCAGCTTCACAGTCTGGCTAGCTGTTGGATGGGCAGGAGGGGAAAAAGTCACACAAGATCCAGCTGTTTGCGAGCAGGACCTTTTGTTATCCTCGTGTGGGTTCTCAGCCACTAAGTGTCACCTCTGTTCCCTTCCCACCTGTCCTTAAAGATGGTTAAAATTAAACGTAGCTTCATTTAAGAGCCTCATTTCACACTGCATTTTACCAGTTGACATTTCCAGCTTGGAGCTGGATTTTAAACAATCAAACTTGCCTCAAGTGTGGAAGATTTTGTTTACACACAGAGCCGTAAACGGTAAAGTACGGATTACTTCAATGAGAAGTTTGGCTATACCTTCAGGCAAAAATAGCACAGTAGTAAGATTACTGGACCAGCAATCCAGAGGTCCGGACTAATGTCCAGAGATATGACTTCAAATCTGCAGGGTGGTTTTGGTACAAAGTAACTTGCTAGGTCACTTCAGAAGACAATTAAGACATATTGTACGAGTCTGGAGTCACACATAGGCCAGACCAAGTTAAGGATGGCAGATTTCCATCTAAAATGGATATTAAATCCCACCATGGTAACTCATTAATAAATCTGAAATAAAAAGATAGTCTCAATGATGAAACCACTCTAGTGTTGTAAAAAACCATCTGGTTCACCAATCTCCATTTAAGAGCCTCATTGCACACTGGATTTTACAGTTGACATTTCCAGCTGGAAGCTGGATTTTAAACAATCAAACTTGCCTCAAGTGTGGGAGATTTTGTTTGCACCCAGAGCCACAAACAGTGAAGTATGCATTATTTCAACAAAAGGTTTGGTTGAGCGCCCCACAGCTCAACTCAATACTTGACTGCCACCTTCCTTACCATGATTGGTGGCTTACCAATGGGTGCCATCCATCTATCAACAATCGGTAACCTCATGGTCTGGCATATCCCTCCACTTTATCATTACCACCAGGCCTGGTTTAATAAGATGTGCAGGAGGGCATGCCAGGAGCAAAACCAGGCATATCTAAAAATGAGGTGTTAACCTTGTGAAACTACAGGACAGGACTACATGCGTGCCAAACAGCAGAAGCAGCGTGTGACACACAGAGCTAAATGATCCTACAAATCAACAATTCTGATCTAAACTCTGCAGTTCTGCCACATCCGGTCACGAACGGTAATGGGCAATTAAACAACTAACTATGGGGGGCAAATATCCCCATCTTCAGCCCAGCACATAAGTGCAAAAGATGAGGAAGAAGTATTACGCAACCATCTTCTGCCAGAATTGCCACATGGAGAATTTGTCCTGGCCTCCTCCCCAGGTGAGTTTTTTGAGAAAGTGACCAAGGAGGTGGATGGGGGCAAGGCAGTGGACGTGGTATATATGGATTTTAGTAAGGCGTTTGATAAGGTTCACCATGGTAGGCTTCTGCAGAAAATGCAGATGTATGGGATTGGGGGTGATCTAGGAAATTGGATCAGGAATTGGCTAGCGGATAGGAAACAGAGGGTGGTGGTTGATAGTAAATATTCATCATGGAGTGCGGTTACAAGTGGTGTACCTCAGGGATCTGTTTTGGGGCCACTGCTGTTTGTAATATTTATTAATGATCTGGATGAGGGTATAGTTGGGTGGATTAGCAAATTTGCTGATGACACCAAAGTCGGTGGTGTGGTAGACAGTGAGGAAGGGTGTCGTAGTTTGCAGGAAGACTTAGACAGGTTGCAAAGTTGGGCCGAGAGGTGGCGGATGGAGTTTAATGCGGAGAAGTGTGAGGTAATTCACTTTGGTAGGAATAACGGATGTGTTGAGTATAGGGCTAACGGGAGGACTTTGAATAGTGTGGAGGAGCAGAGGGATCTAGGTGTATGTGTGCATAGATCCCTGAAAGTTGGGAATCAAGTAGATAAGGTTGTTAAGAAGGCATATGGTGTCTTGGCGTTTATTGGTAGGGGGATTGAATTTAGGAGTCGTAGCGTTATGTTGCAACTGTACACAACTCTGGTGCGGCCGCACTTGGAGTACTGTGTGCAGTTCTGGTCCCCACATTACAGGAAGGATGTGGAGGCTTTGGAGAGGGTGCAGAGGAGGTTTACCAGGATGTTGCCTGGTATGGAGGGGAGATCCTATGAGGAGAGGCTGAGGGATTTGGGATTGTTTTCGCTGGAAAGGCGGCGGCTAAGAGGGGATCTTATTGAAACATATAAGATGATTAGAGGTTTAGATAGGGTGGATAGTGATAGCCTTTTTCCTCTGATGGAGAAATCCAGCACGAGGGGGCATGGCTTTAAATTGAGGGGGGGTAGTTATAGAACCGATGTCAGGGGTAGGTTCTTTACCCAGAGGGTGGTGAGGGATTGGAATGCCCTGCCAGCATCAGTAGTAAATGCGCCTAGTTTGGGGGCGTTTAAGAGATCCGTAGATAGGTTCATGGACGAAAAGAAATTGGTTTAGGTTGGAGGGTCACAGTTTTTTTTTAACTGGTCGGTGCAACATCGTGGGCCAAAGGGCCTGTTCTGCGCTGTAATGTTCTATGTTCTATGTTCTAGGTCTCCTGCATCACAGATGTCATTCATCAACCAATTTGATTCACTCCACAGGGATACAGCAAAGGCTTTGGGATCTGACAATGCTCTGGCAGCAGTAGTGAAGACTTGTGCTCCAGAATGAACTGCACCCCTAGCTGTTCCTGTACAGTTACAATACTAGCAACTATCTGGGAATGTGGAAAATTGACCGCATATGTCCCGCTCTACAAAAGACAGGAGAAATCCAACCTGGCCAATTATCCCCCCCTCATCAGTCTACCCCCGATTAGCAGTGAAGTGATGGAAGGGATCATTAGCAGCGCTATCAAGTGGCACTTTCTCAGCAATAACCTGCTCACTGACACTCAGGGCAGGATTTTACAGCCTCGCTCGAGCGAGACCGGAAAATCCCGCCCGTGGTCAATGGACATTTCCATTGTCTGCCCCTCGCCCGCTCCGATTCCGTGGCATGTGGGGCAGTAGAATTCCGGCATCAGGTTTGGTTCTGCCAGGATTACTCAGCTGTTGATTGCATTACAGCCTTAGTCCAAAGATTGGCAAAAGAGCTGAACTCCAGAGGTGAGGTGAGAGTGACTGTCCTTGACATCAAAACATTTAATCAAGTTTGGCATCAAGGAGCCCTCGCAGAATTGGAGTCATTGGGATTCAGGAGGCATATTCTCCACTGGTTGGAGTCATACTTGGCACAAAGGAAGATGGTTGTGGTTAATGGAGGTCAATCATCTCAGCTCCAGGACATCACTGCAAGAGTTCCTCAGGATAGTGTCCTAGGTTCAACTATCTTCAGCTGCTTCATCAACAATCTTCCTTTCACTACAAGGTCAGAAGTGGGATGTTCACTGATGACTGCACAATGTTCGCTGTCATTTGCAACTCCTCAGATACTGAAGCAGTCAGTGTTCATATGCAGCAAGACCTGGACAGCATTCAGGTGACATTAAGCTGATAACTGGTAAATAGTATTTGCACTATACAAATGCCAAGCAATGACCATCACCAGCAAGACAGAATCTAATCATCAGCACAGAATCAACAATCTGAGGGTTACCTTTGACCAGAAACAGAACTGGACCAGCCATATAACTACTGTGGCTACAAGAGGCTGGGAATTCTGCGGTGAGGAACTCAACTCTTGATTCCCTAAAGCCGGTCCGCCATCTACAAGGTATAAGTCAAAAGTGTGATGGAATATTCTCCACTTGCCTGGATGAGTGCAGCTCAAACAACACTCGAGAAGCTCAACACCATTCAGGATAAAACATTCTGCTTGATTGCCACCCCTGCCACCACCCACGCACAATGGCAGCAGTGTGTACCATCTACAAGATGCACTGCAGCAACTCACCAAGGACTGAGTGACAGCACCTTCCAAACCCATAACCACTACCATCAAAAAGGACAGAGGCAGCAGATGCATGAGAACACCTCAATCTGCAAGTTCCCTCGAAGCTATACACCCTCCCGACATTGTCGTTCCTTCATTGTCACTAGATCATATATCCCGGAACTCGCTCCCAAACAGCATCATGGATGCACCTATACCACATGGACTACACAAGTTCCACTAGACACCAACACAATGGCAATTAGTGGTGGGCAACCCATGTTCTATGGAAGAATAATTTAAAAATAAATGTAGAACAATGGAGGCAGCATTCGGAACAAAACAATCCCACAACCAACCAATCAGATCAAAGTTTGCAGTCCTGCCACAGTCAGTTAGGAATTGTGGTAGACAATTAAACAGAGGTGGCGGCTCTGCAAATATATTAATTCATAATGATGGGCAGCCCAGTACATCTGTACAAAAGACAAGGCTGAACATTTGCAGCCATCTTCAGCCAGAAGTGCCAACGGGATGATTCATCTTGGCCTCCTCCTGAGGTTCTCAGCATCACAGATGTCAGTCTTCAGCTAATTCAATTCACTCCACATGATATCAATAAACAGCTGAAGGTATTAGATGCAGCAAAGGTCGTGGGCCCTAACAATATTCCAGCTGCAATTTGGAATACTCTCCAGGACTAACCGTGTTTGGCACCAAGTTGTTCCAGTATAGCTAGAAGACTGGCATCTACCTCACCATGTGAAAAATTACATCGGAGCATCCGGTCCACGAAAAGCAGAAGAAATTCAACCTGACCAGTCAGTCAGCTTAACTTCAGTGGTGGGGAGAATTCTACAAACTACAATAGTTTGAGACATAATTAATAGTCATATCGACAAAATTGGTTTAATAACAGAAAGCCAGCATGGATTTCTTAAGGGAAAATCATGTTTAACTAACTTGTGGTTTTTCAGGAGGTAAGAGAGGGGATTGATGAGGGTAATGCTGCTGATGTAATGTACATGGGCTTGCAAAAGACATTTGATACAGTGCTGCACAATAGACTTCTGAGAAAAGTTATAGATCATGGAATAAAAGTGATCATTAAAGCAGTATGGATACAAAATTGGCTGAATGAGGAAACGGAGTGGTGGTTAATGGATATTTTTCGGGCTGGAGGAAGGTTTGTGATGGAGTTCTTTGGGATCACTTTGGGACCCTTCCTTTTTCTGATATATATTAATGATCGAAACCTTAGTGTACAAGGAAAAATCCCAATATTTGTGGATGATACAAAAACTTGGAAGTATTGTAAACCGCCTTCCCTGGTATGGAGGAATTGTCTTATGAAGAAAGGTTAAACAGGTTGGGACTCTACTCATTGGAATTTAGACGAATTAAGAGATGATCTCATTGAAACTTATAGGATTCTTCAGGGGCTTGACAGGGTAAATGGGGAGAGGATGTTTCCCCTCATGGGAGAGTCTAGAACTAGGAGCCACAGTCTCAGAATACAGGGACACCAATTTGAGACTGAGATGAGGAGGAATTTCTTCTCTGAGGGTTGAGAGTCTTTGGAACTTCTTGCCACAGTGGGGCCAGGGTCCTTGCTTATATTGAAGGTTGAGATAGATAGATTTTTAATCAGTAAAAGAATCAAGGATTATGGGGAAAGGCCAGTTAAGTGGAACGTTGGATCAACCATGATCCTGTTGAATGACTGAGTAGCTCTACTCTTGTTCCCGTTTCTTATGTTCTTATGGGCCCTTTCTCTCATTCCCCCTTTGTATTGTACAAGTGCAAAGAATGGCAGATGTTGCAAAACCCCTCTCCCGTGAATGTGTAACAAACAAACAAACCTGTTTTTATTTTATCTTACCTTCAGTTTGTTCAGTTTAAGAATGGGGAAAACACACCACCACTTACTAAAGGGCAAATTCAAAAGTCAGAAACACCATTCTGTTTACAGACAGGTAAAGAGGGGAGAAATCAGGACTGTTTAAATTAATCTCCCACCTCTCCGTAACAAGACATTTTCCTAGGTAGAACATGGAGACAGTAGAAAAGAAACGGCACAACTCTAATGGGGTTGCAGGAACAGAGGGACCTGGGTATACATGTGCATACATCATTACAGGTGGCTGGGCATGGTGAAAGCACAGATGATAAAGCACACAATATTCTAGGCTTTATCAATAGGGGCACAGAGTACAAGAGCAAGGAGATTATGTTCTCCAGTTTCATTCCACAGTCCAAAAGATGCGCTGGTTCGGCGCATTGGCCATGCTAAATTCTCCCTCCGTGTACCTGAACAAGTGCTGGAGTGCGGCGACTAGTGGATTTTCACAGCAACTTCATTGCAGTGTTAGTGTAAGCCTACTTGTGGCACTAATAAATAAACTTAAAAACTTGTTGAATGTGTACAAGATCTCAGTTAGAGTACTATGTACAGTTCCAGATATTAAAAAGATTAACTGAATTTATGAAGGCAGAGTAATGGTATTGGGTGAAACACTCATTTGAGAGAACCGGTGCAGACACAATGGGCCGAAAGGTTTCCTTCTGCACTGTAACAATTCTTTGTGATCCGATCACTGACCCATGAGTTTACTCTCAATCATCAACAAAGAAATGGAAGATGTCATCAACAATGCTATCAAGCAGCACTTACTCACCAAGAACACGTTCACTGATACTCTGTTTGGGTTCCACCCAAAATACTTGGCACCAGGCCTCAGTCTAAATATGGACAAAAGAACTGAATTCCAGAAGGTGAGGTCAGAGTAAATTGCCCTTGGCATCAAGGATGGAATTGACTGAATTTGGCATCAAGTAAAGAATCCTAGTAAAATTAAAGCCAGTTGGAAACAGGGGAAAAAATCTCCACCAGCTGAAGTTAAATATGGCACAATGAAAGACATTGTGATTGCTGAAGGCCAATCATCTAGTCCCAGAACATCACTATAGGACTTCCTCAGGTCATTGTCCTGGGACCAACTATTCTCATTCAACTGCTTCATAATGATCTTCTCGCCATCATAAGATCAAAAGTGGGGATGTTTATTGATGACTGTGACAAGTGGTGTTCCTCAGGGATCAGTGCTGAGACCTTTGCTGTTTGTAATATATATAAAAATTATTTGGAGGAAAATGTAACTGGATTGATTAGTAAGTTTGCGGACGACACAAAGATTGGTGGATTTGCGGATAGCGATGAGGACCATCAGAGGATACAGCAGGATATAGATCAGTTGGAGACTTGGGCAGAGAGATGGCAGATGGAGTTTAATCCGGACAAATGTGAGGTAATGCATTTTGGAAGGTCTAATACAGATAGGAAATATACAGTAAATGGCAGAACTCTTAAGAGTATTGATCGGCAAAGGGATCTGGGTGTACAGGTACACAGGTCACTGAAAGTGGCAATGCAGGTGGAGAAGGTAGTCAAGAAGGAATACGGGGCATGCTTGCCTTCATCAGCTGGGGTATTGAGTTTAAAAATTGGCAAGTCATGTTGACGCTTTATAGAACCTTAGTAAGGCCGCACTTGGAATATAGTGTTCAATTCTGGTTGCCACACTACCAGAAGGATGTGGAGGCTTTGGAGAGGGTACGGAAAAGATTTACCAGGATGTTGCCTGGTATGGAGGGCATTAGCTATGAGGAGAGCTTGGAGAAACTTGGTTTGTTCTCACTGGAGTGACGGAGGTTGGGGGGAGACCTGATAGAAGTCTACAAGATTATGAGAGGCATGGACAGAGTGGATATTCAGAAGCTTTTTCCCGGGGTGGAAGAGTCAATTACTAGGGGGCATAGGTTTAAGGTGTGAGGGGCAAATTTTAAAAGAGATGAACGAGGCAGATTTTTTACACAGAGAGTGGTGGGTGCCTGGAACTCGTTGCAGGGGGAGGTAGTGGAAGCGGATAGGGTAGTGACTTTTAAGGGGCGTCTTGACAAGTACAAGAATGAGATGGGAATAGAGGGATAAGGTCCCCGGAAGTGTAGGGGGTTTTAGTTAAGTCAGGCAGCATGGTCGGTGCAGGCTTGGAGGGCCAAAGGGCCTGTTCCTGTGCTGTAATTTTCTTTGTTCTTTGATTTTATAGTACTTAACTCCATTTGTAACTTCTTAGATAATGAAACAGTCCATGCTTGCAAATAACAAAACCTAAACATATTAAAGCTTGGGCAGATACATAGCAGAAATATTAGTGCCAAGTAAATGCTTGGGAATGTTCATGGCCATCTCCAAAAAACCACCTCCCCCTGACAAATCAAATGGTATTATCTTCACCAAAATCCCCACAATCACCATTCTGGGAGTCATCATTGACCACAAACTTCACGACTGTTCATAAAATGCTATGCTCACAATAATGGGTCAGAGGCTGAGTAATCTCAAATATCACTAAGTCCCAGTGCCAGTTCAAATCCTGATGATTACGGAATAAAGCTCAGAGTTTACACCTTGGCAAAGTCTAAATCTACTTGAATATTTTTGTTTCACAATGAAATATTACTGGCACAGTACATAAGGTTGAAACAAAGAAATGCACAAAGTTATTTCCAACTCCTGAGCAGGAAACAAAGGTGTTTATTGTCACGAGAAAATATTAACTGGTCACTTTTGATGTGGAAGTGAAAAAGGGGAATGATTGTCCATGAGTTCCAGAGCTTGGTTCTAAATCGCATGCTCAGCTCTGAAGATATGGAAGAAATATTGAGAAATAACATGTGAGATCTCCTTCTTGGCACCAAAGAGCATGTTCTTCATTTGCTGTCAAATTCAGCTCAAGGGGTACCTTTTCTAGTGCAGCAGTGGGTTCAATCATCTTTGATAAGAATTATGAAGCACTGGGAGTATTCTGGTGAACAGCTTGGCCACCAACTGTTAACTAGTCAATGTAGAATGTCTCAAAGGATTATAGATGAATCCTAAAAACTACAGTCAAAATTGATAAGCCATTGAACTAATGGGTGGATTCTCCTGGCTCTCCAGGTCCCACTTCAAGGATATGAGACAGAGGTTATGTCCCTCATTCCATGGTTAAGGAAGTTTTCAGCAGTATTTCATTGTGATCTCTATGTAAATAGAAAATCCTCCAGTGTTTGACTCTTCACGATGATTAAAAATGTCAGTGGCAATTTATTATCAATAAATGGCATTTTAGCATAACCGCCACAGATCCTGACATGACAGGCTAATAATGTGACTGAAAATTATTAAACCCACCCCGTTTGCTTCATCATTCAAAACTTGGTCTTACCATTTGTCAACAATGCCCGTTTGAAGGATGCATTTCTTCACTCTCTAATGAATTAAAAATTTAGCTCATTCTTCAAAATCTTCAACCAAATTACTTTATGAAAATAAAAGCAAAATGCTGTGGATGCCGGAGATCCGAAATAAAAACAGAACATCCTGGAAAAACCCAGATCTGGCAGCACCCGTGGAGAGAGAAATAGAGTTAAAGTTTCAAGTCCAATATGACTTGAAATGACCAGTTCTGAAGAGTTATATTAGACTTGAAACATTAACTCTGTTTCTCTCTCCACAGCTGCTGACAGACCAGTTGGGTTTTTCCACCATTTTTCTGTTTTAACTTCACTGTTTGTTAGAGTGGATTAAAGTCAATTCATAATTAAGCTGCTGCACAGGGACAGATGTTATGCCTCATCTAACTCATAGCTTCTTCGATTTGCTTCGTTAATCACTTCCAGTTTTTCATAAATATCCACTTATTACTGAGGTTTTAGGCAGATCCAATCCCTACTCCCTTATCTAAGAACCCAGCCTTTCTACATAGCTCACTCATTTTAAACACTAATTCATTTTTTGTTTCCTTTCCAGTATCAATTTATTTTGCAGAAATTCTATCAAAAAGGTGGTCAAGAATGTTTTATGAACTGTCAATAATTCCTTAGAATTTACACTGAGGATCCACGTGTACATCCAGCCATTTATTTGGCTTTGCAACTACTGCCATGCACTGAAACAACATTTCATTGTTTTGTAATCTATTACACTCATCTTATTTAAGATGGTAGACTGGGTTATATAACTATATTCACTGTATTTGTTCTGGTACATATCACTTTATATTTCTCAACATTAAATCTCAAGAGAGTTTCCAGGTCTCTGAATGTTAACACTTCTCACCAAGCATTTAGCTTTCACATAAAGCTCTACATCTGTGGACTTAGACTTTCTGTTTGTAATAACTTAATTAGAAAGGTACATTGGCACAGTAGGTAACACTGCTGCCTCTCAGCACCAGGGACCTGGGTTCAATTCCAGCCTCGGGTGACTATGTGGAGTTTGCACGCTCTCCCTGTGTCTGCATGGGTTTCCTCCCACAGTCCAACAATATGCAGGTTAGGTGGGCTGGCCATGATAAATTGCCCATGAGAATTGCTCCTTAGTGTCCAAAGATGTATAGGTTATGTGGATTACCCATGGCAAATGGGGTTACATGGTCAGGGGAGGGGGCCTGGATAACATATTCTGTCAGGTAGTCAGTGCAGACTCGATGGGCCAAATGGCCTCCTTCTACACTGTGGGGATTCTATGAAGGCAAGAGCTTCTCAAAACAGAAAATGGATCCAACAAAGCTGCCCCTTGTTATATCTACCATCTACCCTGTCACATAATGTCCTTCAATCCTTTCTCTAGAATCAAACCAATACTTGGGAACCTATGTAAAGAGTCCGAGAAGGAGGGAGCAAGGACAAAACGTGGGGAGAATGTTCCAACTACATCAAAAATCAGGAAAAAAGCTAAAAGGAAGGAGAACTCAGGAGATGTTATTAAGTGAAGTGTTAGAATTCAAAAAGGTACAAAAACTAGCAGAAGGGCACTTTATCTGAATGCTCGTAGCATTCGAAACAAGGTAAATGAGTTGACAGCACAAATCATTGCAAACGAGTATGACCTGGTGGCCATTACAGAGATATGGTTGTAGGATGGTCACGACTGGGAGTTAAATATCCAGGGGTATCAGACTGTTCGGAGAGACCGACAGGAAGGTGGTGTAGCTCTGATATTTAAGGATGGCATCAGGGTGGTAGTGAGAGATGATATAGGTTCTATGGAAAAAAAGGTTGAATCCATTTGGGTGGAAATTAGAAATAGTAAGGAAAAAAAGTCACTGATAGGCATAGTCTATAGGCCACCAAATAATGACATCATGGTGGGGCGAGAAATAAACACAGAAATAACTGATGCATGTAAAAATGGTACAGCAATTATCATGGGGGATTTTAATCTATATATCAATTGGTCAAACAAGGTCAGTCAAGGCAGCCTTGAGGAGGAGTTCATAGAATGTATCCGCGATAGCTTCCTTGAACAGTATGTAATGGAACCTATGAGGGAGCAAGCAATCCTAGATCTGGTCCTGTATAATGATGTGGAGATGCCGGCGTTGGACTGGGGTAAACACAGTAAGAAGTCTAACAACGCCAGGTTAAAGTCCAACAGGTTTATTTGGTAGCAAAAGCCACTAGCTTTCGGAACAGGCTGTTCCTTCGTCAGGTGGGTGGGAGTTCTGATCACAAACAGGGCACAAAGACACAAACTCAATTTACATGAATAATGATTGGAATGTGAGTCTTTACAGCTAAATTAAGACTTGATTAGCTGTAAAGACTCACATTCTAATCATTATTCATGTAAATTGAGTTTGTGTCTTTGTGCCCTGTTTGTGATCAGAACTCCCACCCACCTGACGAAGGAACAGCCTGTTCCGAAAGCTAGTGGCTTTTGTTACCAAATAAACCTGTTGGACTTTAACCTGTATAATGAGACAGGAATAATTAATAATCTTGCAGTTAGGGATCCTCTCGGAAGAAGCGATCACAGTATGGTTGAATTTAAAATACAGATAGAGCGTGAGAAGGTAAAATCCAATACCAGTGTCTTGTGCTTTAACAAAGGAGACTACAAAGGGGTGAGGGAGGCATTAGCTAAGGTAGACTGGGAGCAAAAACTTTATGGTGGGACAATTGAGGAACAGTGGAGGACTTTCAAAGCGATCTTTCATAGTGCTCAGCAAACATATATATCAGTGATAAAGAAGGACTGTAGCCATGGATATCTAAGGAAATAAAGGAGGGTATCAAATTGAAAGAAAATGCATACAAAGTGGCAACCTAGAGGATTGGGAAATCTTTAAAGGTCAACAGAAAGCCACGAAAAAAGCTACAAAAAAGTAAGATGGATTATGAGATTAAACTAGCTCAGAATATAAAAACAGATAGCAAAGGTTTATACAAATATATAAAACGAAAAAGAATGCTAAAGTAAACATTGGTCCTTTAGAGGATGAGAAGGGGGATGTTAACTGGAAATGAGAAAATGGCTGAGGCATTGAACTGGTATTTTGTGTCGGTCTTCACAGTGGAAGACACAAATAACATGCCAGAAATTGATGACAGGAAACTACGGCAGGTGAGGACCTAGAAACTATTATCATGAAAGAGGTAGTGTTGGGCAAGTTAATGGGGCTAAAGGTAACAAGTCTCCTGGTCCTGATGGAATGCATCCCAGGGTACTAAAAGAGATGGCGGGAGAAATAGCAAATGCAAATTAGTGGTAATTTACCAAAATTCGCTGGACTCTGGGGTGGTTCCCGCTGATTGGAAAACAGCAAATGTGATGCCACTGTTTAAAAAAGGAAGTAGACAAAAGGCGGGTAACTATAGGCTGGTTAGCTTAACTTCTGTAGTAGGGAAAATGCTTGAATCTATCCTCAAGGACGAAATAGCGAGACATCTGGATATAAATTGTCCCATTGGTAAGACGCAGCATGAGTTCATGAAGGGAAGGTCATGTTTGACTAATTTGGTGGAATTCTTTGAGAACATTACATGTGCAGTGGGCAATGGGGATCCTGTGGATGTGGTGTATCTGCATTTCCAGAAGGCATTTGACAAGGTGCCGCACCAAAGACTGCTACACAAGATAAAGGTGCATGATGTTACGGGTAATGTATTAGCATGGATAAAGGATTGGTTAACTAACAGAAATCAAAGGGTGGGGTAAATGGGTGTTTTTCTGGTTGGCGATCAGTGTCTAGTGGTGTGCCTCAGGGATCAGTGTTGGGACTGCAATTGTTTACGATTCACATAGATGATTTGGAGTTGGGGACCAAGTGTAGTGTGTCAAAATTCGCAGATGACACTAAGATGAGTGGCAGAGCAAAGTGTGCAGAGGATGCTGAAACTCTGCAAAGGGATATAGATAGTCTAAGTGAGTGGGCGAGGGTCTGGCAGATGGAGTACAATGTTGGCAAATGTGAGGTCATCCATTTTGGTAGGAATAACAGCAAAATGGACTATTATTTAAATGGTAAAAAATTGCAGCATGCTGCTGTGCAGAGGGACCTGGGTGTCGTTGTGCAGGAATCTCAAGGAGTTGGTTTGCAGGTGCAGCAGGTAATTAAGATGACAAATGGAATTTTGTCCTTCATTGCTAGAGGGATGGAGTTTAAAAACAGCGAGGTTATGTTGCAGCTGTATAAGGTGCTGGTGAGGCCACACCTGGAGTACTGTGTACAGTTTTGGTCTCCTTACTTGAGAAAGGATAAACTGGCACTGGAGGGGGTGCAGAGGAGATTCACTAGGTTGATTCCGGAGTTGAGAGGGTTGGCTTATGAGGAGAGACTGAGTAGACTGGGGCTATACTCATTGGAATTCAGAACAATGAGGGGAGATCTTATAGAAACATATAAGATTATGAAGGGAATAGATAAGATAGAAGCAGGGAAGTTGTTTCCACTGGCAGGTGAAACTAGAACTAGGGGGCATGGCCTCAAAATAAGGGGAAGCAGATTTAGGACTGAGCTGAGAAGGAACTTCTTCACACAAAGGGTTGTGAATCTGTGGAATTCCCTGCCCAGTGAAGCAGTTGTGGCTACCTCATTGAATGTTTTTAAGGCAAGGATAGATAAATTTTTGAACAGTAAAGAAATTAAGGGTTATGGTGAGCGGGTGGGTAAGTGGAGCTGGGTTCACGAAAAGATCAGCCATGATCTTATTGAATGGCGGATCAGGCTTGAGGGGCCAGATGGCCTACTCCTGCTCCTAGTTCTTATGTTCTTGTCCAAACCTTATTGCTTCAATGGTCTTTTTCTATAACCCTTACATTTTAGCTGGAAGAGTTTTAGCAGACTTCCAAGACAAATATCAGTTTTCCTATTACTGTTTTTTGTTCGACCATCAGTGATTAACTTTACTAATATTTGGGGAAGGAAATGCAACAACAACAACAAATTATATTTACATAGCATTCTATAATAAAATACCTTGGGCAAGGCCATGGAAGGACTTGAAAGGAAGGATGAAAATTTTAAAATTAAGATTGGCCTGACAGGGTGCCAAGGTCGGTGAGCAGAGAAGTGATAAGGGGAATGGGACTTATTGCAAGTTAAGACACAGACCTCAAGTGTACAGGGGCTAGAAAATAGGAGACCAGCCAGAAATATATGGGAGTAGTTGAATCTCGCGGTAATGAAGGGGCTAGTTGAGATTTCTGCGGCAGATAAGCTGAAGTGGGGCAAAGTCAACCAATATTTTCGATCTTTCTTCATAAGCAAACCCTTAATCCCAGGATTCAGCCTAGTGAACTGCCTCTGAACTGTTTCCAGTGTGAAGGATATCCCTCCTTAAGGTATCAAACTGTGTACAGTACACCAGGTGTGACCTCACCAGCGCTTTTACAACAAGACCTCCCTACTTTTATACTCCATCCCCTTGCAAAGGCGGCCAACATCGTTTTGCCTTCCTAATTACTTGTGTACCTGCATAGAGATTTAGAGATTCATGCACAAGGACACTCAGATCCCTCTGTCCTGCCACATTCTACAGTCTCTCTCCCCATTTAAATAGAATACTGCTTTCTTCCTGTCAAAGTGGACAAATTCATATTTTACTACGGTATAATGCATTTGCCAAGATTTTGCTCAATCACTTAACCTATCTATATGCTTTTGCAGTCTCATTGTTTCCTTCTCATAACTTGATTTCCCATCTATCTTTATATTGCCAGCAAATTTGGCTACAATATAGTCAGTCCATTCATCCAAGTCATTAATATAATCATAAATAAATAGCACTCTCCTCTGTGGCACTCCACGGGTTATAGTTAGCCATTCTGAAAATGACTCATTACCGCTACATTAACTCGTCTTGTGTAATAACCCTTTGTGTGGCACCTTATTGAATGCCGTTTGGAAATCCAAGTACATAACACTCTTATCTATGCAGCTTGTTATATCCTCAACAAACTCTAATAAATTTGTCAAACATGTTTTCCCTTTCACAAGACCATGTTCACTCTATCCGATGATATTATGATTTTTGCTGAAAAAGAGACATGTTAACAAAGCTTTTGGTCTTGCACTCATCAGGACTGATGTAAGAATGCCAAATTTCAAACAGACCAACAATTTGTACTTCATAAGATAAGGATGCTGGTTGATTGACAGGTCAACTCTAATTGGTCAAGGCACTGCCTTGGAGAATGCACCAGAGAATTATTGCACTCCTTCCCAATTTGTTTTTAAAATGTTCACTACCACAACTTCTGAGCCTTGCTCGAACTGGGTGGTCACAAATACGGACAGTAACACTCACATTATATATCATGATTCAAATGTCAAATACACACAGCAGCTTTGAAGGTACTGGATATTGTAATTGTAATGGACCCTGACAACATTCCAGCTATAGTTCTTAATAACTATACCTGACAGTTTACCTCGGTATGTCCTGCCTAGAAAAGCAAGTCCAAACCCCAAAATTACCACCCCTTCAATTTCTCGATCATCAGCCAAATTAAAGAAATTGTTGTCAACAGTCCTTTCAAGGGGTATTTGCATAGCAACAATCTGTTCACCGAAGCTTTAGTGAGGACCATACAGCTCCAGTCCCTATTGCGTCCTTGGTCCAAACATGGAAAACAGGGCTGAACTCATTAAGCTAGGAGACAGTGAGTGTTCCTGACATCAAGGCAGCATTTAGCCAACCATGGCATCAAGGAACTCTAGCAAGATTGAAGTCAATGGGAATTCCCTGCTAGTTGGGAGTCATACTTAGCACAAACAAAGATAGTTCAAGTTGTTGGATGCCATATCTCAGCTCTAAGACACGACTGCATGGGTTCATCAGCAGCAGTGTCCTAGGCCCACTGTGATCAGCTGCTTTATGACCAGAGTTTAGGGGAAGCAGCTTCTTCACTGGACTGGTAATCCAGAAACCCAGAGTATTGCTCTGGGGACCCGGGTTTGAATTCCACCACAGCAGATGGTGGAATTAAAAGTCTAATGATGATCATGAAACCATTGTCAGTTATCATAAAAACTCATCTGGTTCACTAATGTCCTTTAGGGAAATAAATCTGCCATCGTTACCTGGTCTGACCTACATTCAACTCCAAATCCACAGCAATGTGGATGACTCTTAACTGCCCTTTGAAATGGCCAAGCAAACCACTCAGTTTAAGGGGAATTAGAGATGGACAACAAGCGTTGATTCAGCCAACGTCACCCAGGTCCCATGAATGAATTTTAAAAAGTGAGAATGTAAACCGATGATTGCACAGTTTTCAGTGTCATTCCTAACACCTCAGACACTGAAGCAATCAAAGCCTATGTGCAATTGGACCTGGATGATACTCAGGCTTGTGCTGATAAATGACCACACAAGTGCCTGGAAATGGCAATCTGCAATGAGAGAGAATCTAACCATCTCTCCTTGATATTCACAGGAATTGGTGTCTATTGCACTTAAAAATGGGGCTACCTCAACTTCGGGAGTTAACAGCTAGAAAGGCAAGAGCTATAAAACAACAGGTTGACTTATTTAGGGGAGCAAAAGATGTGATGTCCACATTGCTGGCAAAAGGGAGCAGTCCAGAGAATGTTTTCTTCTGGGAGTAAGGCTAAAATAGTTTAAAAGTATTCAGTGAACACTGAAATGCGATGTTGTTATTGAGATGGATGGGGCTTATGAAGGGAAAGAAAATACACTGAAAGGATGCTGCCGTTAGCAAGGTTTGAGCAGTTAGGGCTCAAAGAAACACTGCGAGCCATTTGGTGCAGTTAGGGTGTGGGAGAAGTCCTGGGGAGCAGAGAAATTGCTGGAAGGTTGCTAGTTTCATGCGAGTGAGGATTTGGTCTCAGACAAGTCCTGGTTGCCATTTATAGCTGGGTGCATCCACAAGACTAGAGTCTGGAGAAACCCAGGGGGCAGTGCCAACTCTGTGAATCTAGTGGTCTGAAAAGAGCTGGAAGTGCGCTGGTAAGTACAGATAGGAGTTCAGCTTTATGAATCCCATGGAGTGCAGTCTTAGGAAAAGAGATTGAACTATGGGAAGATGAGCAGCTATTGAGGCAGTCTGAGATGGAGCAGCTTTCGAGGGAACTTAAGACTGGATCTTCCACAATGTGAAGTGTTGAAATCTCTCCTGACAGAGACAGAGTTAACACGATTTTGTGACTGTGTTTACTGAGATCTTGATGCATTGCTAGGAATCGAAGGGATCTGCCTTGGCCTGCCATTTAATATGCAGTGTGGTGTGTTCTGCCATAGTTTGCCTGTTAATTCATATTTACCTCATGTTAATTCTGAATGTTAGGGTGCAAGATAGGTATTGTAGATTATTGTACAAAGTCATAAAAGTAGAACAAAGTTTATTTTGTTTGTTTAAAACCATGTGATCTTGAGGCTTTATGCTCCTAGTGGGTAACTGGGAATTCAAACGTTGCCTGCTTTTTGTTTCAAGTTACTGGCCTCTAACCAGATCATAAAAAGAGCCAAAGCGAGAGAGTTGAGAGTTTGGCAATTCCATTGTAAGACTTGTGGGAGTAAATCTTTTTCTAGGGATGGATTCATTATCGAGGATAAAAGGCTTTCAACCTCGTGCTGTGCCCATGAAAAGTTGAAAGCATGTTGGCTACATGACCAATTCTTAGATGCTATCCAGGATATGCACTCCAGTTCCAAGATATATGTACAGGTAATTGAAAGATCTGTTAACTTGTCACTCTTGAAAGAAAAGTGAGGCAAGATTGACCATTGTCATCCATATTATTCAATGTCTTCAGTAACTGCCTTCCTTCTCTGGCAGTCCTTATGACCCGTTGATGATTTGCCTCCTCTCTGGTTTAATGGCTTCTGGCATGGCTGATAAATCCAATGCATGAACTGCAGACTCTGCCACATGCCGGGCAGATGGTGCGTAAGGGTGAGACAGTTGAGGTGTTTGGAGGCTTGCGCACTCTCCAATGTCTCAACTTTGCCTCTGCATGCTCCCGATGATGTCACTCAACGCATTCAGTGCCTTCCTGAATAAACCTTCTCTATTTTGGCTGGTCACAAGCCAAGGACTCTCATGAGTCGTCAAGTATGTTTGATCTCTTCAGGAATGTTTTGAGGACATCTCAAGTGTTTCCGCTGTCCTTCAGGGAGTCTCTATGTGTTGGATTGCACCACTGAGGATGGGTATGGAGTGTCTGCTGCATGCATTTCTAAAAGTATTATAGTGCCGCATTTCAGCTGACTTGCCAGCTGATCAAATGTAGTTCCAAGTGCTATACTACCTCATGGAATAAAAACAATTTTAAAAAGAAAATCTCGCCATAATTAGCCAAGTTGAACAAATTTATCGATCGTTGAGACAAAGTATTATTGTTCTCAGAACGGTAATGTGTTACCTTTCATTTGTAAGTGATGATACTTCAGTAACAATAACTGAAAAGTGACTGCTTGAATTGGGATTATAATTTTCTTTCAGATAATGGCCAACCTTTTCTACATTGCCAACATTCCTGTTTTTTCCTTATACCCTATTCAAGCAGATTTTCAGCCAGGTAATGTTGAAAGATGGATGAAAAACGAAATTTGTTGGATATTTTGGGGGCGGGGGGGGGGGGGTGTACAGTATGATTGCCAACTGGACTAAGGAAAATATTAATTGACTGGCTACAAGTTCAGAACACAAATGTTACGTGGAAACTGGATGGGTGCAATAATTGCAGTGATAACGCTGAATTGTATGGAACCATTTGAATTGAATGGAATATTAGTCACAGCAATCTGGTTGAAATCAGTGGAGGCTGAAAAAAAGAGAGAGATATTCACAGCAGGAAAATGAAGTCGTCCAAATATGGCTAAGCCAATGGAACATGACTTGGTAAAACACTGAACACCCAACTAACTAATCCGCATCCAGAAGAGGATCGTGCATGAGCTTTTGCAACAACTGTACTCTATGTAAACCCTTAAAAAGTCCTACACAGGAACACGCAAAGAGGAACAGATTATACATGTTGATGGAGAGCAGTGTAGGAAGGCAGAAGATCTGTGTTGAAGGGAAGAGTCCTGGTGAACTCAAACAGGAAGATTCCAGTCAAAGACCACTCCCAAACAATCTGTCATCTCAGATTGGCCACCTGAGGGTAACTATGACATAATTGAAATAGCTTTGTTCAAAATTCTGAAAAGAAAGGTGTTGGATTTCATGAGAGGTTGTGTCAATCTTAATTATTGGTCTCCGAACCTTAGTAAGAGATAGAATCGCTTATAGACCGCAAATTGGGCAATATTGTTGATACAGTTTTGCAACAAGGAAAGGTGCCAAGTGAAATGGCACCATCAATTGAGTCACAATTATAGTTACAGGAGTTGAAGCCTCCTGCCAAAATGATTTTGATACTGCATCTCATTAGTCTCTTACATTTTATAACCACAGATTCACAATGACTTCAGCGATATTAGAAAGCACCAAACAGTACACTTGTGAATATTGTTCTGCTAGAGACTCTGTAACTACTTTAAAAAAAAATCAAAAATTCAAAAGTAGAAATGAACACAAAGCTGTAGGTGGACAGATTTCATGCAGTGGATAGTTACCTTTGATGCTGTGAGAAGCATCATAGTGCATTTCTCGAGTATTGCCCGTGCAGCCGCCATCCTCGCCTTCTTCTTTTCATCTTTCAGATCCTATCAAAGTAGAACAAAGCAACTTTTACACACCATTGCCTCAACTTAATTGGCTAGATGCAGCCCCGAGATATCATCATACATTCTGAAAGATACTGATATTCTGATCCTTATTTAATAGCCCTTTCTAAACTTAGAAAAAAGGCTTGAGCAACTTAAAATGCAGTAATTTTATTTGCAATGTTGCCAAAAAATAGGAAAAATCCCCTCTTTTTTTAAAAATTATCCATTCCCATTATGCAACAATCAAGGACTGCAACATTCCCCATCCCCAGATATAACAGAGTGGCTTCCTAGGCCACTCCAGAGGACAATTAAGAGTCAATCATGTTGTGGAACAAGAGTCACATACAGGTCAAACTGGACAAGGGCATTGGGTGTCCTTCCCTTAAAGGGTATCGGTGATCAAGCTGGGGTTCCACAGCAATCCAACAAATCATTGTCACTCTTTTTTTTAAAAGAAGCACCTTTTGTTCCCAGTGTGTTATAACCTAAATTCAAATTCTCAAAGTACTGTGGGAGCAGCTGAATTCATGCTACTGTATTAACAGCACAGATATCTAGCATATTAGCCCAGTGACAGAACCATTACATGACCACACCCTTTACTGCACTGTTAGAACATAGAACAGTACAGCACAGAACAGGCCCTTCGGCCCACGATGTTGTGCCGAGCTTTATCTGAAACCAAGATCAAGCTATCCCACTCCCTATCATCCTGGTGTGCTCCATGTGCCTATCCAATAACCGCTTAAATGTTCCTAAAGTGTCTGACTCCACTATCACTGCAGGCAGTCCATTCCACACCCCAACCACTCTCTGCGTAAAGAACCTACCTCTGATACCCTTCCTATATCTCCCACCATGAACCCTATAGTTATGCCCCCTTGTAATAGCTCCATCCACCCGAGGAATTAGTCTTTGAACGTTCACTCTATCTATCCCCTTCATCATTTTATAAACCTCTATTAAGTCTCCCCTCAGCCTCCTCCGCTCCAGAGAGAACAGCCCTAGCTCCCTCAACCTTTCCTCATAAGACCTACCCTCCAAACCAGGCAGCATCCTGGTAAATCTCCTCTGCACTCTTTCCAGCGCTTTCACATCCTTCTTATAGTGAGGTGACCAGAACTGCACACAATATTCCAAATGTGGTCTCACCAAGGTCCTGTACAGTTGCAGCATAACCCCACGGCTCTTAAACTCCAACCCCCTGTTAATAAAAGCTAACACACTATAGGTCTTCTTCACAGCTCTACCCACTTGAGTGGTAACCTTTAGAGATCTGTGGATATGGACCCCAAGATCTCTCTGTTCCTCCACAGTCTTCAGAACCCTACCTTTGACCCTGTAATCCACATTTAAATTAGTCCTACCAAAATGAATCACCTCACATTTATCAGGGTTAAACTCCATTTGCCATTTTTCAGCCCAGCTTTGCATCCTATGTCTCTTTGCAGCCTACAACAGCCCTCCACCTCATCCACTACTCCACCAATCTTGGTGTCATCAGCAAATTTACTGATCCACCCTTCAGCCCCCTCCTCTAAGTCATTAATAAAAATCACAAAGAGCAGAGGACCAAGCAATGTCCTCTGCTCTTCAAAACACATTTCTCTTTTGTACTTCACTGAGTGAACTGTAGCCTTTCATTGGCATTAATGGGCAATAGCACTATAATTGTTTGATAGGTACTCATATTGATTTTAGATCATTATTTTCAGCTTAATGCTATTCTCAATGTGAAAATGGTTTGCCAATAGATCCATTAATAAAGCAAGTTCTTTGTAATTGTGGAAGAATACAAGCAAGTTTATTTCAGTTCGCATAAAGAAATTCCAAGTTTCAAAGCAGATGGAAGTATTCAAGGAGATTTGAAATAAGGAGAAGTAAACCAAGACTGCAATTAGTATTCGGTGTGTATTGTGTGGCTGCTTTACCTTCACCAGTTTTCCTCCAATTTATTTTTCTCTCATTTTGACATCCTTGCTGGGGTTAAGATTGCACAGCCAACCTAGATGTAAGCATTGGAATTGATCTATCTAAACATAGAAACCTCACAGCTTAATCTCATCAACATGTATGTGTGCACGCACACACACGCATACAGATTCCCAGCAAGGTTACAAGTTAATTTTCCCCTTCTAACCCAGGGGCACTGAAACCATTTGTGGCTTTTCTGCTTCTGCCCTGGCTGAGATAAGCTAAATCAGCAGGGAGCAAGGATCAAACCTGGGAAATTATTGCATATAACTCAGGTACACACTGGGATTAACTCACTTTATTATTTCAAGTACCTTTTTTTCTGGTTATAGATTGAACAAAACCACAGACTCCGGTGATGAATGGATGCTTAATGACTTATAAGAATCACTCTGGTCTAAATTCAAATGCAGCCAATTAAAATTAATTATCTCACCAAATAACACATCAAGAATGATTCCACTTTAAGTATGGTGTTTGAACATTTATTCCTATTAATCCAGTGGTGCACAAAAGGGAGAGCAGTTCAAATTCATGCCAGGATGTAGCAAAACCTTGAAGTGTGCTGGAAGCAACTGCTTTTTCAATGTCAGAGTCTGTGTGGTCTCACTGAAGCTCAGCAGCCAAATTGCAGTGAAATTAACGGTGGTTATAAAAATTGTATGGAAACTCCATGTAGAACTTGTCCCATGAAGTACAAAACAGACTGACCATGGAAATCAAAAGATCACAGCTACATTATGAGCTGCCATGGGGCACATTTAATATTAAATTTACAATTTTAGCTAACACAGCAGTGGCGGGTAAAGGTGGAGATAACATCTGAGAGCAATACCAAGGTGCACAGAACACAGAGGTAGACAGCACTAGAAAAAGGAATACTGTGTTAATAGGTGGGGTGAGAGTAAGGGAGAAAGTAAAATCTAAGTTAGGGTTACTGAGCATGTATGTGAATGCATGGAGAGTGGTAAATTAAGAGTGTTTTATCGTTGCAGGTTGCCACGTGAAAAAAGCTATGATGTGGAAAGTGCAGAGACCTGGTTCAAAGTAGTATGTGACTGGATGTTAAATATTCCTGGATACAAGGTGTTCAGGAAAGATAGGAAAGGAAGAAAATGGGAGGGCTGTTTGTATTAATTGAGACCATCGCAGTACTGGGGAAAGAGAATATCCCAGAGGGTACAAGTATGGAATCTATTTAGCTAGATCTATAGAACAAAAAAATGTACATTGCTTAGTGGAGTCTGGAGGCCACCATCTAGTGGGAAGGATGTAGAGGACAAACTTGCAAGGAAATTACAGAGGCCCAATAATTATAGAGTAGTAATGAGGGACTGTAATTATTCAAATACAGACATGGACAATGGTACTGCTAAGAGGAGTGATGGGGGAAAGAATTCCGAGTGTTTGTGCAGGACAATTTTCTATAGCAGTATGTTTCCAGTTCAATGAGAAAGAAGGCACCAATCTTTGGAAATGAGGAGGACCAAATGCAAAGGAAAATTTAAGGGGCAGTGATCGTTGCACCATAAAATTTAGATTGAGCATGGAATAGGATAAAGAACAGAGCAACAACAATGGGGGGAAAGCCAATTTTATGGGGTAAGAACAGATCTGAGCCAAATAAATTAGAGTCAAAGGTTGGCAGTAAAACAAAAACAGAAGAATGGGCTACCTTCAAAGAAGAGATAGTGCTGGCCCGGTCAAGGGAGAGATCAAAGTTTCTGTCAAAAGGGAAAGATAAGGCAAACAAATTCAGAGCTCCATGGATGACAAAAGCGATAGAACTTCATATAAAGGAAGAAAAAGTGTGCTCATGGCAGGTGTCAAGTAGAAAATACATTAAGAAGCAGGCTGAATATAGAAGGTTCAGAGTGGGGGGTTAACAAAAGAGAAGCAAAGACGGAATATGAAAAGTGGCTGCCAGCCAACATAAATGGGAATACCAAAGTTCCGTGGCATAGAAACAGTAAAAGGAAGAGCTAGAAGGCTTAGCTAAGGCATTGAAGGAATACATTTGTCTTTACCAAGGAAGAAGATGCAATCCAGGCCATGGTGAAAGAGGAGGTAATTCATTAGAGGGCTTGAAAATTGATAAAGACGTATTGGATAGGCTGTTGTTCTTAAAGTGGATAAGGACTGGATAAGATGCATCGAAAGATACGGAGGAAAGTTAGAGTGGAAATTGCAGTGGCATGGGCCATTATTTGTCAGTCATCCTTAAACTCAAAGGTGGAGATTTACAAACATTACACACTTGTTCAAGAAAGGGTGTAAAGATAAGCCTAGAAACTACAAAAGTCAGTCAGTCAGGTTAACTGTGGTGGAGGGAGAGCTTCTAAAACTTCCAAAATTCAGGACAAAATAATCACTTGGGCAAATGCGAGTTCATTAAGAAAAATCAGCATGGATTTCTTAAGGGAAAATCATGTTTAACTAGCTTGGAGTTTTCTGAAAAGATAACAGAGGTTTGGTGAAGGCAATGCTGTTGATGTATCATAAATGGACTTCCAAAAGGCAACTGATACAGTATAGCACAACAGGCTTGTCAGTAAAGTTATAGCTCTTGGGATTAAAGGGACAGTCGAAACATGGTCCTCGGGTTGAAGTTCTGAACTGGAAAAAGGCCAAATTTGATGAAATGAGAAGGGATCTGGGAAGTGTAGATTGGCACAGGCTGTTCTCTGGTAAGGATGTAAATGGAAAGTGGGAGGCCTTCAAAGGAGAAATTTTGAGAGTGCAGAGTTTGTATGTTCCTGTCAGGATTAAAGGCAAAGTAAATAGGAATAAGGAACCTTGGTTCTCGAGGGAGATTGTAACACTGATTAAGAGGAAGAGAGAGTTGTATGAAATGTACAGGCAGCAAGGAACACATCAGATGCTCGAGGAGTATAAAAAGTGCAAGAAGCTACTTAAGAGGGAAATCAGGAGGGCTAAAAGAAGACATGAGGTTGCTTTGGCAGACAGAGTGAAGGAAAATCCAAAGAGCTTCTATAGGTGTGTTAGGAGCAAAAGGATAGTGAGGGATAAAATTGGTCCTCTTGAAGACCAGAGTGGTACACTGTGTATGGAACCAAAAGAGATGGGGGAGATACTAAATGGTTTTTTTGCATCTGTATTTACTGAGGAAACGGGCATGGAGTCTACGGAAATAGGGCAAACTGGTAGGGAGGCCATGGAACCTTTACAGATTAAAGGGGAGGAGGTGCTCGCTGTCTTGAGGCAAATCAGAGTGGATAAATCCCCAGGACCGGACAGGGTATTCCCACGGACCTTGAGGGAAGCTAGTGTTGAACTTGCAGGGGCCCTGGCAGACATATTTAAAATGTCAGTATTCACGGGGGAGGTGCCGGATGATTGGAGGGTGGCTCATGTTGTTCCGTTGTTTAAAAAAGGTTCCAAAAGAAATCCGGGAAATTATCGGCCAGTAAGTTTGACGTCAGTGGTGGGCAAGTTATTGGAAGGTGTGATAAGGGATAGGATCTACAAATATTTGGATAGACAGGGACTTATTAGGGAGAGTCAACATGGCTTTGTGCGTGGTAGGTCATGTTTGACCAATCTATTAGAGTTTTTCGAGGAGGTTACCAGGAAAGTGGATGAAGGGAAGGCGGTGGATGTTGTCTACCTGGATTTCAGCAAGGCCTTTGACAAGGTCCCTCATGGGAGGTTAGTTAGGAAGGTTCAGTCGCTGGGTATACATGGGGAGGTAGTAAATTGGATAAGACACTGGCTCAATGGAAGAAGCCAGAGAGTGGCTGTGGAGGATTGCTTCTCTGAGTGGAGGCCTGTGACTAGTGGTGTGCCGCAGGGATCGGTGTTGGGTCCATTGTTGTTTGTCATCTATATCAATGATCTGGATGATAATGTGGTCAATTGGATCAGCAAGTTTGCTGATGATACAAAGATTGGAGGTGTAGTGGACAGTGAGGAAGGTTTTCAAAGCTTGCAGAGGGATTTGGACCAACTAGAAAAATGGGCTGGAAAATGGCAAATGGAATTTAACGCAGACAAGTGTGAGATATTGCACTTTGGAAGGACAAACCAAAGAAGAACGTACAGGGTCAATGGTAGGACTCTGAAGAGTGCAGTTGGACAGAGGGATCTGGGAATACAGGTACAGAGTTCCCTAAAAGTGACGTCACAGGTGGATAGGGTCGTAAAGAGTGCCTTTGGTACATTGGCCTTTATAAATCGGAGTATCGAGTATAAAAGTTGGAGTGTTATGGTAAGGTTACATAAGGCATTGGTGAGGCCGAATTTGGAGTATTGTGTACAGTTTTGGTCACCTAGTTACAGGAAGGATGTAAATAAGATTGAAAGAGAGCAGAGAAGGTTCACAAGGATGTTGCCGGGACTTGAGAAGCTGAGTTACAGAGAGAGATTGAATAGGTTGGGACTTTATTCCCTGGAGCGTAGAAGATTGAGGGGAGATTTGATAGAGGTGTATAAGATTTTGATGGGTATAGATAGAGTGAATGCGGGCAGGCTTTTTCCGCTGAGGCTAGGGGAGAAAAAAACCAGGGGGCATGGGTTAAGGGTGAAAGGAGAAAAGTTTAAAGGGAATATTAGGGGGGGCTTCTTCACGCAGAGAGTGGTGGGAGTGTGGAATGAGCTGCCGGATAAAGTGGTAACATTTAAGAAAAAGTTGGACGGGTTGATGGATGAGAGGGGTGTGGAGGGATATGGTCCAAGTGCAGGTCAGTGGGACTAGGCATAAAATGGTTCGGCACAGACAAGAAGGGCCAAAAGGCCTGTTTCTGAGCTGTAATTTTCTATGGTTCTATGGATACAAAATTGAGTGACAGGAAACAGCGAGTAATGGTTAAGGAATGTTTTTTGGGCTTGAGGAAGGTGTGTGTAGTGGAGTTCCCCAGGATCAGTTTTCCTTGCTTTCCCGATATATCTTAAATGACTTTGGTGTACAGGGCACAATTTGGATATCTAAAGCTTGGAAACATTGCCAACCGTGAGGAGGATAGTGTAGACCTTCAAAACAACAATTGGGCAAAATGGGTGGACAGGTGGTAGATGAAATTCAGTGCCGTGAAATGTGAAGTCATTCATTTTGATACATATATGCGCTAAGTGGCAGGGAAGATCAAGAAAGCAGTTAATAAAGCAGACATCATTATCTTAGGCTTTATCAAAACGATGTGGAGATGCCGGCGTTGGACTGGGATAAACACAGTAAGGAATCTAACACCACCAGGTTAAAGTCCAACAGGTTTATTTGGTAGCAAACACCACTAGCTTTCGGAGTGCTGCTCCTTCATCAGGTGAGTGGGAGCGGAACTCCCATTCCCACTCCACTCCACTCCCACTCACCTGACAAAGGAGCAGCGCTCCGAAAGCTAGTGGCGTTTGCTACCAAATAAACCTCTTGGACTTCAACCTGGTGTTGTTAGACTCCTTACTGTGTTTATCAAAACGGACAGCGTACAAGAGCAAGGAGGTTATACGTTGAACTTGTAAAAGACATCAGTTTAGCCTCAGCCAGAGTATTGCGCCCATTTCTGAATGGCTCATTTTAGAAAGATGTGAAGGCATTGGAAAGATTCACGAGAATTGTTCCAGGGATGAGAAATTTAAATTAAGGTAAATTGGAGAAGTTGGGACTGTTCTCCTTGGGGAAAAGGCAGCTGAGTAGAGATCTGATAGAGGTATTCAAAATCATGAAGGGTCTGGAGCAAATAGATAGTGAGATACTGTTCCCACTCATGAAAGGATCAAGAATGATGGGGCACAAATTAAAATAATTGGCAAAAGAAGCAAAAGCAATATTAGCAAAAAAAAACCTTTTTCATGCAGTGATTGCTGGAGGTCTGGAATGCATTGGAGGAGTGCAGTGGAGGCAGGTTCAATCGAAGAATTCAAAAAGGAATTAGGCAGTTATCTGAAAAGGAAGGATGGGCAGATTTCCAGGGAGAAGGCAGGAGAATGGCATTAGATGAATTGTTCATTTGGAAAACCGGTGCAGACACATTGGATTGTTTAGCTTTCTTTCACTCTGTTGCAATTCTGTGGTACATGATTTTCAAATTTTTTTAGCCTAGACTAAAAGGCTAAAATGAACTTAGAACTTAAAATGAACGAAGTATTATCGAGTATAATTAAAATTTTCTTGACAAAAAACAGAAGCTGTCAAAATATTGATGAGGAAACTTCAAATAAGATTAAATTTGCAGCTCAGTATGTGGTCTTACAACTGTTATATAAAGGTCATATCTGCATTCAAAAACAGTGGAATAAAATGGTAAGACTGATTGAATCGTGGATATGTCCAAGATAACACACATTCATACTGAAAACATAAAACAAATACATTATTAGTTAACGTGAGAAAGGATGCAGGTCTAATTATTGTCCATTCAATAAACATTGTGCGAAAGGTTTCAATAAGGTTTCACAAGCAGAAGATGCATCACAGAAGTATTCGGCAAATTTAAAAGCACCATTATCAATAGAACAGCGTGTAGAAATTTGGATACTGTTATCTTCAAAAAGACATTTATGTATTCAAAGGAGTGGGAGAAAAATGAAAAAGAAAACGTACTTCTAGCGCTGTCTTGAACTGCTTTTCGTTTGAGGAAACAAATTTAAAAGATAGGTCTTTAAAATGATGAAAATATGGACGGAAGGTTATTTAATGTTGACCGACTGTAGAACTGAAAGGCACAAATACAAAAATGAGCCAGCTTTAAAGAACAGACATGCTAAAATGGTTATTTGTTCCCACACAGCAAGCAGCTCTGATTGTGTTTATTTTGAAAGTGAGTCAAGTACATTTGAATTCAACTGTTAACGGTTTAGTGATGCAAGATAAAACACCAGAGATTCTAGAGGTTTTCTAGATTTCGTTAAATTCAAGAAAACAGTTTCACAGAATTTTAGCTCAGCAGATAATATAGCTATTATTCTAACTCAGGAGGTTAACAAAGTTGAGGAGTCTACAATGGTTTGGAAGAATAAGGTATAAGAGCTACATTGCAATTTATAGTCCATCATTAGATCAGATCCCATTAGATTAGATGCAGTTCTCATCAAGTAAAGCTTGTTAAATGTTAAGAGATATCAAATTTAGATGCATGCCCAACAGGCACTTGACCTTTCAATTGATCAAAAGGTGTCTTAAATTGGACAATTTAACAATAAAAAAATCAATACTTAACAAAATAAACAAATATTTGAATCACTACTTGACTTTGAAAGCATTTTTATTCAAAACTTCTCTTTTGTTAACTTTTAATCAAATTGCCTGTTAGATTTGTCTTTGAACAGTTGTGCATCAATTAGAAAAAGGAAGGAACTGGACTCGCAGCTTAAAATATTTAAAAATAAATATCAAAATAATTTTAAGTAAACTAAAATGCATTACAGTTCATTTTATTTCCTGGTGTGACAAAGTCAAGCAATTTTATACGGCGTGCATTAAGAGAAAATAAAAATAGGTGAGAGTAATGATGTACTGGTATTGAGACAGGGGGTTCACACTCAATTATTAATTGCTGTCATAGAGCGTTTTGTAGATGAGGAGTAGAGCATAGACTTGACTTTACCACAGCATGGCAGGGTGGGATGTGGTGGAGAGACAGGCATGAAGGCATGGGCGGAACCAAAGGAAGATTTTCTTTTTGCTTATTCATGGTGTGTGGTCGTCTCTGGCTAGGCTGCTATTTATTACCCATCACTAATTGCCTTGAGCAGGTAATTGGGAATGATCTTCGTGAACCACTCTGTGGTGAAGGTGCCTCCACAGTGCTGTTAGAAAGTCATCCTCCTAATACTCTCCTGCATTTCATTTTACCCTTCAGGTCTTGTGAACAGGTTGTTTACAAATGATAAGACGACAGGCATGCACTCCACCTTCTCCCGTCGGGAGAAAGATACACAAGTCTGAGGTCACCGTACCAACTGACTCAAGAGCAGCTGCTTTGTTGCTGCCATCAGACTTTTGAATGGACCTACCTTATATGAAGTTGATCTTTCTCCACACCCTGGCTGTGACTGTAACACTATATTCTGCACCCTCTCCTTTCCTACTCCCCTATGCACTCTATGAACGGTATGCTTTGTCCGTATAGCATGCAAGAAACAATACTTTTCACTGTATCCCAAAACATGTGACAATAATAAATCAAATCAAATGGAACAAACAAGAAAGAAGGAAATAAAAACAAAAGCTGCTGGATGCACTCAGCAGAGGAACAGAGTTAACATTACTGGTCTAAACGGCCCTTCCACAGAACTGAAAAAAGATAGAAATGTAAAGAATTATATAGTTAGAAAGACAGTAAACTTCCCCCCACATTTGTTGTTAGTTGTTTTTCAGCTCCCTGGCCCCGCCCCAACACAACCCACCCGTCCCCCACATGGCCACCTGTCTCTTGCTGTTCAGTGGCTCCCATTAACACATTCTGCTGTCTTACTCTTTGCCACTATTAGCACTCTTCATCCCTTAATGGTACCAATAACACTCTCCTTGTCAAAATTGGTCAATTTCTCCTTTGCCCGAATCTATCCCTTTTCTATTCTGCCTCATCTCTCCACCCCTTTCCAAATAATTCTTTACATTTCTACTTTTTTCAGTTCTGTGGAAGACTCATATATACCCAAGATGTTAACTCTCTCTCTCTCCACAGATGCTGCCAGACCGGAGTTTATCCAACATTTTCTGTTTTCATTCCAGATTTCCAGCATCCACTGTATTTTGCTTTTATTACAAAAGGAGGAAATTAGTCTTTTTTAAACATAGAATCCAACTTAAAGAGAAAATCACAACTACTTTGGAACTGGTTTACTGAAATACAATATTCATTACACCAATGGGTTCATCTTTAATCCTTAATATGTTTTTAAGCATAGCAAAACAAGTACACCTTCCATATTTTTGAACAACAACAAACCAAATTCGGGATATCAATTTTCATGATCATTACAAGCCAACAAATAAATTACTCTACATTGACCAACTAACACAGCAATATAAAATAGCTACATGGCTATGTGCCTTTCCACTCACAACAGAATGTTACGCTGGTTAAATTTATTCCATTTGCTTTGTTTTTTTATTTCCTGTTTTTTCAATAATACCCCGAGGAGCAATTTTACAAAGTATTATTGGAAAACATGTAGTCAAGCAGCATACTTCACAACCCAATTCAGAGCTGAATGGGTAAATTAATCAATCTGAAGAGTTACAAACAGGACTTTAATTTCCTTTACCTCGACAGAGGTGCAGCCAGTTATGAATGACAGTTACTTTCTGAAGATGCCAAATCAATCATCTCACAATTTCACAAAATAAATCAGTATCAATACGTTGACAGCCTTCTAATGCACATTCATCAATTACTTCAACTGTCCTGGCTTAATAATGGGTGTTTATACTCGTACATAATTCATGATACTGTATTATTGTACAAGTAACCTTGGTTCACAAGCATTTTACTTTAAATCTTTTGTCTATTTTATCATTTTTCTCTCTGTAATAATTGCTCAGGCCGTTGCTATGCAACGTGTATATTTATAACTTGTTAAATGAGAATTATAAATACAAACGTGAAGCAGGAAATATAAACACGAGAATGCAGGAAAGAAAAATTGCCAGCATTGTCGTATCATCCAAGGTCTGCTCCACAATCTAATGTGGCTGCATCTTTTCCAATTTCCTCCCCATTACACTTTCCTCCACTCTCCCTGAATCAGTGATCAGTCTAATTAGGTTTTCAATGCTTTCGCAAAGTTAGAAGCTTGCCTCATTTTTTTTTAATAGTCATACCCACATTTTGCTCTTGAATTACAATGCACAGCTATCTTTTTCATACGAGACCAATGATACCAGATGCTCACTGCATTGCTGCACTTGTGATGTCAAATGCATATGAATCTAAAGTCAACTCACCCAAACACAATGCAAGCCGTTGCTGCAAAGATTCTTGAATATATTCCCCAATTCAACTGCTGGAGGTTGCTTTATACAGACGCATTGGTTTCTAGCTGCTGGTCAAAATGCTCACTTCATATCATAGAATCCACAGCGCAGAAGGAGGCCACTTGGCCCATCAAGCCTGTACCAACAACGATCTTACCCAGGTCCTATCCCCGTAAACCCACATATTTACCCTCCTAACTCCCCCCCAACACTAAGGGGCAATTTATCATGGCCAATCAACCTGACCCGCACATCTTTGGACTGTGGGAGGAAACCGGAGCACCCGGAGGAAACACACGCAGACACTGGGAGAATGTGCAAACTCCATACAGACAGTGACCAAGGCTGAAATTGAACCCTGGGTCCCCGGTGCTGTGAGGCAGCAGTGTTAATCACTATGCCACCATGCCTATAACCCAATGAGTATTGTTCATTCCTATTAGATAGATATATATTTTTAAAATATACACACACGTATTACTTGACCAGTATATCTCCAAAGAGCAAGTCTTGTGCAAATCAGAACTATTTTGGGGTATAGTGAGTGAGTTCTATAATGGAAAAATGATCAGAATTAACTGAAGCACGAATCAAGATCTGATTGTTCAGTTAGCATGAGTTCTCAAATGCCAGCATAGACACAAGCAGATGAATCCAGATATATTTAAGAGGAAGTTAGTTAAGCGTATGAAGGAGAAAGGATCGGAATCATATTCTAATAAAGTGAGATGAAGTAAACAGATTGGGTGAAAATTCACATGCAGCATAAACAGGCACAGGTGGCCTGATTTTGTGTTGTAAATTCTATGTAATCATTACAGTTGTCGGTAGGTTGTTTGAAGCAATTCAAAGTTATTTAAATAAAACTTTCACCCATCTTTTCAATTTCCAACTTACAAACTAAGTTCAGGCTTATTGTGGGTCAGAAGATCTATAGCAACCTAACATAATTGCATTCAACATTCCAATATTTCATAGCATTATTTCATCCCCCACACCCTGCACAGATCACTCTGATTCACTCACAACCTCAAAGTTTGTTCATGCAGTGTGCGTCTACCTTTTACTGCACTGCACTGACTGCTGCTCCGACTCCGTGCAGTGATTCCTCAGGCAAGTCCAGTGGGAAGGCAAGGCAGGGGTGTTGCTGGAAGGCAAAGGCTTGGCTGGAGGGGTTGGGGATTGCTAAACAAGACAGAGGCAAGGAAGGGATTGGAAGGCAAAGACTTGACTGTGGTGGTGGGGACGGGGGACGGGGGGAATGTAGGGTGGGCATACACACCCTGACTGGGGAGGGGTGGGGGCATGGATAATGGCCAGGAACGGGTGCACAGAGACACACGACTGGTGAGTTGGGGTGCAGAGAAAGAGTGGTGGGCAGGCAGGGGGAGCAGGAGAGGAAATGTTAGTCAGGGCCAGAAAGTATAGACTGGGCCAAGTGAGGGGAGGCATCTGCAGCCTGTGGATGGGAACAGGCAATTGGGAACAACTTGATGGTCTGGAGGTAGGTTCTCAGTATGTCACTATGCATAGGGCCTCCAGATGGGAAGACGCAAACTCTACATGGGACATTGGGACATCAACAGCAAACGGTTCCGGGGGGGGTCAGGGATATTAACAACAATCACAATGGGATACAGGATTAGAAGGGGAGGAAGGAGAGTGATCAGATGCACTCCTTGAGAGAACACTATTGTCATGCTGAAGATGCATATCAGATGTCTGGGCCAGTCTGGTAGTACCCTCCCCAGGGGTCTCCCACATCGACATGGCTTGTTGTGCTCTACACAACTTGGCACCACAAAGGAGAGATGACTTGCCAGATTGCAAGCTGGAGGAGCTGCAGGTCTCTGCCCATGAGGATGATGCTGAGAGGACTGAGCTCAATGAGGGCTAAGAAGCTGGGCTCCAGAGGAGGTGGCCATAGCATAGACCAGATGCGGCAGACGTGCCTGTGAGATGCTTATAGCCACAAGGTTCTTGAATGATGATGACTAGCTCATATCTATCTCTTTCACTTCGACATTAACACCTTTGTTGCTTTCCTCAGCTTCTCAATGAAGGACAACAATTGAAGAATTGGTTATAATCTTGCCTCATCCTTGGAATGCTAGGAACTTCTGGAGCATGTGGCCATTCTGTTGTGTGATTGTAACTCCAAAGTAGTCATGGTGGAGTCTCTTTGTGCGTCGCACCAACATTTCACTGCCTATGGCAATCTTCAAGAGACAGGAGCAGCAATGCCAGCCTCTGTGCACTTGTGGCCGTATGCTGAAGGCGCCTCAAGGACAGCAATCATCACTCACTCATTCTCATTTTGATGTCTGAGGTCTAATCTGAATGTGGACTGTGACATCTCTCCACCGACAATCCCTCATGCAAGATTGATGATCAGGTCTCGTCATCATACGGAGTCCACAGCATGAGGTCATTCTTTAGGATGCAGGTGATCTGTCAGTCTCAGTGATGGAGGCGAGCCTGAGAGTCTGGTCACCTTTGTGTGCAAGGGAGATTCAGCAGCAGCATTGCCTGATCAATGACAATCACTCATAACTATGCCTTAGCCTGGACTAGCCCAACTTCCCGGGCAAACCTAGACTCTGCATTTTCAGGCCCGCATTTGCAGACACTGCATTTCAGCATTAATTACTTAATTCGTTGACAATAAAGAGCACATTTCAGACATTGTGGATCTTCGCTCTAATCCACCTGGAGCCTTTACATTTTCAGAGGGCAGTTACACTGACGGCAATCTTATGATCAGATAACCATTTCACTTACCCATTGGAGAGTTCTCTCAGGGATTTGTGTAAGCCACGCTCGCCAGGTCTTCAGGTCCAGACCAGCATCTGGGGCCTTGACCAAATACACCTTTGATTTTGCATCGTCATTGTCCTCAAGCAAGCATTTACGGAGTGTTAGCTCTGCATTATGCAGGTGGGCAAATGGGGACAACTGTAGAGCTGATGTCTAGCTGTAAATGTGGACATGACATAACACTGCAGGCTGCCAGGTACGCATAAGATCCCTGAATATCAAGACATAAGACATAGGAGCAGAACTAGGCCACTCGGCCCATCAAGTCTGCTCCGCCATTCAATCATAGCTGATATTTTTCTCATCCACATCCTCCTGCCTTTTCCCCATAACCCCTAATCCCCTTATTAATCAAGAACCTATCTATCTCTGCCTTAAAGACACTCAATGACCTGGCCTCCACAGCCTTCAGCGGCAAAGAGTTCCACAGATTCACCATTCTCTGGCTGAAGAAATTCCTCCTCATCTCTGTTTTAAAGGATCATCCCTTTAGCCTGAGGTTGTGCCCTCTGGTTCTAGTTTTTCCTACTAGTGGAAACATCCTCTCCACGTCCACTCTATCCAAGCCTCGCAGTATCCTGCAAGTTTCAATAAGATTCCCCCCTCATCCTTCTAAACTCCAACGAGTACAGACTCAGAGTCCTCAACCGTTCCTCATATGACAATCTCTTCATTCCAGGGATCATTCTTGTGAACCTCCTCTGGACCCTTATTGGTAGATATGTAACCCACACTGAAACGTTATGGCCATTTCATGGGTGTCAATGAAGGAGGTAGCGAATGAGATTGCATCCAATGTGGCTCAACATTAAAACCAAACGGTTCACATTGACTATTCTTCAGTACAGAAGCATTGGGTGACTGAATCAGACTGCAACATCTATAGTCATGAGGCCACATGACAATGACTCTCAGATGCAAGTCTCAGATATGCATTATCCAGCCACCATGTTGCTGGAGCCAGAGGTTTAGCTCAGGTTCCTGCTGTGCACAGAAATACAACATGCTGTAGTGAGGTGGTGCAAGACACCATAGACCTGATGCGCACAATGGGAGATATGTAAGGAGGGGCGGCATCTGTATGGCTTTGGAACATTGCCTTAGATAGAAGAGCAAATCACTAGGTAAGAAATTCAAAGGAACAAAATATATTTACACATCTACATAGTATGTACAGTATGTGATCAGCCCTGCCACTTCTGTACTCTCAAAACATCTTCATTTTTCTTACCCTACCACTATATCCAGGTGCATCCCTTATCACCTACAGCAAAGGTGGAGGCAGCCTGCTGTCTGCTATACCCTGTTGTCTGTGGTGACATTGGTAATCACCTTCTGGAGGGCCCTGGCTTGCTTTGGGGAAGATGAACTCTCCTCGACCTAAGGAGTTGGAATTGTTAGGGTAACAGGCAGAGGAAACCTAAAGCAGCTGGAGAGTCCCAGGTGGACGGCCCCAGGGTGTCTGACTGATGCCCCTCTTCCCCACAAGTGCACGAGAGCACCTCCCTCACACATCGAGAAGGGGCTGCCGGCAGGAGATTAAGCTGCCCCATACCCCTCTCATCAGCCATTGTTGGTAAGCTCTCATGGCTGAGGCAATGGTGAGCATGCCCTCACGCACAAACTGCTGGACCAAGGTCTCCATAGCACCACCCTTCCAATGGTGACCTCGGTGCATTGGCATGTTGGTGCCGAGATATCAGAGTGCGAATGGATTGCTCCATCCTAATCTGCTGATGGCCTCTGACAAACCTGCCTGATGAGTCTCTGTCTGTCATTGGAGTTTCAATATCTTTCGAAGAGCCAAGTCCAGAGCTTCATCATTAGACTCAGCAGGAGTCTGGCCTCCAGCAGTCGAAGCGCCAGCGATCTTAGTTGTTACTGCCTCTGCCTGCTGTGGGACAATCTGTGTTGCGCTCACCAGATGGCGACCCCGAGCTTGCTCTAAGACTAGGTCCCACCAAAGTGTGTCTCTGCACTGATGGAGGGCAAGGGTGAATGCCATGATGGTTTTACATCTTGTTGGCCCTGCAAACCCCCGCCTGTGGTGGTCTGGGGCTGAAAGGTTGGCTCAAAGTGTCAATCCTCCTTTTCATGCTGCTCCCTGCAATAGGGAGGAGAGAAAAGTAGTGATTGGCTGGATAGTCACCTACATTAAAGAGCAGGCACAATCTAGGCGGGTGGGTGAAGACTAGTTGATGGGGCCTCATTAGTTTATCTGGGATGTCGAGCTCAGCTTGGATTTGCAGGCACAGTCCCTGTCCCCACCACCCAGCATTAATGGCTGCTTTTCAAAAGGGGCGAGTGGCCTGACCTCCAGAAACACCATCCAGTCTGGGAGCTCTCCCTCTTGCTGTGGTCAAGCTTTTCCTTCATAATGACAGGCGGACAGACTGCGAGCAGGATGGGCACTAAAACAGATGATAAGCTTGCTTCACTTCAGCGTGTGCTGAACGTAAAACACAACTGGTGGAATGTGTGACAAGAGACAAAGACGTAAATGTGGGTGAGAGAGAATCAGTGATACTATCTCTTGTGCAGGTAGTGTGTGAAATCCCTGTAGACTATAAAGCTCTGAATGCTGATGGCCTTGTGAATGAGAGAGTTGAGATTGAAGAGAAGTTTCACTTAGTCTGGTGTAGCGAATGAGATCATCCGTCCTCTTCCTGCACTGGATCTGCAGGGCACTGGCACTGACAACTTCAGCACAAGCCTTGGTCATGAAGTCGGTGGACCTCCAGCTCCCACCATGGGGTTAGGGATCATCTGCTGTTCCCCAACATTCCAGAGGAATGCCACCAGTCCCTTGTATTCGGAACTTGGGTGCACAGGTTTGTCTCTTCTCAAGGCCAATATTTGTCACGACAAGTCCTGGGCTGCAGAGAATGAATGTGAGCATGGGTGCCATTTAATATGGTGTCCAAAAATATGAGCTGATGTGATACAGTGTGTTGCACATTTATGCATACATAATGGGCTAAGCAGCAAGTGATCAGTGCATGGCAATTTGCCACATCGGCTGGCAGGAACCATGCTGGTTTTCCCACTTGTCACCACACAGAGTCCGGAGCAGAAAATTCCATCCAAAGATTTCACGAATCGTACTTGACATTTTAAGAAATAGCAATCCCTCTTGATAGTGTAATTGATATGCACAGTCAGTCTGTGGGTTGGGAACCACTTGATAAATAAGTATAATGTTTCAACAAATAACGGTGGATGCAAGGGAGATGCAAGAAGCATCCTTTATTAATCCTGATCCAATTCTGTCCAGTAGTTAACGCACTGGAATGAACACACTTTACAGTCTCCCACTCTTACAAGGGGAAGGATAAAAATATGCAAGTGGGTGACATTAAGTATCAGATATTTTTAAATATCTGAATGAAATTTATATTGACCTGCGTCATGGTCAGTGAAGCTGGTCTCGCTCTTCAATCGAAAGCGCCCAATTGGTTAACGTGATGCTGCAAGTGAGAACTTAATTGAAAAGACAGGAGGCCCCAACCCCCAAGATAGATTTACAGTGCATTCTATGTGGGCACAAAGGAGAGAAAGACCGAGAGCAGGGAATAGAAGTCACACCCACAGAATGTCAAAACTGACAGAAGATACACCCACAAGTTTTTTTTTAAGCGTCATTTTACAAGGTTTATATGCATGTGAACAGGACTCAAGTCATTTTAATGCAGAGTAGAAATCTGAACTTTTTTTAAAAAAACGTCAGATAAATGAACAGAATTATTTTAAAAGGCCAACTTTAAAGATAACATTTTAAGAAGTCACCAAATAAATGATATCAGAATCATGTTAAATAAAGTTATATAAACATTTTAAAAGTTACAGAAAAATTCAATCTGAAGTAGGTCGATAAATTTGAAGACAGGACACCCATTTTGAAAGTCAAATCATCCTTCCAGGTGCAGGGAGGGAATGCCAGAACTTTCGGGGCTAGGCAACTGAAGGCACAGCCATTATAAGTGGAGCAATTAAAACTGGCGATCTGCAAGAGGCCAGAATGAGAGGAGCACATATCTCCAAGGTTGTGGGGCTGCAGGAGATTATGGAGGGTTGGACAAGGGTATGGAGGGATTTGAGAACAAGGATGAGAATTTTAAAATCGAGACACGGCTTTACTGGGAGTGAGTGTAGGTCAATGAGCACAAAGGTGATCAGGGAATGGGAATTTGGGCACAGGGGTTTTAAATGAGATCGGCCAGCAAGTGCATTGGAATAGAGTGTCAGTGGCAGATGAGCAAAGATGGGGGCAAAGTTGAGCGATGTTACGGAAGTAGATATTTGAAGTCTTCAATTTTTAAAATTCATTTACAACGTTTATTGCGCATCCCTAATTGCCCTTCTGCTGAGCGGCTTGTTAGGTCAATTCAGAGTCAACCACATTGCTGTGGGTCTGGAGTCACTTATAGCCCAGATCAGGTAAGGATGGCAGATTTCCTTCTCTAAAGGACATTAGTGAACCAGATGGGTTTTTACCACAGTCGACAATGGTTTCATGGTCATCGTTAGACTTTTAATTCTAGATTTTTATTGAAATTCAAATTTCGCCACCTGCTGTGGTGCAATTTGATCCGGGTCCCCAGAGCATTAGTCTGGGTCTCTGGATTACTAGTGCAATGACTATGCCACTACCTCCCTTTAATGATGGTATAAATGAGGTTGGATGGTCATCATGGGATTATATGTGACACCACAGTTTTGAACCATAATTTCAGATTGTTAGCAGGAAAGAAGTAGAGTTGGTTGCTGGGGAACAGAGTTTGGAGTGTGGACCAAAAACAATGGCTTCAGTCTTCCAATTTCTGCTCATCAGCTACAGGATGCCAAATAAGCAGTCTGAAAATTTAACACCAGAGGGATCATCGAGCAAGATGGTGATGAGGTAGAGCTGGGGATCATCAGTGTACATGTCAAAACTAACACTGCCATTGGATGATGTTGTCGAATTAGAAGAGAGAGAGGAGGTCAAGGATTGATCCTTGAAGGACACCAGCAGCAACTGCATGGGAACAGAAAGAGAAGACATTGCAAGTGATTCTCTGGCTACAATTAGGCAGGTAAGAATCAAACCATGTGAGAACAATCCCACCCAGCTGGATGGCTGTAGAGAGACATTGGAGAAGGATGATGTGGTCATCTGTGTCAAAGACTGCCCAGCATGTTGAGAAGGGCAAGGAGGGAATGTTTACCTTTTCCAGCTGTGTAGGATATCATTTTTGACTCTGATAAGAGTTGTTATGGTATTGTAGCAGAGACAGAAACTTGATTGAAAGGATTCAAATGGGAATGATTCTGGGATGCGACGACACATTCAGTGAACTCTGAAGCAGCACAGAATGGATTCACACGCTAAAGTGTAGAGTAGGTACCCCTCAAAGCTGTAGGAACTCTCACCCTATAATGACAATGAATATCGGCAACTTTGTCATCATTACCATAGCAAAATCTGGGCCAAGTTGCAACAATTAGCTGTTCCCGTTCCATGTCATGCTCAATGTACTACTTCCAGAAGGTTACCCATTTCAAACCAAGAAATTAGATGTCACAGCACTCATCGTGCAACGGGTCCAGCTGTATGAAACAAGGCGACAAGATATAATTATAAATGAGCAAGGTTATTCAGTTCATTTTGATTTCCTACTTCCAGAGCAGCCCTAACACCAATATAGCAGTTGTTCCATAAATAATTGTATTTGTATTTCACCACTCTAGTCAGAAGATTCTTCCACATGATGAGCACACTTTGTGCAGAATCAGTTCCTCGTGTTTCCCCTGAAAGTTCCCTTCATTCACTTGAACCCAAATCTCCCAGATCTTTTAACACTAGCAATTCAAAACAATATTTCAGGTTAACTTTTTATCTTCATCCTTAATAATTTTACCTCAACAAGATCACTTCTCAAAAGTCTCTTTTTAGAGTCATAGAATCCTACAATGCAGGAGGCGGCCATTTGGCTCATCGAGTCTACACCGACCACAATCCCACTCAGGTCCTATCTCCACAACCCCAAGCATTTACCCTAGCTAGTCCCCCTGACACTAAGGGGCAATTTAGCATGGCCAATCCACCTAAGCTGCACATCTTTGGAATGTGGGAGGAAATCGGAGCACCCGGAGAAAACCCACGTAAACACAGGGAGAACGTGTAAACTCCACACAGACAGTGACCCAAGCCAGGAATCAATTTTATAAATGAAAAGTTTATGTTTTCCTATTTTTCTTATAACACAACCCAGGATTGGGGATCAGTTAAATATCTGAGGGCTGTGCCAGCACTTGTCTCTAGAATTACCTTTCTAATCCTCTCTCCTCTTTAAAACCTTCTTTAAAATCAACTCCTTCTCCCGAGAATTTAATCACACCTTCCAACACATTATTCCATTCAGTGCCCATTAATCGCCTGACTAAGCTTCCAGTGAGGTGGCTTGGATTGGTTTTCTTATGTTAATCCAAGTTGTTAAGCACATGCCTCTGCTCTGTGCTGCTTTCAGTACCCAAGTAGCTGCCCTGTACCTTGGCATCCAAAACTGAAAACAGTACTCAGGGTGTAGTCTGAGTAAAGCATAATACAGTTTAATTATCTACTTTGACTTGTGATCCATGTTTTGACTATGCCTTAAATATCCTATTTGCTTTGTTGATTGATGTTATGCATTGCTGGAAGATGTTTAGCATCGAGCTTACCAGGACTCCATGATCTCTTTCAGCTTATCAAAGCCGAATTCCCTCATCAAAAAGAGGCGAGGGTGACTGCCCTTAACATCAAAGTAGCATGAGTGTCGCATTAAGCTGCCTCAGAAAAACTGCAATCAGTGGGAATCAGGAGGGAAAACTCTCCCTTTCCACTGGTTGGAGTCATACCTAATACAAAGGAAGATGGTTGTGGTTGCTGGACGCCAATTGTCTTAATCCCAGGACAAAGGAGTTCATCAGGGTAGTGTCCTGGGCCAAACCATCTTCAGCTCCTTCATCAATGAACTCCTCCATCATGAGATCAGAAATGGAGATGTTTGCACAATGTTCAGCGCCATTCACAACTCTTAGATACTGAAACAGTTGGTATCCACATGCAGCAAGACCTTACGTGGCAAGGAATATCTGTGCTACACAAGTACCAGGTAATGACCATCTCCAACAAGAGAGTACCTAACTATCGCCCTTGGCATTCAATGACGCTACTACCAGTGAATCCCCCACTATCAGCAGGCTGGGGTTACCACTGACCACAAACTGAGCAGAACCAGCCATATAAAGATGGTCCTATAAGAGCAGATCAGAGGCTAGGAATCCTGTGACAACAAACTTCAATCCTGATTCCCCAAAATCTGTTCACCATTTCCAAAGCAAGTCAACAGTGTGATGGAACTATCCTTATCTCCTGGTTTTTTCCTCATCTACATGCTGCCCCTCAACAACATCATGTGTAAACACAGCATTAGTTTTTACATCGATATTGATGGCTCCAGCACAACCTCTCCTAAGTTCTCCACTGTTGTCAAGTTATCAGACTGAATGCTTAACTTCCAGTACCAGATGAGCAGAAATTTCCTTCAATCAAATGTCGTTAAGATTGAAACCAGTAGCTTCAGTCCATATTACAACGTCCTTTCCCGAATGACCAAATCCATTCCTTTCCCTGGTAACTGAGGCTGAATCAAACTTGATGTCATATTTGATCCTGAAATAAGCCTTTGATCCCATATCCACATCATTACTAAAGACTGCCTATTTCCATAACATTGCCCGACTCCATCCTGCTTTAACTCATTTGTTGCTGAAACCCACCCATGCCTTTCTTCCCATGCCGACGCACTCCTGGGTGGCCCTCCAACTTTCTATAAACTTCAGATCAACCCAAACACTGCTAACCCTTTCCTTACTTGCAGTCACCCATTTCTCCTCCTCTTCTTCTCAACCACCCCTCCCCCCCAGCCTCCTGCCCTCTGCAGCTGTCTTTCTTCCCCCCCCTCCCCCCCGCCCACTCCCTGCCCCCCACCTCCTGCCCTCTCCAGCTGGCTTCCTTCTATTAAAATGTTCCTTAAATCTACCTTTTTTTAAGAACAAGAAATTTGGCCATGTACTCTAACATTACCTTATGTGGTTCAATGTCAGAGTTTGCTTCATAATACTGTAGAGCACTTAGGAGCACGTTATTATGTTAAAGGCACCATATAAATACAAGTTGTTGCTTATCCATAGTGATTTCAGCACTGTTTGAGGAATGCATGTCATTTGATTTTACTTCTCATGTGTGGCACTTTACATTTGTCTGCATTAAGTTCCATCTGCTGTTGTTCCACCTACTTACATACCCTGGTGGAGCAATAACATCTGCATATTGCCCACAACAGCTGCCAACATCTTGTGAACTTGACAAAAAATAATATGCTTTACACTTCTGGCCGTTTCTGTTCTTTTTGGGCTTTTAGCCCAACTCCCAGCTTGTCTTGGCTACCGATAGATTGAAACTTCAGGCTCGGGGCTTGATCCAAGCTCTCTGTTCGCATCAGTCACTTTACAAATTGGGCCTAAGGCCCTGCATGCTGCTCCTCATGGAGATTCCCTGTCACTAGTAGAATATTTACATCAAAAACACCAACTTTCTTCAGAAATTCTCCTTCCTCCCTCCACCCCCAAACCTCCACCAATTGATTTAGGCAGTTTTCATTTTATGATAATTTTAATCAAAGATAGAACTTGTATTTATATAGTATCTTTCATAGCCTCAAAATGCTTTACAGCCAATTAAATTATTTTGAAGCGTTACCACTGTTGTAATGTAGCAATGCCCAATTCGTGGAAACATTTACCTTTGATTACGCAAATAAGTTTAAACAAAATGGCAGCATGGTGGCACAGTAGTTAGCACTGCTGCCTCACAGCGCCAGGGACCCGGGTTCGATTCTCAGCTTGGGTCACTGTCTGTGTGGAGTCTTTACGTTCTCCCTGTGTCTGTGTGGGTTTCCTCCGGGTGCTCCAGTTTCCTCCCACAGACCAAAGATGTGCGGGTAGGTTGATTGGCCATGCTAAATTGACCCTAGTTTCAGGGGGGATTAGCAGGGTCAATATGTGGGGTTACGGGGATAGGGTGGGGTTGTTGTCGGGTGCAGACTTGATGGGCCAATTGGCTTCTTTCTGTACTGTAAGGATTCTGTGATTCTATGAGAATGTTGACACAGCAAGATCCCACAAACAGCCATGTGACGATGGCTCAATTACTTCGGTGACGTTGGTTGCAAGACAAATATCGGCCAAGTCACCAGGAAGAACTCTCCCGCTCTAATTCAAAATCGGGTCTTGGAATCTTCTACAGCCACCGAAGAGGGCAGGTGGGGTTTTGGTTTAATGTCTCATTCAATAGAAGTGCAGACTTCCCTCAGCAACTTGTGAAATGGGTTTGGAACCCACAACCTCCTGACTTAAACTTAGAGGTGATGTGGAGATGCCGGCGTTGGACTGGGGTGCACATGTGCACATTTCCATTCCATCTGACGAAGGAGCAGCGCTCCGAAAGCTAATGGTATTTGCTACCAAATAAACCTGTTGGACTTTAACCTGGTGTTGTTAAAACTCTTACTGTGTTAAACTTAGAGGGACAGTGGGTAACCAATGCATTACTCTGGTGGGTGCAGATGGGCAAGGGAGAAAGAGAGGGAGCAGCAGGGGAGAGAAGGAATGTGAATGGGCATGGGGAGACATAATGAGAAAGGGAAGGACAGAATTAAGGGATATGACGAAGATGAGGGTTAGAGGAAGAGGGAAAGAAGGGAAACGAGGTAAAAAGGAAAAGACAGGGAAATCACCTCAATGGTAGAAGCAGTCTGGATTTTCATCTCAACGGGATGGCAGAAAGGCTTTTAGTGATGCTAAAGTCAGGTTGCAGGTGGAGCACTTCACTCTAAGTTTGGGAGGGGTGTACAGTCTTCTTCATCAGGAGGTGGGGAGAAGATGGAATATGTCCTTCACACCTCGTTGCAGGATCTTCAAGACCCAATTTTTACTGAGGGGAGAGCATGCAAATGCTTGTACTTCACTTTCTTGTATTCCACTTTCCTGGACTAACAGTCCGTACAGCCACAATGCAGAATTATCTGCTGACGTTTGTCATGCCTTGCCTATGACTGCGGCACATCCATTACCACATGCTCTGATTTAGCTTTCACAGTCTTTTAATCAAAAATCAATACAGGGGTTTAAGGGCAGAAATGTGATAACTGGCCACCCAACTTTCAACTATTTACAGGGCTAACATAAATAGGAACTTGCTGACACCTCAACAAGTGTTTGCCTGCTAAGCCAAGTATTCAGTACAATTTCAGACCGAATGCTTTCACCTACTTAGCATTTGTGATATATTTTATTGAATAAATTGGGGCAACTGTCTCTGCTTTGAGAGCAATTAACAACTGAGTACAAAGCATGCTCAAAATTGTGCTCGTGTCCAAAGTGAAGTTCAAGATTCTGTTTAAACTTATTTACATAATCAAACATAAATTTTCCCATGAACCATCATATTTAACACTGCAATGAAGTTGCTGTAAAAACCCTTGGACAGGGTTTTAGAACATCATTGCTTACTTTTCCCCTTGCCTTCATAAATATTTCTCAATACATTTAAGGACAGCAACCTGGTGTATTTTCATTGATACAACTGAAACAGAATTTATCACAAAAAAAAGCAATTTAAATAAATGTCCAGCCCAGCACCTGTGAGCAACCAGATTTAATTTAACTCAAAATGACCTTAAACAGCAAAACTGAACACCGTTCACTAATTTCATTGATGTGCACTGGTCATTTTTTATCTGCCTGCCTGTATCTTTTTGTCTATAAAGAATATTTGAAAAGTGTCCACAAAGCCACTAATCTGTGCAATGGGTGGAAACATGCCATGTTCAGTCTGGGGTGTGGCTAATTCTGTAGGCAGGGCTGGTTTACCACGAAGTTCATAAACAAGCATAAAAGATTACTCTAAGTTAATGTGCACTAGAGGCAAGCTGCACTTGAAATTCCTCAACCTTTTAGGCTGGTTTGGCTGATTTCAGCTAAGTTATAATAACGCGGTGGAAACTCCGCTTCATTTCATTTGCTCTTGATAATGCCAGTACACATTGTGATTCATTTCGCCTTCACAAGCAACATCACAAAAGCCAGTGGACTTGCTTCCTCCTGGGGTTTGTTACTGACCCTCCTTCACCAGCTCTAGCTTGGTGGGTGGACAGGAATCTTGTTCCAGGAATCTGCCTGTCACTCTGAAGCTCCTGTTGAGCAAGCGTAATCACATCAGACAGAGATGCAAATGAGATCAAGCCTTGGAGAAGGTGCAATGCCTGCTCCAATCAGCTTGGATCATGTAGATCAAGCCCAAGACAGGAAGTGGAAAGCCTGTTTTGTCAGCTTGGATCTGGAACGTCTCACTTGCTGAGACTTTGAATTGGACTTTGATTGGATTGAATTGGATATAAACCAAAAAAAACATTCTAATCATTTGTGGGCCAAGAGCAACTCACACTGTGGTACACAATGGTTCTCAAACAAAGCACACTGCCGTGATTTACTCTGCCATGACAATGTTAACAGAGAAAATATAGAACTAATTCCATTAAGACCTAAAGAGTTTATGTTCCTAACTATTTTGCCTTTTAAAAAAATTCACAAACCTAGGTTACATCAATACTTCCAAATTAATCAAAAGAGATCCCAATTTAAAAAGTACATTTTTAAAAGGGGTTCCAACAAAATAAAAAAACTGAAGTCCCTATTTTACAGTTAAGAGCCTAATCGTATCCCGAAGGCTGGAAGGGAGGATTTTCCAACTGGGAAGTTACAGGTTTTCTGGTGGTCCTGCCCAATTTAACAACAGGACCATCTTTAAAAATTTGTCAAGTTGGTGTTTCCCATCCACAGACAGCCAGATTAAGGGGCTGTCTGTCAAGAAAGGTGGTGTGCAGGTAGAAAAGAAAGTGCAGTAGCGCGAGATGGCAAGTTGGAGATTGCAGGTTGAACATGGAGGAGTGGTCTGATTATAGAGTCTCTACAGTGCAGAAGGAGGCCATTCAGCACATTGTGCTGCACCAACAACAATCACACCCAGGTCCTATCCCCGTAGCCCCACGTATTTACCATGCTAATCCCCCTAACACTAAGGGGCAATTTAGCACGGCCAATCAACCTAACCCGCACATCTTTGGACTGTGGGAGGAAACCGGAGCACCCGGAGGAAACCCAAACAGACACAGGGAGAATGTGCAAACTCCACACAGACAGACATCTGAGACCAGAATTGAACCCGGGTCCCTGGCATTTTGAGGCAACAGTGGTAACCACTGTGCTGCCAATTACGGTGAGGTTAATTGGTTAATTTGGTGATCTGGGGGAGAAGCACTCCTGCTCCGCAAGCATTGGTAGAAGAGCTCTTACCTGTTCCATCCAGCTGTTCCGGCCCTCCCAATCTGCCAGTGTTAATCTGAAAGGGAGCCAAAACATGAGGCACAGAGCCATCTTGAGATAGTTAAATTTGGAATCTGTCTCTCGGGGGCAAGTTAGTCAATCTCTCCACTCTGTACCACCAATTTCCAAGCAACCTGCCTTTTCGAAAACTGGAAATTGAAGACTTTTTTGGTTTTCACCTGTTCACCCAAAAATGCCAATATTGCTCAGATATCCTGCCCATGCGTACTTCACCTGTAAGCCCAGACGGTGAATACACCAAAGGCATTACACAAGCGTGAAGACACGGCATCATTGAACGTATGGCTAGAACCCCAGAACGTAAGAAATCGGAGCAATAGTAGGCCATTTGGCCCATTGTGTCTGCTCCACAATTTACTAAGATCATGGCTGATCCAATTGTGACCTAAACTCCAGTTTTCTACCTGCCCCCATAACCCTTGAAAAAGATAAACATTTAATATCCAAATCAGCTCAACTCACTGTCATCATAAGACCATAAGACATAGGAGCAGAATTAGGCCACTCGGCCCATCGAGTCTGCTCAACCATTCAATCATGGCTGATATTTTTCTCATCCCCATTCTCCTGCCTTTTCCCCATAATCCCTGACCCCCTTATTAATCAAGAACCTATCTATCTCGGTCTTTAAGACACTCAATGACCTGGCCTCCACGACCTTCTGCGGCAAAGAGTTCCACAGATTTACCACTCTCTGACTGAGTAAATTCCTCCTCGTCTCTGTTTTAAAGGATCGTCCCTTTGAGTTTGAGCCCTCTGGTTCTAGTTTTTCCTACTAGTGGAAACATCCTCTCCACAGACCCTATCCAGGCCTCGCAGTATCCTATAAGTTTCAATAAGATCCCCCCTCATCCTTCTAAACTCCAACGAGTACAGACTCAGAGTCCTCAACCGTTCATCATATGACAAGCTCTTCATTCCAGGGATCATTCTTGTGAACCTCCTCTGGACCCTTTCCAAGGCCAGCACATCCTTCCTTAGATATGGGGCCCAAAACTGCTCACAATACTCCAAATGGGGTCTAACCAGAGGCTTATATAGCCTCAGAAGTTCATCTCTGCCCTTGTATTCTAGCCCTCTCAGCGTGAATGCTAACATTGCATTTGCCTTCCTAACTGCCAATTGAACCTGCACGTTAACCTTAAGAGAATCTTGAACAATGACTCCCAAGTCCCTTTGTGTTTCTGATTTCCTAAGCATTTTCCCATTTAGAAAATAGTCTATGCCTCCATTCCTCCTTCCAAAGTGCATCACCTCACACTTTTCCACATTGTATTCCATCTGCCACTTCTTTGCCCACTCTCCTAATCTGTCCAAGTCCTTCTTCAGCCCCCCTGTTTCCTCAATACTACCTGTCCCTCTACATATCTTTGCATCATCTGCAAACGTAGCAATAGTGCCTTCAGTTCCTTCCTCCAAATCGTTGATGTATATTGTGAAAAGTTGTGGTCCCAGCACTGACCCCTGAGGCACACCACTAGTCACCGGCTGCCATCCTGAAAAAGACCCCTTTATCCCCACTCTCTGCCTTCTGCCAGTCAGCCAATCCTCTATCCATGCCAAGATCTTACCCTTAACACCATGGGCACTTAACTTATTTAACAGTCTCCTTTGCTGCACCTTGTCAAAGGCCTTCTGGAAATCTAAATAAATCACATCCACTGGTTCTCCTTTATCTAACTTCCTTGTTACCTCCTCAAAGAACTCTAACAGATTTAGCACTGCTAAATAATTGCTTTAGCACACAAACAAACTCAACACCCTACCAGGTGCTGCAGTCTAGAGTTCAAGAAAACTAACTTTACTGTGAAAACAATGGCAATAAGCAACTAGCGTACTGTGGAAAATCACAGGTATACTGCCTGAGGGATTCTGGTCTGTGTTGATGTTGCTTGCCATCACCATGTAGACAGGAAATTATGCTCAATATGAACAGCTCTGCCTTGAAGCAGTTAGCTGAGCCTCAATGCAAAAGTTCAAACCTCCAGAAGAAGCTGATGCTCAGGAACATCCCTCCATAGAATATATACAGTCCACACCTCACCAGCTAAGGAGAAGTAATACTCGAGACTGGAAATAAATGCCTAACAGTTCTGTGTGACATAACAGAACAAAAGGGAGGGTGGAAAACTGTGCCAACATTTTCAGTCACAGAGTTAATTCAGTACCATGAGCGAATCTGCCACACAGTTCAAAATGAAGCCATTACATTTCTCAGTGCCATGCTATTTGTGAAGGTTTCCGAAGAAGAATTCACAATCATATTATGCAAAGTATTCTCTATAGCAGCATGTGAAAGAACAATTCATGATGCAACAAGATACAAATGATTGAAATGCGTTAACAAAAACAGATTAAAAAGTCACAAGATTATCAAATTACGATCTATATTAAGCATAGCTTTTGAACATACATCACAGAACAGGCAGAGGTACATGTGCAATAAATTTAAATCACAGTGGCACAGTGGTTAGCACTGCTGCCTCACAGCGCCAGGGACCCGGGTTCGATTCCCTGCTTGGGTCACTGTCTGTGTGGAGTTTGCACATTCTCCCCGTGTCTGCTTGGGTTTCCTCCCATAGTCCAAAGATGTGCGGGTTTCGGATGATTGGCCATGCTAAATTGTCCCTTAGTGTCAGGGGGAGTAGCTAGGGTAAATACATGGGGTTATGGGAATAGGGCATGGGTGGGATTGTGGTCGGTGCAGACTCGATAGGCTGAATGGCCTCCTTCTGCTCTGTATGATTCTGAGGTCAACCTTCCTCAGAAGACTGCACTGGCAGTCATTTCCACTTTAGAATTTGATGGTTTCCTGCTTTCATTGCTGGATAGTGCGAACGGTTTAGATGTGTTTCAGGTTAAAAAAAAACTACATTTCTCACAAAAGTTGCAATCAGGTTCTGAGCTTTTGAGCTTAACAGCGTTAAAAATGAAAACAAGATACATTACAGAGATGAGTTGGCCAACATGCAAGGAAGATGGCCAGCTGATGGAAACAACAGAAATTCTGAAGTTCACCAAGGTTACAGTATAAACAACAATTTTCACTTCTTATTGCATTCAAAGCACTATGATGTCCTAAAGCAAATGAAAAGGACAAAATGACATGGTGAATGTATTTCCTTTATCTTTGCAGTTCATCTATAACCTACATTTTGTCTGTCTCCTGTCAAATGGGCAAATTCTACCATCTCGTTTCCAAATTGACTGAAGATTTGTACAAACTCCTGAAAGCTGCTGACTCTTTCTAAGTGTTCCAAAGTTGCAAGAACCTAAAAAAAAGACAAAAGAAACAAAAAAAAACACTTTACTGGAAAAAGTCGACACAACATGCTAAATTAAAGTAAAATCAGAAAGTTGCACTACTATCCAAAGCTGAACTAGTAATAACATAAAATGTCAGCTAGTTCCTTTAGCTCCAAGGCTCTAAATCACCACGAAGTTAAGAGAAACAGCCCTGTGGGGCATCCCATTAATCAACACCACAAGATATTAAAGCTTAATTGTCAATTCAATACCTTAATGAAGCGTTCAACAGTAGTAAGCCTAGATTTTCTGTTCCGCTTTGCCTTGCCGTGAAACAGGGAGTGAAAAACTGAAGGAAATTCTGCCTTCCCAGATTTTCACTCAAGATGCTTGTGGCACAGAGATTGAAGCACATACCAGGCAGACAGTGAACAACATCATCCATTGTTCTGGTTTGCAGACCTATCCATGTGAACTGGACAGTCCAGGTTATTAAGTGACATTATGGAAAAGGCAAAGCACCAGATGTGCTGGGACTTTGTTAAATATTTTTCTCCCATGATTGGCTTTAAGGTCACCTGAAAGTTTGTGCTAGGTTTATTCACATTCTTTTTTTTGCTGCTCGCACTGATTGATGGAAAAGAGTATCCCCCTGACATGTTAAAAAGCAGAGGAGTACCTCAAGGACAGGACAAGAAAGTAAAAAGGCAGATAGATAAGGTTGGGCAATTGGTGTCCTGTTGCCATCCACTGGTAAACACATTTTTGGATCTGGAAAGGTTTTACTTCTGGCAGACAAATACAGGTGGAAGATCCTCTTTTGCAAAGAAAATAAGGGAAAACAGCCATAGCAATAGTAACAAACGGTGATACCTGACCAATACGATCGTTGAATTAAAAACAAAAAAAATGCTGGAACAATCACTAGATCAGGCACCCACAGAGAGAGAGAGAGATTAAGTTTCAGCTCATCAAAAATTACAGCTGCTTCAAGCAAGAATAGAGGCAGGGAAAGGTTGGAGCAGGTACAGGGAAGGATAAAAGGAAAGGTCTGCAATAGAATCATAGAATCCCTACAGTGTAGAAGGAGGCCATTTGACCCATCGAGCCTGCACTGACAACAATCCCACCCAGCCCCGATCCTTGTAATCCAATGTATTTATGCCAGCGAGTCCCCCTGACAGTGAGGGGCAATTTACCATGGCCAATCCACCTAACCCGCACATTTTTGGACTGTGGGAGGAAACAGGAGCACCCAGAGGACACGGGGAGAATGTGCAAACTCCACACAGACAGTCACCTGAGATGGGCATTGAACCCGGGTCCCTGGCGCTGTGAAGCAGCAATGCAAACCACTGTGCCGCCCTGGTGGAAGGCAGAAGTGATTAAATGACAAAAATGGATGATGGTGTAAGGCTAAAGGAGATGGTAACTTGACAAGTGAAGAAAAAGATGGATCTAGAGATGCAAATGTGAAAAAATATGGGCAGAGGTTATGAACTAAAAGTATTGAGCTCTATGTTGAAACTGAAAAGCTGCAAAGTGCCCAATTGAAAGGAGAGGTGCTGTTCCCCAGGTTGATTTTTAGCTTCAATGGAATAATGTAGGAGGCCAAGGACAGAGGTGTCAGAGTGGTAAGAAAGATGAAACACCAGGCAACCAGAGACTAGAGATCACGCCAGTAAACTGAACAGAGGTAATCATCAAAGCAATCAATCAGCATTGGTCTATAGAGGAGACAGCATCATAAACAGTGAATACAGCACAATAAATTGAAAACACAAGTAAATTTCTGTTTGAGTGGCAGGAAGCGGTGGGGGGGGGATGAAAAGGCAGACACTGCGTCTTCTGGGTATGCATGGGAAGGTGCCGTCAGAAGGGGAAAGGGTTTTGGAGTTGATTAAGAAGTTGACTGGGGTTTCGCAGAGGAAATGGTACCTTCGAAAGGCTGAAAGGGGAAGGGACGATCTGTTTAATGGTGTAATCAACCACACAGTAGGTGGCAGAAATGGCAGAAAAGGTTGCTGAAGAAGATTGGGTCACACGGAGTTGGGGGTAGGGTGTTAGCGTGGATTGGGGATTGGCTATCCGACAGGAAGCAGAGAGTCGGAATAAATGGGTGCTTTTCTGGTTGGCAGATGGTAACTAGTGGCGTGCCGCAGGGATCGGTACTGGGGTCTCAACTATTTACCATTTATATAGACAATCTGGAGGAGGGGACTGAGTGTAGGGTAACAAAATTTGCAGACGACACAAAGATAAGTGGAAAAGTGAATCATGTGGAGGGCGTAGAAGGTCTGCAGAGAGATTTGGATAGGCTGAGTGAGTAGGCGAGGATCTGGCAGATGGAGTATAATGTTGACAAATGTGAGGTTATTCACTTTGGAGGAAATAATAGCAAATTGGATTATTATCTAAATGGAAAAAAATTGCAACATGCTACTGTGCAAAGGGACCTGGGGGTCCTTGTGCATGAGACGCAAAAACCTAGTCTGCAGGTGCAACAGGTGATCAAGAAGGCAAATGGAATGTTGGCCTATATCGCAAGGGGGATAGAATATAAAAGCAGAGATGTCTTGCTGCATCTGTACAGGGCATTCGTGATGCCGCAGCTGGAATACTGTGTGCAGTATTGGTCCCCTTATTTGTGGAAGGATATATTGGCCTTGGAGGGAGTGCAGAGAAGGTTCACCAGGTTGATACCAGAGATGAGGGGAGTTGATTATGAGGAGAGACTGAGCAGATTGGGTTTGTACTCGTTGGAATTTAGAAGGCTGAGGGGGGATCTTATAGAGACCTATAAGATAATGAAGGGGCTGGATAGGGTAGAGGTGGAGAGATTCTTTCCACTTAGAAAGGAAGCTAGAACTAGAGGGCACAGCCTCAAAATAAAGGGGGGTCAGTTTAGGACAGAGTTGAGGAGGAACTTCTTCTCTCAGAGGGTGGTGAATCTCTGGAATTCTCTGCCCACTGAAGTGATGGAGGCTACCTCGTTGAATATATTTAAATCACGGTTGGATGGATTCCTGATCGGTAACGGAATTAGGGGTTATAGGGATCAGGCGGGTAAGTGGAACTGATCCACTTCAGATCAGCCATGATCTTATTGAATGGCGGGGCAGGCTCGAGGGGCTAGATGGCCTACTCCTGCTCCTATTTTTTATGTTCTTATGTAGGATGATCTGTTGAACAAGAAGCCTGGTGGAGTGGAAAGTGAGGATAACAGGAACCCCACCGTGTTCTGGGAGGGCGGTGGGGAGGGGTGAGACAGAAGTGTGAATAATTGACATACAAATGTCTGAGGACCACGTCAACCATGGAGAGGAGAATCTGCAATCGGGGTAAGAAATACATATTGGAAGCACTGGTATATAGATTGGTAGTTTCAGAACAGATTTGACAGTGGAGCAGAACATAAGAACTAGGAGCAGGCCATCTGGCCCCTCGAGCCTTTTCTGCCATTCAATACGATCATGGCTGATCTTTTTGTGGACTCAGCTCCACTTACCCGCCTGCTCAGCATAACCCTTAATTCCTTTACTGTTCAAAAATGTATCCATCCTTGTCTTAAAAACATTCAACGAGGTAGCCTCAACTGCTTCACTGGGCAGGGAATTCCACAGATTCACAACTCTTTGTGTGAAGAAGTTCCTCCTCAACTCAGTTCTAAATCTGCTGACATTGGAATAGTGTAGGTTAGATGGGCTTTAGATTGGTTTCACAGGTCGGCGCAACATCGAGGGCTGAAGGGCCTGTACTGCGTTGTAATGTTCTATGTTCTTATTTTGAGGCTATGCCCCCTAGTTTAGTTTCACCTGCCAGTGGAAACAACTTCCCTGCTTCTATCTTATCTATTCCCTTCATAATATGTTCCTATAAGATCTCCCCTCATTCCTCTGAATTCCAATGAGTATAGCCCCAGTCTACTCAGTCTCTCCTCATAAGCCAACCTGCTCAACTCCAGAATCAACCTAGTGAATCTCCTCTGCACCCCCTCCAGTGCCAGTATATCCTTTCTCAAGTAAGGAGACCAAAACTGTACAAAGTGCTCCAGGTGTGGCCTCACCAGCACCTCATACAGCTGCAACATAACCTCGCTGTTTTTAAACTCCATCCCTCTAGCAATGAAGAACAAAATCCTATTTGCCTTCTTAATTATCTGCTACACCTGCAAACCAACTCCTTGAGATTCCTGCACAAGGATACCCAGGTCTCTCTGCACAGCAGAATACTGCAATTTTTTACCATTTGAATAATTGTCCATTTTGCTGTTATTCCTACCAAAATGGATGACCTCACATTTACCAACATTTGTACTCCATCTGCCAGACCTCGCCCACTCACTTAGACTATCTATATCCCTTTACAGACTTTCAGCGTCCTCTGCACACTTTGCTCTGCCAGCCATCTTAGTGTCATCTGCGAATTTTGACACACTACACTTGGTCCCCAACTCCAAATCATCTATGTGAATCGTAAACAATTGCAGTCCCAACACTGATCCCTGAGGCACACCACTAGACATTGATCGCCAACCAGAAAAATACCCATTTACACCCACTCTTTGCTTTCTGTTGGTTAACCAATCCTCTATCCATGCTAATACATTACACCTTTATCTTATGTAGCAGTCTTTGATGCGGCATCTTGTCAAATGCCTTCTGGAAATCCAGATACACCACATCCACAGGTTCCCCATTGACCACTGCACATGTAATGCTCTCAAAGAATTCCATCAAAATAGTCAAACATGACCTTCCCTTCATGAACCCATGCTGCGCCTTACCAATGGGACAATTTATATCCAGATGTCTCGCTATTTCTTCCTTGATGATAGATTCAAGCATTTTCCCTACTACAGAAGTTAAGCTAACCGGCCTAATATTACCTGCCTTTTGTCTACTTCCTTTTTTAACAGTGACGTCACATTTGCTGCTTTCCAATCTGCGCGAACCACCCCAGAGTCCAGCGAATTTTGGTAAATTACCACTAGTGCATTTGCTATTTCTCCCGCCATCTCTTTTAGTACCCTGGGATGCATTCCATCAGGGCCAGAAGACTTGTCTACCTTCAGTCCCATTAGCTTGCCCAACACTACCTCTTTGGTGATTATGATAGTTTCTAGGTCCTCACCTGTCATAGCCTTTTTGTCATCAATTTTTGGCATGTTATTTGTGTCTTCCACTGTGAAGACCGACACAAAATACCTGTTCAATGCCTCAGCCATTTTCTCATTTCCAGTTATTACATCCCCCTTCTCATCCTCTAAAGGACCAATGTTTACTTTAGCCACTCTTTTTCGTTTTATATATTTGTAGAAACGTTTGCTCTGTTTTTATATTCTGAGCTAGTTTACTCTCATAATCTATCTTACTTTTCTTTATAGCTTTTTTCGTAGCTTTCTGCTGACCTTTAAAGATTTCCCAATCCTCTAGGTTCCCACTAATCTTTGCCACTTTGTATGCATTTTCTTTCAATTTGATACCCTCCTTTATTTCCTTAGATATCCATGGCTGATTATCTCTTTTTCTACAGTCCTTCCTTATCACTGGTATATACTTTTGCTGAGCACTGTGAAAGATCGCTTTGAAAGTCCTCCACTGTTCCTCAATTGTCCCACCATAAAGTTTTTGCTCCCGGTCTACCTTAGCCAACTCCTCCCTCATCCCTTTGTAGTCTCCTTTGTTTAAGCACAAGACACTGGTATTGGATTTTACCTTCTCATGTTCCATCTGTATTTTAAATTCAACCATACTGTGATCGCTTCTTCCGAGGATCTCTAACTGCAAGATTATTAATTATTCCTGTATCATTATACAGGACCAGATCTAGGATAGCTTGCTCCCTTGTCAGTTCCCTTACATACTGTTCAAGGGAGCTATCGCGGATACATTCCATGAACTCCTCCTCAAGGCTGCCTTGACTAACCTTGTTTGACCAATTGATATGTAGATTAAAATCCCCCATGATAATTGCTGTACCATTTTTACATGCATCAGTTATTTCTGTGTTTATTTCTCACCCCACCATGATGTTATTATTTGGCGCCTATAGACTACACCTATCAGTTACATTTTCTCCTTACTATTTCTAATTTCCACCCAAATGGATTCAACCTTTTTTTCCAGAGAACCTACATCATCTCTCACTACCGCCCTGATGTCATCCTTAAATATCACAGCTACACCATCTCCCTTACCTTCCTGTTGGTCTCTCCGAACAGTCTGATATCCCTGGATATTTAACTCCCAGTCGTGACCATCCTACAACCATGTTTCTGTAATGGCCACCAAGCCATACTCGTTTGCAATGATTTGTGCTGTCAACTCATTTACCTTGTTTCGAATGCTACGAGCAATCAGATAAAGTGCCCTTCTGCTAGTTTATGTACCTTCTTTTTGAATTCTAACACTTCCATTAATAACATCTCCTGAGTTCTCCTTTTTAACATTTTTCCTGATTTTTGATGTAGTTGGAATCTTCGCCCCACATTTTGTCCGCGGAAGCGTGGAGAATGGAGTAGAGTACCTACAGGGAGGACGATGTGAAGAAATATAGTCTTGATATTGGGAGAGTCAGTGGGTTTATAGTGGAGGTTGGTCAGTAGCGACTAGTCCCAGAGATGGTGGGAGGAATTGACGATGAACCATGTGAAGGCAAAGCATGGAAATTGGAAGCAAAGTTGATGAAATTTTCCAGTTCAGGATGAGAATGGAAAACAACACTGATACAGCCTTCAATGCACTGGGAAAAATAATGAGGGAGGCAGCCAAAAAATACTGAAAGAGTGAATATTCACTATACCCCATAAAAAGGCAGGCATAGCTAGAAACCATAACAACACCCTTTATTTGGAACAAGCGACTACAATTAAAGGAGAAGTTATTCAATAAGAGAAAACATTCAGCTAGGCAAAGGAGAGTGGTCATGGATGGGGACAGGTTTGGCCTCGATTGAAGGAAAAAGCAGAGGGCTCTTGGGTGAAACCCTATCTCAAAGCTTCCTGGCCTACTATTCAATTTCAGGCTTCCCCTCATTGAACACCAAGAAAAAAAATTGCTTTTCTTCCTTACAGGTGCCAAAGATTACAAGCTTCAATAAACCTTGGATCCAAGCACACTTCCAGAATTGCCTTCCCCTTCGTTTTGTCTGACCCCATTTATCTCCGTCTTTGCCATGTTCTAAAGATGGAAGCAAAGGTCCAGTGTGTAGAGAAACCTCCTGGCCAAAGGAATGTTCAGGAAGATAAAAGTGGCTGTGATGACAGAAGAGTTCAGTGTGATGCCGGGAATAGGGGATGAAGCTGAGGTCTATGCTAAGAACTGATCATTTGGGTTCAGGTCGAGGAAGAAGATGGGACAGCTTTAAATCGAGGAAAAACTGAGGATTGTTCACTTCTTTCTTGAATAGAGGTCTGACCAGTTCACATCCATCACCACTCTCCACCCCCTGGCAAGTTGCTCTTACATTGAACAAGTTTGCCTATAACCCTTCCACTCCCTCCAAATAAAAGCTGTCCAACTTTTAGTGGAATATGCGGAACATTGGCTCTGATATGTCATTGGCTCTGACATATGGCTCTGATCTTCAGGTCGTCGTTGGCCTCTGGTATAGTACCAGAAGATTGGAGGTTAGCGAATGTTGTCCCATTGTTTAAGAAGGGGAACAGAGACTTCCCCGGGAATTATAGACCGGTGAGTCTCACTTCTGTTGTCGGCAAGATGTTGGAAAAAATTATAAGGGATAGGATTTATAGTTATTTGGAGAGTAATGAATTGATAGGTGATAGTCAGCATGGTTTTGTGGCAGGTAGGTCGTGCCTTACTAACCTTATTGAGTTTTTTGAGAAAGTGACCAAGGAGGTGGATGGGGGCAAGGCAGTGGACGTGGTATATATGGATTTTAGTAAGGCGTTTGATAAGGTTCACCATGGTAGGCTTCTGCAGAAAATGCAGATGTATGGGATTGGGGGTGATCTAGGAAATTGGATCAGGAATTGGCTAGCGGATAGGAAACAGAGGGTGGTGGTTGATAGTAAATATTCATCATGGAGTGCGGTTACAAGTGGTGTACCTCAGGGATCTGTTTTGGGGCCACTGCTGTTTGTAATATTTATTAATGATCTGGATGAGGGTATAGTTGGGTGGATTAGCAAATTTGCTGATGACACCAAAGTCGGTGGTGTGGTAGACAGTGAGGAAGGGTGTCGTAGTTTGCAGGAAGACTTAGACAGGTTGCAAAGTTGGGCCGAGAGGTGGCGGATGGAGTTTAATGCGGAGAAGTGTGAGGTAATTCACTTTGGTAGGAATAACAGATGTGTTGAGTATAGGGCTAACGGGAGGACTTTGAATAGTGTGGAGGAGCAGAGGGATCTAGGTGTATGTGTGCATAGATCCCTGAAAGTTGGGAATCAAGTAGATAAGGTTGTTAAGAAGGCATATGGTGTCTTGGCGTTTATTGGTAGGGGGATTGAATTTAGGAGTCGTAGCGTTATGTTGCAACTGTACACAACTCTGGTGCGGCCGCACTTGGAGTACTGTGTGCAGTTCTGGTCCCCACATTACAGGAAGGATGTGGAGGCTTTGGAGAGGGTGCAGAGGAGGTTTACCAGGATGTTGCCTGGTATGGAGGGGAGATCCTATGAGGAGAGGCTGAGGGATTTGGGATTGTTTTCGCTGGAAAGGCGGCGGCTAAGAGGGGATCTTATTGAAACATATAAGATGATTAGAGGTTTAGATAGGGTGGATAGTGATAGCCTTTTTCCTCTGATGGAGAAATCCAGCACGAGGGGGCATGGCTTTAAATTGAGGGGGGGTAGTTATAGAACCGATGTCAGGGGTAGGTTCTTTACCCAGAGGGTGGTGAGGGATTGGAATGCCCTGCCAGCATCAGTAGTAAATGCGCCTAGTTTGGGGGCGTTTAAGAGATCCGTAGATAGGTTCATGGACGAAAAGAAATTGGTTTAGGTTGGAGGGTCACAGTTTTTTTTTTTTTTAACTGGTCGGTGCAACATCGTGGGCCGAAGGGCCTGTTCTGCGCTGTAATGTTCTATGTTCTATGTTCTATTCTGACGATAGATCAGGAACCCAAAATATTTCTTTCTCCACAGAAGAAACCTGACCTGCTGAATATTTCCAGCACTTTGTTCCAACATTAGTATTTTGCCTTTGTAATGGTGACATTGAGCACTTTCTCAAAAGTGATTTCAAGACAATGGAGTAAAGAAGGCATCTGAGGGCTATCAAGAGTCAAGAAAACCTGATTAGCCACATCTACCACAATGCCAAGCATCACTTCTGCAGTAGCTTGCAGACCTGACTGGCACTGGTCATGGGCATCTGTCTGTTCAGAATTGGGGCCAATGGAAATATACTGCTGATTTGCCTGCTGGGAGGATACAGGAAGCATAGGGTTGAAGTCAGATGTCACCGGAAGCATTCCACACATAAATGAATCATAGAATCCCTACTGTGCAGAAAGAGGCCATTCGGCCCATTGTGTCTGCACCAACAACAATCCCTCCCAGGCCTTATTCCCGTAACCTCACGTATTTACCCTGACACTAAGGGGCAATTTAGCATGGTCAATTAACCTAACCTGTACATCTTTGGAGTGTGGGAGCACCCAGAGGAAACCCACGCGGAGAGAACGTGCAAACTCCACACACAGGGACCCGAGGCCGGAATTGAACCCAGGCTGAGAGGCAGCAGTGCTAACCACTGGGCCACAGTGCTGCCCTACTGTGCCACAGTGCCACTGAAAATGGTGCAATGCTGACCTCTGTGGATGGTGATACGAAGTGGTGCACTGAATGACCTTTCTCACAACTAATTTCATGTAGCATCACCTCCATTTCAGCTGCACAGATCGGTGGTCAAGTGTTGGATGCTTCATTACTTGTCCTGTATCCTTAGTCCATTGCATCTTCATCCTTGAAAAAGGCCATCCATAGAATCCCTACACTGCAGAAAGAAGTCATTTGGCCCCTTGAATCTGAACCAAGTCTCCGAAAGAGCATCTGACCCAGGCCCACTCCTCCTGCCCTTTCCCTGAAACCCTGCATATTTACCATGGTCTATCCATCTAACCTATACATGCTTGCACTATGGGAGAAAACCAGAGCACCTAGACGAAACCCACTACAGACTTGAGGAGAACATACAATCTCCACACAAACAAACAGTCACCCAAGGCTGGAATCGAACCCAGGTCCCTGGCGCTATGGGGCAGCAGCAGTGCTAAACGCTATGCTGACCCGGGTTGCAATGCCTTTTTAGGCACAGCAAACACACAATGTCACCTTGTTTCGACATTCCTCTTTAATTGCTCCTGTCATTTAATTTTCTCTTCCACTCAATTTCCCGCTCCCAGCACTCCTGTGCTTCCTACATCCATCTAAATCTGCAACTAAATCTATCTGAAGAACTGACCTCAAAAGCATTTGATGTGAAAAAAAAAGCCCACTTCCAATCTAAAGCATACCTGTTCTGGCATAAACAAAAGCAAGGACAAATAATTTTGGTTGGTGCAGCTCAATGAGGAACCAGTAGGATTATACTATTCATTTTTTTAAAAATTTCAGTCAGACAGTGAACACTTGTATTAATGTGGTAACAAATTGTGAGGAATTACTAAGTGACAGCTTGAAGGGACTGAATAAATATAGATGCACAAGCAGTCACTCGGGCTCCCTGATTATTCTGTCATTCTTAGACAATTATTATTTCAGCTCCCTAGAATCGCCACCCAAAGTAACTCGAGCTAATTTATCCCAAACGTACAAAGCTGCAATAGCACCCAGTGTGGTTTAAACATGCTTGGTTTGGGAAAATAAGTAGACAAAAGAATTTTAATAAATCACAACTCTCTAGTGATTTTTGAACCACTGTTTTGTCATGTAAATCTTAATCAGAAAGGAAAAAGACAAGGAGGGATATAGAAGCAAAAATACAATCAATGTGAATGAAATTATTAGTATAATGGTTCAGTTCTAATGAACACACTCTTAACACAAGTCCTGTGAGCATTAAAGAATATGTGAATTCAAGCTCAACTAGACAAGTTAACTCATTTCATTCATGTTCTTAAGAGAAAATTCTGATTTACAAGTAAATGATGTAAATGTTCATTTTAATTGGAAATGTCTATGAATATGTTCCTATTCTTACAATTAATTAAACTACAGGCTTACACAATGTACCATTTTTCCAGTTTTAAATAATCTGACTGAATTCTGTAAGCTGAAACAAACAGTTATCAAAAAGATTTTTTTAAATATCAGAATAATGCTTCTAGACCAGTTTTCTGAATCCAATATCGGGTACCGTAATTTATCAACCAGCCCACCCTCAACAATGTTAAATTGGTTTCGCTTTTTGGATAGGTTGTGGATCAGAATGATATTTCCCCATCATTAACCCACAAAATCAGAGAATTGTTACAGAACAGAAGGCGGCCATTTGGGTCACAAGTCCATGCCAGCTCACCGAATGAGTAATTTACCTCATGCCACTCCTCTGCCTTCACCACATAACCCTACACATTCTTCCTTTTCAGATAATACTCTAATTCCCCATTGAATGCTTTGATTGAACCAACCTCCACCACACTGTCAGACAGTGCATTTTCAATCTTAACCACTTGCTGCCCATCTCCATTGCTTCTTTTTCCAGTTAACTTAAGTCCGTGCCCTATTGTTCTCAATCCTTCCACCAATAGGAACGGTTTCTCCCTATCTACTCTCCTCCTGAGTTTGAATAACAAATCAAATCTCTTCTCAGCCTTCTTTCCTCTAATGAAAACTGTTCTAATATTTCCAATCTATCCACGGAACTGAAATTCCTCGTCCCTGGAGCTATTCTCGTGAATAGTGATTCCCCAAAGTCCATCTATAAGGCACAAGTCAGGAGAGTGATGGAATACTCCCCACTTGCTTAGATGGGTGTAGCTCCAACAACACTCAACAAACTTGACATCATCCAGGACAAAGCAGCCCGTTTGATTGGCACATCCACAAATTCACTCCCTCCATAACCAACGCTCAGTAGCGGCAGTGTGTACCATCTACAAGATGCACTGCACAAATTCACCATAGATCCTTAGACAGCACCTTCCAAACCCACGACCACTTCCATCTGGAAGGACAAGGCCAGCAGATACACAGTAACACCACCACCTGCAAGTTCCCCTCCAAGCCACTCACCGTCCTGGCTTGGAAATATATCGCCACTCCTTCACACTCGCTGGGTCAAAATCCTGGAATTCCCTCCCTAATGACAGTGTGGGTCAACCCACAGCACATGGACTGCAGCAATTCAGGAAGGCAGCTCACCATCACCTCCTCAAGGGCAACTAGGGATGGGCAACTAGGGATGGTCAGTCAGTGACGCCCATGTCCCACGAATGAATAAAACATATTTCTGCACTCTCTAATACATCATACATCACATTGTTCCTAAAGCATGGCACTCAGAACTGCATGCAGTACACCAGTTGAAGCCAAACCAGTGTTTTATACAAGGTTAACTTATCTTCTTGCTTTTCTACACGATGCCCTGATTAAAAAGCCTAGGATGCAGTATGCTTTATTAAACACCCTCTCAAAGTGCTCTGCCACCTTCAATGACTTATGCACATTTACACGCAGGCCCCTGCATCCTTTTTAGAATTGTACCCTATATTTTATATTGTCTCTCTACGTTCAAACTAATAAGAGGGCAAATATGACATTTGCATAGTGGACCAAACAGAACTGCACTAAACTATGATATTCTCAGTACATTGCAGTACTTTATTACTATGATTTCTGTTTATGATTGCAGTACATACCTTTTTAACAATTTTGTAAATCAGCATTAGTGTTATGTATAGTTACAAGATTCATTGTACTCTGGTTATAAGAGGGACCAAATGATCTTATTTTGTATGATCAAAACGATAGTTTTTGTCATAAATGCATGCAAAACAATTAAACTTGACAAACTGCCTTGCTAAATTGAGTGTCAAGTTGTGTGTCATGGCATAAATATTAACACAAGTATTTTCTGGGCTTCTTTTAAAGATTATTAAATATGGACTTGTGCAGCATTTTAATCAATTTAATCCACAAACAATGATTATGAAGCACGAGTCAACTTAGACTACAGATACAAAGTTAACTAAACAGTAAGCAAGAACAACTTGTATTTTTTGGGAGAATCTTTTATGGTCATTAGATTGATCTCTGGAACTAAAAACTACAATTCATTTTGAAAGTATCCATTCACCACAATTGTTAAAATTGCAAGTGGACATCACATCACCATTTTTCTTAGAACCTGCACTCTCTAAACAATGCAATCTCTGATATATTAGTGGAAAAGTTAATCCATTGTCCTAAATCTTCTAACTTGAGAGGGTGGAGGGAAGCAAGAAATGTGGCACACCTGTTGTCTAACTGAAGTACATGATATAAACTAAGTTTCTAACTGAAGTACATGATATAAATCATGTGAAGGCTGCACTATTAGTGAATAAAGAAATTGATGGCAATCAGATGGACTGCATAAGCATTGAAGTCCAATGAACTGAAATATGGAGTAACCTGACTCGAACCACTAGCACTGGAAAAAAGATGAACATACCCAGATTGTCATAAAAGATCAATTGGTTTGTCAGTCCAAAATGTGACTCTAATTTCAAACTAATACTGTGGATCCTTATTGTCCTCTGATACGTCTTAGAAGCCCTGGGAACTTTGGATAGAAGTGTTTAACACTGAGAAAGGGTTTGATTGGACAGAAAGAGAAACTGTTTCCACTTGCAGGTGAGTCCAGAACACGGAGCCATAAATATTTTAGGAGCATTTTTTAAAAAAATAAGACCATTGTCAGTTAGAGCATTAGCTGAAGCAGATAATGATGCACTCAAAAAAGATTAAATGCATATATGAAGGGAATAGAGGAATATGGAAATTAGGTGGGGAAATGCTGACGTGGAACATAAACGTTAGGACAGATTAGCTTCTTTCTGTGCTGTAAATTCTATGTAATTCCATGAAACCTAATTCGCCAAGTGCACGAAAGGTAGCTATGGTATTCAGGCAGTCACTGGTCACGTTATCTGACTGCCTTCATGGTTTGGAGGAAACTTTCAAGTTCTTTTCCTACCTGTAATTTTCATATGGATATGGAGGTACAATTTTGTTCAGTGAATTAAATACAGAAGAACACATTTTTGAAGAACACCTTGTCAGGTAAACAATCGTGATATAAACACTGTGCTTTATTGGTGATAATTCATAGTTGAATACTATATGTTATAATGGTCTCAAACTTGCTTTTGTTGTTTGGTTCGGGGTTAAGACGAGGAGGAAGGAAATTCCAAATTAACTTCTAAACTCATGGTATGTGACTCATCTTTAGAAAATTAGGTGGGTGGGCACAAAAAACAGGAGCTTTGGCTGAGTTATTTTATAGGTCATGTACAGAGGCAGACTCTTAGAGTGACAAATGTAATCCAAAATGTGGTGTGATAAGAGGAAAATCTAAGCCGGTTACACCTGTATTTGAGCATTGCTTCATTTTAAAAAAGGGAAGGGAAGCATTACCTGGATGATCATGTTTAATAATTAGGATAGGAGAATTCTCCTCCCCCTTCTACTGAGATACTATGTCTGCCACTATAATTTACTCATTTTAACAAACAGATGACTGTTTAATGCTTAATTAGTGACTCACCACCAAGACAAAAGTATGCACCATTTTAAAACAGGAGGATTCTGTCAATAGCCAATTAGCTTCAATCATGACAGGGGAGCAGTGAATCAGAGTAGCTGCAGTAATGAGCAGTTCACACTGCTCAAGCAGCTAAACAGGAAATTAAATAGTTTAAATCTTAATTAGTTCAGCAATCCAGCTGTTTACTGCACAAATCCAGAGAACAATATCTTAATGTCAAAACATCATGCAGGCGATGATAGAACACATAACGGAGAGTCCCTTTCAGCATCTGCATCACAACGGTGAATAGGTGGGAGGTGATGTTAACTCTGCGTCCACAAATTCCTAATCTGGGAAACAGTGAGCAAGAAACTCTGATCTTAAAAGGCAGTAAGTATTCAATTGTAAAAACAGAAAGCAATGTAAAAGTTTAAGGCAGATCAATGCAATTGCCAGCTGTGATTATGAGAGAACTGTTACTCTCGGTGTGAAATCGAAAACCAATGAGGAACATCGCAAACGTAACAAAACAAGTGGCAGATGGAACTCAATCTCACCAAGTGTGAGGTGATACTTCTTGTTAAAAGAAAATCAGTAATTACACTCAGACTGGAAGTAGATTTGTGGCTGTGTCATAAGAACATAAGAAATAGGAGCAGGAGTAGGCCATCTAGCCCCTCGAGCCTGCCCCGCCATTCAATAAGATCATGGCTGATCTGAAGTGGATCAGTTCCACTTACCCGCCTGATCCCCAGAACCCCTAATTCCCTTACCGATCAGGAATCCATCTATCCATGATTTAAACATATTCAACGAGGTAGCCTCCACCACTTCAGTGGGCAGAGAATTCCAGAGATTCACCACCCTCTGAGAGAAGAAGTTCCTCCTCAACTCTGTCCTAAACTGACCCCCCTTTATTTTGAGGCTGTGCCCTCTAATTCTAGTTTCCTTTCTAAGTGGAAAGAATCTCTCCACCTCTACCCTATCCAGCCCCTTCATTATCTTATAGGTCTCTATAAGATCCCCCCTCAGCCTTCTAAATTCCAATGAGTACAAACCCAATCTGCTCAGTCTCTCCTCATAATCAACACCCCTCATCTCTGGTATCAACCTGGTGAACCTTCTCTGCACTCCCTCCAAGGCCAGTATATCCTTCCGTAAATAAGGGGACCAATACTGCACACAGTATTCCAGCTGCGGCCTCACCAATGCCCTGTACAGATGCAGCAAGACATCTCTGCTTTTATATTCTATCCCCCTTGCGATATAGGCCAACATCCCATTTGCCTTCTTGATCATCTGTTGCACCTGCAGACTGGGTTTTTGCGTCTCATGCACAAGGATGGGATTTTGGGCACAGGTTGACAGGACTTGAAGTGACAGCAACCCTCAGGTTGGTGGCCTGGAGAGGTGGGCAAGTATTCGAGGGATATGGAAACCGGGGCGGTAAATTTGTTGCGAAATATTTGTTTGCATGGAGGATGAATGTCACAGCACTGGCTGAATCAAATTGCTTCCATCACTATAAAATATGAGGAGCAATTTTATTTCTCTATTAACAGGAATGGAGAGCTTGGGGTGCAGGGCAGGGAGTTAAACAATCAATAATTATAACATTGCTGGTTTTGGCTGAAGATGCTAGACTCCTGATATTGGGTGCCCATTGTGGTCACTTCACCAGCTACTGTCAGGAAACCAGAAACTAAGCAAGATACTTTTTCTCTGAAAACTTATTTTGGGAGCCCAGAGGACTCCCCCAAGCCGCATAGGATTTTCTGAGTCTCTACTGCCTGGGAATAATAAGGCTTCCCCCTCACTTCTCCCCACCTGGACTTGCTGCGGAGAGCTTTATTCCGATGTTCACCCTTCCCAACCAGCGGGTTGCTTCTTTTTGCCGACAGCAGCACACAGGTGACATTCCAATTCAGACTCTGCTCCCATATGGAATTGCCATCCATCCCCATTGGCTATCCACCAGGCGTTAATATCAGCCCGGTGCAGTTTCAGGAAGTGTCAATCGAGAAGCACATTTTAAACAGGTCACATTTTGTGAAGAAATTGTTATGCAAAATGGCATATAATTTAAGCTCATGAAACCAGCCAATCAAAAGCTGCATTTTTCTGAATGGAGTCTCAGTATTAATTGTAGTAATTAGTGCTTTTATTTCATGAACACTGCAAAATAAATATTGGACATCAGAACCACCCTGTGCTAAAATCTGTGCTTTAGTGTTTGCTCTACTTCCAGATTTACCCCTAAAATTAGCACCAAGGTCAAATCTTAACCACACTTGGGAAAAATCTGAATTTACGCTACCTCATGACTGAACATCACATTCTTGACTATTAATGTGTTGCACTGGTGACTGCAGTGAGTGGCGATTTATCATTTTTGTTATTCACTTCAGGAAGACATAAGTAGACTAGCAAAATGGACAGGCATAGCAGATGTAACTTTATACAGATAAGTGTGAAGTTATGTGATATTTTGAGGGAGTTATAGGAACAGGTGGAACTGGGCGCACATTTTCATAAGTAGTTTAAGCTGACAGAGCGAGTTGACATGGCAGTTAAGAAAGTGCATCAGGAATCTGGCTTCATAAATAGGGGGCACTGAATTCTCAGATTTCTCCATCACCATCATTGGGCATAACCTGTCCACCAGAAGGTACAGCACAGTGATATCAAGCTAGGAAGTAATGGAAGCTCTGACGAAGGGTCATCCAGATTTGAAATGTTAGCTCCATTGTCTCTCCACAGATGCTGTCAGACCTGCTGAGATTTTCTGCTTTTGTTTCAGATTCCAGCATCCACAGTAATTTGCTTTTATATATAGTTACTGGTGGTTCCAGGAGAACTCAGCATTGATTCCAGAAGCCATGAACGCTCATTTTTTCAAGTCAAAATGGAGAAGTAATCTCCACTTGCACACACATTGGATGTGAATACAAAACAAGGAAGCCACTGGTTAGGTCTCAGCTGAGGGTATGTACAGTTCTGGATGCCACAATTCAAAAAGAATGTCAAGATCTTGGAGAGGATGCTGGGGCGGTTTTACAGGGTGATGCCATGGATGAGAGATTTTAGTTATATGGAGAGATTAGAAAAACTTAAATTGTTCTCCTTAGAGCAGGAGTTAAATAGTGAGGTGTTTTTAAAATCATGAGAAGTTTGATATGGCACGTAGGAAGAAACCATTTCCTTTGGCTGGTGGGGTCTATAACCAGAGATTATTGATTAATTGATAGTAAGAGAAAAATAACAGTAGTTATGATATGGAAAGCAGAACTTGAAAGGGTGGTGAGAAGGAGATTTCATGGGAACTTTCAAAAGGCATTGAATGTATTCAAGAGGGGGCTAGATATAGCACTTGAGGCAAATGCGATGAAAGGTTATCGGGAGAAAGCAGGATTAAGCTATTGAGTTGGATGATCAGCCATGATCGTAATGAATGGCGGAGCAGGCTCGAAGGGCCAAATGGCCTCCTCCTGCTCTCCTATGTTTCTATGAAATCATAAGAATCTCTACAGACATCCACATCCCACAAATGAATTTTAAAAAACTACTACTACTGGTTTTAGAGAAATTGAACTCGCAAAATGTTTCCTGGCTGTTTTCTGAACAACCTGTAAGAACTGCTCCAAACTTGGAACAATTAGGCAGAGTCTTGGTGGCACAAATTCCACCATTAGTACATGAATTTCTGTTTGCATCTCGCACCAGTTTTCCGATCCTCATTTACAAACACAGGCCCCCTGCACAACTAAAAGTCGGTGGTTTTCAATTTGGCAACTGTCAACTCCAACTCCAATTTTTGTTTCCCCTTGCTTCATCTTACACACAAAAAGCAGGTGAAATAATGTTGAATTTCTCTCCTGATAGTGTGTTTGGTTTCAAGTCTGCAGTAGTTAGAAGGACATGCTTCAGGGTAGGAATTTAGCCTTTACATAGCCATATCTTTTTAATCTTTCTCTCTGTGTAATAGAATAAGCACTGAAAATACAACTTGTCTTTTCATTTAGTTGCGGACTGTAAAATGTTGGAAGGAATCAGCCCACGGGGCTTTCAGCTCTTATCAGCAGGACCATGCAACTCGAAGAGTTTGTTATTTTGTTCTGCCAGCCAAGAAGCTTACTGTTAAAATAAATCCAGAAAAATTCAACAAATTTTCAAACTCGGCACACTAGTGCAAATCAAAAATGTTTTAATCCCCCGATCATTTACAACATCTGCAACATCACAGAGCAGTGACAAATTCTTCTCCATCACACATCTGTCCTAAATTGGTGATTATTATGGAAAATTTTCATTTTCACATGGGAAGGGAGAAACAAAATAGCCCAATTAATAATGGCAGTCAATTTCCAGTAAGTGTTTTGGACAGATTCTAGAACAACATGCTTTAATGCTGACAGGAAACAGATCATATTAGACTTAGCGATAAGTAATGAACCAGAATTAGTTATCAAGCTGGCAAAATGGAATATTTTGCAAATCATGACCATAAAAGGCTAGAGTTCAGATCAGATTTGGGACAGAGAAGGGAGATATACTCAAGTCAAGGTTTTAAAATTGGGGGTGTACAAGGTGGTGGGTGGGTTGTGGGGGGGGGGGGGGTGTTAATTGGTAAAACTAAAGACAGACAGTAAGAATGGTATGATACAAAACCAGTACATACCACTAAAAGGAAAAACTTCCACTTGTGCAGTTAAGTAACCATGGTTAACAGTGAGCTCGGAGATAATGGACCAGGTTTCAAAGTCACGAAGACTCCAGGGACATTTTTTAAAATAAATCAGGCTGGACCCAAATTCCTAAGACCTACCCCACTTTTGACAAATCCCATTTCTTCTGGGTGGGGTGTAATTCACACAGGGGGGAAATTAACTCAGCAAGGCCATTTAAACTTAATGCTGAATTCAAACAGACCCCATTTTGCCAGTTGAAAAGGCCTTAACCCACAGTGCTTGTGTTACAAATTAGAGTAAATCCAAATTCACTAGAAGGACAGATAAAGTCTCTTTGACTGTCATGATCAGAATTTTAAAAAACCCATGACTTAAACTAGATTAAAAAATGGCTGAAGCTGTTAGCGATTGATAAGAACAAATCTCTCTAGTGGACTGTGTTGACTGACAGGCCAGCTGATGTAGCATCTGTTTGAGAAGTTTCAATAAAGTTCTACGTTGATATTTCCCTAATGACTATTCATTCTGAATACTGGGCCAAGTTTCAAATACTACAATTATCTCAGCAGCAGGTCCTGAGTTCACAATTGGATTGACAGTTTAAAATGGCTCTTAAAGTATTAGGGGTACAAAGAAAGGTTGGTTTTTTTGGTGAGAGATTAACCACTTGAGGTGTTTTAATAGCTTTCATGTTTTCCTGAATGCAAGTTTCATTTTTTGCCCACTCAAGTCTGTATAACAAGAGTTGTATTATATTTTTAGAAGTTTATTTTATTTCACTTCCACATGATCCCTGAGATCTGCCCCTGGTGGAGCCTGGTGCCAGGATTTACCATTTGCGGCAAGTGTGTTTGGTGATGCAACTGGAAAGTATCACAAGGCAGCCCCTAGATGCATTTCTCGGTGGCATAAATGGAAGATGAGACTGTCCCCTGCCAAGTCAGTGGCAGGCCATGTTTCACGTTGTTCAATGTTGGGGATTTTTTTTATAAAGGTAGTGCTTGGAACACCCAGCATTATAGTTTTTTGGGAATGGAACATTAAGCTTCATTGTCTAAGCAATATCAGGGTAGGCTAATGCCTGCACTTGTGCTGAAAGCATAGGATGCAAGTGGCTGAAGCTGCCACCACTCTGTCATGTGGTGCGGGGGGGATTTAGGTGGAGCTTTTGTCAGGCATCAATTGAACCGAACACTGGGCATCCATTCATTAGCTAGAACTGTCAGGGAGCTTCCCATCACTTGGAGTATTAGCTCTGTGCAGTGTATCCTTCAAATAGAGCACCTGGATTACTGAAGCTCTAAGGTCATGGCAGGGAGATGAATCAGAGGCACATTAAACCATTGCCTGCTCATTTTTCAAACTATGCCACACAATATGGCAGAAAACCCACCATGGGCGTCAGCAGGTTCAATGCCATGTTGTCCACCTGGCTTCGGATATTGCCGATTTCTGGAATTATTCAGCGGTGAGTGGTTATGGAGTTGTCATAGAGGATGAAGGGCTATGGGGGTAGATGGGAACACGAGTTGGCAATGGGGTATAAGGGGCCATGGAGGATAGATGGTGGAGATGAGAGTTGAGGACAAGAAGGTCTAAAATCTTCTAAAACTGGAACAAAGTCTCAGAGAACGAAGGCATGCTTCTAACCAGCCCACCTTGGCACTCGGCTGTCCCCGTGGTCACCTACTCTCTGGTTCTGGGCTCGGTGGACCAGAGTCTGTCCTGCATCTTTCTTCACAATCACTGCCCAGAGCAAAAAGAAACTCCTGATTCAGGCCACCTTTTACTCAGGCAGGTTCAGCGAGTTGGCAAATTTCCTGACTCCAGCTACCTTCCTCGGTAGCTAAAATCTGACCTAATATCAAAACTAAAAGACAAAGCTTACACAAAGGCATGGAAAAGTGGAAGTATTGCAGATTGGGAGAACTGTAAACAGCAACAAAAGGACGCAAAGTAATGAGGTGCAAAGTAATATGAAAAAATGCAAAAATGTTAAAGGTACAAGCATTTTTAAAATATATGAAGAGAAATAGTGGTAAGGAGGGTTGTGAATACCTTAAAGGTGGATGCAAGTGAAATTATAATCAGTACTAATGCTTTGCACTCATTTTTATAGTGGAGAAATACAACAAAATACCAGTAATACAAGGAAACATACAAATATATGAATGAGGAGTGGGGCACTTACCCCTGGAGCCTGCTCCACCATTTAATAAGATCATGGCTGATCTGATTGTAACAAAAGAACTTAAGAACATAAGAACTAGGAGCAGGAGTAGGCCATCTGGCCCCTCGAGCCTGCTCCGCCATTCAATAAGATCATGGCTGATCTTTTTGTGGACTCAGCTCCACTTACCCGCCTGCTCACCATAACCCTTAATTCCTTTACTGTTCAAAAATTTATTTATCCTTGCCTTAAAAACATTCAATGAGGTAGCCTCAACTGCTTCACTGGGCAGGGAATTCCACAGATTCACAACCATTTGTGTGAAGAAGTTCCTTCTCAACTCAGTCCTAAATCTGCTTCCTCTTATTTTGAGGCTATGCTCCCTAGCTCTAAGTTCACCTGCCAGTGGAAACAACTTCCCTGCTTCTATCTTATCTATTCCCTTCATAATCTTATATGTTTCTATAAGATCTCCCCTCATTCTTCTGAATTCCAATGAGTATAGCTCCAGTCTACTCAGTCTCTCCTCATAAGCCAACCCTCTCAACTCCGGAATCAACCTAGTGAATCTCCTCTGTACTCCCTCCAGTGCCAGTATATCCTTTCTCAAGTAAGGAGACCAAAACAGTACACAGTACTCCAGGTGTGGCCTCACCAGCACCTCATACAGCTGCAACATAACCTCGCTGTTTTTAAACTCCATCCCACTAGCAATGAGGGACAAAATTCCATTTGTTGCATTAATTACCTGCTGCATCTGCGAACCAACTCCTTGTGTTTCTTGTACAAGGGACACCCAGGTCCCCCTGCACAGCAGCATGCTGTAATTTTTTACCATTTAAATAATAGTCCATTTTACTGTTATTCCTACCAAAATGGATGACCTCACATTTACCAACATTGTACTTCATCTGCCAGACCCTCGCCCATTCACTTAGACCATCAACTCAACATTCCACCTACTCCCAATAACCTTTGACCTCCTTCCTTTTCAAGAATCTATCGACCTTAAAAATATTCAAAGAAATCTACGTTAAGAAATTCGCCCCCTCTAAACCCTTTATACCATAACTATCCCAATTAATGTTGGGGAAGTTGAAATCCCCTAATATAATTTCTCTATTATAATGTTTTACACACCTCAGTGAATTGTCTGCATATCGCTCCTCTATTGCCCGCTGACTGGGGCCTATAATACACTCCCACCAATGTGATTGCCCCCTTTACATTCCTAAGCTCTATCCACAAGCCTCATTTGAAGACCCTTCCAAGATATCGTCCCTCCTTACTGCAGGAACGGACTCCTTAATTAATAATGCAACAACACCTCTCTTTTAGTCTCCCCTGTTTCACCTCAAGATCCTATAACCCAGAATGTTGAGTTGCCAGCCCTGCCCCTCCCACAACTACATCTCTTGTGATGGCAAACAATGTCACAATTTCATGCGTCAATCCATGCCCATAACTCATCAGTTTTACCTATAATATCCCTGGCATTGAAGTAGAGGCCATCCAACCTTGTCTTACTCCCTTGTAACTGGCTGAACTTGCTCTTGTCTTGGTTCCTTTGCTATAGTATGACGTGTCCCTATTGTACTAACACTGTGTCCCCGCTCCCTGCCAGGCATTCTTTAAGTCAGAAGTATAAGCCTACTCTCTGATTTAGCAGATACTTGGTCAGTTGACCTCTCTTAGATTCCAGTAACTTTCATAAGCCTAGATGTCTGTTAAACTGATGGGTCTGTAGTTATTTGGTGTCTCTCTCTTTCCCTTCTTAAATAATGGACTACCAGTTGCAATTTTCCAATCTAAATGATGTGGAGATGCCAGCATTGGACTGGGGTGGGCACCATAAGAAGTCTCTCAACACCAGGTTAAAGTCCAACAGGTTTATTTGCAATCACAAGCTTTCAGAGCACTGATCCTTTTTCAGATGAGTGGCTATTCACCAGAGGAAGGAGCAGCGCTCCAAAAGCTCATGATTCCAAATAAACCTGTTGGACTTTAACTTGGTGTTGCGAGACTTCTTGCTGTTCCAATCTAAAGGCAAAGTTTTGCAACCGAGAGAGTTTGGCAAAATCATGACAAATCTTTCTGCAACTTCCACATTTATTTCTTTTAATGAGGGATGGCAGAGACTTTTTGCATCTTAAGTCCCATTATAATCAACCAGCCCAGAGAACCCACGATGTCTTGGAATATTCAGGAATAGTTAAGAAAGGAAAGTGAGGCTTTTAGCAGGTACAAAGAGGTCATAGTGGAGTATAGGCAGTGCAGGAGGGATCTTAAGAAAGCAAGAGATATTTGATAGCCGAGATATTTGAATCATCGATCGTCACGGGTGAGGTGCCTGAAGATTGGAGAGTGGCAAATGTTGTGCCTTTGTTTTAAAAAGGGCTGCAAGGAAAAGCCTGGGAACTACAGGCCAGTGAGCCTCACATCTGTGGTGGGTAAGTTGTTGGAAGGTATTTTGAGAGACAAGATCTACAGGCATTTAGAGACGCAAGGACTGATTAGGGACAGTCAACATGGCTTTGTGAGTGGAAAATCATGTCTCACAAATTTGATTGAGTTTTTTGAAGGGGTAATCAAGAAGGTAGATGAGGGCAGTGCAATTGATGTTGTCTACATGGACTTTAGCAAGGCCTTTGACAAGGTACCGCATGGTAGGTTGTTGCATAAGGTTAAATCTCACGGGATCCAGGGTGAGGTATCTAAATGGATACAAAATTGGCTTCTTGACAGAAGCCAGAGGGTGGTTGTAGAGAGTTGTTTCTCAAACTGGAGACCTATGACCAGCGGTGTGCCTCAGGGATCAGTGTTGGGTCCACTGTTATTTGTCATTTATATTAATGATTTGGATGAGAATATAGGAGGCACGGTTAGTAAGTTTGCAGATGACACCAAGATTGGTGGCATAGTGGACAGTGAAGAGCATTATCTTCGATTGCAACGGGATCTTGATCAATTGGGCCAGTGGGCTGACGAATGGCAGATGGAGTTTAATTTTGACAAATGCGAGGTGATGCATTTTGGTAGATTAAACCAGGGCAGGATTTACTCAGTTAATGGTAGGGCATTGGGGAGAGTTACAGAACAAAGAGATCTAGGGGTAGATGTTCATCGTCCTTGAAAGCAGAGTCATAGGTGGACAAGGTGGTGAAGGCGGCATTTGGCATGCTTGGTTTCATCGGTCAGAACATTGAATACAGGAATTGGGATGTCTTGTTGAAGTTGTACAAGACATTGGTAAGGCCACATTTGGAATACTGTGTGCAGTTCTGGTCACCCTATTATAGAAAGGATATTACTAAACTAGAAAGAGTGCAGAAAAGATTTACCAGGATGCTCCCGGGACTTGATGGATTGAGTTATAAGGAGAGGTTGGATAGACTGGGACTTTTTTCTCTGGAGCATATGAGGCTGAGGGGTGATCTTATTGAGGTCTATAAAATAATGAGTGGCACAGATCAGCTAGAAGTCAATATCTTTTCCCAAAAGTAGGGGAGTCTAAAACGAGAGGGCATAGGTTTAAGGTGAGAGGGGAGAGATACAAAAGTATCCAGAGGGGCAATTTTTTTCATGCAGAGGGGAGTGTGTTTGAATCAAGCTGCCAGAGGTAGTCGTAGAGGCGGGTACAATGTCGTCTTTTAAAAAGCATTTGGTTAGTTACATGGGTACGATGGGTATAGAGGGATATGGGCCAAATGCGGGCAATTGGGATTAGCTTAGGGGTTTAAAAAAAAAAGGGCGTCATGGACAAGGTGGGCTGAAGGGCCTGTTTCCATGCTGTTAACCTCTATAACTCAATTAGGAGAGCACAGAGGATGCAAGAAAAAGCACTGGCAGGTAAATTAGGGAGAATTCAAGATATCCTACAAATATATTGAGGGGAAGAGGATAACCAGGGAAAGAGAAGATCCCCTTTCGGGATGGAGCCAGAGGATATTGGGAGGGTGTTAAAAGAATACTTCACATCTGTCTTTACTCAGGAGGAGGACATAGATACAGAATTCAGGGGAAGGGACTGAGGTTCTTGACAGGTTTGACACGGGGGTGAGGAGGCATTAGGGGTTCTGGTGGGCTTAAAAGTGGACAGATCCCCTGGTCTGGATGAGTTGTGCCCCAGGCTGCTGTAGGAGGCAAGGGAGGATATCATAGGAGCTCTGACACAATTTTTAATTACGTTCTGGCCACAGAGGAGGTGCCAGAGGATTGGAGGACAGCGAATGTGGTTCCACTTTTCAAATAGGGTGGTAGAGATAAAGTAGGGAATTATAGACAACGAGTCTCATCAGTGGTAGGGAAACTATTGGAGAAAGTTCTGAAGGAGAGCTTCTATTTCCACTTGGAGAGGCAAAGTTGGATCAGGGATAGTTAACATGGCTTTATCAGAGGGAAGCCATCCCTACTGAATTTGACTGGATTTTTTGAGGAGTTGGCCAGATATGTCGATGAAGGTAGTCAATTGATGCAGTTTATGTGGATTTCAGCAAAGCCTTTGACAAAGTCCCACACATGGGAGATAAAAAAGTAAACACAGGAACCAGGGTAACTTAGCAAGTTGGATCCAAAACTGCCTTTGTGGTAGGAGACAGAGGGTGATGGTAGAAGGCTGTTTGTGTGACTGGACGTCAGTGTCCAATGGTATACCACAGGGATCAGCATTAGTTCCCTTATTGTTTGTGATATATATATATTTATATAAACAATATAGATGAGAATGGGGATGGGTGGGAAAGAGAGATAAGCAAGTTTGCAGATGACACAAAGATTGGCAGGGTAGTTAATAGTGAGGGAGAGGGTCTGAGGTTGCAGGAAGATAGTTGTCTACATGGACTTCAGTAAGGCCTTTGACAAGGTCCCTCATGGCAGACTGGTGCAGAAGGTGAAGTCGCATGGGATCAGAGGTGAGCTGGCAAGGTGGATACAGATCCGGCTCGGCCATAGAAGACAGAGGATAGCAGTGGAAGGGTGTGTTTCTGACTGGAGGGCTGTGACAAGTGGCATTCCTCAGGGATCAGTGCAGTATATATATATAGATTTGGAGGAAAATGTAACTGGTTTGATTAATAAGTTTGCGGATAGCGATGAGGACCATCAGAGGATGCAGCAGGACATAGATCGGATGGAGACTTGGGTGGAGAGATGGCAGATGGAGTTTAATCCAGACAAATGTGAGATAATACATTTTGGAAGGTCTAATGCAGATAGGAAATATACATTAAATGGCAGAACCCTTAGCAGAATTGATAGGCAGAGGAATCTGGGTGTACAGGTATACAGGTCACTGAAAATGGCAACGCACGTAGAGAAGGTAGTCAAGAAGGCATACGGCATGCTTGCCTTCATCGGCTGGGGCACTGAGTTTAAAAATTGGCAAGTCATGTTGCAGCTTACTCGAACCTTAGTTAGGCCACACCTGGAATTTAGTGTTCCATTCTGGTCGCCCACACTACGAGAAGAATGTGGAGGCTTTGGAGAGGGTACAGAAAAGATTTATCAAGTTGCTGCCTGGTATGGAGGGCGTTAGCTATGAGGAGGGGTTGGAGAAACTTGATTTGTTTCACTGGAACGATGGAGGTTGAGGAGCGACCGGTAGAAGTCTACAAGATTATGAAGGGCATGGACAGAGTGGATAGTCAGAAGCTTTTTCCCAATGTGGAAGATTCAATTACTAGGGGGCATTTCTTTAAGGTGCGAAGGGCAAAGTTTAAAAGGAGATGTACGAGGCAAGTTTGTTTTTTACACAGTGGGTGGTAGATGCCTGGAACTCGCTGCTGGGTGAGGTAGTGGAAGCAGATATGATAGTGACTTTTAAGGGACGTCTGGACAAACATATGAATAGGATGGGAATGGAGGGATATGGTCCAGGGAAGGGTGGGGGGTTTTAGTTAAGTCGGGCAGCATGGTCGGTGCAGGGTTGGAGGGCTGAAGGGCCTGAACCTGTGCTGAAATTTTCTTTGTTCTTTATCCAAGGTTGGTCAGATGGGCAGATCAGTGGCAAAAGTGAGAGGTGATGCAACTATGTAACAAGACAAGGGAGTACTGAATTAATAGCAGGACACTAGGGACAGTGGGATCTGTGGGTGCTTATCCACAGATCCCTGAAGGTGGTAGGACAGGTTAATTGGGTGGTTAAGAAGGCATACAAGACACTTTCCTTTATCAGTCGTGGCATAGATTATAAGAGCAGGGAGGTTAAGTTGGTGCTGTACAAAATGTTGGTTCGGTCACCGCTGGAATACTGTGTGCAGTTCTGGTCGCCTCACTATCAGAAAGATGTGATTGCACTGGAGAAAGTGCACCAGGATGTTGCCTGGCATGGAGCATCTGAGCTATGAAGAGAGGCTGGATAGGCTTGAGTTGTTTTCTTTAGAGTAGAGAAGGCTGAGAGGGGACCTGATTGAGGAGTATAAGATTATGAGGGGTATGGACAGGATGGATAGGAAGTGGCTGTTCCCTTAGTTGAAGGGTAAATAATGAAGGGGCATAATTTTAAAGATGAGGGATAGGAGATTCAAAGAGGATTAGAGGAAAAACGTTTTCACCCAGATGGTGGTGGGAGTATGGAATGCTCTGCTGGGAGAATAAGAGAGGTTGAGGGAAACCTCAACCTTTAAAAAGTACGTGGATGAGCACTTGAAATGTCATAACATTCAAGGCCAAATGCTGGAAAGTGGGATCAGTGTAGATTTCATGTAGTTTTGTCTGTGCAGACTTGATGGGCTGAAGGGCCTCTTCTGTACTGTATGACTATGACTGACTGACCTAGTTTATTTTTTTGAGGCAGCTATTAACACATTGGACCGGGATATATCTACAGATACTGGTGGTATGGACAGCCAGATGCCATTTGATCAGGTTCTACAGGAGATTATTTGCAAAAACAAAAGAACCCTGAATTGCAGGTAACCTTGTGTCATTTATCAGAGGGATATGACAAGCAGTATTCCATAGGGTTCCCAAGCAGGATAGGTTCCAGAAATTTAGATTGAATTCCTTGAAAAGGTTGATTCATCTAACTGAGGGATTGTAAAAGGATGATGGGGTATATGGGGAAAAAAACTACTTCCTCATTTGGAGAAATCCAGAACAAGCAATTATAGAATTTTAATTAGAGTTGGACTATTTAGGAGAGAAATCAGGAAGCATTTTTATCCCCACACAAGAACATTAGTGAAACTGGAGAATTATATCCCATGAAAGGCTGTGGATCCTGAGTTAATTGAGATGGATGGATACTTGTTCTGCAATGGTTATTAAGGGGTATGGAGCAAAGTCAAATGCAGTTGTGGTACAGATCTGTAATGATATAACTGAATGGCAGAATGAATTTGAGGTGCTGAATGGTCTGTTTCCATCTGCCAGGTTTACTTTGACTTGCTGACGTTTTCAGTGTTTTGTGAAAAGGTACAAGCAACTGACCCCTCTTGTTCAGTGACTAGCATTCTACATATTTCATCAAACAACTTGTCCATCCAAAAACTGCCACTGAAGACGCAAAACGAGTATTATAACTATCACTTTTTTTAATACATCATTGCCACAATTGTTGAGCTAAGGTCATTTATTAGGGAAAAGCACTGAACTATTAACAGATGTTGAAGTTTGCAAGTTCATAGTTCTGAAATAAATTAGCTTAAATGTCAAATTTCATGTTCTCTGGCAGCTGTATTTCCAAACTCCATATCCATCCATATTTGTGTTATATTGATCTACATTCTAACCATAGAAGAAGTAATTGTTTCTCTTCATTTAACAATAAAATCCATTATATAAGGCTATAATGGTAAAAACCCATTTATCATCTTCAATACCCGACAGGTTATTCTATAAAATGTAATCTGTGGGGATGTAAAGCATAGTTGCTGAATTCTTCCCAAGTTAATACAGGTTCAACGCAATGTTAGTCAGCTGGCTGGTTTTCTTACCTAAAATTTTCTATTTCAGTTTGTTTGTTTCGTACACTATAATGTTCTTTTTTGGCATACATTTCTTGATAATTTAAACAGATACCTACCTTGCTTCTGGAGCTGACGATTTGCTTTATGACTACTCTGTCTGCCAACACCAGTACTTTTGTAACAGAGGACAGTAGTAGCCGTGCCGCTTTTATCATTCCAGTTTTATCTGTGTAAACCGTTGCCCTTGTATCTGATTCTGGTTGGTCAAAGGTGCCCACATCAGTCAACTGTGCAATGCTCTCTCCTGGATAGCAATACAGATCAATAAAACAAAGCATACATTAAACATAGTTAAATGCATTAAGCGTTAGAATATCAAATTCTGAAAACCACCAAAGCGAAATAGATAGGCCTGAATTTTCCAGCCATTCACGCCAGCAGGATTTTCCCATCCCATTGCAATGAATGGAGATGTGGCTTGGCGCCAAAATCTCCAACTTCACTGCAGCAGGAGTGTGGTGTGAACAGCGAGTAAGATCACGCCCATATTTGCTTAATGCAAAAAGACTCAAACTAAAATTCATTATCTTTACAAATTAATGTTACTATAAAGCAAAAAAATTTGTTGGAAAGATAGGGCAATATATTTGTGAGCACTTGGCATTCAGTAGGAAGGAGGTAAATGCAAAGTTACTGTTACAATAAAAATACTAAGCATTTTAAGATTTATGGTTATTTGTCATTACTTTTATCAGAACACAACTTACATCAAAACATTTCCACAGAAGAGAAAATGTAGGCTTCAGTTTATGTCATAAGCATATCTCCAAGAACAAATTTTTAATCGGAATTCTGGTAAATTTATTAATGGATATTTAACTTCCAATGCTATTATTTTTGTGTTGAACAAAGACAATCTGAAACTAAGAGTTTTTGAAAATAATTGTAACTTTTCATACCAGGCAACATCCCACAGATTCTGCACTACACCCTCTCTATTGTGTCCATATCCTCCCCATAGCTTGAAGTCCAAAATTACACACGTTATTCAACTTTATATAGATTATTACAACTTGGCATTTGCATTTTATATCTCTTGGCAGAAAGTACAATTTTCCATTCACCTTTATGGCCCGATACATTTGCGATTATGCTTTTACATGGGATAAATGGCTCAGAAATAGGCCATTTGGCCCAACCAGTCCATGATGTGGAGATGCCGGCGTTGGACTGGGGTAAACACAGTAAGGAGTCTAACAACACCAGGTTAAAGTCCAACAGGCTTATTTGGTAGCAAACGCCACTAGCTTTCGGAGCGCTGCTCCTTCGTCAGGTGAGTGGGAGATCTGCTAACAAACAGCAAACAGGGCATATAAAGACACAAACTCAATTTACAGAATAATGAATAATGATTGGAATGCGAGTCTTTACAGCTAATCAAGTCTTACAGGTACAGACAATGTCTGACTCCTTACTGTGTTGTTTGACTCCTTACTGTGTCCAACCAGTCTACGCCAGCATTAATGTTCTATTCAAGCTCGTAATGAGTTTCCCCCTCCATATATTCCATCATAACAGTCTTTCCTTCTCACACATTTACTTGTCTAGCTTCCCCTTAAATGCACCCATGCTATTCGTTTAACCAATATCCTGTACAACTGAAGCATAACCTCCCTACTTTTCTAATCAATCCCGCTCACAATAAATGACAACATTCTATTAGCTTTCTTAATTACTTGCTGTGCCTGTATACTGGCTTATAATTCACGCACTAGGACACCCCAATCCCTCTGCATCTTAACAGCTGTGCAATCTCTCATTATTTAGCGGCTATGCTTTTTTATTCTTCCTGCAAATTGGACAAAAAACATATTTGCCCACATTGTACTCTATTTGCCATATTGTTGTCACTCACTTAACCCATGTCTCATTATATTCTCCTTACATCCACTTCTCAATTTACTTTCCTACCTCTGTGTCATCAGCATATTTAACAGTCATCCAAGTCATTTATATAAATTGCAAAACGTTGAGACCCCAGTGCTGATCCCTGTGGCACACCATTTGTCACATCCTACCAACCAGAAAAAGACCCATTTATGCCTACCCCAGTTCATTGTTAGCCAGCCAATCGTCAATCCATGCCAATGTTACCCCCTACACCATGACCTTTTATTTTATCCAATAACCTTTGATGTGGCACCTTATCAAATGTCTTCTGGAAATCCAAGTACAGTATATCCACTGGTTCCCCTTCATCCACAGCACGTGACTCCTCAAAGAACTCCAATAAGTTGGTTAAATAGGATTCCCTTTACCAAAACCATGTTTACTCTGCCAGAATGCCCTGCTATAACAATGCTTTCTAACATATTTCCTTTGACAGATGTTAGGCTAAATGGCCTGCAGTTATATGCATCCCTGAAGTGCAGAGGCTGCCAAATTATCAGCTGGAATCTTCCAGACACCCAAGATGCCTGCCCTAGACTGGAGTCTCCTTCAATATACCAATCAACACCGCAAAGCAAAATTCAGTGACGCCTAAGCAGTGTGTGCACTAGTACATCTGCCCTGTTCTTCCAGGACTTAACAATTTGTCCTTAAAAATATAGGAGGCCACCAGAAAAGGTAATTTTTGTCTTTTTATTATATCAGTATGGAGTCAGGAGGAACAGGCCTGGAGTTCCTACCTGGATCCAGTCTAATGGCCCAGAACAGCAAGCTGCATTGGGTTGGTATGCTCCAATGCTATTATGTAAATGAAGCCCATTTTCCCAACACCCCATGGGCCTTCACCTTCAGACCACATCCTGCCACTATTATACACAACTACAGATCTGCAAAGAAAAAAAACTCTCCTGACTGTAGCAATGCAACAATTGAAACCATCTTCAAGAAGGTAGGTAAGTCAAGCTTTGGAAACAAACGCGGTATTTCTCCCTTATCCACAGCAAGCAAAATCCTGATACACATTTTCCTGAATCACCAACTTCCACCCAGAGACACAATGTGGCTTTAGTCCTTCCAGAGGAACTTCTGATGTGGTATTTCTCATCAGACTAATCAAAGAAAATGTTAAGAACACCAGAAACTCTTCATTGCATTCACTGACCTCTGCAAAGCATTTGACTCAATAAATTGTGAGATTCTGTGGAGTATGCTCCAAAAGTTCAGATAACTGAGAAAGTTCACCCAGTGGTGATTTATGATATGACTGCAACTGTTGAGTGGGAGATCTGAAACAGACCTTCAAAATAGGGATCAGTGTCAATCAAGTCTGCCTGACATAGGCTATTCACCTCCAAAGATCAACTTCCCTCTGCTGTCAGTAAATACTGCCTCAATGGAAAACTCTTCAGCCTCCATCATCTCCATGCCAAAATTAAACCAACCATCATAGGCATACATGATCCACAGTTTTCAGATTACCACAGTGTATTTGCCTACCCAGCACCCGAATTGTAAGCCACTCCTGATTTCTTCAATTCTGCATACAAGAATGGGGCGGCACGGTAGCACAGTGGTTAGCACTGCTGCTTCACAGCTCCAGGGACCTGGGTTCGATTCCCGGCTTGGGTCACGGTCTGTGTGGAATTTGCACATTCTTCCTGTGTCTGCGTGTGTTTCCTCCCACAGTCCAAAGATGTGCGGGTTCGGTTAATTGGCCATGCTAAATTGCCCCTTAAGTGACCCGGGATGCGTAGGTTAGAGGGATTAGCGGGTAAATATGTGGGGATAGGGCCTGGGTAGGATTGTGGTCGGTGCAGACTCAATGGGCCGAATGGCTTCTTTCTGCACTGTAGGGTTTCTATGATTCTATGAAGAAACTTGGCCTGTCTTTGAATGTTGCCAAAACAAACACATCAACCCACATCAAGTCAACCCAGTACTCCAACTCCCACATATTTTGAAGGAGACATTCAGGAATATTTTGAGGACTTCACATATTTGGCAGTCACCTCTCTTAAAAGGCCACCATTGACAAGGAGACCCAGCACAGGATCAACTTTGCCAGCACCAACTATGGCAGCAAGTGTAGGACAACAAAAACTATCACAAGTCAACAAAATTCCTAGTAAACTGAGCAGCTGCCATCACCACCCTTCTGAATTGCAGTGAGACCTGGAGTGTGCATTAGTGACACCCAAGCAGAAGAAAGTCAATCAGCAATGCCTCATTTACACCCTCTGAATTCAATGGGAGGACTGTCAGACAAATGCTCGTGGCTCCTTCTTAAAGGCAGCTCTACAAGATTTCAGCCAAAACTCCTGCAAAATCAACTTCAATGAACTGGACACTGTATCCAGATGGCTGAAAAGCATCTCCCCCCCCACAAGGTTTTGTTTCCTCAATGGTCAACCTTCCTGCACATTAACAAAGAAAAACTTTCAAAGGCACTTTGAAGCTCTCCTCGAAGCATGGCAGCATTGACATTAATGACTGCAAGAAGCTGCATGGTGGCACAGTGGTTAGCACTGCTGCCTCACAGCACCAGGGACCCAGGTTCGATTCCCGGCTTGGGTCACTGTCTGTGTGGAGTCTGCACTTTCTTTCCGTGTCTCCATGGGTTTCCTCCCACTGTATGAAAGATGTGCTGATTAGGTGCATTGGCCATGCTAAATTCACCCTGTGTGTACCCGAACAGGTGCCAGAGTTTGGCGACATGGGGATTTTCACAGTAACTTCATTGCAGTGTTAATGTAAGCCTACTTGTGACACCAATAAATAAAGTTTAAAAAAAATAGTGACAACCTATCCATCAATCTGAAAAACATCAAGTTACAAAATCTTAATGATAGGGTGCAGTGACAGTAGAGAAGGAAAGATAAGGGAGAAAATTCTGTGCTCCAGATCCCACTACGTCACGGGACATCTTGCCCCATGTTCCCAATGAACTGTCTCTCAAAATTTGTCTTATTCAATTACATGATGACTCATGGCTGAAACTCATGATCCAGAGTAGACATCACTCTCAAATCGAGGAACAGCTAATGACAATGCAGTTCATCTTCTCCCCACTTCACCTCAAAAGTACAATCTGACCAAAACACTCTCTCGAAGATTCCCCAGACAAGTGAGAGCTTGTAGTTCATAATAAGGGCATAATTTTTCCTTTTTTCATTGCTTGTCAGACTTCTTTTCGATTATACTAGTTTATTTTGTATTCTATTTTTTACTTTAACCTAAATGCATAATTCTCATTGGTTCTGAAGTAAGGCATATGGGAAAGAGAGTTTTAAATGCTAAACTTCAAAATTGAGTCATGTGGGGTCTACACATGGACAATGTCAGCCGTTGAGTTTTTTTTTTGGTGCATAAAATCATCAAGAGTTCCCAAGATTGGATGCCAAAGTATCCTTAATTGGAAAGAAAGCAGCATCTTCATGGACCACAAAAATGATTCAGTGGGGATCTGCCATTAATTCAAAAGAACTGTAAAAGGATGACATAATTTCGAGGTACAAAGCAGAATAAAATTGCCTGGTTTTAGACATGATTTGTTGTCTCTCAATTGGACAGTTTATAAGCTCATTATAGATGATAGATAAAAATATGTAACATTGAAATCAGAGAATAGAGGCAAAAAAGGATGACAATTATATTATTCTTACCAACTTTTGCCCCTTTTATACCATATGAATATACCAAGATGGAATCTTAATGTAGCTCTAGGCCAATGACAAAACCACACAGGTTGTGTTTTCACTTGCTTGCAGTTAATATTAATCAAGCAAAATAGGTAAAATCGGCCAAATCACCACAAATGATGGCGAATTTTAAACGTACGTTCTGTCAAGCAGATACTGTTCCTGTTGATTGCGTCCATTTGCTTTTTTAGCTCTTCAAAGCATTCTCAGTTATTTTCTGGATAGAAATGGGCAGCATGGTGGCACAGTGGTTAGCACTGCTGCCTCACAGCGTCAAAGACCCGTTTGATTCCCGGCTTCGGTCACTGTCTGTGCGGAGTCTGCATGTTCTCCCCTGTGTCTGTGTGGGTTTCCTCCGGGTGCTCCTGTTCCCTTTCAAGTCCAAAGATGCGCAGGCCAGGTTGGATGGCTATGCTCAATTGCCCCTTAGTATTAGGGAGATTAGAACGGCAATACGTTGTGTTACAAGGATAGGGCCTGGATGGGATTGTTGTCAATGCAGGCTCAACGGGCCGAATGGCTACTTTCAGCATTGTAGGGATTCTATGTTTCTAAAGTCACTGATGGCTACCTTTAAAAAAATTTTTTACATATAGAAAAAGTTTACCGAGAAATATATGAATGTGCACCAATGAAACTAATAAATGGTGTAGTCTAGGTTTTTGGAAAAGTAATTTGATGTCACTTAAAATCATGTTACTCAGGTGGAGAACTAAACACTCATTAGAAGCGCTTATTTTCTGTGACAAACTCATTTTCATCTGTAATAATGAAACTGGATAAAACTGCAAGAGGCTACCAATTAATCAGTTTCTCTTGATGCAAAAAAAATTACATGCTAACGCACTGATCAACTGAACTGGCTCATCGAAGATTTTACCATTGCGATTATGCTCATTAGTTTGGATGGAAATTGAACCACCACTTCAAATAAGTGTAAGCACTGGTGCAGAACTGCTTACATATTTTGCGATGGATATGTGCCTAATAACGTTAATATGCTTCATTATATTTGCAATGTATTTGTGAATCAGGAGCTGTTTAAAAATGCAACAGTAGACAAAATTAAAGACATTAATGATCATTTGCTCCTTTTCCAAATCTTGTACCTTTTTATGCTATGAAACCTCGTTATTGTTCTGGTGCTAAATTATACTACAGGGCAGATTCAGCAATAGCAACCAGAATGCTCTTATGAAATTTTTGGATGAACAGATGTTCCAAAGTCACCGATTTGATTTTGTTATACTGAGCTTACATGAATATCACAATCAGATATCATGCAAAATCACATTTTCTAACTTTATGATGCTTCAGGGGCCAAGATAATAAGCCCAACAGAAAACTGTCAGTTGGAGCTTTTGATCATTGCTCTTCATCCAATTTTATTGATGTCATAGAATCCCTACAGTGCAGAAGGAAGACATTTGGCCCATCGAGTCTGCACCAACTACAATCCCAACCAGGCCCTATTCCCACAACCCCACATATTTACCCTGTTAATCCCCTGACACTAGGGTCAATTTAGCAAGGCCAATCAACCTAACCCGCACATCTTTGGACCCTCTGCCAAGTAAATTAAAAGTAGAAGAGCATCCTTCACATCTGAATTTCATCTACATGGTACTAGGGAAAAGGGCATTTTACATGTTGCTACCATTCCACTTGTACTTAAAAACAGGACAGTTCTTGTATCAAAGGACGAAGGAGGCCGGTTGCACAGTTTTACAGCTATAACAGCATCTCTCCCCATTTTTGCATACTGCATTTTAGTAGCCGGAGTTTGCAGTGGAAACAGATAGGTGCCTCAAATGTATGTGCACACGACACTCATGACAATTACGATTTCCAATGCCATTCTGTCTCTTTCTGCTCCCACCACCAACCATTGGTGGCACAAGTTGGGAGGCTGCCATTTTTAGCAATAATTAAAGTGATGGAGCTTTTGGAAATGTCTTTCTGACACCTGCTTGAAATGTTATGCAACAAAAAGTCTGGAAACACTCAGCAGGTCAGGCAGCATTTGCAGAGAGAAAAATAGTTTTAACACTTCCAAGCCGATATCCTTACATCAGAATTGCAAGATATTAGTGATGAGCAGCTTTCAAGCGTACATAGTCAGGGAAAAAGTGGTGAATGGTCGATAAGGAACCAAGGTCTGTGATGGAGTGGAGTGATTTAATAACAAATGGGATGATTGGGCAAAAGTAATGAGTCTGGGAGTACAAGAGTGTGATGAGGTTTCAGTGCTATGCAGAACGAGTGTTAACTTGGGAATTGAGTGCTGTTGGGAATTTAGTGCAGAGGGGGAAAGAGGAGCTGCTTTTTATAAGCTTCCAGAAGCCAGTGTTCTCAAAGTTTTAATTAGTTGAGTGGGTAGGTGACTGGTGAGTTTTTAACGATTTTATCCCTCAAAGCAGGTAGTATTTTAAAGCGGCACTGGGGAGATACAAGCATTACATTAAATTTATAGCTTAACTAGTTAAGCTACTTGTATAACTACAGGCAAGAGCCGAGTGATATTTCTAAACTTGAAACCTCATTAGTTAAATTAAGTACAACAAGAGTTGGAACGGTGAGTCTCTCACTGCAGCATGTCAGAACTGGTGGACAACAGTCTGATCCACTGCAATCACATGGTCCAAGCTTCAAACACTGCAATACATCAGGGAGGGGGAAAGTTACTGTCCTGTCGGGCTGGACAGAAACTTGGAGTGGCAGGGAAGGATCCAGTTGTCGTGGTCCATATTTTGATTTGATTTATTGTCACATGTATTAACATAGTGAAAAGTATTGTTTCTTGCACGCTATACAGACAAAACACACCGTCCATAGAGAAGGAAACGAGAGAGTGCAGAATGTAGTGTTACAGTCATAGCTAGGGTGTAGAGAAAGATCAACTTAATGCAAGGTGAGTCCATTCAAAAGTCTGACAGCAGCAGGGACTAAGAAAGAGGTTCTGTTAAGTGATACGAGCAGCTGGGCACTCAATTAAAAAGCAGAACTACAAAGGTAATAATCTCTGGATCACTACTTGGTGTGGGAGAAATGGGTTTCAATCCATGAGGCACTGACACCAGCAATGAAGACAGAAGGAGCCATCGTGACAGCCTTCACCTGAACCATGTTAGGTTTTAATTTGATTTGATTTATTATTGTCACATGTATTAGTATAGAGTGAAAAGTATTGTTCCTTGCGTTCCATACAGACAAAGCATACCGTTCATAGAGAAGGAAAGGAGAGAGTGCAGAATGTAGCATTACAGTCATAGCTCCTCCCTCTGCGACTAGTTAGGACTAGTGTACTGGCAAAGCATCAAACTCGGACTGCAGAGTTGGGCTTTAAACTAAGTAGATTGGGTGCACTCCAAGATAAAGTTCAGCGCAACATCACACATTAATTTAAAACAAAGATATGAAAGGAAACAACTTGCTGAGCAGAAGGGTCTGTCGGTGTTTGGTTCACTCCTAGTCACAGGCTGTTCACTCACTCACCCTCACCTCCTGAGAGAATAGGGTGGGATTTTCTGGCCGGGCTTGCCCCAAGGTCAGAAATTCCTGCCTGCGGTCAACAGGCCATTGCATGTTGCACGATTCCGTGGCGGGCGGGACAGGAAAATATCGCCCTAGATGAGAGTGCATGATGGTGCAAGAGGGTGAATGAAAACCCTGATATTTGGAGTGTGCCAGAATTATGGACATGCTCTCTCCCCTCAACCTCCCTCACCACTGCCCCCATGCACTCGCCCCCTTCACCTCCACCTCCTCTCTCACCCATTCTCCAATCACTCACTGGCTCAGATGCTAGTTGGCCCCTCTACCACGGTCTCCTGCTTGACTCTGGAGCCCTCCAGCCCACCGCCCCTGCCCCCAAACGCACTGTGTTTACAGCTTCGCCAATCACATTGTTTTTCTCCTGCATTCATTGTCGATAGGCTCATTAGTAAGCCTATCAGCAGCAAATGTGGGAGAGAAACAGCCTGTGATTGGAGGAACAGGTCGATGCAGGACCATTCATTCAAACTTGCCCGTTTGATGGGGACTTTGAAAACTGGCTCTGGGGTTGCAAAGAGGGGCTCTGGGCCGGGGCCGCATGTTGGACATCGCTGATCTGTCTAGTTCATTTAAATTGCGCTGTTTGCAAGCATATATACACTCAACACAAAATCTTTCTGCTGAATAAAGTTAGTAACCCAATTTAAAAATGTTTTACAGTAATTCAGAAATGAAGATGAGAAAAAGTCCGTTGAGTTTAGGATTAAAGCATCATGTGGCTTTCTACTAATTTAAACAAATTCTAAGATTTACAGCAGACTAAAGTTTTATAAAGGTCAATGATTTAGACCTCACTAGCACAAAGACAGCCAACTTTGATCAAAATAATCTGCCAGCAACAGTTGGATGTGCTAGGGGTCATGTTCAGTAAAGGCATGTCCTTTTCATAACTTTAATCAAAGTCTGTGCTCAAGTTTTGGAATTGTCTTATTTAAACAGGACATTGATGAACTATTAAGATGGCTGCCAAGGAGTCATGGGACCTTTGCTTATTCAACACAGACTGTCAAGCTTCCAGAATGTACTAACTGAATTGCCCTGGGTGGGGGACCAATCCCGAGAATGGACATATCCTGACAGCACCCCTCTGTGGCATTCACACTTGCTATTGTTTAAAGCTTATTCAAAACAACGCACTCCTAGACTTTATGTCTCCAGTTTTGCAATTTAACACAAAAAACTGACAGGAAATGTGGAAAATCACCATTTCTCTCTCTTACTATGGAGTGATGGCTTTCAACTTCCAGCCCACTCTGGTTGGGCAGCGCCAGTGTCAGTGGCTTGAGGTAACTGGTTTTATCCAAAGACTCCAAGACCAGGGCAGCCTGCAGAAAACCACTGAAGAAACAGCAACTACAGAAAAGGCAGCATCATCAGTCATCGTGCAGCTAAAGTACTTAACCTGTTCCAGCTCCAAAGCTCACCTGAGAACCAACCTCCTAGATATTTGACTACCAGAAACCTCACAACCAGCTGTGAACCCTTTGATTTACAAGACCCTCACTTCAACTTTAAATCATCAAATCCATTCAAACAACCACAGGCCTGCCACATGGGAGGCCAGAGATCAGAAATGAGAAACTAAATTAATTATAATCTGTAAAAGTACACCATCTTCAACTTATCCAACCGCATGAGACTGTGTGTGACGTAGCATTAATTCAGGGGTGAGAGAATAAATAACCCTTTTTTTAAAAAGCTTATGAAAGCTTGCTGTTGAATTATTTAATTAGAAAACACGCTCTAAAGCTAATATGCATCCCTTTCCATACAAAACATGCTGATTATGGGCAGTACAACGCCAGCATCTTCACATTAGGGGCAGTACGACAGCAAATTCATTCTGTCTGTAACCCAAGTGTTATGAACTTTTGTTATTTCTGATTTAAAAAATAAAATGACTGTTTCTACTGCTGGGAACATGTGAAGTGTCACAAAAGGACATCACACTCATTACCAGCGAGAATGAACTGCCCCTTAGCTCCAGTCCTACAGGGCTGGACTCCCACCAACATATCACAGTTTCAATCACAATCGCCCCTGACATTTAAACGCAGGCTTCCTCTATAAGGATAAGGTTCTGCCAATCTTCACCAGGCCATCTGAAGGGAGAAACGTCCCTTTGTAGCTCACTCAAACATGCCTACTGGCAGAATGGCCAAGGAAATGTGAAAATGTCAATGGATGTTTATGAATTTATTTTTAAAAAAGGTTATTTATTTATTAGTCACAAGTAAGGCTTACATTAACACTGCAATGAAGTTACTGTGGAATTCCCCTAGTTGCCACACTCTGGCGCCTGTTCAATGCCCCTAACCAGCATGTCTTTCAGACTGTGGGAGGAAACCGGAGCACCCGGAGGAAACCCACGCAGACACGGGGAGAACGTGCAAACTCCACACAGACAGTGACCCAAGGCCTGAATTGAACCTGGGTCCCTGGTGCTGTGAGGTAGCAGTACTTGCCACTGTGCATAGAGAATATGGTTACCCTGCCTTTCCACCAACGTAAGAAACAGGCCATGTTGGACAGTATGGTGTTTACATGGAGAAAACAGGGAATCAATTCTAAGATGAACAAAAGATTTTTTAAGGTAGTAGATTGTGTATAGGAAGCATCAATCGTTAGTTTCATTATATTTCCATGAATAGTGGCATAGTAATCCAGGAGGCCAAATCCTGATGACTGACATGAAACAGTGCAAATATAGTAAAACAATAACCGTTTCAGGCAGAAGAAAACATTTGGTCCATTAGCTCATCCATCCACAAAATCAGGGTGCATTTTAATATCCTTGAATCCTGTTTGTTGACAAGAATCTGTCTACTTCCCTCCTGAAATCCATTAACGTTGCATGTTCAGTATCTGTGCTGGTAATCTGTTCCACTTACTTAGCCATTTTATTTCAAAAAAAGAGAGAAAGTTCCCCATGCGTTTCCTGTTTTTTTTTCCAATTTGTAAATTCCACTCCCTGTGGTTGGATTCTAATCATGACAGAAAAGCTTCCTTGGATCAGGTTTATCCAAACCTGCTGTTACTTCAAACCCTTCTTTCTTAGCCTCTTCCAAACTTCCTTCCAAGCAAGAACGCAGGTAAATATTTATCATAGAATCCATACAAAAGGAGGCCATTTTGCCCATGGGCCTACACCGACAGCAATCCCACCCAGGCCCTATCCCCATAACCCCACATATTTACCCCGCTAATCCCCCTGATAAGGGGCACTTTATTATGGCCAATGCACCTAACCCCCACATCTTTGGAGTGTGGGAGGAAAGCGGAGCACCCAGAGGAAATCCATGCAGACACGGGGAGAAAGTGCAAAGTCCAAACAGACAGGGACCCGAGCCAGAATTGAACGCAGGACCCTGGCGCTGTAAGGCAGCAGTGCTAAACCTTTATGCCACTGTACCTCTTAAATTCTGGGGGAAAGATAAAAGAAGTGAAGAAATGCAACAAAAAGACCATCGGTACCAAAAGAGCTGCCGTTATAAAATGAAAAGCAGGAAAAAGACTCGTTTCCAAATGCTTTATTCTTTCCATCATTTCCTTTCCATGCCTTAGTCAGCCCATTTCACAGTGTAATACTCCCCAACTCTGCACAGTGCCAACTTCACAAGATACATGTCATCATTACAGTGACCTCTCGCCACATCCTGCTGCTTAATATGGCATAGAGAGACACATTTTCATTAACTAACTGCATTAAGTACCTTAAGAGTTCAGAAAAGTTCAATCACATTACACATAATAACCAGGGAAATAAAAATGAGAAACAAAAAGGTTTGGATACAAAGGCGGCATTTTAAACAGACTTGTTTCATTAAAAATAATGTTTTTTGTTCCAGTAATATTGCTCATTGGGTCCCCTTGCACCTGGGCAAACTAACCAAAAAGCAATGTGGTGTGAAGTTTTATCTTGCTTCTTTATCTTTCAATAATCATGATCAAAATACTAATTAGCTTCTTTTGTACAACTTCTTATTTGTTTCCCAGTTTGATTTCGGCTCCTTAGTTTTTCCCCTTCTCCCTCACTGTTCGGCGACAAGTGAATCAAAGGGGGGAAAACAGCTAGAACAAACAAAATAATGAGGATATACTAACATTTTTACAAAAAGACTTCTACAAGATCCTAGTCTTGGTCACAGGAAGAGCTTGCATTTATATAAATCAGCTTTCTTAACTTCAGGGCATCCAAGAACACTTTTGCAGCCAGTGAAGTATCACAGTTATGATGTAGAGAAAGGCAGCAACCAATGTCAATAGGAGGTCCCAAAAACAGGAATGAAATAAATGACCAGATAGTCTGTCCTGATCATGTTATTAGGGAGAATAAATGTTCAAAGGACAATGGGAGAATAGAACCCTTCTTCTGTGAGCAGTGTATGGGCTTTTATAGCCACCTGAAGGGGCAAACTGGCCTTTGTTTTAATATTTCATTTGAATGATGGCACCTTGGGCTTCCCCAGTACTGTCCTGAAAGCCAGCTTAGATTAAGTGCACAAGTCTCCGGAGTGGGTCCTGCACCCACACTCAGCAGACTTGAGAGGTGAAAATGTTACCGCCAAGTATGAGCGGAAACTTGTCAAAACAAATGCGACAGTGCAAAATAAATGCACTGCATATAAAATTATTACACACCCATGCACACCCCCCCCCCCCCACACATGTGCACACACAAGGCTCATACGTAAACCCAGCTTTTTGGCTAAAGACTGTACACTGCATTTAATTTCTGTAGAGGCAAACCACAACAGGAACAACAAACAGAAATGAAAAGCATTTCATAATATTCTGAAATTGGAAGTGGACACAGTTAATCTAAAGATAGCAGATTGGTGAAAAATTAACATGGGAACTATCAATATTCTAGAAGTGATTTAACAATGATTTGAGTGATAAACAGAGAATGTTCCAAATAACTTCAAGTGCTGCAAGTTTAGTGGGATGAGAATAGTTCTTCTTTCTTTTTGATGGAACAGTTATTATGCAGAGAAAGAAACTTTACGATCTCAAAAAAACGAATAAGCGTTGCACGAAAATGTTTCAACTGACATATTGATCCTGTAACTGGTAACCACAGTAACAGTTCACATAAACAGAGATTAGTGGCTGCCAGGAAAATGAATCCTTTGGGTCGGACCTTAATTAAAAATATTTTTTAAATGGGTACGAGAGCATGCTACATGTTTGCTCTAGTGGGGGAGTGTAGTCAAAGGGACACTGGAGTACTTAAAACTTGGAGTCTCACTCAGAAATACACTGCCTTCAAAGGAGTAGAATACAGGGCACAACCTCACACAAAGAACTGGCAGGAGAGGTTTCACAAAAAGGCAATTATCCATCTTGCGCATTCAGAGAAAATTGCACTTTCACAGCTTCCCATGAAGCACAAAAAACGGGATAAAATGAATAAGACATAAAACAATATGTACCACTCTTCTAATGGGATGATAGCAATTGATTGCCAGGGTTATCTTGGGTGGTTTGCTCATACAAATAAATAAAACAAAACCATTGTTTTAACATCAAAAACAACAACAAATTTGAATCAGTTAACAATGCCAATAGCTTCCCTAAAGACCAAGAATTAGGTTTGGTTTCTTTTACTGTAAAAGTTAAAATGGGGGCCTTCAGTCAATGTTAATGTCAACACCTGCCATTTCAAATTTCCCAAACAATACCACAACATAACTACCAAGCATATCAAAATAACCCCAAGTAGGTACTAAATTAATCTTAATTAACACGTCATAATTTTACTTCCCAGAGGGAAACTGCCAGAGTTCAGATCCTGACCACCTGGTTTTGGCCGCTGGGCCTCATTATTATGCCGTCAGTTCATTACCCGCCTCTTGTTCTTCCTGGCCTCACAAAGGCAAGTTTAAAAGCTTATCGTTTAGTGACTCATCACATCCCAACTCTATTCTGACTTGTCTCTGCCTGGTAGAATAGCAGCAACAACTTCCTCATTCATGACTGAGCTAAAATGAGTCTAGCTGATGTTACTGGACTACACAAGCATATTTTGAAGAATTACCCAGAGTTTCAGGCAGGTTCCTTAGCTGCCTGTTCAGAAAGGCACATTTAAAATCAGACGAAACAGGATCCAGGTAGCTTTGCAGTGGGTCAGTAACCCAGAGTAATTTAACTGTCCTCCTGTCTTGTTGCCACAGAGCGGGTAACATTAAAACTCTCCCCATCATTTCATCTCTCATTCAAGTTAACACCTATTCAATAAATAACGCCCATCCTTCAGTCATAACAAGGCAACCACATGGACTTCCAATTTAGAATTTGATTCAATTTTTAGGTGCACAAGTTTAAATTTTCAATTTAAACATGCAAATGCAGTATGCTTTGCATTAGTCTTTCCAGTTGCTCAAAAATATTGTGGAGATTCAAATACACAGAACTGTCATTCATAAAGGGAAAGTCAAAAATAACAATGTTTAAAGTCTTTTTATTTATTAGTGTCACAAGTAGACTTACATTGACACTGCAATGAAGTTACTGTGAAAATCCCCGAGTTGCTACGTTACAGCACCTGTTTGGGTACACTGAGGGAGAACTTACCATGGCCAATGCATCTAACCAGCACATCTTTCAGACTGTGGGAGGAAACCGGAGCACCCGGAGGAAACCCACGCAGACACGGGGAGAACATGCAGACTCTGTGCAGACAGTGACCCAAGCCAGAAATTGAACCTGGGTCCCTGGTGCTGTGTGGCAGCAGTGCTAACCACTGTGCCACCATGCCGCCCTGGGGAAATGACTGGGCGGCACGGTAGCACAGTGGTTAGCACTGCTGTTTCACAGCTCCAGGGACCTGGGTTCGACTCCCGGCTCGGGTCACTGTCTGCGTGGAGTTTGCACATTCTCCTCGTGTCTGCATGGGTTTCCTCCGGGTGCTCCGGTTTCCTCCCACAGTCCAAAGATGTGCGGGCTAGGTTGGATTGGCCATGCTAAAATTGCTCCTTAGTGTCCTGGGATGCATAGGTTAGAGGGATTAGTGGATAAAATATGTAGGGATATGGGGATAGGGCCTGGGTGGGATTGTGGTCGGTGCAGACTCGATGGGCCGAATGGCCTCTTTCTGCACTGTAGGATTCTATGATCTATGACTTTAAAAAAATCATCGGCTGCCATTTAATTCAAAGATTGAAAGCTGAGCTCATACGGTTGAACCAATATTTCCCTTGTACCCTTACTGGCACTGTCAGGTATCGAATAATACCAGCTTTTTATTCCAAACATTGTTCAAACCTTCATTAATGTTAATCAGGTCTTTGCGGTCCAGTGGCTCCCCCATCACTGATGCTTCTGAAAATCAATTTCATTGCAGCACACAGCCGATTTGCTCAGCCACACATAATCTCAAGAAAGTTAGATCTGAAATGTCTGCTTTGATCAACAATTCAAAACAAATTATAATTGTGGAAATGCTGAAAGGTCATTTCCCATCGCAGGTAACATTATCTGTGTCCAACTGAGCACAGCTGCTTATGGCGGAAGCTGCAAATTGCTTGCACAGACATTAAAGGCCACGAGTAATTTCTCAGGGCACAAGACCAGTAGCAACAAAGCAACATTTTAAAGAATTTCTATCTTCAATCACATCAACATCAAAGTTGGATACACGGGATACAAGTCAGATAAATAGTCCAAAAATTTTATTAATCGTGGATCCAGGTGGAAACAAAATGAGGAGTGCAATGATTAGCCCTCTGCCATTGTAACGGCCGTTTATAATTTCTGAAGTCAACACAGCTAAAATTGGTGGGAATGCAAAACCAGTGGAATCACATTTGCCACATGCCTTATTTTCAATTTGCATTTGAGAGAAATCAAGGCGGCGCAGTGGTTTGCACTGCTGCTTCACAGCGCCAGGGACCCGGGTTCAATTCCAGCCTTGGGTGACTGTCTGTGTGGAGTTTGCACGTTCTCCCCGTGCCTGCGTGGGTTTCCTCCGGGTGCTCCGGTTTTCTCTCTCAGCCCAAAGATGTGCGGGTGAGGTTGATTGACCATGATAAATTGACCCTTAGTGTCCGGGGCATTAGGACTGTGGGGTTACAGGGATAGGGCCTGGGTGGGATTGTGGTCAGTGCTGTCTCGACGGGCCAAATGGCCTCCTTCTGCACTGTAGGATTCTATGAAAATTTCAGTCTGAGTGACTACAGCATTTTCAATTAAATCAAAATCATTGCTGATTTCAATTAGAGTTGTAATACTAACAATCTGAACTTCCCTAATATTTGTATTGACTAATATCAACAGAAAATCTTTGTGTGCATGCATAAGTGTTCACTTTTCAGGGACACACAATAAATAGGCTTCAAATCAGAATGGCATGAGCTGCGATAAGTAGGCTTGTCAGAACCAGATTACTACAGCAAAAGCATCATATTAGATAAAGATTTTACATTTATCTAGTGCCTTTCACTTGGTCAGCCATTTAAACCAATAAATCATTGAGATTACTAATAGCATATCTCTCAAAAAAGGCCCCCATCACTATCACTTGAAGTGACAGGGCCACAATCAGCTTCACATCACTCTCGTGTTACCCAACTCAAATTATTCCAAACAAACCAGAATTTGGACTGGCAAAATGTAGAATCAAATTATTTTTGCACAGTTCAAGTGAATGCAATAGAGGTAATTTTCTGATGCTGATTATATTACATAAAGCCTCAATCAAGAGGAATGCAATATTAAGATTCAAGTCCAACAGAAGTAGAGCCACAAAAAACTATTCAAAATATATCAAATGTGTCGCATTTCAAAGGCATTACAAAGTATATATGCGATAAGCAAGTGCTTCAACTGACCATTGTCTAGCAAGATCACCATTTTGATTTATAGCACTCTGTTGGATATTTGAGTCATGTGACTTATTATAAACTTCAGCAGATACTAAAAGCTACCAACCAGCAATCAACAGAGTCACTCATATTTTCCTCCAAAGCCACCAACTACAATATAACAGGCACCAGAATTTTGACCAGTCAAATACCTCAAGTAGCTTTTACTGACTTCATTCACAGAACATGTTGGGATTTTAAAAAAAGATTTTGTCAGATTTTCACTCCCAAGGAGGGTATGCTGAGTTGGGAAAATTTCCAGCTCAGCACACAGGCCCTGGGAGAAACGGCCCAAGCCGGTCAGATTTTCATCCGGGGCGCAGGTGCATGCTGGAGTCGGGTCTGCTGTCCCCGGAAATATTTCAGAGGCAGCCACGGGGGATGTCAAGTGTCAGCGCAGACTGGTTAAAAGGCCCACCTCAGAGTTCTGGGCTTCATCCCAGTTGTGATAAAGGTAGCCCCTTCTGGCTCCAACCCATGCTCTCCATATCCTCCATGCCAACCGACACCCCTCTCCTCATCCCCATGGATCTTTACAGTCTCTATGCCAAATTGTGCCAACCCATGACCCCATTCACCTTCAAGTCCCTGTAGTAGTACGGTCTGGTACATGCAGTTTTAAAGCAAGACTGAGCACAGTGCAGCCCACACAGTGATGCAAGACTTTGATTTCATCTGCAATCTCTTTCTTTGCAAAGCAGATTTGTCCATCAGTGTTCCAGACGCTGGAAAGTCCCCAATGGGCAGATCAATCTATCGCGTACCTCGAGTGGAAGTGCTGCGAGAATACAACAATCTGAGGAGCCTCTACCTCCAACTAGATAATGGCACAGTGGGTAGACAGAACAACCTCTATGCACACACAGGAACTTCCAGCTCATGTGGCAGAACCACAAGGGATGCTAGAGCCTCATAACAACAAAAAACAGGGGCGAACACGCTACTCAATCTTCTTCTCACAAGAACACCCTTCCTCGGGCTCAGAGAGCTTCTCGGTGGCCCAGAAAGAAAAGGCACCACCAAGTAGATAAATACCATTTTTGTCTATCATGTAAGAAATAATCAAGAGTATCAACAGCCACCAAACCAGCCAGACCAACCAGTCATGGTTTAACATTAAGCAATGGGAGAAATAAATGAAACCATACCCAAATGCCAATCCGGCCTCCAAAGCAACAACAAAAAACAGAATTGCCAGGGCCTACAATTCTCCTAACAGAATGGTGAATGAGATGTGGAAGGGTTACAAGGTTTCCAGGTCACCTGTACCTCTAACTTCAAGGACTTGAAGGGATAAGGCGTAATCAGAATGTTGTTCATGTTAATACTTTAACAACAATAATGTTGAAAAAGCGTTAAGGTTGAAACAAAAGATAAATGCACAAGATGTGTAACTTGAAGTATATTAAAATAACTCTAAATCCATGGGATCAGACATGGGGGTTTTGTGGGGATGGGAGGGGGGTTGTAGTAGGGTATGGTACATACAGGGTTAATGTGGGAATGAGAACTGCAGCACCCATAGTGATGTAAGAAGGCACCTGACCCAGAGCCAGGGTCAGTCTAGAGATGGACATGTAAAGGCTGAAGATTGAGTCAGTTCCATACCTATACCCTCTATTTATACAGTTATGATTTGTTAATAAAGGCTTGATGTTAATAAGCCTTCATTAACAAGTCATAACTGTATACAATAGACTACTTCAGGGTATCCAAAGCAGTATTCTCCAGTCCCCTTATAGCCCCTATTCCAACTCGGGGGCAGGGAATTCATATGGTGTTCGTGGAAGTGGAAATGAATAGGGTTGGGAAGCATTTTCCGATCAGGGCCAGTGTGATCTCCTGGACTCGTTTCGATCGCCTCAGGGGGTCGGAGAGGAATTTCCCAGATTTTCTTTTCCCCATATTGGCCCTGGGGTTTTCACTCTGGGTTTTCGCCTCTCCCTGGAGATCACATGGTCTGGAATGGGTGGGTAGGGGTGAGTTAATAGGTTGTGATGAACAAAGCATCATAGCTGTGAGGGACAGCTCGGTGGATAGGATATTAGTATGTAGATAGGCTGGAAAATTGGGCGGGGATCCTGGATTCAGGATTCAATCCTGGACCGGGGAGCGGCGCGGGCTTGGAGGGCCGAAGGGCCTGTTCCTGTGCTGTATTGTTCTTTGTGCCGATCTATGCCCCCCACAACCCTTGACTGTTACAGCCTCTATACCAACTCAACTAGTATCTAGCATGGCCTGACTTCAGAAGCAATGCTGAGATGAAATAAAGTATCAATTACAGATCTCATAGTATTCAACTTCACTGTATTATTAATAAAAGACTGATCATTACATTTAAATCCTTCCGATGCCTAATCCCTCATAAAAACAAACATTTTGTATTCCTATCCCCACATCAAAGATAGTTAATCCCTTGATAACCTCGAGCTGAAAATGAAAATGTGGACAGACAAACCAAACACTAATATGTTGCAGGAGCAATCAAGCAGCATACTATAATGATAGCTGTTAGGGTTACGTCAACAAACAGGTATTGAAATTGTAAACAGCTTTTTTTCAACCCTCTGATATAGCAGGCAGTCTTATCTTTAAAAAAATAAATTAACAGCTTGACAGTTCCACTCTTACCCACCTTCTACACTCATTCAGGTTTTAAAAATTGTAAGTCATACACTGCAGCAAACAGACCTCGCTCCAGCAAAATGGGGGTCTGTTCAAACTCGATGCTGAGTTCAAATGACCCTGGCTGTGTTCAGGTTTCCCCCAAGGTGTGAACCATCTCATCTCCTTTCCTCCCACTGCCCCAATGCAAATAGAATCTGTTGGTAATGGGAGCAGGATTTCCAGATCCAAAATCCCATTGCCATTTTGACTGAGATACAGAAATTTGATTTTGTGAACTCTGGAGCGTAGGAGGCTGAGGGGTGATCTTATAGAGGTCTATAAAATAATGAGGGGCATAGATCAGCGAGATAGTCAATATCTTTTCCCAAAGGTAGGGGAGTCTAAAACTAGAGGGCATAGGTTTAAGGGGAGAGGGGAGAGATGCAGAAGTGTCCAGAGGGGCAATTTTTTCACACAAGGGTGGTGAGTGTCTGGAACAAGCTGCCAGAGGTAGTAGTAGAGCAGGTACAATTTTGTCTTTTAAAAAGCATTTAGACAGTTACATGGGTACAATGGGTATAGAGGGATTTGGGCCAAATGCGAGCAATTAGGACTAGCTTCAGGATTATAACCATCTACAGGGCACAAGTCAGGGGTGCGATGGAGTACTCCCCACTTGCCTGCATGGGTGCAGCTCCAACAACACTCAAGAAACTTGACACCATCCAGGACAAAGCAGCCGCTTGATTGGCACCACATCTACAAACATTCAATCCCTCCACCACCGACGCGCAGTAGCAGCAGTGTGTACTATCTACAAGATGCACTACAGCAATTCAGCAAAGATCCTTAGACAGCACCTTCCAAACCCACGACCACTTCCACCTAGAAGGACAAGGGCAGCAGATAAATGGGAAAACCACCATCTGCAAGTTCCCTTCCCAGCCACTCACCATCCTGACTTGGAAATATATCGTCGTTCCTTCACAGTCGTTGGATCAAAATCCTGGAATTCCCTCCCTTAACGGCATTGTGGGTCAACCCACAGAACATGGACTACAACGTTTCAAGAAGGCAGCTCACCAGCACCTTCTCAAGGGCAACTAGCGATGCCCATGTCCCACAAATGAATAAAAAAAAAGTACTTTGTACTCAAAGGAAGAGTTGCATATGTATAGGAGCTTTCACAGCCCCAGGATCTCACATAGTGCTTTATAGCCAAATAAGCACGAGTGTAGTCATGGTTATAATGTATGAAACTAATCTGTACACAGCAAGCTCCCACAAACAGCGTGATGGTGGCCAGATAATGTGATTGTTTTTTAACAATGTTTTTTGGGGGATAAATATTGGTCAGGATGCTAGGGATCACTTCCCAGCTCTTCTTCGAAATGGTGGAATCTTTTAATTAATTCAAAAGAGCAGAAGGGGCCTTAGTTTAATATCTCATAGGAAAGACAGCACTTCCTCAGAAGAGTACTGGATATCTGGGATCACGATGGACAATGGGACAAACAATTAACCCTCTTAACCAGCTTTGAAAATCAAGCTGGAGCAAGAGGAAGGACTAAAAGTGAGGCTGAATTACGTAGGATGAATTAGTGCAAGAAAGATTGGATTAGGAGGGGGAGAAATATGCAGAAAGGAAAAGGATTAGTTTTTAAGAATCTCCAAAAGCAGTTTACAGCCTGATAGAGTAAGAAGCCTCACTTTTATTATTAAATTTTAGGCTAGAGAGGTTGATTGGCAGTCATTTACAATCACTACGTTAAAAGGATACATGTGCTAATTACTGGACATCAAAAAAAAAACTTGTAGTGGTAAATTTACTTTGTAATTAATGTGAAAAGGTAGCAACTTCATGAAACTCATGAGAAGATCAAACCCAAGATGTTGTTTTTGTGAAATTAATAGTACACCTCCGCTTGCCACATGGTGGTCAATTTTCACATTAGTAGTAGCACACTGAGTTCACGCACCATTAATATTTCAGCCCAAATTATTTGTAATGCATCAGAAGACAGAACCTACCTGCTTTCCGCGCCTCCTGGCAAGCAAAGTACATTTCTTCTTTTAACTCTTCATTTTCATTAGCTATTGCTTCGCCAACAGTAACAAATCTTCCAACAGCCAGACTCACTGCTTGCCCTACCCGCTGAATTGCTCGTAGTGTTTTCTCGGACTTCTTTGGTTTCTCCTTATGATTGATCAGTGTTGTGATCTACAGCCAAGGGAAAACAAGTTCAGGCTTTTAAATTTTAAAACTGCCCGGATGAATGATCAGCAGGTTATAAATTGTATCAGAGCATATAGAAAACATATTACTTCAGGTGCCCTGGTTGTTTGAAGGGACACTTTAGTCTGAGGCAAAGTCAGATGCACCCAAAGCTCAAACTTATTTACTATTTTGAGTAAATTTCACCAGTTTGCAAAAGATTAGTTGCCCAGCAGAAACACCTTGATTGTATGTGATGGGGCAAGAATAGGCGATAGTGAGGACAACTATACACTTTGCAGACTGCTGGAGACGGATGATGATGAGACGGAATACAGGAAAGAGATAGAGAATTTGGTGAATTGGTGCAACGACAATCATCTCTCCCTCAATGTCAGCAAAATGAAGGAGATAGTCATCTACCTCAGGAAGTGTAGTGAAGGACATGCCCCTGTGTACATCAATGGGGATGAAGTGGAAATGGTCGAGAGCTTCAAGTTTCTAGGTGCCCAGATCACCAACAACCTGTCCTGGTCCCTCTACGCCAACGCTATAGTTAAGAAAGCCAACCAATGCCTCAACTTTCTCAGGAGGCTAAGGAAATTTGGTATGTCCACAGCAACTCTCACCAATTTTTACAGATGCACCGTAGAAAGCATTCTTTCTGGTTGTATCATAGCTTGATATGTCTCCTGCTCTGTCCAAGACCGCAAGAAACTACAAAGGGTTGTGAACGAAGCTCAGTCCATCATGCAAACCAGCCTCCCATCCTTTGTATCTGTCTACACTTCCTGCTGCCTTGGAAAAGCAGCCAGCATAATTAAGGACCCCACGCACCCTGGACATACTCTCTTCCACTTTCTTCCACTGGGGAAAAGATACTAAAGTCTGAGGACACATACCAACCGACTCAAGAACACCTTCTTCCTTGCTGCCATCAGACCTTTGAATGGACCTATCTCGCATTAAGTTGATTTTTCTCTGCACCCTATCTGTGACTGGAACATTATATTCTGCACCCTCTCCTTTACTTCTCTATGTACGGTATGCTTTGTCTGTGTAGCGCGCAAGAAACAATACTTTTCACTGTATACTATTACACCTGACAATAATAAATCAAATAAAATCAAGTCAGAGTGTCTGCAGGGATCCAATTTCTTACTAAAAAGAGATTTTTTCAAATGTATGCTTATTTCATACATACATTAGAACAAATCGGCCACTTGGCCCCATGAGCCTCACTTCATTTTCTCTTCTACCATCCTTTCACTTCATTGTCAACCAATCTATTTAACTCAGCCTTAAAAATATTCAATGACCCTGCCTCCACTGCTCTTTGGGAAGAGACTGCCACATACTAACAACCTTTAAAGAGAGAAAATGCACTTATATCCTAAGTAAGAAGACCAAAACTGTACTCAACATGCCAGATATGGTCTCGCCAACACACTATACAACCATAACAGAAATTTCCTGCTTTAATATTCCATTGCCCTTGTCAATTACTGTGCCTGGATACCAACTGTGATTTATGTACAAGGACACCCAAATCTCTTTGTACCACAGAATTTTGCAATCTCTCTCCATTTTGCTTTTCTATTCTTTCTGTCAAAGCGAACAAGTTCACACCGTGATTAATAGTCTACATACCCTTTTAATGTAATGATTGCCAATTAACCTCTCTAGCTCAAAATTTAAATAATAAAAGTGAGATTTCTCATTCCATCTGGTTGTGAACAGCTATTGGAGATTGTAAGATTTTGATAATTGTAATTTTTAGGGTTTGTTGTTCATCTGTAACATCTACGAATTTTATTTGTTAACTACAGATTAATTGAATAGTTCAGTTTGTATTTCTGTTATAGTGAGACAATGGGCAGTCAAGGCGGTTGGGATATTCGCAACTGCTCTTTGTGAGGAACAAATTATTTTATGACTAAGTTGCCAAGAGTCAAGCAGCTAGATGCTCTCTTAATTGTCCACGATATAATTAGGTGCTTTGTTTGAAATTGACGTTGAAGGAATGGTTAAAAGTAGTTTGAACTTTGGATGACCATCATTAAGCAAAACCCATGCATTGATTTAATTGATTAACTATATTTATGGGGCAGAACATCACTATTAGAAGGAAGCTTTTCGTTTTTGACATTATGATCGAAAAAACATTTGTTCGTAATGGTTTTAGTATTTGTGGGAATGGGTTGCAGTATGGTCATATGAATGTTTATGATAGGTACATTACTGACAAGAGGATGTGACTCCCTACTGTAGTTAAACAAAATGTGTTGTGTCTAAAGGAAGTGTATTTGTTCACAATGGAATGTAAACTCTGGAGGGAGTGGCAAAGAAACAAGGGATAAACATTTGTCTTTATTCTATATGACTTTAGTTACAGGTGGGGTTACACAAGATGATTCACAGCCGATGGAAGAGATGAATTTGAACTACTTGGATCCCGGAACAAGTAGGAGGGATCAAAATCATAAACTTAGTTGGCACAGTGTTACCATTGCTTCTGGGGTGACTCTAATGGAAGTGGTTCAAGTCACTTTAAGACAGAGAAGAGAAAGATATCACCTGTGCTGGCAACGCTCAAGGAATTTTAGGAACTTGAAGGTTAAGAAACTTGCATGTTGCCTTTACTGCTTTAAGTATATATTGGCTCCTAAATATTAGTTATTCGGACCTGATTAGGTCAAGCACAACTAAGGACCCTAGTCCTAGTGTTAGAAATTAGTAGCAATTTGAATCAGAAAGGCTTTATACATTAAAACCTTACAACTTATCAGTTGCAATTTAACAACCCCAAAATTATGCATTTATTCCTTCTGTTTCATGTTAGCCAACCAATTCTCTATCCATGGTAACATGTTACCCTCCTACTCCATGAGCTCTTACTGTGTAGTAACTCTTGATGTGGCACCTAATCAGATGCCTTTTGAAAATCCAAGTACACCAAATTTACTGATTCCCCATAATGCACATTGCTGGTTACTTCCTTGAAGAACTCTAATACAATTAGTCAAACATGATTTCCCATTCACAAAACCATGTTTACATGAAAATACATGGTATTTCATCGACCACTACTGAAATACATAACTGTGACAAAACGCACATCATCTTAATTTTCCCCAATTTAACACAAGAAATGTCACTCAATATGCTCAAAAGCAACAGCAGGAAGATAGACTTTTCATGACCACCAGACAGCCCAAAGTGCTTTGCAACCACTAAAGTACTTTTGAAGAGTAATCACTGCTGTGATATGGGAAATGCAATGCGATAATATCCAAATCATCTCTTCTTGTGATCTTGATTGAGGAATAAATATTAACCAAGACATCAGGGATAACTCCCCTGCTTTTCTTCAAAATAGTACCACCTACATACACACACCTGAGGGGGCAGGTTTAACCCCTCTGTCCATCACTGGAATGTCAGCCTACATTGTTGTGAGAACAGAAAGCACATTTTCTGACACTTTTTAAAAAGTTTTTTTTAAAGTTACATGTTTGGAAAAAGAGAATCATAAAATTATCAAAACCAAGGACACATTTTATCATCAGGCAGATGGCAATTGCTGCAAAAACTAAATCCCAAAGAGAAACTTAACAAAATTATCACAACTCCTTTCTTTTTGTATTTTGACTACGAGAAGGTAAATGAAGTCAAAAGCCAGAAACTCCAGTAGCACTTCTGGGGATTTTAAATATTAAAGTAAAACATTTATTAACAAAAAAGAAAACCTGCACACACACAATTACACTTACACAGTTAAAATTGATCTTAAAGAACATTCCTCCACAAAAAGATTGTCTACTTGGTTAAACTCACAAAATAAACCGCCTTTAGGCAAGAATGTCCAGGTATAAAAATCCAGCAAGGCAACCCACCCACTGTTGCTATCACGAAGGTATGTCACGTGACTTCTCACTCCTGTGCAAATTCAAAAAACTTTAAAACAAAGCCCTGCTTGGCTGGAAAGCTGCCACCATTTGGCTCTTGATGGTTCTTTTCCAGCCCAGAGAAGCACTCCTAAAGGTCACTCCCAACACAGTTCTTACATCTTCAAGTTGTTTTTCTCCTCTTTCATTTTGATTCCATTATCCTTATCCTTCTTTGAAATTTACACTTCCCAGGATCTAGAAATCTTTCATGTTCTCCCTTCAGCCCTCTTTTGGGTGAAATAAAATTTAATAATCTTGTCTTATTGATGACCTTTTCCAAATTGTAAACCCTTTCTTTGTACATAACTTCACACAGCAATGCATTGTTATCTCCAGATCCGTATGCACGCACATACACACCCTCCTTCATGGAAAACACACTTAACCCTCAAAATATTACAAATATTGTGTTCTTCACACACAATTGAGATGACTTTGTTATTATGAAGGTTGAATCTTGCCTTGCGATTCTTTCAGTCAGTTACTAGGAAGTTATCAGGAAGAATCGAAAAATACTGGAAATACTCAGGACAGATAGCATTGTAAAGAGCAACAGTTAAATGCATTTTTTAATTTAAAATCAGAATTATATTTCACTTGCAGGTGTCCTTATAGAGCAGGTATGGACATCTAGTAGATCATGATCTAGTGGCCAGCTCACTGTTCAGAAGATCTTTGGGAATACAACTGTCATTTGTTCAATGAATGTGGTTGAGCGAAATCATTGGTTTAGTAATGAATGTATGCTGATGGAATAAGCATGCTCTAGGACTTTTGAACCACGAATCAGCATTTGAGATTGTGACGCAGGAGGTTGTTGATAGCTTCATATATCTAGACTCCACAATCACCAGTAATCTGTCCCTTAGGGTTGAAATCAAGACACGCATCACAAAAGCTGCAGCTTTTGTGTCCAAGCAGAGTAAGACAGTGTGGAACAACAGCAACCTGACTCAAAACAACTTACTCTAAGTTTATCAAGTGCATCCACAGCATACTCCTCTACAGTGGTGAGATCTAGACAACATATACTAGGCAGGAGAAAAGGCTGGACAGCTTCCACCTTTGCTGTCTCAGATGTATCCTCAACATCTGTTAAAAGGACATGGTCACCAAGTCAGAGGTCCTGGTGCATTAACCAAAGGCTTCAGCTAATAAAATAAAATATCCAAATGCCTTCTTGACCACCTTATCTACCTGTCCTGCTACTGGAGATCTGTGAATATGCACTCCAGGTTCCTCCATTCCTCAACACTTCTCAGAATCCTACTATTTATTGTATAGCTCCTTGCCTTGATGGCCTTCTCCAACTGCATTGCTTCACACTTTTCCACATTGAACTCCATTTGCCCATCTTACCAGTCCATTTATATCTTCCTGCAGGTCCCAGTTTTCTTCCTCAATATCAACCGCACAGCCAGTTTGTGTCCCTATATTCAAGTCCAAATCATTGATATGTACCACAGAAACCAAGTGACCAAATATTGAACCCTGTGGAATCCCACTGGGGACAACCTTCCAGTCACAAAAACAACCATCAACCACCCTTCCTGGCTTCCTGCCACTGAGCCAAGTTTGGATCCAAATTCCCTTGGAGTCCACAGGCTTTTAATTTACTGACTGGTCTGCCTTACCCAAAATCCATAGAGAACATCAGTTGCACTACTCTCAGCAACCCTCCTAAATACCTCAACAAAGAATGCTACATAATCTTCCCATAACAAACGCACACTGGCTGACCCTGATTAATCTTACCTTTTTGAAAGCTGACATACAAAAGATCCTCAGCAGATGGAATTTCTGCTGGAACTCAAACATGGTACAGATACACTTTTGGCATGGCCAGACGCCCTCATAGGCTGCACATCCTCATATCCCTCATTGGGAAGTGGAGTGCCTATCAGAGGATCTTGGCTATATTCAAGAATGGAGACAAGTCCAACTGCAGTAACTAAAGAGGAGTTTCCCTGCCGACTGCCACAGGGAAGATCATTGAAAGGGTCCACCTCAAATGCCTCCTTCTAGTGGCCAAAAAGCCCCTTCCAGAGTCATGGAGTTGTTTTTCCCCCAATCAATAGGTACCATAACCCTCACCATGCGTCAAATCCAAGAACAACGCAGCCAACAGCACCAACTGCTCCACATGCCTTTACTGATCTCATTGACTCTGTCAACTGAAGGTTGAATTCTTTACCATCCCCCACCTATGAGCCTCAATGGAAACATCACAAACCCTGGCCGTGATTCTCCTGTCCCGTTGCCCTAATTATTTTAGCGCTGCAGGCTGGGAGATTCTCGTGTCGGCCAATTTGCGGGATTCACGCGAGTGTTCGCATCTCACTTGTGTCTCCCAGTGCCGGATTTCCGGCAGCATCTGCTCCATGCCAGAAATTGGCAGGGAAGCGCAAAGACCATTTACATGGTCATTGTAATATAATTTAAATAGCATTAGCAGGCCCAAGACTGAAGTCCACGGGCTCTCTAGCATCTCCCACCCTGCCAGAGTCTTTCCCTCCAGCGGGAATTACAGTAGCTCCCACTTTCGGAGAGCTAGCGACCCGACCCCGCTGGAGTGAAGGGGGGGAGCAATCGGGGCCCCTCCCAGAGGGTCAGGTGGTGGGATTGGGGGTTGCCCCTGGGTCATTGGTACCCTAGCACTGCCAGACTGTGCTCCCTTGCACTGCCAAAGGGGCAAAGTGCCAATGCACAGGGGGCACCTTGGCACAGCCCATTAGGCATGGGGCAATGCATATGGGGGGGGCATCTCACTGCCACTCTGCATAGGGATCGGTAGGGGAAGCAGGGAGGTCAGTGATCGGGGCAGGCGGTCAGCCTACTTGGGGGATGGGGGTGGGCCTGGGAGAGGTCGGTGGACCACTGCACATGCGCCAATCTCAGCACTGACAGATCGGCGCATATGCAGTGGCATGCTCAGCGCAACCTCTCTAGCAGGAATAGGCCCCAAACCTTGAAATGTAATAATATTCACGCTCATGGCCTCTGCAGTGCACAGAGTGTGGAAGACTCTTCTCTAAACTCCCACTGAGAAAACCAGTGTGAATTACTCCAGTTTTCATGCGAATTCGACACTTTGAATTTTTTGGGGAGAATTTTGCCCCCTGTCTCAGTGAAAGTTGCATCACTACACCAATCCTCATCCCCGTCTTCCTCACAACAATACTGCATCTCACCTCCAGCAAATTATCCACAGATGTGGGGATATTTGATAGGACGGACAGGGAACTGTTCAATCTACACTGCCTTTAATTCAAAATTTAAAATCATTCCAACTTCAATACGCAGATGATGCTTGTCTGGGGGCTCAGTCAGAAACTGAGCTCCAAGTCATTGTCGACTCCTTCTGTAAAGGATGTGAGAAAACGGACAAAGATCATGGTTTGCCAGGCAGCAGTGATCCCATGCTCCTCTAAGCTTCAGAGACTTGAATATCCTACAGCAGATACCTCAGTAGTGTACCATGAGCATCCATCACAAGATCCTTCAATCTTGGTGGCAAGAAAAATGGTCCAACAGCTGTGTCCTCCCCCAAGCCAACACGTCCAGTATCACGGCTCGAATCATAAAACCAGCTCTGCTGGGTTGGACATTGCATTCATATGCATCAAAACCTATTGCAATACAGCACAAAGACTCCCAGGAAGACAGCAAAAATGCTTTGGAGCGTCCTTAAAGCATCACTAAAGAATTCAAACATCCCCATCAACTCGTGGGAATCCTCGATGTGACCAACCAAAATGGAGAAGATTCATTTGGAAAGGTACCAAACACATCAAGAAACATCTTTGGGAACACAGGCGAGATCGAGGCAGAGAGAGCAGCAAAACCTCCCAACAACTCACCCACTTGATTCTCCAAGCACATGTAGCAGGCATATTGTGTGATCAGAACCCTTCTCACCAGAGTGGAAGGAAGTTACATTCAATCCCGAGGGACTGCCCAGAAAAAATCCATGTCTTTTCAGATGATGATTTATGCTGCTCAAAGAATGTTTCCAATGCATGTGTACCCATTCATCAGTGTGTTGTCCTTTTCACTTCTCCCTTTCCTTTAGTTCAGTTTTAGATATTGTTCATCTGTAATGCCTCCCAGTTAAGCCAGATGACCATTAATTGTCTGTTTTTGCCATCAAGAGAGTCATAGAGGTTTACAGTATGGAAACAGACCCTTCGGCCCAACTTGTCCATGCCGTCCTTTTTTTAAAAAAAACGACTAAGCTAGTTCCAATTGCCCCCGTTTGGCTGATCTGCTAAGCGTTCCAAGCATTTTCTGATTTTTGTTTCAGATTCTCAGCAACCACTGCTTTCGTTTAGCTTTTACTTTATCATGTTCTGATTCTGCTTTTCCATTATTGTTTTGGCACATGGTGTACTACACTGATCCTGACTTTAGTAATCGAGTGTATGTTATGTATTGACTGGAAACTGTGAAGAGCTGTGCCTCAATCACAATACTGCAACCTAGTTAATTGACTTGTACAACAACACACCAACAACACTGTGAATGAGGTTCAACCATCTGCCCCATACTCCATCTCCGCATCCCCCCACCCCCCGCCCCATGCTCCATCTCCGCATCCTGCATCCTCGCCCCCCCAAAAATTACCAAAAGTAAATGACCTGCCACAGTTATTCGTCTGCTTAATTAAATTAATTGGAACATATCACAACTAGCTTTGTTTGCCTGCCAATAAACTAACAGCAATAGTAATAACAGTCTGAAATCCAAAGACACTTCAACTTATTTCAGCCCAAATACCAGCTTATGACTATATCAGTTACCAAAATATATATTCGGATGCAATACATTCGGATATATTACCAAAATACTGTAGATCGTGTCTCTCTCTTTCATCTAACATTTTGATTACTGCAAATTTAATCATGATTAGAATGAAAGTGATTAAAATTACCAATTAAATATTACTGATAATTGAATAATTTTATACTTTTACATCAAGCAGACCTAAAACATCAAAGATTGAATATCCAACCCAAAATGTAAAAGTCATAAGAATAGAGGTCTTTAAAATGGATTACAGCACTGAGTGAACCACGCAAAAAAAATAACTAACCAGAAATTATTTTGTCAAAAGGGATTGGACATGGTGCAACATGTGTGGGAGACAATGACAGGAGTCATTAGGCTTTGTACAGAGCTCTTTCCCCTCTGAGCATACGGTGAAGGGACAGATACAGTTCAATAAAATGGAAAGACCCACTGCATTATATTTTTGTCGACTTAACTTCCAGCTCTAGAAAACAAAGATCAACACATTGTGCCTGGGGTGTAGAAATGGAGTGGGGGGAGTGGCGGGGGAAGCAATACACCCGCAGGAAAAGCTTTGCTCTGTCTCAGAATGCAGTTAAATGAAAATCTGACACAAATTACTTCAAGCATCTTCTTTAATGAGATGTTGCCCTAACAACCCGACAGGCCGAAATTTGAACTGACAGCTTTGAAGATGGTAGAATACAACACCACAGAAACAAAGCAAACAAAACACATGACAAATAGCAGGGGTGCCCGCTCCTCTGGCTATTCAGCCTATCCCTACATTTGGAAAACAGCCAAATGTCTTAATGTTATGGGATCCTTTAAATGCAGATTTGAAAATTCAACTCAGATTTCCCAACAGATAAGAAGAAATGACAAGATATCCTTTATTAAAAAAAACAAATTAGCATTCTGGAACACATTATCTAGATAATGTCAATACCACAATTCAACAATCATTTACAGGCATTAAACTAAGGAGGGATATATAACTTATCCTGAATTTAATTATCTTTACAGCAATTGCATAAAATACTATATTAATTATTCTGCTAAGCATTAACATTTAACCTTAGCAGCCTGATAATAGTGGAAAACAAGTTTGAATATAATTTATTATATTGAATTTTAAGGCCTTAACTTGCACCATAAAAATGATAAAAGAAAAAAAAAGATCAGTTTAAAAGAACTTCCCTTGCAATTGTATACTATACTTGATTTAATTTCTTCTTATTCTGCATTTTTAAAAAATATATATTTTTGTTTACATTTTCTGAAGGCTTTTCCTGCAGCAAAGGGGTATCAGTGCAGGTGGATGAAGCTCTTGCCACTTTTGTACACAACCCAAGGTTAAAAATCATCAGTCAGTTCTTGTTAACTACGCATTACCCTCAACAGCCCCTACAGTATGAGAGACATTTTTCATTTCCACCATCATGCTTATGGGCTCTCTTCACTTAGTTCACATATGGATGCAAAATACAAACAAAGATTTGGATATACTGTAGGAAAAGTACACTTGTAGGAAAAAAAAGTATTAATGGTTTATAATTTCCCAAATTGCTGCCATCACAGCCAGTATGTGACCACAAACAGTGTCCCCTACTTTCCCCTGTATGGCACAAAATATTTTCCAACATAATATCGTTGGGAGTTCTTTTGTGCAATTCTTGTACAAATGTTTTACTTCATATGGCAGTGTGGTAGTATTGTCTTTGTTACTCGACTGATAATAATGCTTGACTGTATTGACTAGAAGTGACCATGAAGCTATCAAACTGTCATTCAGCCGAACTGCTTCTCACACATTCTTCAAGAACTCAAACATATTGCTCCAAACTGTTCAGGCCTGTGCACGACTACAGTCCCACGCCAATGTGACTGATTCTGAACTGCTCTCGGAGGAGGCCAATTTGGTTGCATCAATCCATGACAAACAATTTGCTGTAATTCGAAAGGACTACCATCTAAGGATGAGGAATAAATGCTGTCCTGAGCAGCGACGGCAACACTCAGAATTATTCTTTTTTAAATCCAGGGCAGGTCAGAGGTTAAAAATAACAAAGTGGAGAAACTGATCCCTCTCCCGCCCCCGACACCCTCTTGCAGTCTTTTACTTCAAAGTCCTCAAATAGGTTGTGTGGCTCATTGGTGAAAATAAAAATGCTGGCATTAGGTTAACACCGGCAGGTTGTTAAAATTGCTGGGGTTTCTCAGCTGCTAAACCTCGCCTCTCCACCTTCACACCTAATAATATTCATCTCACAATCACATAACTAAAAAGACATTAACTGGTCATCATCATGTTGCCGTGTGTGGGAGTCTATTGTGCGCAAATTGACTGTCATGTTTCCCACGTTACAACACTTATAATTGACTGTAAAGCACTTTGGGATGTCATGAGAGACGCTATATAGGTCCTTATCATTATTATTGGGGCCAATTTCTCTATTCCTCCACTCTATTCTGAATCTGACCATTCGGGAAATACTTCCTTACAGTCTCTATTTCCCAATTTAGTTGGCCACTCGGGTAACCTGTGTCAAAGCAATTAAAAGCAGCAATCCACATAATATATTTATCTTAATTATCTTGGAGAATGATAACATGACATTTTTTTTATTATGCTAATAAATAGCGCAGTAAAACACACAAATTCAAATGGTAGTGATTGAACTTCACACATTGCACGGGCCATTAAATCAAAGCCTGATGCCACTACTTACCTTGCTTTTACTACTACAAATTCTGGTTTGGTTTCTGCTTCTAATTTAGGAAAATAAGTGTTACATTTAAAGCAGTACAGTTCTTATGAAAATTTTGACGGGCTATTCAAAGAAACTGAGCCAAAAGCGACATATGTCACACGCAATGTGACAATGGGATTGACACAGATCGTTGGGAAAGGTATAGAGGAAAACATTTTCCAAAATATTGTTCAAGAAGACATAAACACGAAGGATACAACTCTCTGGACACAAGCCTGTTAAAATACCCTTATTAGGGCACAGGTTCTCTCTTGAAATCTACACAGTATTTTCAAAATTCTGCCACAGACGAGCCTCCTTATATTCTTGCACTACACTGTGCGAGGAAAGTCAGTGTACAGCCCATGACAACTCACACTTTATAGAACAGTATCTCAAATGTATTCAGTTCATGAACTAAAACGTTTACAAAATTAATTATGCTACATAGTAGAGAAAGAAATGACTCGTGATAACTGTGGCAGCTTGCCAAGCTGTCCATCAGGATTGGCAGCCAAAATAATACTTCAACCAGCAGATTAATTCAGTTAACTGGACTTTAGAACAATTCCCACAACCTCTTTTCTGGCCTTTAAGTAGTTAGGAGAAATTAAAAAGTACAAAATAGTGTATATATGATTAATATATCTAACACTTGTGTTTATGAAAATCCAAAGCTATAATCATTATCATACTTCCATGGCAACTTGCCATTTTTATCACAATAACTTGCACTGAGAAATAGATTTCAACTTGCTGATCATTCATTGCATTGTTTAATGCAACCAACAAATGGTCTCTAAGGAATGTAGGAAAGAGTCTCCTATTTTCTTCAACTGCTTCACATTCATTCCTGTCTAATTTGTTTGCAGTACATTCTCGTGTTCCACATGGTATAGTCCACCACGCGTTTTTCACTGTGCTAGTTACCTTTCTATTTCCCTCTGTATCCATGTCTTACTCTTGTGCAACTGAGGGATGGGGGGGGGGGGGGGGGGGGAGAAACGGGGGGGGGGGGGGGGGGGGAGAAACGGGGGGGGGGGGGGGGGGAAGGAGGCAAGAGAGGAGATGGACAAGGGGTTTTAAATGGGAAAGAGAGGGGGCTGAGGGGACGCATCAGGCAAAGCGGGTGGTAATGGAAGGAGTATACGGATAGGAAGGATGGAGAGGTTGGATTGCGTGTGCAGGATGGGGTAGGAGATGTGCACAGGAGGGAATGAAAATAATGGCAAACAGGAACAAAAAGGCATACTGAACACCAGAAGAGAGGAGGAGAGTGAGACCACTAACATCAGAGATGCAGTAAAGCCCCAAAACTCAGGTGAAAGATCCAAATTCTGGGAACAGAGCAAAAATTAACTGAAAGCCTCTGAGAAATAGGACAGTTTTCTGAAGGAAATTTAGGTATTGGGTGAAGACATAACGATTTAGATAAAGTTTCTGATATCCCTGTCCCCAAGCCTCACTCTAGAATTACTAAATAGCATAAAGAATCAATATGCCTGTTCAAAGAACTTAAATTTCAGCATTGTGATTCATTCAATTTTCTTCTGAATGAAATCGTTGAAAGAATGAAAGTTGATTTTGACTGCCTTTCCATGGTACTAATGGGATTTTAGCGCCTTCATTTGGGACCAATGGCCACAACACCCATTAACACCTGCATGACGTCCAGAACCACTTTGAATGGAGCCTATAACCAGGTTCCTAAAAGCTTCAATTGCTTTGTGGCCATGGTCAGAATGTGAACAAGGCCATTCATGACTTCAGCATCTTATTTGAAACTTAGCTAAGCTTTTGACACCATACCTGCTCCCATCACTAAGACTACCTGCTTTGACATCAGTGACCCACAGCGGTACGTTCTCTGTGCCTGGATGGGTTTCCTCCAGGTGCTTTGGTTTCCTCCCACAGTCTAAAGATATGCAGGTTAGGTGGATTGGCCATGCTAAATTGCTCCTTACTGTCCAAATATATATGGGTTATGGGGATTAGCAATGGTAAAAATGTTATAGGGAACATTTGGCAGTTTATACTGGCCTCATTTTTATTGCACAGTTGAAAACAGTTTTCAGGAGCTTCAGAGTACAAAACACAGCATCACTGGTCAACTCAGTCATGAGAATTATGAATTCTTCATGCCTCCAGTGTTACACACATTTGTACTCGTCTCCCAAAATGACCTGAATTGGTCCCAAGAGAGATTTCAGAATAATAAATTGCATCAAGTTGTTTTATTCTTTGCCTAATATTAAATATTTCTTTTTCTGTTTGAATAATGGGAATTATTTGACGTCATGGCTTATTGCCATTTTCATTTTTTATTGATTTAACTCATTTAATATTCTTACAAAGAATGATGAACTCAAAGAAGAGAAACATCTACGTAAACTTTTTGTGAAACGTCCTAACAATTGAAAGAATGTATATTCGAGTATCCTTTTTAATGTCAAGTTTAAATTCGGGTGAAACCAGTAATCAATTACCACTCAGGGACAGTCAGCAGCTACAGGCCCAGTTTGGAATAGGTACATTGGCTAGATAGTTTGACTGATGATAATTAAATAAAACACAATGGCATAATTATGACAATCAGATACAAGCATTTCATAGCTGATAAACTGGTCGTGTGTGCAAGAGGCTTGTGGTAGAGCCAAGCGTATGATGGTGTGATGAAGCTATCAAGACATACTTGGTGGAAAAGGTTGGGAACTGAGAGAAGTGGGGGTGAGGGGGAGGGGTGGAGCAATGTTTGAGGCTCATTTGCAGAGAGTTGGCATTTGAAAATGCACTTACTGACCTTGATCACTCATGTGAGGTCATTACACTTCTTCCTGCGCTGTATGCCAGTCTTTGGGCTGCACTGACAGGGACTGCCATCTGCTTTCACTGCATTCTCAATGTCTATCTGAAGGGCCTCTTGTGGTTTGAGGACCTCTCTTCTCCTGCCCACCTTACACAACAAGGCCCCCAAAGCGATGTTAGAGAAACTTGGACCCGCTCTATTCCCTGTTGCACTCTTGCTCCTGCTCAGACACTTCCACAAACAGTTCAACACCTGCTGCAGTCAGATTTCACCTTTCAATTTACTCTCCTGCCACATACAAATAATTCAACCAGGGCAAAAAGTTGATACAAATTATCTTCAATTCAAATGAGTTCCAATCTTGTAACTCAATCCAAATTAACAGCAGTGATTTCAACATAAATTGTGTAACTGTGTATAATAAATTATAGAAACACAACACTGGGAAAGTTAATTTTGTTTGCTGCTCAAATTACTTTACTTTCGCTATTTGATTCTATCGTTAAATCCCTTCAAGTTAATGCTTCAATTATCCACTGTCCTTTGATCTGACTGTAATAGTAGTTAAGGGATTACGCAGATTATGCGATTATTCTGAACACATACCTGGCAAGTGTTGCTCATTGCAAGCAACAATCACTTTCTCAATCTGAAATGAACCCTATTCGGATAACAAAACATTCTACTTGACCAATAGAGATCTTTGTATTTAATTGGATTTGCAATGTGTGTTGCTCTTGCCGATCATAAATCTCTTAATATTTCCCTTACATTGAGAACTCAGATGTTTGCTGCAAATACATTTCAGCAAATAACAAATAATATATAATGATATAAAGAAATGTGCCCAATTTAGTTGCACATTCCAACAAGCTATTATGTGCGACTTCTATTAAATATCTTTGCATCGTAGTTTTGGCGATTTTAGCTGTCAAGTTGGAGCTGATGACATTAAAACAATCTCAAATTTGCAGTAAGTTACTTCTGAAAAAAATGCACATCCTTCACTAGAAGCTCTAGTGCAATAATGCTGGAATCTAAATTCCAAGCAGCACGGTAATGCATCTGTTTTAGGTTTCATACATAAATTTGCTGTTTTGTTCATCATGTTTGCCACACTTTGGACAACAGGAGGATAAAAGCAGACAAGGAGAATGGATAGATATATGGCAGGTGTCATTTAATATGGAAAAATTGAAGTAGCCCATTTTGTGAGGAGTGGATCAGAAGAGCAGGGAGGTCATATAGTTATAGTTGAACACCACACATTTAAGGCTCCTCACTGCGTCGAGGGGGGTGGCACGGTAACACAGTGGTTAGCACTGCTGCCTCACAGCACCAGGGACCCGGGTTCGATTCCTGGCTTGGGTCACTGTTTGTGTGGAGTTTGCACGTTCTCCCAGTGTCTGCGTGGATTTCCTCAAGGTGCTCCGGTTTCTTCCCACATTTTGAAAGACGTGCATTGACCCAAACAGGCACCGGATTGTGGCGACTAGGGGAATTTCACAGTAACTTCATTGCAGTGTTAATGTAAGCCTTACTTGTGACTAATAAATATACTTTAGGGTTTATAGCAGGATAACACAAGGCATGAGAAGTCCGAGCAAAGGCTGGATTAAAGGCTGCAATCTCTCAAACTGAAAAGGACAAGAGGAGATTTTGCAGAAGTGTTCAAAATAATCAAAGGAATAGATGAGAGAAATGTAGATAATTTCAACCAGAAGGCAAATTGAAGGCAAAAATGCACCGGAACTCTACCGTATCGCCCGTCCCGGGATCGGAGCTGGCGAGAGGCAGACAACGGAAATGTCCATTGATCTCGAGGCCGTAAAATCCCACCCATGATCTCAAGATAAGCACTATACAACGAAAAAGAAACGTTTTCACAAAATGTTAAGAGGAATGCTTTTGCACAATGGATGATCAACAAAGGCGATCACAGCATTTTAAAATTAACTGAATAATTACTTAAAAAATATAAAAGAACATACAAAATAAAGCAAGCTAGGACTGTAAAATTAACTCGAGAGCTAAATTTGATCTAGGCAAAATTTAAATGGTTCCTGTCAACATTAAAAATAAACTATGTTTTGACAGTTCTAAATGTTGCTGAAGAATGGATTTCTTTGACAAAAACAAACATCTTGAAGTAATCTGCATAGTAAATTACTTTGAGGTCATTACGTAGCTAAACACAGCAGCTGTGTTTCACAGACTGCAGCGAGTTGATAACCGGGTACATTTTTGGTGGTTTTGACCATGGAAATCAGGCAAACTCCTTGGTCTAGAAATTCAATGCACTCTACCAGTTTTACAGGTGAAAACCAGATGCAAAGACTTCCAACATGGCAGGCAGCATCTGTACCCATGTTGAGCTGGATAGGTAGCACCTGTCATATTATCGACATTCTGGGCCTGTGCCTGAAACAGGAATTAGTCTCTATTTGTCAATGCAAAAAGGCTGTTTGATGCCCCCTTGATGTTTCGATTGGTCAGCAGTTTCCTGGATATGTTCTATGTCCATTCATAAGTCTAGACGTAACACTAAAAGTCTCTGGGTCGCCTGCCATGTCACCTATTTAAATCAATTAAATATGTGGAATAGTCTCTGCTATTTCTTAGAGATTCTTGTAAAATATATGGATGCAAAAACCAGAGATTTTATTTTCAAGTGGTTTTTAATACTTTTTCTAAAAATGTTAGTGGGTTTCCTCTAGATGCTCTGGTTTTCTCAGTCCAAAGATGTGCAGGTTAGGTGGATTGGCCAGGCGAAATTGCCCCTTAGTGTCCCAAGATGTGTAGATTAGACGTATTAGCCATGGTAAATGTGTGGTGTTACAGGGATTGAGTGTGTGTGTGTGAATGGGGTGGGTGGGGGATAGGGTCTGGCAAAGATACTGCGTCAGAAAGTTGATGCAGACTCCTTGGGCCAAATGGCCTCCTTCTGCACTGTAGACATTCTGTGATTAGAATACCTTCTGATATCATGTGCACCTGATCAGTCGCAAGCAATTCTTTAATATTTTTAATTTCATGATGACTGTCTGAGAGTTTATCTTATTTATCCCTTAATGACTCTGTTTCCATTTCAACTTTCCTTTTTTATTCATGTGTCTGCAGAACATTTTGTTTTTTGTTCTATGGTATTTTAGTTCCGTAGTTCCGGTTTGGTTTCCTAATTTTTTTTAATTTTTCTCCAGAAATCATTGTGCTATCAGCAAAGTTAGCAACTATACCTTCAGAATACAAAGATAGGTAGGAAAGTAAGTTGGGAAGATGATATAAGAAGGCTGCAAAAGATATACAGATGGGTTCAGTAAGTGAAGAAAGATCTGGCAAATGGTGTATAATGTGGGAAAGTGTGAAATTGTCCATTTTGGCAGGAAGAATAAAAAATAAAATTATCTAAATGATGAGATTTCAGAGCTCTGAGATGCAGAGGGATCTGGGTGTTCTAGGGCATGAATCACAAAAGGTTAGTATGTAGGTGCAGCAAGTAATTAAGAAAGCTAATAGAACATAATTGTTTACTGCGAGGGGAATTGATTACAAAAGTAGGAAGGTTATGCTTCAGTTATACTGGGTATTGGTGATACCACTTCTGGAGAACGGTGTACAATATTGGTCTCCTTTTATAAAGGAAGATGTAAATGCGTTGGCAACAGTTCAGAGGAGGTTTGCTAAACTAATAACTGGAATGGACAAGTTGTCTTAGAAAGAAAGGCTGAACAGACTAGGCTTACATCCACTGGAATTTAGAGGAGTAAGAGGCGACTTGATTGAAATAGGATCTTGAGGGGTCACTGTTTAAAAAGAGATTAACTGGTGCTGAGTCTTTGGAACTCTCTTCATCAAAAGATAGTGCAAGCAGTGTCTTTGAATATTTTTAAGGCAGAAGTAGATAGATTCTTGATAAACAAGGGGGTGAAAGGTTATCAGGGGTCAGGGGAAATACAGAGTTGAGTTTACAATCAGATCAGCCATGATTTTATCTTTTTCATCGATCTGCACCCTGACACACTTAATTGCCAGGACATTGCAGAAATCTGTAAATCAGGCAGGTAAAAATGCATTACTGTAAAGAAACCTGCCTGTTTCCAAAACACATTTAAAAGAAAATTAGGCAGACAAATGCACTCCAAACTGACATTTTGACATTCACCGCTTCCAATGATCCAGGACACCTAGGGGCAAATCCACCAAAATCACTGAGGGTTTGAACTTCCCTTATGTCTTCAAATGCAATGTTGGCAAAACATAAGGGATGGCCTTCAGTTCCACATACATGTATACATCCACTTGTACAGCAGCTACCTGAGGCTGAGCTGACAGGCACCAAACCTTGGCCAACTGCTGGAATCAAAGCCTAGCTTCCATCCTCAAGCTGGATGTCATAGAAACATAGAAACCCTACAGTGCAGAAAGAGGCCATTCAACCCATCGAGTCTGCACCGACCACAATCCCACCCAGGCCCTACCCCCATATCCCTACATATTTACCTACTAATCCCTCTAACATACACATTTCAGGACACCAAGGGCAATTTTTAGCATGGCCAATCAACCTAACCTGCACATCTTTGGACTGTGGGAGGAAACCGGAGCACCCGGAGGAAACCCACGCAGACACGAGGAGAATGTGCAAACTCCACACAGACAGTGACCCAAGCCGGGAATCGAACCCAGGTCCCTGGAGCTGTGAAGCAGCAGTGCTAACCACTGTGCTACCGTGCCGCCCCAGGTCATGAAGCTTCTTTATTTCATCTCTAAAGTATCCAAAGTATTAATTCCTCGTAAACGCTGCTCTATTTAGTATTAATCCTAATCACACAAAAACATGACCGTGCACACAAATACACACCCATGACTGACCCATTCTCTCCCTCAAAATCCAGTTTATATTTTTACCACCTCAAGTATGGATTTCTTCCATAGTTCCATTTTGGTTCTCCCATCACTAGTCTTCATGAACTGTGTTCTCAACAAGCACACCAATCTACCTACTTCCCACTGGATTCTGACCTTACAACAAAGTGACTTCAAAATGTCCATCCTCACCATCAAATATGTCAATGGCTATGGATTCCCTATATCACTTTAACCAGATGTCCTTTCAAGTGTTCCTCACCCATCCTAAATGTGTTAACCTGTCATTTTTTACTCCCACCACTTATCAATTGACACCAATCCTTCAGTTAATATACCTCACTCTCCGGAACTCTCCCATAGTCCCTCCATCATGTAGCCTCCTTTCCTACCTCAAAATGCCTGCTAAAGCACCTCCTGTTTAACTGTGTTTTCACTCCTACCTAAAGCTCCAATCCTCCTGCTCAAAATCCACTTAGCATCCATAGGTTTGAGCTGCCTCCCTGTACAAGAGGCATGATAACAAATGTAAGCAGTTATAAGTAATCTTCAATGGTGTCAGGCAGTGCAATGGTGAGCATGCCACTGTTTCAAATTGGTGTTCACTTGGACTATGAAAAATACCCAATACACCATGACATATTCAGATTTTCCAAATATCGTACATGGATAGAGATCATTTTTAACCAAATCGAGGTGAAAAGGCAGAATGCTAGTATGCACGTCAACTCCTTCAATCTCTAACCCCACTTCCCTGAGGCACTGTTGAGTTAATTCCCTCTTAAACAGCATCATTAATGTGGCTTCAATTATTATTTGCAGTTACACATTCTACATCCTAATAAACATTTACAAAAAAACTCCTCTTAAACGCTGCTCTATTTAGTATTAATCCTAATCACACAAAAACATGATGGTTACACACCCATGACTGACCACTGACTCAGATTTGCATAATTTACTTCCCAGCTGGAACCACAGAAAATTAGAAAAAGATGTTCCGCCCACTGTAATAACTTCGCAACTTAGTTAATAAAAACAGAGGAATACTCAGGTTCGGCAGAACATTTCTGACAAAAGGTCATCAACCCAAAACTTCATTTCTCTCACCACAGATGCTGCCAGACCTGCTGAGTATTTTCAGCACTTTCTATTAGTGTTTCAGATTTCCACTACCCACATTATTTAGCTTCTGCACATGAAGTTCATCAATTGGACAAAGTTAACCAGTGAGGTCATGTTAATCTATACAGTCTATCTACTTATTATTAACATGGCAAGAAGTCTCACAACACCAGGTTAAAGTCCAACAGGTTTATTTGGAATCACGAGCTGAGGGAGTGCTGCTCCTTCATCAGCAGCGCTCCGAAAGCTCGTGATTCCAAATAAACTTGTTGGACTTTAACCTGGTGTTGTGAGACGTCTTACTGTGCCCACCCCAGTCCAACGCCAGCACCGCCACATCATGGCTACTATTAACGTGTATAAATTCATAATCTAATAAAGGACAGCATCAGATTTTGACAAACCTTAAAGATCTCAATTATATAGCCGCAGTTCCACTATTAGAAATATTTGCATCTATATTTCTTTTATGAGTTCAGTGCCTCATTCGGAGAGTGTTCATTGTATACTACTTGACCACAATGATCTTTTGTCATAATTAAAAGCATTTGACTGTGATAAATAGTTATTTCAGTTTCCAAGATATGAGGTTTTTTTTAACCTTTAATAGTGAAGAGTTGAACACCATTTAAACAATAATAACGCGAAGAACTTGGCAGGGAAAATGCATGTTTCAGAATTGTTGATTTTGGGAATAGTCCAGAGTAATACAGGCTTGGGATTTGCCATAAAAAAAGCAGGATTAAGCATAAACATTAATAACAAAAAGTGTTAAAAAGTTAAATGTCTCAGTATAAATTACAAAGCAAAATGTAAACCTTCTTCCATTACTATGATCATGTTTCTTTCAAATCAGAAAACTCATTGTTGTGCTTCTTGAAAAACAGGATTGTGATAGATTGGAAACTGAAAACCAATCGCTCACCCACCCTTTCCCCCCCCCCCCCCGCCCCCCCCAGCACCCCATTATGCCATCAAGAAAGTTCATTTCTAAACCCTACTCCGAATTTCATGCACTTGGTTGTGCTGCAACAGAAGTGCAACAACAAAAAATAACCTCAAATGAAGGAATGTGAATTGCTAAGCTAAAAGCAAGTTCGGGACTGCTTATCTCTCATCCATGTCTCCCCTCCCACAGCCTTAGTTCATTCTCGCTTGGCAACACCAACAACCTGGTACAGAAGCGGCTGGAGAAAGAAAAAAAAATCTCATCTGCATGACTGATGGTGGAATTTCTGGAATCTTAAGTCATTTTGAATGCTTTGTAAATGCCAGTTTGCATGTTTCACTGCCAAAGAAAAGGCCTAAATTAATACAGTAATTTCCAGTCCAAATATGTTTTCCCCACTATTAATAGCTAGGGATGGAGTTGGAATTTATATTGGTCTATTAGCAAACATGGCATACTGTTCAATGCTAAACGGAGTTTCTGATCGCATATCCTCTCCATTACAAAGGATGTGTACTTCTACCTCGAACACTGTTGATCAACAAAGGTCCTACACTTCATCCACTGCTTAAACTCTCACATGTCTCATCTCCAGATTCAATTAACCTGTTAAGTTTTTTTTTAGGGCCCCTTTCTCTTTAAACTCCAAATCATCCAAAAATCCATTACTAATATCCAATCACTCACCAAGTCTCTGTCACTCTTACTCCAGTTATTGCTGACTAAAGGGTTCCCCAGTCCCCCAACAACTCAAATTTAAAAATTAAGTGGGGGATTTTCTGACCCTGCTGGCAGCAGGCATAGTCACGAGCGGAACAGGAATATTTGACGACTGGCCAAATGTCAGTTGACTTTCAGTCACACTCCCAAATTTTACCCACCCCACCCATGATGCTACCTGCTACTAGTGGGGACAGAAAATCCAGCCTAATTTGCTGGACTTTTAAATTGATGCACGGCTTCACCCCTCCCCAACTCTGTAACCTCCTCCAATCCTTTCCACCAAAACTCTCTTTAGGACCACTTGGTTATCACTCACTCCCTTTGCCCCAAACTGATAGCTGTGGCATCACCTGCAGAGACTCGACTCTTTAGAATTCTCTGGGAAAACACCTCCCTCTCTTCCTTTTGGACACTCCTTAAAATGCAGCTCTTTGACAAACCTTTTAGTTGCTCCTGCATATTTCCTCCTCTTTGGCTCAGTGCCTATCTTTTCACTCTTTTATAGTACTCAAATGACAACCTGTGTGACTGTGACAATGGTAAACAAACCTTCCTCGTTCTTCTGATCTGCCTGCAGTCTTTGATACAACTCTGTTCATCCTTCTGGTTATAATCCAGAGTGTGATTCAGTTCATAGAATCATAGAAACCCTACAGTGCAGAAAGAGGCCATTCAACCCATCGAGTCTGCACTGACCACAATCCCACCCAGGCCTTATCCCCACATATTTACCCACTAATCCCTCTAACCTACACATCCCGGGACACTAAGGGGCAACTTAGCGTGACCAATTAACCTAACCCGCACATCTTTGGAGTGTGAGAGGAAACCGGAGCACCTGGAGGAAACCCACGCAGACACAGGAAGAATGTGCAAACTCCACACAGACAGTGACCCAAGCCAGGAATCGAACCCAGGTCCCTGGAGCTGTGAAGCAGCAGTGCTAACCACTGTGCTACCATGCCGCCCCAGTTGGAGAGAGATAGAACTGGAGTCAATCTTTTTAAAGCAGTTAATTTATTTGTGGGATATGGGCGTCGCTTGCTGGCCAGCATTTATTACCCATCCTTAGTTGCCCTCGAGAAGGTGGTGGTGAGCTTGAATTGCTGCAATCCACATGCTGTGGAGGGAGGGCATTCCAGGATTTTGACCCAGCAACTGCGAAGGAACGGTGATCTATTTCCAAGTCCAAACAAGAGTGCAAAGGAGGAGCATTGTGCTTAGTGTTGAACTTGAAGAAATGTTAAAGAAGAAATTTATATTTCTAGAGTATCTTTCACAATCTCAGGGCATTCCATAGCCAATGAATTACTTTTAGTCACTGCTACAATGTACAGAAATTTGGTAGCCACAGCAAGGTCCAACAATTGGTAATGAAAGAAACAATTAAACTGTTAAAGTGGTAGCGATTGATGGATAAATATTAGCCAGATCACTGCAAGAACAGCCTGCTCTTCAAGCATTGATATGGGATCTTTTACAGCCTCTAGAAAGGGGATTATTATGCCTCACTTATTTTTAACCAATTCTCTGACTATTGGCAGAACGTTTCCCTCCTTCTAGTCTCAGAGCTTTGGGACAGAACCAATAAAAAACAAAGTTCAATCCACTATAACAACTCTGTTCAGCTGTTTGGATAAAATCACATCAATAGGAGCAGGAGTAGCCCATTCAGTCCTTGGCCCTGCTCTGCCATTCAATGAAATCACAGACGATCTGATGTGGCTCCAACTCCACGTCCTGCCTGTCCTCTACAACCCTTAACTCCTTCCTTTGTCAAAAATCTATCTAATACAGCCTTGGATAAATTAAATGAGTCCATGTCTTGGTGTTCCATCTTGCTGTCTGGAGATGGTGGGGTCCCCCAGCGGGAGTCCTTCCCTTTTTGATCAGGGATTTGGTGTGGAGGGTGCAGCGTGCAGCAGTCCCATGCAATACAGGATTAAGATGGTGCACGGACTCTCCGGTCACCTATAATTTCTGCTGCTTTGAGGAATCAGTGCTTATACAGTTTGTTCGAAGTTGTAGACCGTGTTCCACTATTTAACAGGGCTGCTCCTTAAGATTGGTTTGCACTTCAGCCCCATGCCTCTGATCTTTCGTCACCCGATGTACAGGGAACAGGTAGATCAGAGGACTTCCTCATCAGCCTGCTCCTGACCTGTCCAAGGTGGCCATAAACAGGTCTATGCAGTCACTCAACTCAACTGTCTGTCTCTTTTTTTGTGGTTATGTCCACACCTGGGGGTCCTTTGAGGGGGAGCACATGGCAGTATGCCTGAGACACTCCACAACTAGTGGATGCAGCAGGGGCTGGAACACAGTAACTCCCCCAAAAACAATCTAAATTGGATGAGATTTGGTTTTTGTTACAGTGCCCCTTTAAGGCAGTCAATTTGGTTATTAGTTAATTTGCTTATTTGATTTTACTCAAGAATATAAAATAATCAGCTGCCAATGTTTGCTGGGAGAAAGAATTCCAAACACGAACGACACATGGGAAAGAAATTTCTTATCATCTCCATTTTAAATGGAAGACCTCTAATTTTTAAACTGTGCCCCCTTAGTTCCAGATTCCCCCAGGAGGGGAAACACCATCCCAGCATCTACCCTTCATAAGCCCCTTCAGAACCTGATGTGTTTCGATAAGATCACCTTTGTTCTTTCTCAATGCCAATGCATACACCTGCTCAACCTTTCCTCATAAGATAACCCCTTCGTCCCAAGGATCAGTCGGGTGAATTTTTTCTCAATGAACTATCTTCTACGTTTAGCCTGTTTCTCAATTATATTAGCCACCTGACACCTATCATATGCACACTTTCTCAGTTTCATTTTATTCTCAATCTCTTTCGTCATCCAGGGAGCTCTGGATTTGCTTATCCAATCTTTGCCCTCTGTGGGACTACACCTCAACTGTTCTGGAACATCCTTTTTGAAGACAACCCATTGTTCAGTTACAGTTTTGCCTGCTCATCAATTTGAAACATATCACACTCGAGAATTTATGTTACAGACCTATTAATTTTGTACAAATTACTTGCTTTTAACAGAAGGAAATCCACAAGACCATAGACTGTCGCGTATAGGCCAACCTTGTGATAAGACATCCCCAATTTTTCAGAGCTAAAATTCATGCTTTTGCATATGCTCAAGCGTACAAGTCGATCCCTCTTTTCAGCTGTGAAATGCTGTCCTCACTAGTTGTCAACCTTGAATTTTATACCTTAGAAGTGCATGTTTTCCTTAAACAAACCAGACACCAGCACATGCGGTCAAGCAAGTGATGTATGGCATGGCGAGTGACAAGCAGAAATGGGCTCTCCAGAAAAACCAAGTGCGAAATTGCTTTCAAGCCAGAAGTTGTAACATTTGCTGACTCGTCAAATTACTGTGCTGCAGCGACGGAATTTGGTGTTACTGAAGATCTGGTGCAAGAACACCCTGAAGAAGATGCTCAAAACCAAATGCACGTGCAGGACAGGGACTGGCCACTTACCTGATCTTGAGAAGCGCATATTGGAATGAGTCCTCAAAAGTCATCAGAATGGTTATATTGTTTGCCAGAAATGCAACATGTATATGTGGTCTTAAGTGGGCCAAATCAAACCCTGCATCTAACAACGACAGCAGCAAAAGCACGAGTACCCATTAAGTCACCAACAACATGGATGAAATGCCCATGAATTTCAATATGCCCAGCAGCCAAAATATTGAGTGGAAAGATTAAAAATCAGTTCTAGTGAAAACCACACGACATGAAAAGACAGCATTCACAGTGGTATTAGCTTGCATGACCAATGGAACAAAATTAAAGCCTATGTTAATTTTCAAACATAAAACGATGCCAAAAATCAAGTCCTCTTTGTGAGTTTGTTCACATCCATGGTAATGGTTGGATGGACAAGGGTGAAGTGAAGTTAAAGATCAATAACGCATGGAACCGGCTTCCCTGTGGCCTCTGTAAATAATACAGCTCATTAGTGTGGGACGTATTCCAATCCTATACAACTTATGAGGGATGACTGCAGAGAAATAACACCCACACTGCCATTATACCAGGGTCTAACATTCATAGTCCAGCCTTTAGATGCGTACCTCAACAAGCCTTCAAGGATCATGCTCATACCAAATGGAATAGGTGGATGGTTGATGGAGAAAAGAGTGGAAATATGCATGCTGCCCTGCTTGATGTTCTGGGGTTTTATTATTAAATTGTGGGATGCAGGTCATCAGATTGTTTTCAAAATGAGGAATATCCAAATCAATGGATGGAGAGGAAGGGATCATTCTGAAAGTGAAAGTAAAGTGACCCAGAATGAATTCAACGAACTCGAAGTCAGATGCTGAAGAGAATGAAATAGAAGGTTTTAAAATGCTTCAATTGTTGTTAAAGGTATCTTCGCACAATTAATAAATAAGCCGTGCCACATTAATTTAATATGAATTACAAGTGTTTTTTCCTTCCCCCACATTTCAAAATGGCAACCATCCACATTGACAGTTCACATTTTCTACTCGTGCACAAGTCAACTCCCATTTCTGGAGACTTCAAAATGTCCACCTATATGCTGCAACCTGCATTAATTTAGGTAGAACTGGTTAAAGGTTCCCTAACAGCTAGGGCAGTTATTGATTACAGGAAGTTTTAGAAGTTTTAGTGTTCTATTTGCCCTTCACGCACTGCCCAACACAAAGAACACCTACTTCCACAGTATTATCTACCTGTGCCCCTTCTTCATCCTATCTGCGGTTTCAACCCTCATCCACTATTCTTGTCCTCACCAGACTCAGTTGTTCCAATGGTCTCCTGACCAGCCTGCCATCATCCACCATCCAGAAGCTTCACTCCATCTAAATCGCTGGTCAAACACTGAAACGTTTTATATATAACTTTCTAAAAATTGATTTGGTGAAAAAACTAAAGTTTGAATAAAGAACGAATGGGAAGATGGGTTTATCCAGTCAGTGACTGGTCTACCCAAATTTACATGCCTTTTATATCCTGTAGATTGCAGCTCATAAGTCAACCTCTGACATCTCCAAAAATCCTTCCAAAAATGGTGATCAACTTATATATGCCGAGTATAAAATGAGAACCACGCGGTGTGGGTGCCTGCCATTTTGAAGTGTGAAATAAAACATGCCAACTCACATCAAGTCCTGTTCACCCATCACTCCTGTGCTTGCTGATCCAATGGGACCCCAGTCCAGCAACATGTCCCATTTAAAATGGTCACTGAATGTGGTCTTACACCGCTCCCTACCTCCATAACCATTGGAGAACTCTGTTGTTCCAAATTCTGAACTCATGTGCACCTCCAATTCACTTACCTCTTCTATTGATGGCCATTTTTTCAGCCTGTCTGCATTCTGGAATTCCCAGTCTAAAACTTTCCGTTTCCTGAACTCACTCACCTCCATTATGGTGATCCTTAAATCCTACCTCTTTAACTAGGATTTTGGATACCCTACATTAATATTCCTGACATGGACCAGTGCCAAACCTGTGAAGTGCATTTTACTACATTAAAGACACCATACAAATGCAAGATATTGTTAAAAGACACTACGTAAATGGAATTCTTTTATGTAGCTTTAGCACAATTCCCAAGGCGCTTCCAATGCATTATTTCCATCGCACACTCCTGTTTCTGTTTGATGTGCGTTTTTATTTTACGTAACATAAGCAATTTTTACTAGGAGAAATAACAATTCAAATGATGAGAAATTTTAAATTTAACATGATGAATAGGATATTTCATGCAAGAAAGATGCCTTGACTGCTGTTATTATTCTCAGTAAGCCACCGGCAAAATGAGATTCCAATTTATAGCATGAAGAACCAAATACATATTTTTTAAGATCCAAACAATGCTGTTAGGAAACCCACATTATTATCAAAGATGCCTCATAATGCAACACATTTGAATCCAGTACACTTAAATTTCTGCTGCTACTCTCACGGAGTTGCTTTTAATTTTTGCAGAAGAAACCTGAACAGCTAATCAACATGTTTTGTTAAGGCACAACCTCAGGCTAAAGGGACGATCCTTTAAAACAGAGACGAGGAGGAATTTCTTCAGCCACAGAGTGGTGAATCTGTGGAACTCTTTGGTCGCAGAAGGCTGTGGAGGCCAGGTCATTGAGTGTCTTTAAGACAGAGATAGATAAGGTTCTTGATTAATAACAGGATCAGGGGTTATGAGGAAAAGGCAGGAGAAAAATATCAGCCATGATTGAATAGCAGAGCAGGCTCGATGGGCCGAATGGCCTAATTCTGCTCCTGTCTTATGGTCTTATGTTTTATTTTGCCAAGATGTAAATCAATGATTTTTTCCCCCATTCTATCATCAACATGACTACCTGATGGAATTTGCATTTCATATTTATATGGAATGGGAACACACACATAAGATGCATTCTCGAGGCATATTTTCGATGTGGCGCAATCATTCCTGTCCTCATGCCAGATGTACCAGGAATGTTCAGCCACTCAGGCAGCCAATTTACTCACTCCCCCAGCTAATAACAGTCCTAATAACTATTGCTGCATTTAGCTTATTCAGATCCTCCTTCATGATCCAATTTAACCATTTGGATCCTTATGCCACGCAACCAAATATTTGCTTATCCAGAAAATGAAACCTACATTGAAGTTGGGGTGGGCAGAGGGGGGTGGGGGGTGTTCATGCAGGCTGGAGGGCTGCAGGGACAAAGGAATCTGATTCTAATGCTGTCAGCTATGGCTCAGTGGGTAGGTTGTGAGCACAAAACCTAGGCTGACATACCAGTGCAGTACTGAGGGAGTGCTGCACTGTCAATGATGCCATTTTTTTTCCCCTGGAGCAGCTCGCTCTACTGAAAGTTAACTCCATTTCCAACTCACCCCTCCCTCAAGATCAAGCTGGCTTTAGGCCCCTGTACCACTACTGTGAACAAGTCCTTGTTAGCTCCACAAACATTGCGGTTGGTTTTCATTGTAGACTTGTTGCTCTCATCAATCTCTCTTCAGCCCACAATATGCATAGAAACATGGGCTGATGCTCAAACAGTCCCTGCTGCTGCTGCCATGTGCCAAACTACTCCGGCTGCACCAGACAAATCTGAGCAATTAAAGGTTGAAGGTCAGCACTCCAAGAACACTCAACAATGGGCACTGAAAGAGCAGTCTGGCACCGACAGTTTTCACATCTATATAAATGACATGTCCACTATATCAGTGCTAACCACTGTGCCACCCTAAATGTCACCTTCCATGGAGAAAAAATTGCAACATGACCCAACACCCACCCATCTTGGAATGACCCTCGATTGTTCCGTAACTCAACATCACCATTTCCAAAAGGTTACCAAAAAACACCTAGACACAAGTGAACATCATTCGCAATCTCACCAATGAAGCTGGGACAGAAAAGCCACATCCTCCTCATTCCATAGTTCTAGTCTTCTCAACAGCTGCGTACTGTGCAATCATATGGACGCCAAGTCATCACACCAAACTCATTGGCACACAACTTCATTTGGTAATGGGGATAATCTCGGGAACTTTGACAACTCCAATAATAAACAGTCCGCTTAAATATCACACCTCCTTCCAGCTGATGGATGCAGCAACATTCAGAGAAATAACTTGCACCAGCAACAACTTAGCCTCCCGACCCAGACACTTTCAAGACCCCCCTGGAGATAACCTCTGGACATAAATCAAATTTCTACAACACCATAACATTGATGAAACCTGGGAAAATCTTGGGCAGAACCCCCTCCCCCACCGACCTACCCCACGCCCCCACAACTTTCCCAAAAAAATAAACACATGGTGGTGGGGAGGGGCCTGCTCGAGCAGTGCAGCAGACCAGGAGAGTCAAATGGAAGCTGTGTTGCAGGCTTTCCGCTGGGTGCCACGGCCTCTTGCCGCCGGATTTCCAGCGTCGTCAGCTCCACACCAGAAATCAGCACGGAGCTGTATAAATTATGCTAATGATCATTTGCATTTGAGTGGCGGGCACAGGACTGAAGTGTCCAGGCCCATTTGCATCGCCCGCCCCCACTAGGAATGTTTCACTCCAGCGGAGTTTACAACCGCTCCCCACTAGCGGGGGGGCTGGCGACCCAACCCCGCTGAAGTGAAGGGAGGCCATGGAGACTACTGTGGTGAACCATAGATGGTTACCACTATGGGTACTGAACCATAGATGGTCAGCACTATGGGTACTTGTAGATATGTTACTGTTGTCACTGTTGGGGTTAGGGTTGGGGTGTTCTACCTGTTGATATTGTTCTGTGGTACACTCCGGTTGGCTCCGCCTACCTGGAGGAGTATAAAGGTCACTGCACTGCCTGGTGACCCTTTAGTCTGGGATTGTATTGTTATATAGTATGCTCCATTCTTGTTACGAATAAAAGCCTTTATTTCCCGGGTACAATCTAGCCTCCCGAGTGATTTAATCGCGCATCAATTTTATTAGTAACAAATTTTGGTAAAAAAAAAACCATGGAGCAAATGTTGAAACCCGATCGGCTTACCTTAGATCCATGTGCAGCGGGAGCGTCGAACACTTTCGACCATTGGTTGAAGTGTTTTCAAGACTATAACGATGCCTCAACAACCATTCAAAACGACACCGATAGACTGCGGGTCCTCCACGCAAGGGTAAGCGACACTGTATACTCATCAATCCGCGATGCCCAAGACTACAAAGGGGCCATTGAACTACTTAAGAAACTGTACAACAAACCGCCAAACGAGATTCATGCTCGACACCTTCTAGCCACTCGACGGCGGCAGCCCGGCGAAACGACAGGACAGTACCTGCGCAAACTTCAGCAGCTAGCCAAAGCCTGCAATTGCAAGCCAGTGTCGGCAGCCCAGTATACGAACGACTTGATCCGAGATGCGTTTGTGGCGGGAATCAGCTCATCCTATATTCGCCTGCGGCTGCTAGAGCAAGGTAACCTAGACCTCGCTAAGACGGTGGAATTGGCTGACACGATGGAAACGGCCTCCAGAAGTCTAGAAACTTACCCCACCGACCACGTGGGAACATCGTGGCAAGTACAGCCACCGACCCAACTCTACCCAGCGGCTCCGAAAAACTGCGCGATTGTGCTTTCAACCTCGGACCTGACGACGGCGGCAGCTCCAGGAGGCCCACGGTGCTATTTCTGTGGATTGGCGAAACACCCTCGGCAGCGATGTCCAGCCAGAACTGTATTTTGCTCCGCGTGTGGGAAGAAAGGGCACTATGCCAAAGTATGCAGGGCTAAACCACCCTCCAAGCTTAGCAGCGCGGCGTGTGATTCTCCAGAGCCTGTCTCCTTGTCTCCAGCTTCTTTGAGGTCTTCCACCACGTGCGATTCTCGAGCGTCGCCATTCCTGACGACGAAGACGCAAGACACGTGCGACCTGCAGGGGCCGCCACTTTTAGCGCCACCGACCACGTGCGATCCATGGGCGCAGCCATTTTGGTCGGCACTGACCACAGACGACCAGCAGGGGTCATCATCATCAACCATCTCAGCTGCCTGCAGTTGCACTCAAGACCCAACGGTGGCGTCAATCATCCTGGACCAGGCCAAGCCTCACAGACTCGACAAGTCCATGATGGGCAGAGAAGTAAATGGACGCCTAATTCATTGTTTGTTTGACAGCGAGCACAGAGAGTTTCATTCACCCTGACACCGTGAAACGGTGCGGTCTCCGAGTACGGACTGTCAGACAGACAATTTCGATGGCGTCGAGGTCCCGATCTGTTACCGTGCTTGGGAGCTGCGTAGTCAACCTAACGGTGCGGGGCACAGTTTATGAGAACTTCAGGCTCCTCGTGTTACTGCACCTTTGTGCTCCGATACTCCTGGGACTAGACTTTATGGTCCACCTGAGGAGTGTAACCCTGCAGTACGATGGGCCACTCCCTCCACTTTCAGTGGGAGAACAGCAGCCTCCAAATTGCCCAGCGCGCTCCATGTGTAGCCTCTCGACACTCAGAATCACCCCACCATCTTTATTCGAGAATCTCGTGCCAGGCTGCAAGCCCATCGCAATTAAGAGCAGGCGTTACAGCGCTGAGGATCGGATCTTTATTCGATCTGAAGTTCAGCGGCTCCTCAGGGAAGGGATCATTCAACGTAGCACTAGTCCATGGAGAGCGCAAGTCGTGGTGGTTAAAACTGGAGACAAACCCCTGATGGTCATAGACTATAGTCAGACCATTAACAGATACACGCAGCTGGACGCGTATCCTCTCCCGCGCATATCTGACATGGTCAACCAGATTGCGCAGTACCGGGTGTTCTCCACCATTGACTTGAAGTCAGCTTACCACCAGCTCCCCATTCGCCCAGAGGACCGAAAATATACAGCCTTTGAGGCGGATGGTCGTCTTTACCACTTTTTAAGGGTTCCCTTGGGCGTCACGAATGGGGTCTCGGTCTTCCAGCATGCAATGGACCGAATGGTGGACCAAAACGGGCTGCGGGCTACCTTCCCGTACCTGGATAATGTCACTATCTGCGGCCATGACCAGCAGGACCACGATGCCAACCTCCTTAGATTTTTACGCACTGCGTCTCGCCTGAATCTGACCTACAACAGGGAGAAGTGTGTATTTAGCAAGCGCCGCCTAGCAATTCTCGGATACGTGTTGGAAAACGGGGCCCTTGGCCCTGATCCAGACCGTATGCGTCCCCTCCTTGAACTTCCCCTACCCACGAGCATCAAAGCACTGAGAAGATGCTTAGGCTTCTTTTCGTATTACGCACAGTGGGTTCCCAATTATGCGGACAAAGCCCGTCCGCTCATAAAGTCTACCTCTTTTCCCCTAGCAGCAGAGGCTCGCTTAGCCTTTGAAGGGATAAAAGCCGACATCGCGAGAGCCACGATGCACGCTGTCGATGAGTCCATCCCCTTTCAGGTGGAGAGTGATGCATCTGATTTCGCCCTGGCCGCCACACTTAACCAGGCGGGCAGGCCCGTCGCCTTTTTCTCTCGCACCCTCCAAGGCCCTGAAATTCGGCACTCCGCGGTGGAAAAAGAGGCTCAGGCCAATGTGGAGGCCGTCCGGCATTGGCGCCATTACTTGGCAGGAAAACGATTCACCCTGCTCACGGACCAGCGGTCCGTGGCGTTCATGTTCAACAACACGTTACGGGGCAAGATCAAAAATGATAAAATCTTGAGGTGGAGAATCGAACTCTCCACCGACAACTATGATATCATGTACCGTCCAGGAAAGCTCAATGAGCCCTCAGACGCCCTGTCGCGTGGAACATGTGCCAGTGTGCAGGAGGATCGGTTACAGGCCCTCCAGAATGATCTCTGCCATCCGGGGATCACTCGGCTCTTCCATTTCGTAAAGGCCCGGAATCTACCCTACTCAGTGGATGATGTCAGGTCAATAACCCGAAGCTGCCAGGTATGTGCTGAATGCAAACCGCACTTCTATCGACCTGACAGGGCACACCTCATTAAGGCCACTCGCCCTTTCGAAAGACTGAGTGTGGACTTCAAGGGACTTCCTTCGACAGATCAGAACGTTTACTTCCTCAATGTGATTGACGAGTACTCACGATTCCCTTTTGCCATTCCCTGTTCAGACATGACCGCTGCCACGGTTATCAAAGCATTGCGGGATCTTTTCACCCTGTTTGGTTACCCCAGCTATATCCACAGTGATAGGGGCTCGTCATTTATGAGTGACGACTTGAGGCAATACCTGCTCTCAAAAGGGATTGCCTCAAGTAGAACTACGAGTTACAACCCCAGGGGTAACGGGCAGGTTGAAAGAGAAAATGCTACAGTCTGGAAGGCTGTCTTACTGGCGTTGAAGTCTAAGGGTCTTCCAGTCTCCCGTTGGCAAGAGGTACTTTCTGATGCGCTCCATTCCATCCGGTCCCTCCTGTGTACGGCAACCAACGCTACTCCACATGAGCGGATGTTTTCCTTCCCTAGGAAGTCTTCCTCTGGGACCTCATTGCCGTCTTGGCTGATGTACTCAGGACCTGTCCTCCTGCGGCGGCATGTTAGGACCCGCAAGTCCGACCCTTTCGTTGAACAGGTCCATCTCCTCCACGCCAACCCTCAATATGCCTATGTGGCATATCCTGACAGGCGAGAGGACACGGTCTCTATTCAAGATCTGGCGCCTGCAGGGGACTTGGAAACCCCTGTCGCTCCTACACCCGTGGTTAGGGACCCCTTGACCTTTATCTCCCCTCCTGACACGGCGCGGGCAGTATCGGGACCACCACTTAATCCTCTTACTCCCGTGTACAGCTTGCCTGAGTCCAGGAGATTGTCGCCACCTCGAGGCGTGCTCGAGTCCAGCAGATTATCGCCACCTCGTGGTCCACCTGTCCGTGAGGAACTGGTGGAGTCACTGGACACCGTCTTGGAGAGAGGGTCATCACGGTCACCAGAACCGGCGCTACCGCCAGTGTTGAGGAGGTCACAGAGACGGTGCGGTCCTCCAATACGACTGAACTTGTGAATATATGGACAGTTCGTTCTGTTTTTTTTGCCCCGCCGGCCTTTGTTTTAAAGGAGGGGTGAATGTGGTGAACCATAGTTGGTTACCACTATGGGTACTGAACCATTGATGGTCAGCACTATGGGTACTTGTAGATATGTTACTGTTGGGGTTAGGGTTGGGGTGTTCTACCTGTTGATATTGTTCTGTGGTACACTCCAGTTGGCTCCGCCTACCTGAAGGAGTATAAAGGTCACTGCACTGCCTGGTGACCCTTTAGTCTGGGATTGTATTGTTATATAGTATGCTCCATTCTTGTTACTAATAAAAGCCTTTATTTCCTGGGTACGATCTAGCCTCCAGAGTGATTTAATCGCGCTTCAACTACCCAAGAGATCAGGGTACCCCCTGGGCATTGCCAGCTTGGCAGTGCAAGCCTGGGGTGCCCCATCGCATGGTCAGCGATGCGGGGTTGGCCAGCGATTGGGAGGCTGACAGATCAGCGCATGCGCAGTGGCTCGCTCAGCGCTATGCTGCGGGCCCCTCCAGTGAGAATAAGCCCCGCCTACAGTGTTAAGGAGATTCATGCTAGGGCACTCTGTGATGCACAGAGTGTAGGAGATTCATTTTGAAAATCCCACTGAAAAAACAGCAAGATTTACTCCAGTTTTTATGCAAATTCAGCAATTAGAATTTATTTTGTAGAATCCCAGCCAAGGTCTCAAATCCAACATCTCAACAACCAGGCTTCAATCTCCCCCACAGCACGAGGACAATCAATAGGATATGGACCCTGGCTGATGTGGCCACTGGATGCACAAATGACACTTCAAAACCTCACCTGTCTGTGACTGTGGAAATCCTGACTAAACCATCTAACACATAATGACATCTTGCCCCTGACTCACGGACAACATCCTGCAGTTGCACCTGTACTCTAGCAGTACATTGGATTAGTTAGATAACTGGACATTAAAACTGTGAGAAGGAGAAGGGTGTTCTCTTGGATGTGGTGTTAAATTGAGGCCCCTTCTGCCCTCTTGGAAGGATGTAAAAGATTCATGGTGAGGATTTTCATTGAGACCAGTCCTGAAAGAGTGATTTGCTGGAGGCACCCTCACTAAGCTGGCTTTGACTGCCAACCAAATATTGCTTAGGAAAAAGAGATCTGAAGAATTTCTCATCACAGGATATTTCTTTCTAACTCTATGCCAAATCTTTAAGAGCTGTCAGCTTCCTATGTGAAACAATTTCAATTACCTGCATCTATTCGTTCTTGTGCACCCATTGTGACTCTTTCTATATCAACAACTACTTACATACTGTTTCCTCAAGGGCAAAATGGGGGACACAAGAGTCAGCAAAGGAGAATGGAGATGAAGATGGCAGGGGTGAAGGAGAGACTGTTACAACAATCAGAAGGATATCATTTGCGACTTGGATCAAACACACACAGTGCCACAAAGGGAAAGTGGATTAGAGAGAATAGTTGGGTGGTAATGAATAACACGTGCAAGAAATTTAAACAGAACATTCCAGAAATACAAGCTGGTTAGTCAGTATCTACAAAGAGCAAAAAACAGGTTACTATGCCAATCTTATGTTTTTCATTAAAACAGGTTCATGGCCAAATCAATCAATAATCTCAAGACTAAAGTTGGATCAGAGAAATCGCTTAGGGAAAATAGAGGACTGAAGATTGAAAGAAGAATGGTGATAGCAGCTATTTTTAAAAGGGATTGGAGAAAAGCTGGTAACAGAGCTTAATGTTCAACAAACATGATCAAAAGTGGAAGTTCTGTAGTCAAGTAATGATTTAGGAGGGTGTTTTTCTTTAATACATATACAGGTTATGGACATCATTCGCAAAGTCAGTATTTATTGTCCAACCCCAACTGTACTTGAGTAGTTGGCAGTGAGCTGAGTTCTTGAACTGCTGCAGACCATGTGCTATAGATACTCACCACCGGCAGGGAGTTCCAGGATTTTAACCCAGCAATAGTAAAGGACAATATGTTTCCTAGTCAGGAGGTTACAAGGTTCCCCTCCAAGCCACACATCATTCTGACTTGGAACTATATTGCCGTTCCTTCACTGCTGCTGGATTAAAATCCTGGGACTCCCTTCCTAACAGCACTGTGGGCGTTCCGACATCGGATGGACTGCAGTGCCTCAAAATGAACAACGTTCACATACCATAAATATATATATTTAAATGCTTGGAGGGAACTAGCAGGTAGAATTGTCCCATGTGCCTGCTGCTCTTGTTCTTCTAGGTGATACAAGTCACAGCTTTGGATGGTATTGGCAGAAAAGCCTGGCAAAGTTGTTGTAGTACATCTTGTACCTGGTAAATACACTATAACCAGGGTGTGGAAGTGAAAGTCTGAAGTTGGTGGACAGGGTGCCAATTAAGCAGACTGCTTTGTACTGGACAGTGTTGTTACAGACTCAGCTGCTATTAATACCTGGCAAATCGGATCCTAGGGAGCAACCTGATCTGATAGATCCTAACTTTCTATTTAGAAACTGTGAAGGAAAATTACTGAACAAATTCTCAGTTGTCTGCCATCTCTCTCAGTGTAGCCTGAGTGAAGGATTCAAATAACCTGGTTACATCTTCTACTCCCAGAAACGTCTTGGCAACAGTCAATGCCATTTTGGTTTTCTAATCAGTTTAATATACTTCACAGCAAATCTTACTCCTATGCCCTAGACCTTTATTTATCAGTTTCTTTAAGGATTCACAGACCCTCCTACTTAAATTCAAGGATTTTTGACCCCAAGATGAGCCCGTATTTAGTTACAATCCCAACCACTGCTAATACTGGACAAGCCTGATCCCAGAATGGAACCTAGTTCAACAGATCCCAACTTTAACAAACTGTGGAGGAAAGTTACTGAGCCAATTCACAGGAGTCTAATGAACTTTTAATGCAAAGAATAAAATTTTATTAAAACATGCGAACTATGTTACACCAGATAGAGAGGTCAGTAAGGTCTCAACACAAATACAAGAACGATTCAAATTTCCACTATTCTTTTACCTCTGCAATATCTTTGCAGGCCCAAACCAGTGAAGAGTTACAACTGCTTGACACAAAGGCTTCTCGTTTGCGGCCTGGACAGTTGCACATAATTTTCTTCCATTGAGTTCCTGAGAATTCACTTGATGCTTGATGATACGGCAGCACAGTGCCAGTGGTTAGCATTGCTGCCTCTCAGCTTCAGGGGCCCAGGTTCAATTCCAGCCTTGGATGACTGTGTAGTGTTTGTACATTCTCCCCATGTCTGCATGGGCTTCCTCCGGGTGCTCCGGTTTCCTCCCACAGTCCAAAGATGTGCAGGTTAGGTGGAAATGTGGCCATGGGAAATGTGGCAGGTTGCAGGGATAGGGCCTGGTAAGATACTCTGTCAGAGTCGGTGCAGACCCGATGGGCCAAATGGCCTCTTCTGCACTAGGGATTCTATGATTCCATTCTATGAGCTGCTAACCCAACTGATATCTCTCCCCAAAAAGACCCAAAACCATACTCTAAACTCACTGTTTCTTCAACTGCAGAGTAAACAAAGGAATTGCCTAAACTCAGTCTTTCAGTAGCACCTCCGCTAAACCGATCACATTACTGAGTCCATTAACTAATTATTCCGTTAACTACAGTCCCACTAGCCTTGCATTTTTTTCTTCTAGGCAAGCTTAAAAATCCCTGTCTTCTTTCTCGGTCACACACTTTGATCTGTTCCCTCTTTTCCTGAGTCTGTGTCGCTGGATCACTATCCCTAGGCAACAGCAAAGCTTTTCTACTTTAGTGTTCAGGTTCCAAAATTACTGAACTTCCAACTCCGTTTATCCCTTTCATTAAAAATGTATATATTGAAACAAACTCAAAGGTCCTGAAGCTTTATAATGACAAGTCTATCCAGACTGACACACCCACACACACACTCTCTTTGGGGAGTCAGAAGGCGAGTGGCTCAGGGAAGTTCAAGTTTTTAGTCAATGATCTCCCTCAAGATGTTCTTTCCTTCTGGAGGAATTCAACAATTCTACTCAATGTCAAGCAGAAGTGGAAAGATTTTCTCCTGTTGGACATGGGTATTGTGTTGTGTGAATGTTACCTCCCCCCTTTTGTCCTGGTCCTGCTGTATTTGGGCAGGGACTGCTTTATTCACTGATCCCATCTCAAGAGCCCCATGTTCAGTGCCAACCAACAAACAAGCATCCTCATTTCTGGCCTCATGATGGATAGGTCATTGATAAAACAGCTGGAGATGGCTGGGTGAAGGACATTGGCCTGAGGAACTCCTGCAGCGAAAACCTGGGGTTGAGTTGAAGGAAGCACGCGGATGGGAAAAGCCAGAAGATATGGGAGGGTACTGTGCTGGCCAGCTTGTGTGTGAAACACTGAAGGCATGCAGCCCACTCAGGAGCTACTGCATAGGCCTTATTTCATGGGAAATACCACACGCAAATAAAATTAATAAGGCGCAATAAAAAACTGACCACACAACCATTAAATTTTGAAGATTATAGACTATAAAACTTGAACAACTTTCTGCAACTGAGCCAATAAGATTTGAAGATATTTTTAATAAGCTATTCCAATTTTCAATAGCGTCACTGCTTCTCTAGTTTCATATCTAACATGATCCCCAACAAAGCAATTTGCAGCCTCTATAATGCCCCAAAAGATCTTTCATCCTTTACAACTCTCAGAATCTTTCTCCCCATTCCTCTCTTCATTACTTTTGTCCTGAACTGATCTAAAGAGCACAGTATTAGAATACTACAGGCCAAATTGCTTGATTAGATTTACTCACAGAAAAGACACTTACATAATAGCACTAATTCCGATAGGACAACCTGACCTTTTTGAAACTGAAAAGTTTGCTGTCTTTTTATTTTAACCATGTGTCAATAACCTTCTCCAGCACAAGGGTTACTGGCTCCTCTTTCCGCACTCTGTGCTTCCCCAGACTCCTGTAATTCAATTCTCCATCGAGTCCCACAAATAGGGGTTTAAATATCCCACGTGATGTCTGCCCTCCTGAGATTCATAACAAATCCTGAACCGACATAAAATAATGCGCATTAATGTTATGGCTTAAAAGTCTCAACTCTCCCTGATAAAGATATCTCCAACCACATAGAAGTGCTGTTCATACCTTCAAAATGATGCATCAAGGCTGAGTACCTTAAAACGATTTGAAAATGGAGGATAAAAGTCAACATTTCTTAAAGCTAGAAAAACTCAAACCAGACACCAACTATAAAGCCCACTTTGCCTTAATTTCAAGTGTAAAACAGAACACAATTATTAAATATGTATTGGCACAGTAATAGGTCTGTTACGATCTCATTTTCTAAGCTGAAAACACCATTGAATTAATCACAAACACAAGCTGAAGTGCGAACATAAAGAGAAGGTAAAAGCAGCTGCAACAGATCGCCTCCATTTTGGAAGCAAACAAATCCACGAGTGCCATGATTTTACTTTTGTGGCATAGGATAGAGGGAATGTGGATGGTCAGATGAGGTAATTCAGCATACAAAAGATTCGTAAACTACTCTTTCTATTCAGTACAACTTGAACAAAAAAACTGTTCAACAGCCAAAGGATCAAAATGACAAGATTAAATGCAAGTATTTAGAAACACAAAAAACAGAAGTAGGCCATTCAACCCTTTGAGCCTGCTCCAGTATTCAATATGATCGTGGCTGATATTCTATCTCAACATCATACTCTCGCGCTCTCCCCATATCTCTCGACACTTTTAGCATGTAGAAACCCATTTTCTTCTTTATATTTAGTGACTTGGCCTCCACAGCCTTCTGTGAGAATTCCATAGGTTCACCACCCTCTGAGTAAAGAAATTCATCCTCATCTCAGTCCAAAATGGCCTACCCCATGTCTTGAGACTGTGACCCCTTGTTCTAAACACATCAGCCAGAGGAAACAACATCCCTGCAATTTAGAAGACAGAACGAGAGAAGCTTCTTTACATGGTGTTGAAGGGACATGGAATTCACTGCTTGAATAAGAGGCTGAGGCAGATATTATACTAATATCCAAGATTAGATTGGACAGATGGGTGCAGGAATAGAGGGTGAAGGGATATGAGAACATGGTAGGTATATATGTATTTAGAGTACATACTGGCCTATTAATGGACAGTTAAAAGGCCTATTTCCATGTTGCAGCCTCCACAATGCTGTTCAAGCTAGATTCAATAGTGGACAGTTCGGCCAGTTGTACATTGATGCTCCCTATTCTATGAAGGTGTTTGTTTTATGGGCTCATTCTATCGAGAGGAAACAATTAACTTAATAGGGGTCAAGAATCTAGAAGGTAGAGGCAACTGTGAAAGGCTGCGATTGAAAATTATGATTCTGAAAATAGCCATGAAAGCAATACACATTCCTTCCCAAAACATTTCACCCAGCAACCTAATTAATATTTGCTGCAATCCATTGATGCTGAAGCAGTAAATTATTTTTAGATGTATCATTAAATGTTCAGATGTCTTGCTAGAATGATCTTGCAAGCAGAAGCATTTTTTAAAAATGTAATCCGCAAAATCTCACATCCAATTCCAGATATAAATAGAGGCTGAAGAGCTCAGATTTGTAAGATGTTGTAAATACAAAACATTAGCACTATTTGTAAACAAAACGTCCCTGTTTGGTATCTTCATCCAAAACCAATGCTATATGTTAGCATTCCGAATGTGGAAGATAGAGGAACATAGGAATTCCCAATGACATAGGAAACCACCAAGAATCTCCACTCAGAATACTGCTGGAACTCAAGGCTCTATTACAAGTGAAAACTCAAGGCTCTTCAAAGGGATCCCATGGCGGCCCTCAGCACAAATAAGTCATGGAGTGTTCATGGTAATACTACTTAGTGTAATAACCATATTCTTATTAAAGCTTCCAACTCGCTTCAAGCAATACCAGTTTAAAATAAACCTAAAAAGCATTCAGAAAACTAGCAACAGGAGAGTAATGAGTGAGAGACACAAAATGAAGAGCAAAACAAAACTGATAACACATTGCTGCTGCTCGGAAGGTCCAAGCTGAGGGTCACAAGTCAGATTGCTGCTGCGATTGAAGATTACCCCAACTCACTGCTGCACATTTCTTCCAGAGTCTTCCCATCCCAGCTTTCACAGACAAGCACAGTACTATATCATTCAGGGAACTTTGTTGGAGTGGATTAGATTTAGAGGAAGACAGGACGTGCCTCTTTTCTACAGCACAAGGTGTCATGAGAAAAGTTCAAAATGTCTTGTCCTGGAATGTTAGTGGATGAATGAGTAAAGGAGGCAGGTGGCAGGGGACTTGGTGGGTTGGTAGATAGTTGAAGAATCAGGAGGGGTGGTTGCTGGAGTGGTATTTACTCAGGGGGTGGGGTGCGATTGAGAGTCAGTTCTCTCAGTCCCAGTTTTGGACGAGGTTTTTAATCTAATATTTTTTGGTAGCTGCCCAGCTAAAGCCCATGAAACTGGGAGGCGGTGGGGAGGAAGGGGCAAAGGCATGGTAGCATAGTAATGTCATTGGACTCGCCATCCAGAGACCCAAGCATGTACTCTGGGGACATGGGTTCAAATCCCAGCAGAGTGGAATTTAAATTCAATTAGTAATCTTGAAATAAAAGCTAGTCTCAGTAATTATGACCTGTAATTGTCAGGTTCTCTAATTAACTTTAGGGGAGGAAATCTGCCGATATCCTGATCCTGTCTTCGCACCATGTCCCTTTCGCCCCAAGAGCTCCTTTAGCTAATTCCACCTCACCTCAGTCTTAAATGACTATCCCTCTTATCCTGAGACCACATTCCCTGGTTTCAGGCCCCCAGCCATGGGAAATATCCTTCCTACATCTACCCTGCTGAGCCCTATAAAAATTCTGTGTGCCTCAATGGGATCACCCCTCATTCTTCTAGGCTTTAGACAATACTGTCTCAGTCTCCTCAATCTCTCCAGACAGGAGAACCCAATCAGTCTGGTGAACCTTTGTTGCACTCTCTCTATGGCAAGTGTATCCTTCCTTAGACAAGCAGACCAAAAATACGCACAATACTCCAGGTGCAGTTTCACCACAACTCTGTACAATTACAGCAACACTTCTTTACTCCTGCACTGAAATCCTGTTGCAATAAAGGGCCAACATGCCATTTACCTTTCTAATTGCTTGATGGAACTGCATGTTAGCGTTCAGTGATTTATGAGCAAGTACACCAAAGTCCCTTCAAACATCAACACTTCGCAATCTCCCACCATATAAGAAATACTCTGCATTTTTGTTTACTCCTACCAAAGTGGATAACGTCACATTTTCCCCCCATTATATTCCATCTGCCATGTTCTTGCCCACTCAGCCCAAATCCCCTTTTGCACTCCCCTCACAACTCATGCTCCCACCTGGTTTTGTGTCATCAGCAAACTTGGAAATACATTTGGTCCCCACACCAAACCATTTATATAAATCATGAATACTTGGGGTCCAAGCAATGACCCTTGCGGCACCCCACTAGTCACAGCCTGCCAACCTGAGAATGACCTGTTTGCTCTGCCTCTGTCTTCTGTCTGTTAACTAGTCTACGTCAGTATATTATCGCCAATCCCATGTGCTCTAATTTTGCTTACTCTTGTGTGGAACCAAAATGCTTCTGAAAATCCAGGAGAAAAACTGAACAGGACAAGGGAGCCGCAAATAGGCAGGTGTTCTAAAGAGCCAGTTACTGTCCAGATAACCAGGGAATTTGGACGGAACGAATGACCAAGATATTGTTCAGAAGAATTCAAGGAAGAGTAGTGTTCTGAGTTAGAGGCAATTGCAGTAACCAGACACAACAGACCAGTTGCTAAAAAGTGGGAAGATTATCACAAGAAACATTTAATGGGTTACACCCAATTGGGGAGGAGGGAGCTTGGTAGAGAGGGGAAAAAAGAGAAAAGAAAATGTCAAATTTAGTGGGTCTGAAGAGCAGGGTTAAGAACATTGGATGGAAATTTCTATGTGGTTGCTGGAGTTATTAGTGCTGAACACCTTTATGAGGGCAGAAGGGACACAGAAATAGGTATTTTCCACTCATTGACAACCCCATTCGCAATCTGACGCAGCCCCGAAAGTGTCCTCTGGTATCCCTCATCACCAGCAGTCCTCTCTATATTCATGAATTAAAACTTAAGGATACATTTTCTGCTTCTTATGGCTAAGTGGTGAGAAATCACAGGTCAGGGAAAATGATTTACTAATAGCTGTATAGATGTGTGCCAGGAATGCAGAAACAGTAAATTTATGCTTTAGTACACTGTTGATTTGTACAGTGTTTAACAGGCAGAACTCTCCATATAATTACAAAGCCACCTGATTAAGTACTCAAGAGTTCATTAGTTCTGCAGTTTCTAAGTTTTCATGAAAAAATCCTGGTCTCTAAAATAGCTCAGAAGATAGATTTTTTTTAAATTGAATATACAAATCAAAATAGAGGCAAGTAATGAAATAAATTCTATAAAACGTTTTTCTTACAGTATTTCAGAGGGTTGTGGGGCTGGAGGAGATTCATGAGTAGGGAGTGGCATGTCAATGGAATGACTAGAAAACAATGATAAGAATGTTGTTGCAAAACAGAAGGGCTGTTCATTTGGAGACAATGTGGGTCAGTGAGCAGGCTAGCAATGAATGAACTGGACTTGGCTCCACTTAGGCCACAGGCAGAGGTTTGGATGAGCTCAGGTTTAGGAGGGTAGAAAATGGTAGGCCAGAGGTGCATTGAAATAATTATTCTTTCTTCCATTGGGCATGAGTGTCACTGGCAAGGCCAGCATTTGTTGTCCTAGAAGTGAGAGGCTTATCAGATCATTTCTGTGGGGCAGTTAAGAGTCAATCTCTTTGTTGTGGATCTGGGGTCACATGTAGGCCAGAAAGATGGCAGATTACCTTCCCTAAAAGGACATTAGTGAACCAGGTGGACTTTTACCACAATCGATGAAATTTAAATTCCACCAGCTGTTTTGGTGGGATTTGAACTCAAGTCCCCAGAGCATTACCCTGGGCTTATGCATTACTAGTCCAGTGACATTACCATTATGCCATCATCTACCCACTAACAAAGGCATAGATGAAGGTTTCTGCAAGAGCTAAGTGGATGCATTGGGAAGAGTCATTTAATTGCATTTTTATCGCACCTTTAATATGGTAAAAGGCTTGATTTATAAGCATAGATATGTGGTCAGCAACTCATCTCAGCATGAAAAATGACACCAAGTCTACGAGTGACTTGGTTCATATCATTTATTTTTCAAGGGTCAGTTGCTAGGGAACAGACTTTGTGGTAGGGATCAAAGACAATGGAAGAACTTACTGACCATCCAGTATGGAATGTCAGATATGCATGTTGAAAATTTAGAGCCGGTTTATAATGATAGAGAGAGGTGCTGAGGAGCTGGGTGTCACGTCTTATCAAAGATAAACAGATGAAAAACATTTGACACCAAATAAAGCATTTAAGATATTGTACCACAAATTGAAATAATGCTGATGTTGTCGGATGAGACTCGAAGTCCAGTTGCTTCTCACTTCTGAATCAGGATTCAAACCTCCACTCCAAGTCTTGAGCATATAACTAAGACCAACATTCCACTGTTGAACTGAGGGAGGTCACATTGCAAGCAATGTTGGCACTGGACCAAAGATGTGTGGGTTAGGTTGATTGAACCCTTAGGTGTCAGGGGAATTAGTAGGGTAAATATATGGAGTTATGAGGATAGGGCCTGGGTGGGATTGTTGTTGGTGCAGGCTCGATGGGCCAAATGGTCTCCTTCTGTACTTGCAAGGATTCTATGATCACTGTAAATAACAGCAGATTAACTGATCATTCAACTGAATGATGCCAATGGGGCCTACTTGTAAACAAAATGACTGTTGCATTCACCTACATTACAGTTTAATGTAGTTCATTGCCTCCAAAACATAGTGAGCCATTTGTTGGCATTAAGGCACTTCTTCATCTTCAGAACTTTGCCCAAAGGCAGGTCTGAGCCACGACACCACAACTTCCTCTACAGCAAGGAGGTAGGTGCTGTTGGCCACAATCTGACCCACACCAGCAATTCAGCCAACTTGCCTTCCAATAAGTCAGAGTTGCTGTGGCAACATGCATGGAGCTATGGATCATGATGGTAGAGGTTCCAATTCTCTTTCCATTCCATGGCTGACCAGGAATTTCTCCTGCTCTTACCACCTGCCATTGGCAAATGCTGGAAAGATTTACAGGTTGATTTTCAACCTGTTTGTCTATATTATGAACAGACCTTCCTTAGCCATCCTGGAGTGGGACTCGAACCCAGAGCTTCTGGCTCAGGCAGTGACGCTACCCATCGTGCCACAAGACCTCCATGATAAGGCACGACAGAAATAAAAGTTACTCCCTCCCTAATTTTAACAATACTTTGATCTCATAATAATGCATGTAATGCAGACCCAGTTAATAAAATTAATCAATCACAAAAAATTAGTTCCACTCACTTTGCACAGGTCAGGAAACCTTACTCCAGCTGTAAGTTATTCATAGCACAGAAGTTTGATACTGTCAATCGTCATTTTAAAGCTCTTATAAACAGTTCACTGGGTGCGTTGGAAACAATTTCAAGAACCATTTCTAAGCCAGGAATTCTTAATTAGATCTCTGCCTATTTAAAATTTGATTCTTTTTTTGTCACAACAATCTTTTAAATTTTCTTTTACCGGTACTTTTCCTCCTTGTGAATCCTAATTTTTCTCAACTCATTTCATGCATTGCTGAAGAGAGGATAATAAGGCAGCAACATACATGCCAAACTCAAGCAGAAGTACTTTGATATGCATTAGCTTCAGCTGCTTATCAAAGTACTGTATTACGTTACACTTTCCTTTCATGGGATTATTTGTAATTCAAAGTGTATCCTTACATAGCATCCATCACACAATTTATATAAACCTCATTTCAAGTGGACAGTTTCTGGTACCAAGGTGCACGAATGATCACTGCTGACATGGGATTTTCACATCATATATAGTTTCACTTGCACGTCCACTAGGTCACAACTGAGCTGCAGTGCAATGTTGTTAGATCATTCGTACTTTAAGTAACAAATTGTCTGGCTTCAAAATTTTCTCCCTCAAAGTTCCAACTGGATCAGAAGTCAAATAATAAATGTGAAAGCTCGGACTCCAGAATTCTTGGGACATAGTTTGAATAGGTCAGTGCATTATATGTGAAAATACAGTATTCTACATGAATATAGCTTACTACATCGGAACTGTGCAGCCCTGTATTAGATATTTTTCTGATTATTTTTTAAAAATCACACTACTGAATAAATATGGTAATGAGAGCCATAGGTATATACTACAATTAAAGAATTACAAATGCAGTCAAATAATTTTTAAAGGCACAGTTTCATTTACTATATCATATTGCCAAAATAATGCAGCGTAAGATGTCAGGATGAAAAGGATCTTACTGTAGCAAGTTTGACACTAATATCTCTACAGTAAACACCAGAAATTTGCTGCAAGATGACAGGATTCATAAATTTCAAAAGCTTCCCAATGAGTATTGTGATCCGATTGTACAGAGCTGGATCACCTTAGTCATATTTCACATTGAAATGCTTATTAAGATATACTTAGTTCTTCTCAACATACTGTCGTTACATGGGCTCACAGCCCAAATCAAAAATACTCAGGCCGGTTTAGGTTTCAGCCCAAGTTCCGGAATGGTAATCATCGTTTTTACAGATCATGTTATGAATGATCATCTCCGTACACAAAAATATTATTCCAGGAAAGGGAAGGTAATGTCTACTGTCACCTCTCAACTCCTAACTGAATAACTGCAGCAGTAAAATGATGCTCTGCCAGGCCTTGGATCTGGTTTGTCTGCATTGCTTACATTTCTTTATTACTTATCCATGTTTTATTTACATCCACCACCTCCTTGGACTGTGTGTATTTCAGTGTAAAAATATTCAAAAGTCCAATTTTAAAAGCAAACTGAATTCACGTGATATCCATAATCTTCCTGCTGTTTGGCAAGAACTTGTCTGTTATGTCAAGCCTTTTACTTTCAACAACTGTTAAGTGGGTTTTATGCATATCCCTTTCCTGTGAATATTCCTTCCTGAATCAAAAGCAACAATTGTTCTGACCCGAGTATGTATTTAGATATGTCCTTAGTGCTGGAATATGATATTAGTCGTGGATTGGTTGTAAAATATTCGAATTTCTCCATTATCTTTGGTGACATTACACTTCAACGCATCAGCCCATGAGACAACAGGAGGGTGAACAATCCGATGGTTCATGAGACTTAGCTTTGGGCATTGAGTTTTCTCTCTCCCCACCCCCCTCTTAAAAGCAGAATCCTGAGAGCATTATCCTATGAGAAATAGCGTGGAATATCTCCCAACATAACTGTTTAGGACAAAGCCAAAGCATTATGACAGAACATACATATTCTTTGAATATTTCCCATAAGAACTTTCCTTTCTGTAAAAGGAAGAAAAAAAACACAATTCATCATCCACTGTGATAACCAAAGTCTGAAGTGAAGGGTGGGCTTTCCCGTGCCATGTGTTGCGGCAGTGGAGACGGCCCACCATGGGACAAAGATTCTGCAGCTGTCAACAGGGTTTCCCGTTCTATGCAGCCACATCCCACCCCCCCCCCCAACCTCACCCCTCCCATTTCAGGAGGAAGGACATGTTAACCTAAATACATATTCAACAATTATTGCTTTCGATTCAGGAAGGAATATTCACAGGAAAGGCAAATGCATAAACCACATTTAACAGTTCATCATAGAATCCCTACAGCGCAGAATGAGGCCACTCGGCCCATAGAGACTGCACCGACCACAATCCCACCCAGGCCCTACTCCCGCAAACCCACACATCCACCCTGCTAATCCCCTAACACTAGGATCAATTTACCATGGCCAATCAACCTAATCTGCACATCTTTGGGCTGTGGGAGGAAACCGGAGCACCCGGGAGGAAACCCATGCAGACACGCGGAGTAAGTGCAAACTCCACACAGACAGTGACCCGAGGCCGGAATTGAACCTGGGGCCTTGGCACTGTGAAGCAGCAGTGCTGACCACTGTGTTTATCAAAAATAAAAGACCTGACACAACAGACCAGGTTCTTGCTAAAAATTGGGACGGTTATCACAAAGCACAGTGAGAAATATATTTAATGGGTTACAACCATGTGGTGAACCATCGTTGGTTCCCACTGGATAGTACTGAGCCAGGGTCTGGCCAGTACTACAAGGATGTACATATGTTACAGTTGGGTTGTGCTACTTGTTGCTGTTGGGGTTAGGGTGGGGCTGTTACACCTTTGTACTGTAGTGTTGTGGTACATCCCAGTCGGGCTCCGCCTCCTGGGAGAGGTATAAAGGTCCCTGCTCTGGCTGGGACCCCTCAGTCTGGGATCGTGTATATAATTATTGGCTGCTTCATTACAGTAAATAAAAGCCTTTTATTTCCCGAGCATCTAGCCTCGTGTTTGATAACGCGCATCAATTTTATTTACTGCTGTTAAACTCTCGTCGAGAAAAAAAAAGAGAGTATGGAGCAGATCCTGAAGCCGGAACGCCTTACACTAGATCCACGTGCGGTGGGCGCCTCAAACACGTTCGACCACTGGCTGAAGTGCTTCGAAGACTACCTGGCAGCCTCCGCAGCGGTCACCACAGATGATGACAGACTCCGGGTCCTCCATGCGAGGGTAAGCGACACTGTCTACCTCGCGATCCGTGCGGCCACCGATTACACAAAGGCCCTCGAGCTTCTGAAGAAGCGTTATATCAAACCGCCCAATGAAATACACGCTCGTTACCTCTTAGCCACTCGACGACGGCAGTCTGGCGAAACGATGGAGGAATATGCGAACGAGCTCCTACAGCTAGCCAGGGGCTGTAACTGCAAAGCTGTGTCGGCTGAGCAGAGCATGAACGACCTCGCCCGAGATGCGTTTGTGGCGGGAGTCGGATCGTCGTACATTCAACTTAAATTATTGGAGAAAGGTAACCTTGACCTTACCCAGGCAATCGAGCTAGCGGAGATGCTGGAGACGGCCTCCAACAGCTTAGTATTGTACCCGGAAGACCACGTGGAGACAACGTGGCAGGAGCAGTCGCCTATCCCCCCTCGTCCCTCGGGTTCGAAATGCTGCGTAATGGCGTGCTCACACTCGGGCCAGACGATGGCAGCAGCTCCAGGCGGCCCGCGGTGTTACTTCAGTGGGGGAGCGAAGCATACTCGGCAACGGTGTCCTGCTAAGGCTGTGTTGTGCTCCGCCTGCGGTAAGAAAGGGCACTATTCGAAAGTGTGCCGATCTAAATCCAGGAACGGTAGTGCGGCCTGCGATTCTTCAGAGCTCGGCTCTTCGTCGTCGAAATCATTGAGGGGTTCGTCCACGTGCGAGGCCAGGACGACGCCATTACGGTCGACGGAGTCGGAGGTGTGTGACCACCAGGGGTCGCGGAGTTTGGCGCCATCACCCACGTGCGACCTATGGGAGCGGCCATGTTGGTCGGCACCGACCGCGAACGACCAGCAGGGGTCCTCCTCGTCGATTTCAGCTGCCTGCAGTGGCGCTCATGAACCAACGGTGGCGTCGATCATCCTGGACCAGGCCAAGCCTCATAGACATGACAAATCTATGATGAACATCCAGGTAAATGACCACGTGATTTATTGTCTGTTTGACAGCGGGAGCACTGAGAGCTTTATCCACCCAGACACTGTGAAGCAGTGTGGACTCCGGATTCAACCTGCCAAACAGACAATTTCTATGGCATCGAGGTCCCGGTCTGTCACCGTGCTAGAGAGTTGCGTGGTAACTTTGACGGTGCAAGGCACAGTTTACAAGCGTTTCAAGCTCCTAGTGTTGCCGTACCTTTGCGCGCCAATACTTCTCGGACTAAACTTCATGGTCCACTTGAGGAGTGTAACCCAACAGTACGGTGGGCCACTCCCTTCACTGGCAGTGGGAGAACAGCAGCAGCCTCCAAATTGCCCAACGCGCCCCGCCTGCAGCCTCTCGACGCTGAAGATCACCATACCCTCCCTGTTCCAGAATCTTGTGCCAGGCTGCAAGCCCATCGTGACTAAAAGTAGGCGTTACAGCGCTGAGGATCGGATCTTCATTAGATCTGAGGTTCAGCGGCTCCTCAAAGAAAGGATCATACAACCCAGCGCCCGTGGAGGGCGCAGGTCGTGGTGGTCAAGAGCGGGAACAAACCCCGGATGGTCATTGACTATAGTCAGACCATTAATCGATACACGCAGCTGGATGCGTATCCTCTCCCGCGCATATCTGATATGGTCAATCAGATTGCGCAGTACCGGGTGTTCTCCACCATAGACCTCAAGTCTGCCTACCACCAACTCCCCATTCGCCCAGAGGACCGACAATACATGGCTTTTGAGGCGGATGGTCGCTTGTATCACTTTCTCAGGGTTCCCTTTGGTGTCACCAATGGGGTCTCGGTCTTCCAGCGTGCTATGGACCGAATGGTGGACCAGAACGGGCTGCGGGCTACCTTCCCGTACCTGGATAATGTCACCATCTGCGGCCATGACCAGCAGGACCACGACACAAATCTCCTGAATTTCCTACGCACTGCATCTCGCTTGAACTTGACCTACAACAGGGAGAAGTGTGTGTTTCATACGCTCCGTTTAGCCATCCTAGGATACGTGGTGGAAAACGGGGTCATTGGCCCTGATCCAGAACGTATGCGCCCCCTTTCTGAACTTCCCTTACCTGCTAGTGCAAAAGCACGGAGAAGATGCTTAGGCCTCTTCTCTTATTCTGCGCAGTGGGTTCCCAATTACGCGGACAAAGCCCGTCCGCTCATTAAGTCCACGACTTTTCCCCTAACGCCAGAGGCCCGATTGGCCTTCGATAAGTTAAAAGCCGACATCGCGAAAGCTACGATGCACGCTGTTGACGAGTCCATCCCCTTTCAGGTGGAGAGCGATGCATCTGATTTCGCCCTGGCCGCCACACTTAACCAGGCGGGCAGGCCCGTCGCATTTTTTTCCCGCACCCTCCAAGGCCCCGAAATCCGGCATTCAGCGGTGGAAAAGGAGGCCCAGGCCATTGTGGAGGCCGTCAGGCACTGGCGCCATTACTTGGCGGGAAAACGGTTCACCCTGATCACGGACCAGCGGTCCGTGGCGTTCATGTTTAATAACACGCAGAGGGGCAAGATCAAGAATGACAAGATCTTGCGGTGGAGAATTGAACTCTCCACCTATAACTACGACATCATGTACCGTCCAGGGAAACTCAATGAGCCCTCGGATGCCCTCTTGCGTAGAACATGCGCCAGTATACAGGAGGACCGTTTGCAGGCTTTCCATTATGACCTATGCCATCCTGGGGTCACTCGGCTCTACCACTTTATAAAAGCCCGCAACCTGCCCTACTCGGTGGAGGACGTCAGGGCCGTAACAAGAAGCTGTCGGGTTTGCGCGGAATGCAAACCGCACTTTTACCGACCTGACCGGGCACATTTAGTCAAGGCCACTCGTCCCTTCAAGAGACTGAGTGTCGATTTTAAGGGCCCCCTTCCCTCAACAGATCAGAATGTGTACTTCCTCAATATCATTGACGAGTACTCTAGGTTCCCTTTTGTTGTTCCCTGCTCTGATACATCCGCTGCCACGGTTATCAAGGCATTCCGTGATCTCTACCCTGTTCGGGTACCCCGGCTACATTCACAGTGACAGGGGCTCGTCGTTCATGAGCGCTGACTTGAGGCAATTCCTGCTCTCATACGGGATTGCCTCTAGTAGGACCACGAGCTACAACCCTAGGGGTAACGGACAGGTGGAACGTGAGAATGCTACAGTCTGGAAGGCTGTCTTACTGGCGTTGAAGTCCAAAGGTCTTCCAGTCTCCCGTTGGCAAGAGGTGCTCCCTGATGCGCTCCCTCCTGTGTACGGCAACCAATGCTACTCCCCATGAGAGGATGTTTTCATTCCCTCGGAAGTCTTCCTCGGGGACCTCATTACCGTCTTGGTTGACGTACTCAGGACCCGTCCTCCTGCAGCGACATGTAAGGGCCCGCAAGTCTGACCCGTTGGTCGAACAGGTCCATCTCCTCCACGCCAACCCTCAGTATGCCTATGTGGCATACCCTGATGGTTTCGATCCGAGACCTGGCGCCAGCAGGGGACGTAGCAACCCCTGTCGCTCCCATACCCCCTGTTACAAACCCCTTAACTCTTGTTTCTCCCCCGGACACGGCGCGGGCAGCATTGGGACCATTGCTTAACCCTTTTACTCCCGTGTACAGCTTGCCTGAGTCCAGAGGATGGTCGCCACTGCAGGGCGTGTCAGGACCCCATGGACTACCGTCACCTCAGGGTCAACCGGCCTGCGAGTCCGTGGAAGAACAGCTGGACGCCGCCTTGGGGAGAACGCCACCGCAAGTGCCTACTCCGGTGTCACCGCTGGTATTGAGGAGGTCACAACGACGGTGCGATCCCCCTGACCGTCTGAACTTACAGTCTGATGACACTTTATTCTGTTTTTTTGTACCCCGCCGGCCTTTGTTCTCAAAGGAGGGGTGAATGTGGTGAACCATCGTTGGTTCCCACTGGATAGTACTGAGCCAGGGTCTGGCCAGTACTACAAGGATGTACATATGTTACTGTTGGGTTGTGCTACTTGTTGCTGTTGGGGTTAGGGTGGGGTTGTTACACCTTTGTACTGTAGTGTTGTGGTACATCCCAGTCGGGCTCCGCCTCCTGGGAGAGGTATAAAGGTTCCTGCTCTGGCTGGGACCCCTCAGTCTGGGATCGTGTATACAATTATTGGCTGCTTCATTACAGTAAATAAAAGCCTTTTATTTCCCGAGCATCTAGCCTCGTGTTTGATAACGCGCATCAAACCAATAGCCACTGAAGAAGCACCACATATGCTTTACATGATTAATAATGTGGATACTGCAAAATTGAGCTTACTTTGACTAAAACCGGTTTACATAATAATGCAGTATTAGCTTCATAATCTGGAGAAAAGCATTGGAAAATTTGGTGCTGAATTTGCTAAAACAGGAATAGGTGGAGCCAACAGGACAAACACTGGCCTCTTCTTTTGATATGAAACTTAATCTGGCACACTTGATTGTTGTGAACATTATTTCATATGTGCTTTGTATTAAACTTTTGCAAGGATTACATCCTGCTCCAACAAAGAAACACATTTTCCATCTGCTCCTGCTAGATCCTGTACAAGAAAGACACAGACTGTAACAATGTTAATAAAATTACAGAATGTTTACTGTGGGTAAGCAAAATGCTTGGTCTCAGCAAAACCAGAGCAAATCATCTCATTCTAAATAACGATTTGAAAATAATGCGATTTCGAAATAACACATTAAAATCTAAAAGGTCAGATTATTTGAGATTAACCTATCCAAAAGCCAAAACTCCAAATTAAACTTTTGGTCACCTCTAACTCTCCATTTATTTTCCATTCCCACCTTTCTGACATTAAAAAGGTGCAATTATAGATGCAATTTATTGTAATAGTAGCTAGCATCATGATATAATAGATAATTGTCCCTTTGGACATTTCTTTTCCACCAGCTAAATATATTCAGAGCTTCCAAGATAACAGAATAAGGAAGGTTTTAGAGCTTCAGTCACTGAAGATGAAAAGAATCGGAAAATAAACTGTGGTGGTGAAGATGACACTCCATCATAAGTAATTCCGTGATCCAGCTCAATCAGTGACATACACTGACCTAAACAAAGCAAACCCCACAGAATGTGGCGTCTTGAGGGAGCACAGTGCAGAAAAACCTGCACTGAGACAGTCGTAAATGAAAAGACATGAAGTACCTAGACAACCCCCAAGATTGAATGGATGGTGTTATCTTAAATTCGCCTCAGACCTCAGGTGCAATAGGTAGCAACGTGACTGTTAAAAACAGTGGAGATTTGCCAAAAATGTTAGTTGCAAATAGGATTCAAAACACCTTGTAAAGAGGGATTCAGAATAACCTGGGATTAAAGACTAACAGACCAGGATAAATTGAATCAGAGTGAATAGAGTATAAGTTTATTTGATAGTGTCACAAGTAGGCTTACATTGCATTGAACTTACTGTGAAAAGAGAGAGGATACAAAGAACATGAAAAATACTATTTTCATAGGGACACCTATAATCACTATTAGAGAATTTAGACATGTATTTTTGGAAACATTCTGTATTATACGCATACAGCTTGGCTAATGATACAATGCTCTAAGGCAAGATGGGACGTAGTCAAATAAAAAGAACCACATTCCGCGGAACAATGCAGCTAATAAGCGAAGGGAAGAGCAACTCTTATTAGTCCTAATGAATGGGATATTCACTAACTAAGGACAACACCAGAGGTCCCAGACAGTTACACCAGATAAGGGGGCCTGGGAAGTGTCAAGTGACTGTGAGAAACTCCTGAAGTTCGCGAACTGATCACACAGTCCCATGCTGTCACGGAGTAAATGTTATTGGCCAAAGTAAATAACCCATACTAATAATGTATGGCTCATACCCAGCTGGGGTGAGCAAATGACTATCGAAAATTGTATAATTGTAATACAGAACGATGTAATTTCAGAGTGGATTTGGAACTGCCCCAAATTTCTCTCCCTCGTACTTGAACCAAGCTTGGAAAATAAAGAAATGTCTGTTACCAGAATACTTGTCTCCGCGAGTCTGTGTGTTAGCTGAGCTGTAATTAAGTGAAAGCTGGCATAATACACGGTCTCGGAAAATAATCCTATATACCTATTTAGCAATCCATTTCTATAATGTTATAATCCAGGTCAGAAACTTTTATGAAGTCAGCCTAGACCATAAGTTTTGCCCTTTGAATTTGGCACAAGCAAGCATAAGATGTTTCACTCCAGGTATGATTCAAGTGACCCATTAGGGAGCTTTTATCAAACAAAGTTTAATTAAGAACACAACTAAACTATAATAAGACAAATCAGCAAAAACTATTACCAATTACAAAACACAAACATAACATTGTATAAATCTTAACAGCTAAGTATATTTTCCCAAGCTAAACAACCCCCACAAACATACATCCTGTTCTAGGCTTGGCACAGCAAGCAAGTACGCTTACGTGATGCTGGACCTTGCAGCTTTCCAACACCTGCTGTGGATTACTCCTTTGGATGTTGAATTGAAAATGCTGAGGCCTTCTCGGTCCTGGAACTTCCAGCACACCTCGAGAGACGGAGATGCTACTTGCCTTTAGCTTCTAGCTGCACTCTCAGACAGCAGAATTTTCACTCCAGAGGGAGACAGCGAACATTACTTTCAGTTCGCAATCCAAACAGCTTCGGCCAAAATGAAACTAAAACCTTTGGATTTTTCCGATGAAAAACACTGTTCCAAAGTACCATCTGACCTGTCAATCAGGCTCCACCCAACAATTCCAAAAGGGTCATAAAGCTCCAGGAAACTGCATTAGACCCGGATTAAAAATAAATATTGCTTCAATTATCCTGCTTCAGCAACAATAAAAGATATCAGTTCAGACATCTCGGCAACAAAACAAAGAGGCTAGGCCTGCTTAAAAAAACTGCAGAGAAACATGATTAAAAATACATTGCTGAAAGGCACAGCATCGCCATAACTGTCATAGCTATGTTGTGCAGCAGAATTTAACATCCATTTTATCACTCTACAAGTTCAAACACATGCCTTCAGATGGCTAGCCATTTCAGTGACATGAATAAATTGATGTGGAATATTGGCCACAATAACACATTGAGCAAATCAAAAAGTGACTTAAAACATGCAACTCAAACAGAGGCTGGGAAATTTGGCTCCCACACATGCAGCTGTACCTTAAAGATGGCATCCGACACCTACCCACCTTCCCTCCCTCTCTCTCTCTCATATGGCACCATTTTAGTGAGGGTGTTGGCTCGCGCAATGGGAGCGTCTGCCAAATAGGTGGAGTAGGCAGATTGCGTAATGCTAGCAGTCAACACTGACAAATACATGAATAGGATTGGAACAGAGGGATACAGCCGGGTAGGGTGTTTTAGTTCAGTCAAGCAGCATGGTCGGTGCAGGCTTGGAGGGCCGAAGGGCCTGTACTTGTGCTGTAATTTTCTTTGTTCACTGCCATTTCATAACTCAATACTCAGCGCACACACAGCTGAAAATGCATGCAGAAGGAAGGAATCCCCAGAGTTAATTGGAGCAATCAATTGCAGGTTAATTGCTGATCAATTCCCATAGGTTTTTGCTGTGATTGTAAAAGTATTTGATGCTTTCCAGAGCATTTGTTTTGAGTTGGTGTCTACAGGAAATAGTATGCAATATACCATAGGACTGTGTCCCGACTTGGTCCAATGCAGTTGCACCCAGACATTTATATATTCTCCTTGTTTTTTTAAGGCAGAATGAACAGAGGCAGCACAGAACAGCACAAGCTGCTCAAAGAGGAAGGAGGAGATGGAAAATAATTTTCAACAGGGAGCAATTCCTTTATTTGAACTGCAAGAGGAACAACATTGCAGCTGTCTCCACTTTATTAACAACCCCATTGAAACCCATCACATGCTGCAGTGATTACAGTAGCCTCAGAGCAGGACAAGGACTGCATTATACATGGCTATGATGATGATGACCATAGCTATAAACCTATTCAGTCTGGCTCTTTTCAGGTTGTAGCAGATATTTTTCAGCATCAGTTGTATTAGGGAGATCACTGAGGTTTTGTATTCAAAGTGAGCGGAAAACATTTCATTCTCTTGTTTGCATTCCTCTGGTGGGGCAAGCAAGCAGCTACAGAAGGTTTGCAGGCTTTCACATAACTTTCTAAATGTATCTCAGCTTTGAAATGTACCATAACCAAAAGGAATTTCACTCCTATAATATCCACCTAGGTTTGTCAGCTGCCCCTCAATTTAAGGGTGACACTTACGAGTTTCTGCCATGGCTCTTTATGGCTGAACAGACCGATTCTCGACCCACAGATATTTCAGAACAACAGGCAGAATGTCCTTTGAGATCGGATGACCTGGAGTGAAGGATTTGCTTCCTTATCTCTCCTTCTTTGCCACCGCACTGCCTCATCACTAAGGCAATGAGATTCAAAGCGTGATGCAGCTTAATGGACATGTTCAAACAATTGGTAGCAAGCTCCACAATCGTTAATGGCAGTGCTGCCGTCCTTCAAGGAGAGTTCAAAAGCACCTGTGAAATGTTTTCTTGGTCCCCTCCTTGAACGCTGGTTCAAATCAGGAGTGTGATAGAATACTTTCCATTTGCCTGAATACAGCTCCAACAAAACAGGACAAAGCAGCCCACTTGACTGCCATCCCTCCCACCACCTTCAACGTACACTCCCTCCAGCATCAATGCACACTGGTAGCAGTGTGTCCCATCTGCAAAATGCACTGCAGCAACTCATCAATTATCCTTTGACAGCACCTTCCAATCCCGCAGCCTTTACCATCTAGAAGAACAAGAGCAGTAAGATGCGTGGGAACACCAGCAATTTCCCCTCAAGTCACAGATTAACCTGACTTGGAATTATACTGCCATTCCAACACTATTGCTGGGTCAAAAACCTGAATCTCACTTCCTAACAGCATTGTGGGTGGACCTACAAGACTTCGACTTCAGCGGTTCAAGGGGGCAGATCACCACTATCTTCTGAATGCAAGTTGGAATTGGATAATAAATGCTGGCTGAGCCAGTTATGACTACCCCAAGGATATAAATAATACCAATCAGTCTTTTGCAGTAGGCCATTTCCTCGAGGTCCTCAATCAAGTCGTCTTCACAGCCCGTATGCAACCTTTTGCTCTATCAAGCTAACATTAATTTTACCCTTGGCCCCTTCCCAGTCTTGAAGAAAGAGCAACACTCCGAAAGCTGGTGCTACCAAATAAACCTGTTGGACTTTAACCTGGTGTTGTGAGACTTCTTACTGTGCTTACCCCAGTCCAACGCCAACATCTCCACATCATGGCTCTTCCCAGTCTGCAAGGCTTTGGTGCCCAGCATCTCGTGTGTCCTCCACTTTTAAGCTATCCTCGTATGTACCAATAGCAACACTGAGCTACTGGTGCAAGTGACGATGTTTTTTGTTTATTGTATCCTTGTTGTTCCACCTCTTCCACCAATTTCTGACTAGATTACACGTCTTGGGTGCCAAGGCACAAAGGATAAGAGGTGGAGCAGATGTGCTCTCTTACAACATCTGGAGCTTGCAAAGCTTAGAGATTGAGGGATGTGGGAAAAGTGGTTTGCAGGGAGGAGGATTCATTGTGAATATGCCTTCACTTTGATTACTTCAACTACAACATTGCTGATAACTTCGGTCATGGCAATCATTGTCTCCTTCATCGTGATATGAATATGCAGCCATGACTGTCCTCTAGCTGATTACGTGCTAATGCCTTCAATTATGTCCAAGAAAGATGTGTTTGAGTGATGCCCTTGTCATAGCTGAATAGTTGGCAATGTCCCAAGCTGTGACATGTGTGTGAGGCTTGCAACAATTCTCATTATGTGAGGAGGATGTGAAGCTAACAAATGTTTCACATGAGGCCTGACTGATGGGCAGGAGGGTGATAGGTGTTTGGCACAATGAGCAGTGTATGCAGTTGCTGGAACATGGCAACTGAAGATACATTTGATTTGATTTGACACATGTATTAGTATACAGTGGAAAGTATTGTTTCTTGCGCGCTATACAGACAAAGCATACCACTCATAGAAGGAAAGGAGAAGGTGCAGAATGTAGTGTTACGATCACAGCTAGGGTATAGAGAAAGATCAACTTAATTTAAGGTAGGTCCATTCAAATGTCTGATGGCACCAAGGATGAAGCTGTTCTTGAGTCGGTTGGTACGTGACCTCAGACTTTTGTATCTTTTTCCCAACGGAAGGTAGTGGAAGAGCGCATGTCTGGGATCCTTGATTATGCTGGCCACATTCACTTGCCTTGATGACTCAAATGAGGTAATTAAACCTCTTAAGTCACTTCCAGAACCTTGGGGCTAGACAACTAACATTAACCACTAGGGCAATCCAATCCCACTATCTTTGCAAAGTTCATCCCTCCTGGTCTTGCTAGTTTCAAATTAGGCAATCTTCCAGCTTCTTTCCCCACATGAAATCAAAATTAAGATTAAGTCCTACCTGTATGCCATGTAGTGAATAAAGTTTGTTTTCTCTGCTTACTGTGCAGGCCTAACTAACTGCCATTTATTTTGGCTATCTTCACTCAGGTGGGCTGCACCACACAAGCAGCAGGCAAAAAGCGCTCTCAGTTAACACCCAGACAAATTGAAACCAGGGAATCTCCCCAAACTGCGCCATCTCCATGACGATATGACACACTGTTTCAAGGTAGAAATGCAAATTAACTGCATTTTAATTCCAAAGTTTTCCTTCATTTGAAGAAATCCTATGAATAACTTGCATTAGTCATGTCTCCAATTCCATCTTTCTAAACGTTAACCTTTTATGTCAACATAGCCCCAATTCCAAGCTTCTTTCAATTGCATTTACTTCAGGAAAATTATCAGTTTCTCCATCAGATGCTTCTATTTCTCTGCCATTAATCGTTTAACCTCCAACCTAAAAGTTACTATTCTAAAACATATAAATATGAAACAAATACTCTTGACAACAGTGGGAAGGGCAGGTGGTGCATCTCCTGTGTTTGCATTGGAAACTTCTGTGGGAAAGAGAGTGAGTGTTTGGAATAATTGAGGAGTGGACCAGCGTGCCAGGGAGAACGCTCACTTCAGAATAATGAAAGGGAAACGGACGGAAAGATTTGAGGTGGAAAAAATGACAGATGAATGGGGAGGTTGGTAGGGTGGAAAGTAAGAACAAGAGAAACTCTATCATGGTTTTCAAAGGGACCGACATGATCAAGAAAGCCCCCAACTACTGTGGAGAGAAATCCCCTTCTGAGGAAAATGGAAGACATAAAGGAAGCATTGGTTTAGAATGTAGCAGTGTCAGAAAAGGTACAGCAGAGATGGAAAAACAGAGTTATTACAGGAACAAAGAATAGTTCCAGGGATGAGGAATGTCTGTTATGTGGATAGATTGCAGAAGGTAGAGTTGACATCCTGAGAAGGAGCAAGGTTGAGGGGAGATTTGATAGAGGTGTTTAAAATCATAAGCAATCTAGACAGATAAAGATAAATGATTCCCATTGGCAAAATAGTCGAGATTCAATGGGTACTGATCTAAGGTGACAAAAGAACCAACAGTGACACAGAGAAACTTATTTACAATGAGTGGTCAAGATCTGGAATGCATCGAGAGTATGGTCAAGGCAGATTAAATCATGGTTTTCAGAACAAAATTGGTCAAGCACCTGAGGAGAATTTGCCGAGCCAGGGCGACCTGGCCAAATGGTCTCCTTCCGTCCTATAACCATTCTCTAAATTTATTTGATAGTTGTTGTCAGTGGCCTTATAGCAAATGCATTCGCTGTTCACAAAGATGCCTCCAGTACATTGGGGAGATCATATGCAGTTAGGTAACCACTTTGCGAAGCACATCTGTTCAGTCCACAGGTGTAACCCAGAGCTTCCAGTCATATGAAATTTAACTCTTCATCCTATTCCCACTCTGACCTCTCCCTCCTACACTGTTCCAATGAAGTTCAATCCAAGTTCAATTTGCTATGAGGCACTTTACAACCTCCTGGACAAAGAACACAAAGAACAGTACAGCACAGGAAACAGGCCCTTCGGCCCTCCAAGCCTGTGCCGCTCCTTGGTCCAACTAGACCAATCATTTGTATCCCTCCATTCCCAGGCTGCTCATGTGACTATCCAGGTAAGTCTTAAAAGACTCAAAGCTGATTAAATCAATTTCAGATCATAACCTCGGACTCATTTTTTTTTTCCAGAACAGCTGTTAATGCAGCTTCAGTTAAGCCCCCTATACCTTCTCTGGACCCAATTTTTTTTTAAACTTGTCTTTTGCCTTGCATTGTCATTCCTAATCCTGTTAAATTAAATCCTATTACAGCCATTACTTTTCCCAGTTCTGAGGAAAGATCATTGATTGAAAATGTTAACTCTATTTCTCTCTACAGATGTTACCAGACCTGCTGAGTGTTTTCAATACAGTCTGAATAAGCATGTCCTATTAAAATTGCACCAATTCACACCAAAACTAACGGAGAATGTTGAATGAGGCCTGCAATTAAGGAAAAATGTAACAATGAAAGCAACTAACGTTATCATAGAATACTTACCAAATTACTCCTGATAAATACTGACTATTTTCTCTTCTCTCAAAGATGATTGCACGGTTCCTGCTAAAACCATTAAATTAATTCTAAAGGGGATACAATCCGCTGCTATGAAAGTGGGATTTTTTTTGTAAGGGTCTTTGGTTTGGAAGATGAACAGTTATTTAATGCAATTAAACTTTTGAAGAGAGAATAGTACACTTGTTAGTTCTGTTTCGATAGATGCCAAAAGTTCAGCATAACCTTTGAGTACTGCATTTTGGACATGAGCATCTGTCACTCTTTCAGATCATAAGAATCTCCATCTTTGAAGGGAACTTCTGGCATTGTCTAGTATTTTAACAACTTAAAAATGGCTTCTGTGCCTGCTTCTGGCAGCAATTATCAAAAGGAAAATGGATTGATGCTGAAGTAAAGGGAAGAGTTGGAGTGTCCTTTACTTACTTTGTAAGCACTCTTTAATTAGGTCAAGATTGGTTTGCCAGATGTTTCAAACTTGTGTCTCAACTACATTAATCCTGCTCTGTAACCTTCTCCAGCCTTACACCATCCGAGAACTCATTCACCAACTTTGGCCTCTGCAGCCCCCATTTCATTTCACACTATCATTGGTGTGTGTATCCTCATCCACCTAGGCCTTGCTGTATTAAATTCTTCCTCTGAACACCTTGTTTCTTTCCCTTCTCTTTCTTTTTTTAAGGTCCTCATTAAAACCCAGCTCTTTGGTCAAACTTTTAGTCACCCCTGCAATATCTAATTTGGCTTTGTGTCAATTTTCATCTGATTCATGTGAACTAGACTCTAAAGACTCTAAAGCGTCTTTGGATGCGCCATGGTGGAGATGTTGTGTAATGCAAGTCGATCGTATGTTAATAATTGCAAGATGAAATAATTATTGTTAGCCCAAAGGGGTAACATGAAAATTCACCTCCATGATATTACCTAAAACTGGAAACAGTCAGTGATGGCTATTTAACTTTAATGCTGGATTGCTGAAATTCCCAGGATTCAGGAAACCCACCAGCTAAAGGAAGGCTTGAGCCATCAAGTCCAGCTGTTAAGTGCTTTCTGGAGCCAGAAGCAGCAGCAATGCTACCCCTTGCCCCTCAGGTAACCATGTTTCTACATCCATCTCTGTGATTCAATTTCAAGAAGGGGAATAGGGATAGCCCAGGGAATTACCGACTGGTGAGTCTAACCTCAGTGGTTGGTAAGCTGATGGAGAAGATCCTGAGGGACAAGATTTATGAGCATTTAGAGAGGTTTAGTATGCTCAAGAATACTCAGCATGGCTTTGTCAAAGGCAGATCGTGCCTTACGAGCCTGGTGGAGTTCTTCAAAAATGTGATGAAACACATTGACGAAGGGAAAGCGGTAGATGTGGTTTATATGGATTTTAGCAAGGCATTCGATAAGGTCCCCCATGCAAGGCTTTTAGAAAAAGAGAGGGGGCATGGGATCCAAGGAGCTGCTGCCCTGTGGATCCAGAACTGGCTTGCCCAAAGGAGGCAGAGAGTGGGTATAGATGGGTCTTTTTCTAAATGGAGGTCGGTCACCTGTGGTGTGCCCCAGGGATCTGTTCTGGGACCCTTGCTGTTTGTCATTTTCATAAATGACCTGGATGAGGAAGTGGAGGGATGGGTTGGTAAGCTTGCTGATGACACAAAGGTTGGTGGGGTTGTGGATAGTCTGGAGGGATGTCAGAAGTTACAGAGGGACATAGATAGGATGCAAGATTGGGCGGAGAAGTGGCAGATGGACTTCAACCCAGGTAAATGCATAGTGGTCCATTTTGGCAGGTCAAATGGGATGAAGGAGTACAATATAAAGGGAAAGACTCTTAGTACTGCAGAGGATCAGAAGGACCTTGGGGTCCGGGTCCATAGGACTCTGAAATCAGCCCCACAGGTGGAGGAGGTGGTTAAGAAGGCGTATGGTGTGCTGGCCTTTATCAATCGAGGGATTGAGTTTAGGAGTCCGGGGATAATGATGCAGCTATATAAGACCCTCGACAGACCCCACTTGGTGTACTGTGCTCAGTTCTGGTCGCCTCATTACAGGAAGGATGTGGAAAAGATTGAAAGGGTGCAGAGGAGATTTACAAGGATGTTGCCTGGATTGAGTGGCATGCCTTATGAGGATAGGCTGAGGGAGCTCGGTCTTTTCTCCTTGGAGAGACATAGGATGAGAGGAGACCTAATAGAGGTGTATAAGATGTTGAGAGGCATAGATCGGGTGGACTCTCAGAGGCTTTTTCCCAGGGTGGAAATGGCTGCTACGAGAGGACACAGGTTTAAGGTGCTGGGGGGTAGGTACAGCGGAAATGTTAGGGGGAAGTTTTTCCACACAGAGGGTGGTGGGCGAGTGGAATCGGCTGCCGTCAGTGGTGGTGGAGGCAAACTCAATAGGGTCTTTTAAGAGACTCCTGGATGAGTACATGGGACTTAATAGGATGGAGGGTTATAGGTAGGCCTAAAAGGTAGGGATATGTTCGCACAACTTGGGCCGAAGGGCCTGTTTTTGTGCTGTAGTTTTTCTATGTTTCTAATTACACCCCTCCCACAACCCCTGCAAATAACTGATGCTCCCACGACAGACAAATCATTACCTAATACCCAAAATTGACCCTAGCTGTCACTGACTATCACCTGTCCTTAAGCCAGCCTCTCACTCTGGGCCACTGCCAGGCGGGAACCAGAATAACAGGCTAATATGATTTCCTCCCATTAGATGCAGCAGGATTGCTGCATTCTGACAATCCGGGTGTCTACCCCCACCACAACTCCCCCACCCCTGAAAAAATTCAGCACCATTGTGCTGCATGCAGAATTTGTCACCATAATCTACTGTGGAAGTTAAATAAGGTATCACTATCTAATCTGATTGTCCACCTTTGCTTCGGCATTATCTTCAGATAAAATTTATTGAAATGTATTATATGGTCAGAGCTGCAAAGTCTGGCAAGCCTTGTTTTTCTCTGTCAGTCTAGAGAGCTGGAGCACAGGAGTCAATGGAAGCTATATCATTGTTGATTCAAACACTAATTGTATAAAGGATCGTTCTTTGTCCCATAGCAACAATATCCAAGTAATTTTTTCTGAACAAGGAACCTGTTCTTAGTCGTGAGCTGAGTAGAAAGCACTGAGCACAGCTTGTAATAAGTGTGGCCTTCCTTTTTAAATATTCCTTACTGCTTTGTGCTTAAAAACAGACCTTGAATGCAGAACTGAAGCTGATTGTGTTTAATGTGTCAAGTAGTAAAGTCTTTGCCTTGGGTGATAACAGTGATTGGGGGGTACTGCTAATGACTCATCAATTATTTCCTCCTGAAAGGATTAACCCATGACAACCCTGTCTAGGTGGCTGAAAGGAATGTTCTACTTTGGATTATTTATAAACACGTTTATGGTTCAATCTATTAAAGAGTAAAAGACTCAACTTTGTGGGCACGTTAGTGATGGCCTCGTGGTATTATCACTATTAATCCAGAAATGTACTGGGGACCCGGGTTCGAATCCTGCCATATCAGATGGCGGGATTTGAAATAAAAAATATCTGGAATTAAGAATCTACTGATAGCCGTGAAACCAGTGTCGATTGTGAGAAAAACCCATCTGTTTCACTAATGCCCTTTAGGGAAGGGAATCTGCCGTCCTTACCTGGTCCGGCCTACATGTGACCCCAGAGCCACAGCAATGTAGTTGACTCTCAACTGCCCTCGGGCAACTAGGGATGGGCAATAAATGCTGGTCAGCCAGCGATGCCCATGTCCCATGAATGAATAAAATAGTGGACAGTGACAATTGATGTTTGGAATCAAGTCAACCTTCTTGTTGCAGGCTTCTAAATCAAATACCCGGAACATGAAATATTGCAGTATTCCGTGCAAAAACTGATGATTGACTCATTAGCGTAGTCAAGAGAGATTGGTCAATCACTATGGACAGAGATTTATTCCACACAGCTCCAGACCAATACTTTAACAAGTACTAAGGTGATCGTATGTAGTTACTGCCATTTTGCAATTCCCCACTACAGACAACACTCCAAAATACAGCTTATCAGGTTAAAAGACATGAAGGACCACCAGACCACCCCAACAAGCCAAACAACACTATTCAAGGAGTTTAATGAGTACTAATAAGTTAGATATGGATTATTTCCTCTGGCAGCTGGTGACATTGTACATGTTTATGGAGGTTTCCTGCACTGTGCTACGGTTTAAGCAAGAATTAAAGGGTTGCAGAGGGTTGTTTTTCAAACTGGAGGCATGTGACCAGCGGTGTGCCTCAGAGATCAGTGCGCCTCAGAGATCAGTGCTGGGTCCACTGTTATTTGTCATTTATATTAATGATTTGGATGAGAATATAGGAGGCATGGTTAGCAAGTTTGCAGATGACACCAAGATTGGTGGCATAGTGGACAGTGAAGAAGGTTATCTCAGATTGCAACGGGATCTTGATCAATTGGGCCAGTGGGCTGACGAATGGCAGATGGAGTTTAATTTAGTTAAATGCGAGGTGATGCATTTTGGTAAATTGAACCAGGGCAGGACTTACTCAGTTAATGGTAGGGCGTTGGGGAGAGTTACAGAACAAAGATCTAGGGGTATATGTTCATAGCTCCTTGAAAGTGCAGTCACAGGTGGACAGAGTGGTGAAGGCGGCATTCAGCATGCTTGGTTTCATTGGTCAGAACACTGAATACAGGAGTTGGGACGTCTTGTTGAAGTTGTACAAGACATTGGTACGGCCACATTTGGAATACTGTGTACAGTTCTGGTCACCCTATTATAGAAAGGATATTATTAAACTAGAAAGAGTGCAGAAAAGATTTACTAGGATGCTACTGGGACTTGATGGTTTGAGTTATAAGGAGAGGCTGGATAGACTGGGACTTTTTTCTCTGGAGCGGAGAAGGCCGAGTGGTGATCTTATAGTAGTCTATAAAATAATGAGGGGCATAGATCAACTAGATCAAGCGGCACGGGCTTGGAGGGCCGAAGGGCCTGTTCTTGTGCTGTATTGTTCTTTGTTCTATAGTCAATATCTTTTCCCAAAGGTAGAGGAGTCTAAAACTAGAGGGCATAGGTTTAAGGTGAGAGGGGAGAGATACAAAAGTGTCCAGAGGGGCAATTTTTTCACACAGAGGGTGGTGAGTGTCTGGAACTAGCTGCCAGAGATAGTAGTAGAGGCAGGTACAATTTTGTCTTTTAAAAAGCATTTAGACAGTTACATGGGTAAGATGGGTATAGAGGGATATGAGCCAAATGCGGGCAATTGGTCAACTGGTCATGCAGTATTTTGTCTCATTTCAAATATAGTGCTGCAAAGTTGTTTCCAGATATGCATGGCCTGAATGGACATCCTTTGGGAATTGAGTGTGACAGAATGCAGAGAGACCACAAAATGACAATTTATGTGATGCCTTTAACATAAGATGTCTCAAGGTTCGCTTTACAGAAGCAGCAAGAGTGGTGGGGAAGGGGGCTTGTGTCACACCCATAGTCTTTGATTTGCAATTCTCTCACCCTAACTTCAGCAATGGCCAATGCACAAGAAGATTTCAGTTCACAAGAGGTTGTGACTGAAATCAGTCAACTACTGCAGCCACAACTGCAGCCGAGAAAGCAGGGCCGAGGACAGCGATGACTGTGGCTCGGCAAGGTAACTGGTTCTAGATTTTTCTGCCTCCTTTCAAGATGCTGCTGCAGATACAAGCATCATCTCACAGTTTGCAGCCCAATGTAACACCATGGATATCACTGAGGGGTGATATTCCAAGAGAAATGCATTCAGCTTATTTCTTCTTGTCAGGGTCAAACAAAGGGAGCAAATGTGAGGTTTTGCAAAGACCACCCTTCCCAAAGATGCAATGTTTCACTGACCTCGTGCACAATGCCTTGAATACTTCTATTTTGTTCTTGGCCATATTCATTAACAGAAGAGATTCTACTCTCTGAACACAGAATTTAGTCACCTCCTTTGACACATTCAGTGGGATTAACATCCTACCATCAACATCATAGGGATCACCATTGAACAGAAATTAATTAGATGAGCCAAACACTCAATGGCATTTCCATCACTGAATGCCCCACTATCAACATCCTGGGGGTTATTATTGACTAGAAACTGAACTAGCCATATAAATATTGTAGCTACCAAAGCAGGTTAAAGGCTCGGAATCCTGTCGCAAGTAGCTCACCTCCTGATTCCCCAGAGCCTGTCCATCATTTATAAAGCACAAGTCAGGAATGTGATGGAATAATAATGGTGTCAGCTGTGGTTCAGTTGGTATCACTTTTGCCTCAGATAGAAGGTTGAGCATCATTCCATGCCTTGATTATCATGGCTGACTCTCCAGTCCAGTACGGAGGGAATGCTGCATCGTTAGACATACCATCTAACAAATGAGATGTTAAACCAAAGCCCCCATCTGCCCCCTCACACAGGTGTAAGAGTCCACAGAGGAGCAGGGAAGTTATCCCCGGGGTCCTGGTCAATATTTATCCCTCAAAAGACATCACAAAGACAGATTATCTGGACATCATCACATTGCTGTTTGTGGAAGTTTGCTGCATTTCCAACATTATAACATTGACTAAACTTCAAAAATAATTCATTGGCAGCAAAGCACTTTAGATATTTAGTGGTCATAATAGGCATGAAATAAATGCCAAGTCTTGCATTTTACATTTGCTGTAAAATGGGGCCTTGGAAGTCCTCACTTGAATCCTCTTCAGAACTAGGATGTGACCTCATCTTCTAGTTCTGATAATTTTGTATTAATGAATTTATAAAATTGAGCAGCATCCCATCTGTAAAAGAATTATTTCTGAAGGTGTATTTTCTCACTGCTGAGTTGTCCACTGTGGGAAATAGACTGTCCGTTTTGTCAGGAAACGTTAAGTCTCTCAGTTCCATGTGGGTGGTGGATCCTGTTAACTCGACAAGAGTGAGTTGGTATCTGCTTCTTTCCCCATCAGGGCTCCCCCACACTTTTGTCCAGTGTTCATTATGCCTAACCTTTAAAGTACCCATAGTGTTGGCATCCGAGATGGTATCTATGCGTATTAGACCGAATAGTGGCATCTCTGTATCAACATGGTTTTATTGCTCTTCCTCACCTGACTATGTATCTGAAGTGAAAAAGGGAACAGATTTTAGTTGTGGAGTCTAAAAAGTGAGTGCTTACTATCTCTGCAGCTCATCAGTCAGAAGACAGATTAGGCAAGTTACGTATGCACAAGACCCTGCTCACTGATCCTTTCAGTGCCACCATAAAACACATCGACACCTCCTCATCCGATGGCCAAAATGATCTCCTCTATGGGGTCTGAAACATGCAGATGCACTTGTCCTCCTGCAATTTCTTATACTTGCCTCCTGTTTTGTGCTATCTTGTCCTGTAATATGTTTTGGTGATGTGCTATCATGGTTGAATAGCTGCTACTTGTGGAGGAATCATGCAACAGTGCTCAATGTGCGAGGGCGAGGTAAACCACATGAACCGAACACTTGGAATCGATAAATGGAGATTGTTAGTTGATGGGGTGCTGGAGTTTTGTGAATGATGCAGTGGGTGAGGTTAACAGGGCAGTTGGTAGCATTTGCCATTGGAAAACTGAACTCATTTACCTCGAGATCGCATATTAATTCATTAAAATTTCTTCCTGCACTACACCCATTTTCTCGAACCTATACTCCAGGTACTGACCTTCGTTGCTACTTTTTCCCCACTGCTTCGTGAATGCAGGGCTCAAGGCGGTCTTGCCTCCCGCAGATATAAGAAGTCTCTTTTTCTCTCCAGCACTTCCACCATGATTCCTGTGTATGATCCGAATAGTTTGGTGTGCACTCTCTCACAGCTTGAGCCACCTTGACAAACTTTTAGAAAAATCAATTCACCTCCTGACAGCACTTCCAGCAATAACAATGTAGATCCCCTTTAGAGAGGCTTAGGCAACTTTAATTAGGATTCTCAATAGCAGATCCCTTGCTCATTTGCCTGAATTGCAGCCAGCGCTAACTGAGCTAATCACTGGTTACAGACAGAAACCATGGAAATCTGAAAGGAGCACAAATTTAGGCTGCATTTGCTGCTAATGCTGTGCATGCAGGGCCACCGTCTTTATTCTTTCATGGGACATGGACGTCACTGACTGGCCAGTATTTAATGATGTGGAGATGCCGGCGTTGGACTGGAGTAAACACAGTAACAAGTTTAACAACACCAGGTTAAAGTCCAACAGGTTTATTTGGTAGCAAATTTGGTAGGCTTTTGCTACCAAATAAACCTGTTGGACTTTAATCTGGTGTTGTTAAACTTCTTACAGTATTTAATGCCCATCCTGAGTTGCCCAAGTGCAGTTGAGAGTCAACCATATTGCTGTGGATCTGGAGTCACATAGGCCAGACCAGATAAGGATGGCAGATTTCCATCCCAAAAGGACATCAGTGAACCAGACAGGTTTTTCTGACAATCAGCAATGGTTTCATGATTATCAGTAGATTCTTAATGCCCAATTTTATTTTTATTGAATTTAAATTCCACCATCTGTCATGGCTGAATTTGAACCTGGGTCCCCCGAACATTAGCTGAGTTTCTGGATTAATGGTCGACCGATAATACCACTTGGCCACTGCCGCCCCATGAGGAGGGGACAATGTGCAACAGGGCACATGTAGTGATCACTGGCCCTGGAATTGCAAAAATTACAGCACTGGCAGTAGAACCCCTCAGGGTTTCCAGTTTTCTTTTTCCCATTTGATTTCCTTAAATTCTTCTTGCCTCGAGTCCCCCATTCTTTTGGGAAGGCACCTATCTTCCACTAAACCATCTTGTCACAGAAGTAAATCGCAGTGTTATGGAAGGGATGGTGTGCAATTAAGCCTGTATTCCATCGTCTGTCTGCTAACTGATATCTAAATGCACTGTGTTAGGAAAAACTTATCCCAGAGCTGCAACAGAATTGCTGCCATCACTGGATGGATCAGAAGACTCCCCCTCCTCAGAAACTCTGAGGATGCCCACTCGGTGCCGGGCTCAGAAACTGAATTCACAGCTTCCAACCGGTACCATATCTCCTGCAAATGACGACACAGGATTCTGCACATGTACAGACCAGAATAGGCAGCCATTTTGCACAGCCATCTAGTTTTGGCAGGAGACAGTGGTAGATTTACATTCTGCCTGCAATGCACTGAACAGCACATGTTAATCACCCGCTGCAATACACGTTTTCTGTGCTGATCCAATTTAAACACCCAACCCTCACCCAAGTCAGTGCATTGTACTGGTAAACTAAGACAGTTTAACTCCAGTAGTTCGTTTGCACACATTTGGGTTTCCATAAACCTGGACACTGCCAATTTGCATCCACGTTCTTCTGCAATTGGCAAAGTGTGGTATGTCCCACTGCATCTCAGCGAAGAAAACGCCAGTGGATTTAGATTTTTCAGTCACTCAATTTAGAAACTTTGGAGTGTCCGGGAAATCCAACAAACCAAATAAATGCTGTGGAAAGTCAATTTGAATGAACAGTGTAGCTTTTTCCATGAAATGTTAAATAACTGTTGTCTTTTGCAAAGAACCACATCACAGAAATCCAGACTCAGCCAGAGACCTGACACTATCTATGGGTCATGATGTGGAGATGCCGGCGTTGGACTGGGGTAAGCACAGTAAGAAGTCTCACAACACCAGGTTAAAGTCCAACAGGTTTATTTGGTAGCAAATATACCCATGGTATTTGCTACCAAATAAACCTATTGGACTTTAACCTGGTGTTGTGAGACTTCTTACTATCTATGGGTAGCATGGTGGCACAGTGGTGAGCAACACTGCCTCTCAGAGCCAGGGGCCCGGGTTCGATTCCGGCCTTGGGTGACTGTGTGGAGTTTCCAGATTCTCGCCATGTCTGCATAGGTTTCCTTCGAGTGCTCCAGTTTCCTCCCACGGTCCAAAGATGTGCAGGTTAGGTGGATGTTAGTTGCCCCTAGTGTTAGGGGAATAGGAGGGTGGGCCTGCATACGGTACTCTTTCGGAGAGCAGTGCAGACTCGATGAGCTGAATGGCCTCCTTCTGCACTGTAGGGATTTGATGATTCTAATATTCTCAAGCACCTGTAGTATTGTTGCAAAATTGTTTTGTAATGCTGTTTCCTTCACAAATAATTGTGCTCAAACAAAGGCTTCCCAAGTTTCATGATGTTTTCAGTACTTAAGAAAATGGATCCTCTACTACCCAAATTAATGCTTCAAGGTGAAAACTGAAAATATTCATAGAACATAGAACATAGAAAGCCACAGCACAAACAGGCCCTTCGGCCCACAAGTTGCGCTGATCATATCCCTACCTCTAGGCCTATCTATAGCCCTCAATCCCATTAAATCCCATGTACTCATCCAGAAGTCTCTTAAAAGACCCCAACGAGTTTGCCTCCACCACCACCGACGTCAGCCGATTCCACTCACCCACCACCCTCTGAGTGAAAAACTTACCCCTGACATCTCCTCTGTACCTACCCCCCAGCACCTTAAACCTGTGTCCTCTCGTAGCAACCATTTCAGCCCTTGGAAATAGCCTCTGAGAGTCTACCCTATCCAGACCTCTCAACATCTTGTAAACCTCTATCAGGTCACCTCTCATCCTTCGTCTCTCCAGGGAGAAGAGACCAAGCTCCCTCAACCTATCCTCATAAGGCATGCCCCCCAATCCAGGCAACATCCTTGTAAATCTCCTCTGCACCCTTTCAATGGCTTCAACATCTTTCCTGTAATGAGGTGACCAGAACTGCGCGCAGTACTCCAAGTGGGGTCTAACCAGGGTCCTATAAAGCTGCAGCATTATCTCCCGACTCCTAAACTCAATCCCTCGATTAATGAAGGCTAGTACGCCGTACGCCTTCTTGACCGCATCCTCCACCTGCGAGGCCGATTTAAGAGTCCTATGGACCCGGACCCCAAGGTCCTTCTGATCCTCTACACTGCTAAGAATGGTACCCTTCATATTATACTGCTGCTTCATCCCATTGGATCTGCCAAAATGGATCACTACACACTTATCCGGGTTGAAGTCCATCTGCCACTTCTCCGCCCAGTCTTGCATTCTATCTATGTCTCGCTGCAACTTCTGACATCCCTCCAAACTATCCACAACACCACCTACCTTGGTGTCGTCAGCAAACTTACCAACCCATCCCTCCACTTCCTCATCCAGGTCATTTATGAAAATGACAAACAGCAAGGGTCCCAGAACAGATCCCTGGGGCACTCCACTGGTTACTGACCTCCATGCAGAGAAAGACCCCTCCACAGCCACTCTCTGCCTTCTGCAGGCAAGCCAGTTCTGGATCCACAAGGCAACAGCCCCTTGGATCCCATGCCCTCTCACTTTCTCAAGAAGTCTTGCATGGGGGACCTTATCGAACGCCTTGCTGAAGTCCATATAGACCACATCCACCGCTCTTCCTTCGTCAATGTGTTTGGTCACATTTTCAAAGAACTCAACCAGGCTCGTAAGGCACGACCTGCCCTTGACAAAGCCGTGCTGACTACTTTTGATCATACTAAACTTCTCTAGATGATCATAAATCCTGTCTCTCAGGATCCTCTCCATCAACTTACCAACCACTGAGGTTAGACTCACCGGTCAGTAATTTCCCGGGCTGTCCCTGTTCCCTTTCTTGAATATAGGGACCACATCTGCAATCCTCCAATCCTCCGGAACCTCTCCCGTCTCCATCGACGATGCAAAGATCATCGCCAAAGGCTCCGCAATCTCCTCCCTCGCCTCCCACAGTAACCTGGGGTACATCCCATCCGGTCCCGGCGACTTACCAACCTTGATGCCATTCAATAGTTCCAACACATCCTCTTTCTTTATGTCCACATGCTCGATCCTTTCTGTCCACCGCAAACCAGCAGTACAACCACCCAGATCCCTTTCCACCGTGAATACCGAGGTAAAGTATTCATTAAGCACCTCCGCCATTTCTAACGGTTCCGCACAAACTTTTCCCCCTTCACCTTTTAAGGGTCCTATGCCTTCACATCTCATCCTTTTACTCTTGACATATTTGTAGAAAGCCTTGGGATTCTCCTTAATCTTACCCGCCAAGGTCTTCTCATGACCCCTTCTCGCTCTCCTAATTTCCTTCTTAAGCTCCTTCCGACATCCCGTATACTCCTCTAAATCCTTAACACCTCCTAGCTCTCTGAACCTTCTGTACGCCTCTCTTTTCTTATTCACCAGGTTCATCACAACCTTCGTGCACCACGGTTCCCGTACCCTACCAACACCCCCCTGTCTCATCGGAACGTTGTCATGCAGAGCTCCAGACAAACATTCCTTGAAAATCCTCCACTTTCCTTCGGTACTTTTCCCCAAGAATGCCTCCTTCCAATTTACCCGTCTAATTTCCTCCCTGATGACACTGTATTTCCCTTTACTCCAGAGAAACACTTTCCTAGCCTGCCTGATCCTATCTCTTTCCAATGCTATCGTGAAGGAGATAGAATTATGATCGCTATCCCCAAGATGCTCACCCACCGAGAGATCCTCCACCTGTCCAGGTTCATTAGCCAGCACCAGATCAAGTACAGCCTCTCCTCTAGTAGGCTTATCCACATACTGTGTCAGGAAACTCTCCTGGACACACCTAACAAACTCCTCTCCATCCAAACCCCTAGCCCTAGGGATATTCCAATCTATGTTTGGGAAATTAAAATCTCCCATCACGACAACTCTGTTATTCCTACATCTCTCCAGGATCTGTTTCCCCATCTGCTCCTCAACATCTCTGTTACTATTGGGCGGCCTATAGAAAACACCCAGCAAAGTTACCGACCCCTTCCTGTTCCTAACCTCCACCCACAGGGACTCCGTAGTCAATCCCTCCACCTTCTCTACAGCCGTGACACTATCCCTGATCAACAGTGCCACTCCCCCCCCTCTCTTGCCTCCCTCCCTGTCCTTCCTAAAACATCTAAAACCCGGCACCTGAAGCACCCAGTCCTGTCCCTGAGACATCCAAGTCTCCGTAATGGCCACCACATCACAATTCGAAGCAGCAATCCACGCTCTAAGCTCATCCACTTTATTCACTACACTCCTGGCATTAAAATAGACACATCTCAGACCTTCAGCCTGAGCACTTCCCTTCTCCATCACTCGTCTAACCTCCCTCTTACCCTGTCTACATTCCTTATCTATTTGCGAGCTAACCTCCTCGCTCTCAGTCCCCTCATTTCGATTCCCTCCCCCCAACCTTTCTAGTTTAAAGTCTCTCCAGTAGCCTTAGCCAACCTTCCCGCCAGGATATTGGTCCCCCTGGGATTCAAGTGCCACCCGTCTTTTCTAAACAGGTCACACCTGCCCCTAAAGAGGTCCCAATGATCCAAGTACCCAAATCCTTGTCCCTTGCTCCAGTCCCTCAGCCACGCATTCATTCTCCACCGATTCCTGTTCTCACTCTCCCGCGGCACAGGCAGCAATCCCGAGATTACTACCTTTGCATTCCTCTTTCTCAGCTGTCTACCTAACTCCCTATATTCTCTTTTCATGACCCCTTCCCTCTTCCTACCTATGTCAGCAGTACCTATATGCATCACGACCTTCGGCTCCTCTCCCTCCCCCTTCAGGATTTCTGGGACTCGACCAGAGACATCCCGGACCCCTGCACCAGGGAGGCAAACCACCATCCGAGAGTCCCGTCTGTGTCCGCAAAAACGCCTATCTGACCCCCTCACCGTAGAGTCCCCAATTAGCACTACCCTCCTTTCCTTACCCTTTTGCACTACTGGGCCAGGCTCAGCTCCAGAGACACTGCCACCACTGCTTCCCCCAGGTGGGCTGTCCACCCCAGTAGTACTCAGACAGGAGTACTTATTATTAAGGGGCACATCCACCGGGGTGCTCACCATCAACCGAGCTTTCTCCTTCCTCACTGTTACCCAGTTACCCTCCTCCCGTGGTCCCGGTGTGACCACCTGCCGATAGCTCCTGTCAATGACCTCCTCACTATCCCTAACCCGGCGAAGGTCCTCGAGCTGCAATTCCAGTTCCCTAACATGGTCCCTTAGGAACCGCAGCTCAACACACCCAGCACAGATATGGTCGTCCGGGAGGATAATGGGATAATGACCATTCAGCAGTTCTGGAAACATATCGAGAGAGGGGAAGGTAGAGTTAATATTTCAGGTTTATGGATGCTCACCAGAATTATTTCGACAAAAGGACATTTAGTGCATCTTCCTTTCTCCACAGATGATGCCTAGTCTGCTGAGTGTTGACAACAATTTTGGTTTTAATTTCACATCTTCAGCATCTGTAGTTTTTTTTTGTTTACATCTATTAAGATTGCCGAGCAGCCATGAAAAGTCTGCTTTTGAAAAAGAAATGATGTGGAGATGCCGGCGTTGGACTGGGGTGAACACAGTAAGAGTTTTAACAACACCAGGTTAAAGTCCAACAGGTTTATTTGGTAGCAAATGGTATTTGCTAATGGTATTTGCTACCAAATAAACCTGTTGGACTTTAACCTGGTGTTGTTAAAACTCTTACTTGAAAAAGAAAACCAGACTTATTCATCTGCTATAAAAACAGAAAATGCTAGAAAGACTTGGATCTGCAGAGAGAAAAACAGAGTTAATGTTTCAAGCCCGTGTGACTCTTCTTCAGAGCTCTGAAGAAACAGTACTAGTTTCATGTGTCTTTCACAAAACTAGACTGCCCAATCACTCGGCACCTTAGTACATTGAAACAAATAAAAATCACCTTAATGGTTTTCTTGATCTTTATTCATAGAATCCCTACAGTTCAAAAGGAGGCCATTCGGCCCATCAAGTCTACAGCAACAACAATCCCATCTAGGCCTTATCCCCATAACCCCACATGTTTACCCCGCTAATACCTCCAACCTATGCATCCCAGTACAGTGAGGGGCAATTTAGCATGGCACATCTTTGGACTGCGGGAGGAATCTGGAGCACCTGGAGGAAACCCACGCAGACATGGAGAGAACATGCAAACTCCACACAGACAGTCACCCAAGCCAGGAATTGAACCCAGGTCCCTGGAGCTGTGAGGCAGCAGTGCTAACCACTGTGTCACCCTAATTTATTGTAGATAATTACATTTTTCAAGATAGTGTATTATTTCCTACATTGTTTTGATGTGTCCAATTGATGAATCCATCTTGATTCAAAGATAGATTATAATCAGATCCAGATAGCGCACCGCTGAATTATTGAAAAAAACATTTTCCTGAGGATCCAAGTTTTCAGAATCATATCATTTACTTAAGATTGATGCTACCATGGACACCACTCTCCCTCCTGCTCTACAATCAAATAAAGCACATGTCAAAATTCTCTCTCCATTGTCAAAGGCCTTTGCTCTCATTAATGAGCGAATTGTAACTTCTGAAAGATTAGGTTGTTCAGTTCAAAAATGTTTCCACCAGATTTAATGAAATTAAATGGTTTCTGGGCTACACAGCTGGCCAGCTTTCAGATTGGACTTTCAGTAATTCCTTCCTGATTAAATTTATTCACATTCCAGCACATTGGCCTCCAATTCAAGGCATGCAAATTTCATAGCTTGTAGATAGAGTGCAAAAGCCTCCTATTAATAAGATATTATTGTTACATCGCAGATCATTAAACTACACATTCTCATTTAAGAGTATTTGCAAGATCCCCCCCTCCACCCCCACTACTCCTAACTCACCAAGTAGAAGCACAATATCTTGTCTCAAAGTAACAACAAAATAAAAATTTTGCAGTGTATTCCATGAAATCAGGATATCCCAAAGTGCTTTACAGCTAATAAAGGTAAAATTGAAGTGTGATCATTGCTGTAATGTGTGCAGCATTACAACCAATTTGAACACAAAGAGAAATGGGATAATGACCAGATAATTTGCTTATGGTGGCGTTAGCCGAGGAATAAATGTTGCTCAGGACACTGGGAGAAATGCCCTATTCTATTTCAAGTATTATTTGTTATGTGCTACCGTGCCGCCCCAAACTTTACTTTGGGGCGGCACAGTAGCACAATGGTTAGCACTGATGCTTCACAGCACCAGGGTCCAGGGTTCGATCCCCAGCTTGGGTCACTGTCTGTGTGGAGTTTGCACGTTTTCCCCATGTTTGCGTGGGGTTTCCTCCGGGTGCTCCGGTTTCCTCCAACATTCTGAAAGACGTGCTGGTTAGGTGCATTGACCCAAACAGGCGCTGGACTATGGCGACTATGGGAATTTCACAGTAACTTCATTGCAGTGTTAATGTAAGCCTTGTGACTAATAAATAAACTTTACTTTACTTTATTATTTTCTGTTGCATTCAGCTGAGGGGGTAGGCGGGCCTCAGATTCCTTAATAGTACACTACAAGCCTAAATTATGTACTCCAGTGCCTCACTCGGACTCTCACAACCTTCTGACTCAGATGTGAGGGCACTTCCCAGTGAGTTACATCGACTAATTCAGCTGCAATAGCCTTTGTGGTCAATTGCCCAGCAATTGTCACCATCCAGCTCATAAAATGTCTATTTAGATTAAAGTACTAGAGAACCTTAGACAGTACAAAGTGGCACATAGTACTAAGAGGTGCCACTTAGAGTGAAGGGACAGAGGAGCAAAGACTGACAGTAGAAATTCATATGCAATTGCTCTCTCCAAAATTAGATTAATATGCCATGAAGTTTGAAATCCACAAAGTAGATCCAAATTAAAAGGTCCTTCAGTCTACTCAAGGTAATGTTCATCCCCAGTAAGGAGCCTCGGTAAATAGAGCGTACATCAGAAATTCAGGCTTTTTGGTGCATGATATTCTGGTTGTTTAAATGAAAGGTCAGAAAACTCATATCTAATATATACTCCAGCAGGCAAGGCACCTCAGAGAGTTTGAAGTCTGAAGATTATCCTGCAATCTCAACCTACTAGACTGCTTAATGGTACCATCTTCTCATGACAGCAATTAGCCATCTTCAATGAGTAATACAGCTTCTCGTCATTAGTTCGTACTTTCTAAACTGTTTCGACCTTGTCTTTCAGAAATACAAGGATGCATCGATGTTTTATACATCAATTCCTGAGATGCAAAGGTCATATGGAATCTTCGAAAGTGTTTTTAAGTAGCCAAGTAAGAAAATCAACCTGCAATATAAAGATATACCCTTACTCAAGCAAGACCTATTCAGAGATCATGTGGACACAATAACCCCTTTTGCTCATTTGGATAGTCACTACAGACTGAAAATGGGGAGAGTGAGGAGAGATAGAAGATCATTGTACAAAAGCTAATCATTTTGTTTTTTTAATTACTAGTTCATGGTGCAAATGAAATAATTAGGTCTAGGCATTTTATAAAGTTTATTAATTAGTTTCACAACTAGGCTTACATTAACACTGCAATGAAGTTATTGTGAAAATCCCCTAGTCGCCACACTCCGGCGCCTGTTCGGACACACTGAGGGAGAATTTAGCGTGGCCAATGTACCTAACCAGCACGTCTTTTGGACTGTGGGAGGAAACCGGAGCACCCGGAGGAAGTTTTAAGTTTAAGTGTATTTATTAGTGTCACAAGTAGGCTTACATTAAGACTGCAGTTAAGTTACTGTGGGAATCCCCTAGTTGCCACACTCCGGCACCTGTTCGGGTACACGGAGAGAGAATTTAGCATGGCCAATCTCCTAACCAGCACATCTTTTGGACCCTCGCAGACACGGGGAGAACGTGCAGACTCCACTCAGACAGTGACGCAAGCTGGGAATCGTACGGGAGTCCCTGGTGCTTTGAGACAGCAATGCTAACCACTGTGCCGCCCATTAGTTTATGAAGTGGGTAGATGAATATCTCCTGTTTTATATTAGCTTGAACGGAGGAATCTGTTGACAGCGTAGGATTTCACACATTTTGGATACCAGTAAAGAGCCATGATTTCTGGTGCATTCATTTTCGAAAGGAAAAGGATTGGAGGAGTAAAAGCAAACAACTCAAATGTTTACAGAAATGCATAACACTGCATAACTGCTGGAAATCTGAAATAAAGACAGAAAATGATGAAAGGTCATCATGCTGAAACATTAAAACTGTTTCTCTCATCACAGATGCTTCCTGACCTCCTGAGTATTTGCAGCATTTTCCTTTTTTATATAACTTTCAATGCCTGGTTGATATCTGAATCACTGTTTTAAAGCTACCAGAAATTTTCGTTTCGCAAAACATTTGACGATAATAAGCTGATCACCAGCCAGCTAATAGGTTTCCAGAAAAATCCAGTTAAGTTTTGCAAATCCTGTAAACAATAAAATCATATTTGTATTCAGAATCAAGTGTTCAAAATGGCATCATACATCCCATTGAGATACTAAAAAGTATGGAGATACTTTTCCTGGCATTCCGGCCAACTTTGTTTCTTCTATAAACCAACAACATGAACTTGCATTCATCTATCTGTCATGTATGGGTTGCACTTACCGAAGTAACATTCTGTGTGAGCTGCACTTCGCTTTTTCTTTGGAAATCCATGAAAAGGTGCTAAGCAAATGCAAGTTTCAAGATTGTGTCTTTAGAACATTACACCACACTAATTTAAATTCAAATGTTCAAAAATGAACTCAGCCTGGCCCTTGGATTTACCTACGAGATAATTTTAAAATCTGTCTGGACAATTAATCGATCAGATAATGTGCTGCACAGACCTTGCTGTAGTATTTTACATTTCAAACGTTGCTGGATAGCCAAGCAAATATTTGAAAGATATTTTCCCATCACTATAATCCCAGGTCAATACTGCCCTTTTACTGGAGTAGGGTCAGTGCTACTGTCCAGACTTAGAGCCCCAGGTATTTAAAACGATCAGTACAACAGTAACTGTGCCTTCAAAACACACAGCAACGATAAAGAATTGCCTCTAGCAACCACTGATCTTCTGAAATCTCCCCAATTCAGAAGTAATGAAAACAAATTGGAGGGGAAAAAACAAGGTTAACTGTACAGTTAAACAAGCTACGTTTGGTCAAAATGCATATAAAAATTGAATTCACTTCAACTCCATTAAATTGTCAACAATAAGCATTCAAGTAGTGATTCACAGTGGGAAACCAAGCACATAGGCCTTGGCCATAAATACACTAACAGATGGGAGCAAAAAGTCAACAAACACTTTCAGCAATGGTCAATTAAGCTTTTTGATTGCTCCTCACTGGTATTTGCCATTTGGCTTGTGCAAAGTAAACTGACTAGACTCCACATTTAGCTCAAAATTAAAGTTTTCCCTCTTTTCATGCAATGGTTTCATTTAATTCTTAAAACATCGGATGCCCTCCCCTCCACACAACCGTTCCACTCTGCTGTCTGTACATTCAACCTGCTCCGAACCAACATCTGCTACACAATTAATCATATGCAACTGGATACTGAAAACAGGGTGGCGCCCTGTAATGTGAACCAATCTCATACATAATGTATCAGAAAGAACTTAACCCACTGTGGAAAAGATTACCACATCCATGAAGAAAAGCATAACAGGCAGGGTCATTACCAAAAAGACTCAAACAGTTAAATTAATATTCTTAATTGGATTATCTAGTATGTTTGCATTCGGTGATGCAGGAATACCACCATCATACCACAAACTTTAAAAATCCTCCAAATAAGAGCTCAGATGTCCTATCTGGAGAATTACAGTGGCAAAACTTGCAATCCATGGTACTGTTACAGTACCCAGTTTGCGTCAGTAGAGGTTGCTAGAATATTTAATTTAGCTTTGCACAACTTACTTTTACAACAGCAAAACATCCCAAAGCACTTCACAGAATAAGGGACCAAGTTTGTGAAGGGAAAGATTAGGAGGATTTTCAGAAGGCTTTTTAAAAAAGTGGAGGGAGAACGGACTGGAATTAGAGATGCTGACAGGTGGTCAAGATGGTTGAAAGCGCTGCCTCTACCAGAGGGGCAAAGATGGGTCTGCACAAACCGAAGGCCCAAACTGTAGGCCCAAACTGTAGGAGGGGACTAAGAGTAAGGTGCAAATATTAGGTAGATGAGGCAATGAAGTGATAAAGGGCAAAGATAAGACATTTGAATTTGACACATTGAGGAACTGGCAGCCCATGTAGAGTGGAAGGGTGAGGAAATTAGAGAATCAGTCTTGTGGTGACAAAACTGAAGGGTTTCTTTCAGTGAGTGAGCACAGGTCTGGGTGAGGCACATAATGGAGCAAACAGCTGGCAGAGGTTTTGTCAAGGGTCGGGGGGGCGGTGAAAAAGAGGAACAACCAAATTGAACCAGGTCTCCCTCGATTACAGTGGATGAGGAGGGCAGGATGGGAAGGAAGTTAGTGAAGTTGATCATCAGGAAAGTAAGCTGCAACACTTCTGAGCAAGCTAGCTGAAGTGACAGACTAGCTGTGACACAGAATACCAAAGTGTGGGAATACCATGAGCAGAAGGGAACCGTGAGCCTGGGATTGGAGTTGCAACAGACAAGGTTGACCAAGGAATAATACTGAATGCGAGCTCGGATCTCGGAATCATGCTGGTGGAACAGGGGAGATGGAGGGGGCATGTTTAGTTGAGGCATAGAAGAGAAACAAGCAGCCTAGAAATGGCAAAAGCAAGGACAAGTAAAAGTTGAGAATTCTGGCTCACAGATCAGGACGCCAAGGCGACATTACATGATGTGGATCAGATGGGGAGGTGCTGATACAGGTCCACTGTCTCTTAGCTAGTATCTGGTGCTCACAACTACTGTCTAAAGGTAAACTGTCACCACCAGTAAATATAATGTTATGGAGTAGACCATCTTAAAAAGCTGTTTTGGTGAACCTTAAAATTTTCGATGGCGAGGGTGTTTAAAGATGGAACACTTTCTCGTAAAGCAATAAACCTTACAATCAGAATGTGTTGCTATATAGAAACTAATAAATACAGTCTCATACATGCAGATCCAAGATTCAGTGCCCACTCTGTGCTGTGCTACTGATCACAGCACGCCTGAGCAAAAGGAAAAAAAAGTCAGAACTCTTAGTCCTGATCATTGACCAGTGGCCTATATTGAAAAAAAAATGCATATACAGACACCAGATGAGGCTAAAATTGGTCTTGGCTACAACACTCCTTCTGGTCAATTTCCAGCAACTGTAATAGTGTACAAATGATGTGGAGATGCCGGTGTTGGACTGGGGTGGACAAGACGAGAGGTCACACAACACCAGGTTATAGTGCAGGTTTATTTGAAATCACAAACTTTCGGAGCTCTGCTCCTTCATCAGGTGAAGTGACGAAGGAGCAGCACTCCGAAAGCTTGAGATTTCAAATAAACCTGCTGGACTATAACGCGGTGTCATGTGACCTGTCATCACATACAATAATGGATGCTTCCATGAGTAACTAGTTCACAGCTGACTCCATGAAACTGGATCTTAAACTCAGTATCTACTTTTGGGGAGGAAGAAGAAAGCTGATAACATTTAATGTGAACATCTGCACTTTACATTCAACGGAATTGTCATTTTACTGGCAATCTTTCTACCAAACACCCACTTACACCTAATGTGACAAGACCTAGTAAACATGGATGCATTGTATTTGTATTAAATGTTACAGAATTACTATCTCCGACCTTGAAACAAATGTATTAATTACATTTGTAGATTGCCACCAGCATCATACATTGCATAATGGAAACAATGACTGAAATAATCAAGTAATTTTAGCCAATTATCCTTGGCAAATGACTCATGCTATTGTGTTGTAGTGTGCAAATTGTGGTACAAATGAAAGGAGCTTTGTTCTTCAGTTATACTATACGTTCTGATCCAGTTACGTACTTGCTTAAATTTTGCATGGAGTCTCAGACCCAGCGCTGCGACTACTCCATTTGAAATCAACTGATTGATGGCTTTTACTTTCTGATGTGACAGAATTAGAGGAGGCTCTTATTGAATTCAGTAATGTAAGTAAGCAGCAAACATTTCTGACAAACGTGGAAGCTTCCACCAGGCAAAGTTATAATTATAGTCAATTCAGTCTCTCCATGGCAAGCCGAAACCGAATGCTCATAAATATCTTGTACAATTGAACCAGGGTACTGCGGTAAGCTAGTAGGCAGTACAATACATTCCAAATGGTATGGCTATAGATTTAGGCCCCTTCCAATACAACTAACAAATCCATCCATCAAATGTTGGTCAGCTTCTCTCCAGTATGCCACATTTTCCAGAGGACAGGCAGTGTTAGTTCAGCCGTTAGTGTCACAGGTAAGCTTACATTAACACTGCAATGAAGTTACTGTGAACTTGCAGCAGGAACAGAAGCAAGAGTTAACAAAATTATTCTTAAAATGTTGAACATTTTACTTTCAGGAAGGCGGCCCACCCATATCCTCTGATCCTGATGAAAAGCAAGCAATAGCTATGAACAAGTCTAAGGCTTGAGCTACATAATTATCTCAAATGAAGTAAAATGTAGACAAGAGATTGCCCCCATATCTTGACCTTTTTTTAATTTTCACCCATTTTTCTCCTGGTTACATTCTCAGGATTTGGACATCACCGGCAAAGCTGGCATTAATCGCATCCTCCCGTGCAGGTTGTGCTGGGTCACCTTCTTGAATTGCTGCAGTCCATGTGATGAAGGTGCTTCCATAATGCTGTTAGGTAGACAATTCCATAATTTTGATCTTGTGATGATATAAGGTCATCTCCAAGGCAGGATGGTGTGTGATTCGAAGAACTTTTTGGGGAAGTGATGGTATTCCCATGCATTTGCTACTTTTATCCTTCTCAAATGGCAAAGTTTGTGAGCTGCTATCAAAGATGTCTTGGTGAGTTGCTGGAATGCATCCTGTAAATAGCACACACTGTGGCAAGATCTGGATCTGGTAGCATCCAGATATCCAATTGGGCAGTATATTTACTCAATAAACTATCGGTATACCATTGAGGAGTAAACATTTTAAAATAATAGGATAGAAGAAAAACACTGCAATATGATTTCAAGATTCAACAAAAGCAATATCAGCAACTAAATCTGTAGGGCAGGTGATGTTTTTTAAAAAAGTTGTATTCCACTATTTTGTTACATGACATTGAGAACCAACTTAACCACAAATCCTAAATCAATAATTTACAAATTCTTTTGATTTGTTCTCACTCATCCTGTTTTGTTTACCATCCAAGGGCTCCAATAACATATTTTGGACAGTAAAAATATTCTCAAATTAGGGAGAATGTGCTAGATAAACTTGCTTTTCTCCAAGGTTGTCAGGATTACATAAATGGTAAAATATTTTACAGTTGTATATTTAAAAATGTGAAGTACTTCTGTTATTCAGACTGGAATACACAAGATACTCTCCTTGGGAATTCAACATCTTAACTGTTAGGTGGTCTCTTCATTGTTCAAATGTTTTTTTGAAACATAGATATGTTTCTCTGCATGCTAATCAGTTTGCCAATCCAGGAACAAAAAAATGCATGCAAACAGAACACCACTATTCAATTTCACATTCCAAACCTCCCCTCTATTTCTGTTCCATCCTCAAGCTACTGGCCATCTAATGTCAGTTGAGAGAGTCAGAATTTAACACTGCCACCATGTTGTGGTTTAGAATCCCGATAGTGCAGAAGGAGGCCATTCAACGCATTGAGCCTGCACCCACAACAATCCCACCCACGCCCTATTCCTGTAACCCCATGTATTTAGCCTGACGCTAAGGGGCAATTTAGCATAGCCAATCCACCTAACCTGCACATCTTTGGACTATGGGAGGAAACCGGAGCACCCCGAGGAAAAGCACGCAGACACAGGGAGAATGTGCAAACTCCAAACAGACAGTCACCCAAGGCCAGAATTGAACCTGGGTCCCTGGCTTTATGAGGCAGCAGTGCTAACTGTTGTGCCGCCCTAAAGACAAAACCCTATTCAGTACAGTGGCAATATAGTTTGAGTACATTTATTAAAACGCATGATCTTCCGAAAGGTAACATTTGCTTCCTTCTTTTGGCTGCAGAGCAAGAAGAACCTTCATTCTGGCAATGGAAATGAGGTGACCCAGAGAACAAAGTGAAAGCACAGAGGAAATTTGTTTACTTGCATACAAACCAAGAGTTTTCATGGCTTGCTTACAAATGAGTAAAACTGCACTGGAAGAGATGTGATTGGTTTGAAAATTCAGGCAATATATCTAGAAGCACTGTACGAGTACAATTAAGTTGCACAAAAGTAAGCTTCACCATTCAAGACTTTTTTAAGATCCAGTCATTTTAATTTTTATCTATCTGTAATTATTGCAGCCCTTAAATATTTCTAACTCATAATTGCCTTTCATAATTTATTTGCATTCTTAACTAAAATCTTAATGGCAAATCTTTGTAATTTAAAAATCCACTAACTTACAGGAACATCCACCCGAAATGTACATTTCTGAGAATGTGATTTCTTTAGGACAAACAGGCATTCTTCAGTTTCAAAAAGTTTTCACTACATTCTTCCAGAACGTTACATTTGAAACAGGAATTGTATATGTTGAATCACTCAAAGGAGGTAAAATTTAAAAATATACTGCCAGATATCCTGGCACTGATTACAGGCTTTACTTTTGTTAACTGTTGAGTGCAATTTTTGGACACACAACATGAAATTTTCAACACAGAAATTAACGGAACACAGACTTTGCCAGCATCTAAGCCAGAGGTCTATATTTATGTCAGCAATATAAAGAACTCTATATAGCTGCACCTCAAGCATGTGTATTAATCCAAAAGAAAAATCTGCAGAGAATTCTTGTGGCATTTCTGTCGTCTATGGAACCTGTTGTGCTCATTTGGAACTCCATCACTTGGGGAGGAAAAAAAAGAGGTTCAAACAAACAACTAACTTTCCAGTTGCTGAAGCAAAGTTGTTGGATCTCAGGGCAACAGGAAAATTCTGTCTTGCCCATCAGTCCCAGTACAGGCTTCCTCGAGTTTTCATAACTGTCCCAACCAAGAACAACATGAAAACCCCAAAACACCCTCCAATTTGATTTTTAAGTTTGCTGACGTCACCACCGTAGTGGGTCGGATCTCAAACAATGACAAGACAAAGTACAGGAATGAGATAGAGAATCTGGTGAACTTGTGCGGTGACAATAATCTCTCCCTCAATGTCAACAAAACAAAGGAGATAGTCATCGACTTCAGGAAGCGTAAAGGAGAACATGTCCCTGTCTACATCAACGGGGACAAAGTAGAAAGGGTCGAGAGCTTCACGTTTTTAGGTGTCCAGATCACCAACAACCTGTCCTGGTCTCCCCATGCTGACACTACAGTTAAGAAAACCCACCATCGCCTCTACTTTCTCAGAAGACTAAGGAAATTTGGCATGTCAGCTATGATTCTCACCAACTTTTACAAATGCACCATAGAAAGCATTCTTTCTGGTTGTATCACAGCTTGGTATGACTCCTGCTCTGCCCAAGATCGCAAGAAACTACAAAAGGTCGTGGACATAGCCCATCCATCACGCAAACCAGCCTCCCATCCACTAACTGTCTACACTTCCCGCTGCCTCAGCAAGCGGCCAGCATAATTAAGGACCTCATGCACCCCGGACATTCTCTCTTCCACCTTCTTCCGTCGGGAAAAGATACAAAAGTCTGAGGTCACGTACCAACCAATGCAAGAACAGCTTCTTCCCTGCTGCTGTCAGACTTTTGAATGGATTACCTTGCATAAAGTTGATCTTTCTCTACACCCTAGCTATGGCTGCAACACCACATCCTGCACTCTCTCGTTTCCTTCTCTATGTACGGTATGCTTTGTCTGTACAGCGCGCAAGAAACAATACTTTTCACTATATGCTAATACATGTGACAATAATAAATCAAATAAATAAATTCATTTTGTCCCCCCATTGTACAGCAAGCTTCACAGGTTAAGAGCAACAAGCAGTGATGGATTTGGAATTAGTCGGGCCCTGTGTGCAGCTTCATTTGTGCTCCCCCTGCCCCTCCCTCCAATAAGGGAAGCAGAATAGCAACTGGTAAAAGAATCATTTGAAATCAATTGACAAACCAAGTAACCAAGGAAACAATAGAGAGCCAGAATTAAAGGTATGGGATTATATGGGGAAGTGCAGCTCAGTTTTACTTTTAGTCTAACGGACTAAGAGCACAAATAATTCAGAGATGGGGCGGGGGGGGGGAGATCTCGATTAGCGCCACTGAAGGTATCTTGTCAACAGCTTGAATTCATTCCAGAAGCAATCTAATCAACCCAAAAGATAGTCACTAATCGTGCAACCAAACCATGAGACAAGTAGTTAAATCTCTTGCAAGAACAAAATCATACTGAGCCAGAAATTATTCATACCATGTACAGGAACTACTGTTCTCGTACACTTGCCATGAGTTACAGTATCCAGGTCCTCATCATGCAAGTACACCATCTTACTAAGGTGCAGATGTTGTTTGTTCACAACAATTAATTGTGTTCTTCTGCAAGAAAAGGAGCTCCAAAATAATGTGCTTTTAAAGAGATCTGCAGGTGAATTGTGCCTTTGACTGGAATTAAGTGATTTATTCTTACATTTGACATGCACAAAATAAATATCCAAAAACTGCATAATTACAGAGCTCTTAAACCACAAGCAAGCAAACTAATTTCCGATTATATCAGCAATTTTTCAAATAACATATTCCTTAATTTTGACAATTGCAATTTAAGGTCAAACATTCAAAAAGGTGCAATAATCACAAGTAAGTACTGCACAAGATCGAGTTCCAGACATTCTGGGCCTGAGAATCCAGATAGTGGAGGTCATTTGGTCGTTTTTATTAAGTTGTCAAAAGAAAGAGGACAATTTCAGAGATGGTGGACTGTTTAAGCAATAAGGCTGAATAAACTAGGCCTCTCAGCAGAGGGTGGAAGGTTGATTTTGTTCAGCATTTTCTCTGATAACCGTATTTTTTAATTAACTAGCTACAGTCACAAATCTGATCAACGTGACCCTATATATGTCTGATTTCACGCTTACTTCTATTCAGGCCAAATTGTGTAATAAGAGACTATATCCTGCTTGTCTTTAATTTTCAGAAAATTAGCAAGAATGACATACAGATATAGGAATAGAATGGACAGCACATATTGTAGGCTGCTTGCTAGTGCGATGCCCGAAAGAGTGACGAATCCGAGTAGATGGCTTTAGGAGCGTACACCGAGAATATAGCTGAGGCAAAGGGAGGTTAAAATAGGATCCAGCTCCCTCCCAATGTAATGAGCAGTCTCCCATCCCTCCTGGTACACATTGTTGCCTAACTAAAACCATGGTGCTATGCACCTCCTGAAAGAGATAGAGTCCCACTCGGCACTGCATTTCCCATTAACTGCAAGCTAATGAGGAAAAAGTGCAGTACCCCATTTGAAGTTTTTTGGACAACATGTGTTTGTTCCTTTCATTTTAAAAGCAGATATTGGTGCATTATAACTCCTCGATCATAATAAAATGCCACTTTTTTTGGTTAACGAAAAAGTCAGGTTTGTCCTGTATTTTGCGACCCCCCGTCATTAGGGGCCCCTTGCTGGGGCATGTTTGGTTTCATGGAAAATGCACCACTCGCAACAAGGTGGCAGGAACATCTCCTGTCAGTTGAGTTTATTTGCAAATGTAAATCTCACAGTCTGCTGAAACAGAGTCTTAGAATAAGGAGAGGATTGTTTAGGACTGAATTGAGAAATACGGGGAAATCAATTTCACTCAAAGTGATGCGAATATTTGAATATATTTAATGCCGAGATAGACAGGTGTTTGGTCTCTCAGGGAATCAAGGAATATGGGGAACTAGAGCTAAAGATCAGCGATGATCTAATAGAATGGTGGAGCAGGCTCAGTGGGATCTATGATCTACTCATGGTCCCATTTCTTATGTTTAAATGGAGTTTAATTTCAGAGAAAAAAAATCATGCATCAAAACAGAGAACTACTGTTTCTCACCGGGTAAGCGAGACATGAGGGGTTTTTCATGGTGACATTATCAAAAATCACAGCATTTTGTAAGACTATAGGATGCCATTTGGCTCATTATACCTATGCCTACTATCGGAAAGTACTGTAACTTAGACAAATTCCCTTGTCCTTTCACAATTTTATTTGAAAATATTTTTAACAGCAACCAGCTATTCACCACTTATTCTGGTAGGGCATCCCGTACCATACCAAAACCACGTGCAAGATAAATTCTTCTAAACTTATTCTGATGCTTTTTTAATAATCAGTCATCAAGATGTGCTTTATGTCAAATAATGATTTTTAATCCACCAGCTGGAAATCTGAATCAAATTTTTAAAACATGGACTAAAAGTGACTTTAAATCGGAAAATGGCTACCTCAATTTACATGATTTACTATCCATATTCCAGTCCAATTATAATGGAGATAACCTGTCTGCAACACCCGACAACAATGATTGCTGGGGAATGTGAAGGACTCACATCTATCTCTCTGCACCATTAGCAAAGCATTAAAGCAATCACCTGAGGTAATCTGGAAGTATTACCAAATTAATACTTTAACCTGGTGTTGAGAGACTTCTTACTGTGCTTACCCTGTCCAAGGCCAGCATCTCCACATCATGTATTCAACTGTTGCAGATGGAACATAAAAGACTAATCACTTGGACAATGGGAGCTTGGCTAAGCTAGGTTTTGCCAGACATCAAGTTATCAATGGAACACATGGACAATGACCTTATTTGGGATCCCCCAGGAGTTGGAGAAGAAAGGCCACATGACAAGCAAACTCATTGCATGTTTTAAACACATTTTCGCAGAACTAGAAACGAAAAGCTGAGAGATGATGACCCAAATGGGAGTCCCTCCTGCTTCCCTCTCTCTCCAACCCACCTGGCAAGCTTGAAGCTCTGTTTGCTGACTGCGACCATCCAGGGACACTGCTGTTGGTAAAAAAAAAATCAGCCCAGCACCTCCATCTCCACAAGAATAACCAAATCAGTCGGCTATATCTTTAAAATCAGAAGCATTGGGACCACCAAAGGAAAGTCTGAAGCCAGTCGAGTCACCAAATTACAGACTGCACATTCCTTTTACTTTTTAAACAGACTCTAATTTGAACCTATCCTTCAGCATTACATTTCTATTGGTGTATATGCATGAACTTTTAAGTGCATGCATGCAAAAGAGGAGCATATTTTATTTTACTTAGATTGGAGTAGGCATCAGAAAGCTTATCCAATTCATTATTTTACAATCACTGTGCATACACAGTCACGGACTCACCAAACACTCGAGGAGGCAGGAGGGATGGTGAAGAATGGTATTGTCATGCTAATATTACTGGACCAGCAATCCAGATGCCCAGACTAATGCTCCATGGACGCGTGTTCAAATGCCACCATGACAGCTGACAGAATTTACATTCAATTGATAAATCTGGAATTGAAAGCTAGTTTCAGTAATAGTGACCATTATCAATTGTTGAGAAACCCCATTTAGTTCACCAATGTCCTTTAGGGAAGGAAATCTGCCATCCTTACCTGGTCTGACCTACATGTGACTCCAGATCCACAGCAATGTGTGACTCTTAAATGCCCTCTGAAATGACCAAGCAAGTCGCTCAGTTCAAAGGCAATTAGGACTGGGTAATGAATACTGGTCCTACCACTGCATGTTCATTCTTCCATGGAAGAATGAAGAAAACAATTGCCGTGTATATACTTTCCCAACAAAGAAACCCTGTTACATCTAGACAAGGAGGGGGAAAAAGAGCGAAGCCATTCGATCCCTCCTCACCTGATCATAACATACCTGACCCACTGACCATTGGAAATACTCACTTTCATATTGACATTATCAAGGCCTCTCAAGTTAGAGCACTCTAGCAGATCACCCGCTGAGCTCCTTTGAAGCTCCAATTTCTCTGGACTCTCCTCATAAATTAACATTGATCGTTTCTGCCATCACCTTCGTGAATTCTTTTCTACGTGTTCTCATGGCCTTTCTAAAGTAAGGCACTCAAAACTGGATATCACATTTTAACAATGTTTTGCAGGATTTTGGTGTCACCTGTTTGCTTTTGTTCAGTGCCTTTATTCGTAAAGCTTAATTTCCTGTGTTCATTTTGAAAAACTTAAATTTGTTCCTATTCAGATACTTACGTGGCTAAGCCCGAGTTTCTGCTGCATTTAGTGCACAGACCCTCTCTTTATTCTTCCTCCAAAAAATGCATCACTTAACATTCCTTTGCCTTACATTTCACCTGATACCTGTTTAATTTACCAACCTGGGTTATGTCCTCATAAGCTTCTGTTCCAATGAAACAGGTGCAATATGAGTGGCATGCTCTTTGTGTTTGAGAAGGATAAGGCCCCGTGTGTGTATAAGCCAGAATGATAATCTTAAACTCGTTGTTAGTATAATGACAGCAAGCAATGATCTGATGGGGATAGCCATTATCCCACAGTGTAACTCTGATCAAAGAATCTTGGAATCTCTATAGTGCAGAAGGAGGCCTATTTTGGTGTTAGGCTTGCATGGTAAGAAAATTGATCGGGTTCTATTCACAAGGTTGCCAATAAGGCCAATTCTATAGCTCTTAGAACTGTAGGAATCGTAATGCAAAGGCGGGCTTACAGTTGATGGTAGTAGCAAACCCATTGGTGGATTTCTCAACTAGCACATCACTGTATATCATGCAGTCATGAATTCAACTCTGGCAAATTCCCAGTCTATCTCCACATTACCTTGGAAGGGTAAAGTGTATCAAAATTTGAGCGACGGATGCTGCTACTATGCAGGAGCAATAAGTGGCATTTTCCAATAACAAAACGCTACCATCTAGTCAAAAAGACATTCTGCCTACCACACAACGAGTAATGTGGTATATGAATTTCAGTGCTAGTGCATAGGCTTTATATCCCAATAACTGGTGGAGCATAACAGCATGTCCCTTTGTACTCAACCAGTCCGTGCTTGCAAGACTCCAAACAGTGTCCCACATTAGCTGTGATTCCATGATTGGACGACACTTACTAAACAATCCTGACTGTGCTAAGAATTACACCAGCAACCAACTTAAGATCATCAGTTGGGCTCACAGTGTGGTTCACTTACGTATGGCAGAAGCTGGTAAGTCACACATAGGGCACCCTGCCCTTTGTGAACATAAATAACATGTCAATGAATTGTACCTGTTTCAACTAAATAAAAGTTAGGGGGACAGTCATTCACTGGTGTTTTCTGCATGACAAATATTTTGACCAGAATCTTAGAGTGACATCTAATAAGACCTGCCTGGTTTGAATTTAAACAATAGCTTGGTAATTACCTGCTCCCTGGTAGTCTCCACAGCAACACCTCTACCAGAATCTACTTACGAACCAATCAGCACCCTCACCTCATCGTGGATTCTGTACTGATGAATGCAAGACAAAAATCTTTGACTGCATGTCACTTTTTCCAGCAATACTCTAGACAGGATGATGTTGCTGCGCAACAAGATACTGGTGCTTGTCTATTTACCACTGTCTGTCTACACTATTTGGAAACAAGCAAATAAGTGATAATGGCTCTATACAAAGTTCTGAGCTAAATGCATTTCCATGATACCCAAAGTGTGAATAATCAGCATTTGTTGGTTTGTTTGTTCCTCCACTGTTGATTTGAGAAGTTTACACTGGAGAAAGTCATATCTTATTTACATATTCAGTTTGCAGCACACTGCACCTCCACAGTCTGCAACAACTTTGAATGTAAACAAAGCAGCACTTAGATGCCAAAAGACAATCAGCCCCATCTAAATAGGAAATTGAAAGTTGATGACAGTATTACTATGGAAACAACTTGCAACCCCAACAAAATAGAAACTATTAGCAATTTTAGGACTTTGCATGCATCATCGCTTGTAGTTGATCGAGCTGCTACATAAGTTCACTTACACCTCGATGGTCATTTCAATCTAACAAAACAAAGCAAAGCATTGGAATGAGGTGGGGAAGGGAATTCCTACAGTGCAGAAGGAGGCTATTCGGCCCATCGAGCTAGCACCGACAAAAATCTCACCCAGGCCCTATCCCCAGTAAGTAGTCTCACAACACCAAGTTAAAGTCCAACAGGTTTATTTGGAAGCACGAGCTTTTGGAACGCTGCCACTTCATCAGGTGAGTGAAGAGTTCAGTTCACAAACAGGGCATATACAGATACAAACTCAATTTACAAGATAATGGTTGGAATGCGAGTCTTAACAGGTAACCAAGTCTTTACAGGTGCAGACAATGTGAGTGGAGAGAGGGTTAAGCACAGGTTAAAGAGGTGCAAGTTGTCTCCAGCCAGGACAGTTAGTGAGATTTTGAAAGTCCAGGCAAGTTGTGGGGGTTACAGATAGTGTGACATGAACCCAAGATCCCGGTTGAGGCCGTCCTCATGAGTGCAGAACTTGGCCATCAGTTTCTGCTCAGCGATTTTGCATTGTCGTGTGTCGTGAAGGCCGCCTTGGAGAATGCTTACCCGAAGATCAGAGGCTGAATGCCCATGACTGCTGAAGTGTTCCCCGACTGGAAGGGTACACTCCTGCCTGGCGATTGTTGAGCAGTGTCCATTCATCTGTTGTCGTAGCGTCTGCATGGTCTCCCCAATGTACCATGCCGCCAGATATCCTTCCCTGACACCACATAACCCTGCCACAGCAACCTCTGCAAGACGTGCCAGATCATCGACATGGATGCCATCATCTCACGTGAGAACACCATCCACCAGGTACACGGTACATAATCTTGCGACTCGGCCAACGTTGTCTACCCGATACGCTGCAGGAATGGATGCCCCGAGGCATGGTACATTGGCGAGACCATGCAGACGCTACAGATGAATGGACACTGCTCGACAATCACCAGACAGATGTGTTTCCTTCCCGTCGGGGAACACTTCAGCAGTCACGGGCATTCAACCTCTGATCTTCAGGTAAGCATTCTCCAAGGCGGCCTTCATGACCACACGACAACGCAGAGTCGCTGAGCAGGGTTTGATAGCCAAGTTCCGCACACGAGGACAGCCTCAACCAGGATCTTGGGTTCATGTCACATTATCAGTAACCCCCACGACTTGCCTGGGTTTGCAAAATCTCACTAACTGTCCTGGCTGGAGACAATTCACATCTCTTTAACCTGTGCTTAACCCTCTCTCCACTCACATTGTCTGCACCTATAAAGACTTGATTACCTGTAAAGACTCGCATTCCAACCATTATTTTGTAATTGAGTTTGTGTCTATATATGTCCTGTTTATGAACTGAACTCTTCACTCACCTGATGAAGGGGCAATGGTCCAAAAGCTTGTGCTACCAAATAAACCTGTTGGACTTTAACTTGGTGTTGCGAGACTACTTACTGTGCCTACCCCAGTCCAATGCTGACAACTCCACATCAGGCCCCATCCCCATAACCCCACATATTTATGCTTCTAATCCCTCTGACACTAAGGGGCAAATCAATTAGCATGGCCAATCAACCTAACCTGCACATCTTTGGAATGTGGAAGGAAACTGGAGCACCTGGGAGGAAACCCACGCAGACACGGGGAGAACGTGCAGATTCCACTGCCAGTCACCCAAGGTCGGAATTGAACCTGGGTCCCTGGCGCTATGAATCAGCAGTGCTAATCACTGTGCCACTATGCCATCCAAGTTGATAAGAAATTGATGCATGATATAGTAATTCAGGGAAAAGGCCAATGATAAAATCAAAGAGGTTGGCTTTTAGTATTTTAAAAGTGAATGGAGCTGTATCAAAGCAGAAAGGGGAATATCCCAGTGCCGTCTGAATTCTCTGCCACTGATTAGGAGGATGAAGGGTAGATCAGACTCAGAAGTGCAGTGTTTAGTGCTGAAACTGGAATATTATACATTAAATTCAATTCTGATTTCAATCGCAGAATCGGGGGTTGGATTTGGAGAACTAATTTAGGAAGGAGCACTTCAACATAAATGCAACAAATAACAACACAAACATCAGCAGCATTTAGAAAGACTAATGAGAGGATTTGTTTCACTGTTCCAAAAATAATGTGCTTTACTGTCAATGATCAATTAAGTAAATAGCTCATTTGCCTGGCTGGTCTAGTCACTTGTAAGATTTTTCCATTCTCTCTCTTCTTAATCACCACATGCCCAATCTTTTAATCTTATTTAAGAGGAAGCAAAAGTTTTGTTTTATATTTATCTTGGGAAGGAGGGAGGAAGTGTGTGGTTGTAATGCTCCAACCTTCATACTGTTGGACCAGTTGATCTTTTCCCAACCATCAATTATGTTCATTGAACCACAGAACCTTTTGTTTTCAGTGGTCCAGTTTATAAATGATAACCATCTTTAACACTCGCATTAATATATAGTTACTTTAATGGCTGGAACAGCTTATTTTAATCAATCCCCATTTATTAACTGTGTCAAGTCTTCAATTGTTGCCAAGTGTAGAAAAATGGTTAGGTGATCATGCTGTGAATGTTAATTTTAGTTACCTGACCACATGGAGAAAGCATCTTGCAACTGAAAAGACTCCCTAAAGCTCTTTAGTTCTTTATCCAATACATCTTTATTATGCAAGTGCACCACAGGAAATCAGTCTCAACTAACTTACCATAGATTATTAAGAGCTTTCCAAAAAGAACCAAAAGTATTTTGGGCTGCTTCTTGGCTCGATCAGTTCACATATTGTGGAAGGTCAACCAACATACGCTGAGTAATGAGTCTCGTAATTTTGCTTCTGTATTGCGTCTGCCATTCATAAATCTTGACTAATTGTTTTAGGCTGTACAAATTGGTCTGTTGTAATGTCAGTTTCTGCCTTTGGAAGCAGAGAGAACATGTTGTGCATTCCACATAATTTCAGTTTGTGTTAGATTTGGCATTAATTTTCTGACCAGTGGCCTTGTATACTAACTCATACGCAGCAGTGAATGAGGATGGAAGTCTAGCCATGAACACAAGAAGCAGTGTTCTGGAAAACTTTAAACTCTGCAGGAATGAAAGAACACGGCTGAATGAGAAGCCAAGATCAAGTCGGAGCAATAATTTCCCTCTGCATACCTGTACTTTATTTCAGTTTGGCTGATCCATATAGCTCTAAATAAGCATTCCTTAATAAATATTAGAATTGTTACTATGCACTTATTCTTGTCAGACATTTTGTTCTTAGCTTCCACTATATGGCCATTGCTCACAGTAGCAGGGCATCTGCCAGAATGCAACATTAGTTAGGTTTGTCCTTGCATGGATAACCATAAAGGCATTTTATGTTACAATTTGCAGAAAGCAAGAGCTAATGAACATCTCTGCAAGGGAAACCAGGCACTTAGGACTGGAGTGAATAGGACAATCAACCTGAAGGATTATGAGATTAACAGCATACCAACATGATATTCAGTGTAATTTAGAATAGATAAACTCAACACCAATATAAGTACAGAAAAATTAGGAAAAGAACAAAAGAACAAGAGGAAAAATGGCAAAAAATGAATTTTTAAACTTTGCATTTTTAAAATTCCCAACAAGTAAAACCTGAAGGAATGAGACGCCACACTTGTAATAAATGATCCCCTGTGCCAAATATTGTCCAACAGGAATAAACACATCATTTCATTAAACAGATACTCAGGACAGAAATGGACAAGGCTGAACTTTTTATGGAAACTTTTGTTTTATCTACCAGTAACTGCAGCAACTTCACACTAACGTATTTCAATGCCAAGTCAGACAGCAAGATGTCATTTTTGCAAAGCTAATGGCAGAGCAGCATGATTCAGGCAGTAGCTTTTAGATTCCCACGCTAAACTTTATATTTGCCCTCTCCTGAAACTACTACAGCATTTGCGCATATACAAGTGTCATTTGGCTTTCAATAATTTTAACAGCAAATTAGGGCCCCTAATTTCAAGGTATTCCACAACCAAGAGACCATGTTATATAAATTGCATTCCAATGTCACTATACACATATATTCTAAGAAAAACACACTGCTGATATGATGACAACAATCCTTTCACAGTGAGGAAACAAGTATCAAAACAGTGGAAAAGGCACCAATGTATATGAATGATGTATTCATAATGTGACTGTGTCAAGAATTGAGACAAATTTTTATAACATGCATTTCACATGAATTCAAAATATGTTGATCTGTACGAGTTTCTGAACTGTTGCAATTCTATGATTTTGTTAAATTGAAATATTTAAGTTCCTCATTCTAACCTACGTGGAATTAACATTAAGGTGGCTGCTGGCTCATTTTAATATATACTGCAAGCGAACCTGTGATTTATTGTAAAATAATACAGTACAACTTAAATTATGTACAGAATAAGACATCCGAAGTATGCCTTATAGCTGTAACTCAATATTAAAAGGTGGAATTGAAATTATAAACAGCAACAATGGATTATAAACATGATCTCAACCAATGAACAATGTAACCTACTCCCAAACTTTTATTTAATGTTAAACAATACAATTTAAAGAAAAGGCTCCTTGCCATTTTGCATCACATATACAATGAGTGGTTACAAGGTTCACGGAGAATCCATGGTATAAATTGCTGTAATAGAACCTGAAGAAAGGTGCAGAGAATCACAATAGGATCAGTACTTGTTCACTTCAGTAGCTTCTTAAGTTGCACTCGGCTTAGACAACTGGACTGAGAATTAAATGCAATATTTCTCAGCTGTTAAACATTCAGTAAACAGTTCATAGAATTCACACAGCAATCAACGCAGCCACTCCGCGATTTTTGTTTCCGACACCAGCCTAAAAACACTTGCTCAATTCATACAACAAATCACAAACAATACAAGATTAGAAAGATTTTATTTTCCTCCCAGTGCTGTGAATAATTGAAATAGACTCCAGACTAGAGCAGTTAATTCTGTATCGATTAACATCTTAGAAAAAAGTTGTGAAAATCTGATCATGAATATAATGAACTCTTGCAGGAATTGCTAAGACTTTAAACATGTCATGCTGAGGAAATCAATTGCTGAAGAATACAGTGGAACCTAAGGTTTCAGCCGCCCAGAAATTAAATAGGTTTGCTAGAGTCGTTTGTAACAGGAAATTAATTTAAATAGAATTAAACCAAATATTTTTAACTTGTTTTTAAAGAACTCATGCTGCTACCAAACCGCAATATAAATACGACAAATTGATCAGCTTGGACTCCAGCAGCAGTGCTCTGTACAAGCTGTACGACATAGATGACTATGTGGGGGGTAGGATTAGTAAATTTGCGGATGATACAAAGATTGGACGGGTGGTTAACAGTGAGGCTGAGTGTCTTGGGCGGCAGGAAGATATAGACGGGATGGTCAAATGGGCAGATAAGTGGCAGACGACATTTAACCTTAAATTGAGATGACACTTTAGAAGGAGTAATCTGTCAAAGTACTCAGTGAATGGCTTGACACTAGGAAGTTCTTGAGAGGGTGGAGGAGACGGGTTGCCTTAGAACCTTTAGAAAGTACCTGGATGAGCACTTGGCACGTCACAGCATTCAAGGCTGTGGACTAAGTGCTGGTGTATGGGGTTAAGGAGACAGGTCAGGTGTTTCTCATGTGTTGATGCAGATTCAATGGGCTGAAGGGCCTCATCAGCACTGAAATTGTGATTTTAACATTTCAGTCCATCTTCCTCATGCTATCACAGACACAGCACTAACTAGCAATAAACAGACAGAAGTTGGTGTGTGCTTCCATTTAATTCTGGCTGTGAACAGATTGAGATGCGAGGGGTGACTGGCTGGCCTTTTGTTTGCACCTTGCTATTTTAAAACCTAATTTGAGCTACATTGTGTCAGACACTGGAGACAACTGTTGTTGTGCAAGATCATATTTAAGTTGCAATACAAGGAGGCAAATTCCAAAGAGTAGCAAGCTGAAACACATTGCTGAATCACTTCCAGAGCACCAGACACGATGTATGTGAAGTAATGTTCAGAGCTTAATTTGAAAGCCTGCAAATATACAGCACTTTACAATCAATTTAATGATCTTTCAATACATTTGTGTCATGCCTTCAGTTATTTCTTTCCAACAATTCTTCGAGCAGATGGTTGTTGGTAGATGCATAGAGTCTAAAACATTGGCATCGAGAAACAACTTTTAACATCTTCTCCCACAAGATTTATTCCACAAAAAAGTACTGTTAATTTATTTGCTCAATCTATGCTATTCAGAGATCTTATCGTGTTGTCTGATTTTAACTAACCCTGCAGATTCTATCTGGAAAGCAATCTAATCATTGCTATTTCATTAATTCAGAGATACTGAACTAGGTTTACCAAGACGTAGTATCTTCTGAATCAATGTGAACCACATAACCACTTGGTTATTGCCATTCTATCATGGAGTGTTGATAGTTACAGTAATGGAAATTTGATTTATGGTCACCTATGTAGCAGCATAGTACATCCTTCACAGGAATACTGAAACAGTCTATCCATTAGTACATATGCTTTATGGCTGCCTGCATAAAAGCAAACAAAACACATTGCATATTCTTCATAATCAGTATATAAAATGCTTTGAACACAATTTACTGAGTACAAAACGGATTGTAAAATTATGATTGCCAAAGAGGTTTTTTTTTTTAGTTCCCGCTGTACATGAACAACAGCAAAGCAAATGTTACATCCGGTCTACAATACAGGTTGGAACCATACACAGGTTAGGACAGTGGTTCCCAAACTTTTTTCACTGGGCCGCACTTTCAGAATAAAAATTTGCTCATGCCACACCAAATTTTTTATTGATAAGAAATACATTCAAAAACAAAAAGAAACAACTCCTAGCAGTGCTTGATTCATAACATCGAAGGCAACTACTTTATAATATGATCATGGGACATCCAGAAAGTATAAAACAATGCTTGTTTAAACCATGTTTAAATGTTTCTTTGATTGTCCTTGAATCTTCCCGCTACACTTGCCATCCTCTCTCGCTGCACCAGTGTGGCACGCCGCACCCTTTGGGAACCACTGGGTTAGGACAAACCATCCACTGTAGCTTGATGAACCTTCTAGTTTTCTCAGCAGAGGAAATACTTTGGTAATATATGAAAAGGGTAGTTTCAGCAATCCAGAAAACACTAGCAGTTGGATTTAATTATTAGTCCATGGGTAAGGTGCATGAATAAGGTATAGTGAGACTCAGAATTTCTGTAATCAAAGTGTAACCCAATCCCATCCTGAAAGACCTTCCATCTATTATTATAGATGGTAAATAGCTGAAGCTCAATGCTTGCAGCACCCTTCGAGGAGCAGCCTACTTAAATTATTCATTTATTCTTACTTTGTTTTTTGTCCTTTAGCCAATTCTCTATCCATGCTAACATATCTCCCGCAAACTCATGAGGCCTTCTTCTGCAAAACAACTCTTCTTGTGGTTCCTTATCAACTTGCATCCAAAAGTCAAACAGCATGCATGAGAAAGGGTAGTGGCCAGAGGTTCTGCAAATGGATTATGGGCCTATTGATCATGAGTTCAAATCCCATCATGGTAAATTGTGAAATTGAATTCAACAAATCCAATTACAAATAAAGAAAACTCCCAGAGTGTTGGAATGAACCCAACAAATGTTCTTCAGGAAGAATCTGCCATATCAGCTTTGTGCAGCTGACATGCAACACCATTCCCAAACTGCATGTAGGACAACTACAATGCATTTTGGAAGGTCTAATACAGATGGGAAATATACAGTAAATGGCAGAACCCTCGAGTATTGATAGGCAGAGGAATCTGGGTGTACAGGTACACAGGTCACAAAGTGGCAACACAGGTGGAGAAGGTAATCAAGAAGGCATACGGCATGCTTTCTTTATCGGCCGGGGCATTGAGTTTAAAAATTGGCAAGTCATACTGCAGCTTTATAGCACCTTAGTTAGGTCGTACTTGGAATATAGTTTTGGTCGCCACACTACCAGAAAGATGTGGAGGCTTTGGAGAGGGCACAGAAAAGATTTACCAGGATGTTGCCTGGTATGGAGGGCATTAGCTATGAAGAGAGATTGGAGAAACTTGGTTTGTTCTCACTGGAATGACGGAGGTTGAGGGGTGACCTGATAGAAGTCTACAAGATTATGAGGGGCATAGACAGAGAGTGGATAGTCAAAAGCTTTTTCCTAGGGTGGAAGAGTCAACTACTAGGGGCCATAGGTTTAAGGTGCAAGGGGCAAAATTTAAAGGAGATGTACAAGGCAAGTTTTTACACAGAAGGTGGTGGGTGCCTGGAACTCGTTGCCGGAGGTGGTAGTGGAATCAGATACGATAGTGACTTAAGGGGCATCTTGACAAATACATGGATAGGACGGGAACAGAGGGATATAGCCCCCGGAAGGATAGGGGTTTTTAGTTCAGTCGGGCAGCATGGTGGGTGCAGGCTTGGAGGGCCAAAGGGCCTGTTCCTGTGCTGCAATTTTCTTTGCTCTTTGTACAGATGGACAATCACTGTTACAATGCAGACAGTGTCCACATCCAACAAAACTGGCAGCTAGAATATAGAAAGCAAAGGCCTCTGTATCACTGAATCTGATCTTGCTCTCTTCTTCCTTCAGGTACCATGCTCTAAGAGGGCATTGGCAACAATGGGCTTCTGTTCGTTTGGTCAATGATTATGTTTGGCAGAGTACTGCAGTGGTTTGCTGTTGTCTTCTGCAGTATGACAGACCAGGAAACACTCTCACTGTCACCACCTGCCATCAGGCACATTGGAAAGATTTACAGGCTGATAATTAATCTGTTCGACCACAACACGCACGCGCATCTGCCATCGGAATCAAATCCTGAGGTGGGACTTTAATCCAGAGCTTCTAGCCCAGAGATAGGGATGCTGCTATTCCGCTACAAGATGCTTCCATAATCTTGCTATTAGCAATTTGGTTACTGGTGATGCTCTGCAAGGTAGTCATGGAATCATCAAAATCCCACGAGGGAGGGGGTAACGGATAGGGATCATACTATCTATCCTACTGAATATTTGAGAGCTTCAAAAGTTTGATCATCTTTACACTTTTATCTTAACTTCTGGAACATAATCCATACTGCATTCCTTCTCATTTTTAACAAATCAATTTATGGGATGTGGGTGTCACTGGCTAGGCCATAATTTATGGCCTATCCCTAATTGCCCTTGAGAAGGTGGTGGTGAGCTGCCATCTTGAACTTCTGTAGTCACTGACAGTGCCATTAAGAGTTCCCGGATTTACACCCAACGACAGAGAAAGAATGGCAATATATTTAGATGGTGTGTTACTTGGAGAGGAACATCCAGATGCTGGTCTCCCCAGGTATCTGTTGCCCTTGTCGTTCTAGATGGTAATGGTTATGGGTTTTGAAGGTGCTGCTGAAGGAACCTTGGTGAGTTCCTGCAATGCATCTTGTAGACGGTACACTGCCATCACTATCAGTGGTGAAGGAATTGAATGTTTGTTGAAGGGGTAGCAATCAAGCAGGCTGCTTTGCTATGGGTGCGGTTGAGTATTTCAAGTATTTGTTGGAACCACACTCATCCAGGCAAGTATTCTATCACACTCCTGACTTATGCCTTGTATATGGTGGGCAGGCTTTGGGGAGTCTGGAGAAGAGTTACCACAGGAATTCTAGCCTTTGACATATGGCTAGTCAAGTTCAGTTTTTGGTCAATGGTAACTCCCAGGATGTTGACAGTGAGGGATTCAGTGACGGTAATGACATTGAATGTCAAGAGGCGGTGGTTAGATTCTCTCTTGTTGGAGATGGTCATTGCCTGACCCTTCTGTGGCGCAAACGTCACTTGCCATTTGTTGGCCCAAGCCTGGATATTACCCAGGACTTGTTGCATTTGGACACTGATTGCTCGAGTATCTGAGGAGTCACAAATGGTACTGAACATTGTGCAGTCATCAGCGAAGATCCTCATTTCTGAGCTTATGATGGAAGGAAGGTCATTAACGAAGCAGCAGAAGATGGTCGGGCCCAGGGTACTACCCTGAAGAACTCCTGTAGTGATCTCATGGAGCCGAGATGATTGATCTCCAAGCACCACAAGCATTTTCTTTTGTGCCAGGTATGACTTGACTTCCCAGCTTCCCATCAACTCCAGAGCTCCTTGATAAATGCTGCCCTAATGTCAAGGGCAGTCACACTCACATTATCTCTGGAATTCAGCTCTTTTGTCCATGTTTGGACCAAGGCTGTAATGAGGTCAGGGACTGAATGACCCTGGTGGAACCCAAACTGAACATCAGTAAGCAAATTATTACTGAGTAAGTGTCGCTTGATTGGCCATTGATGAGCCCTTTCATCACTTTACCAAATGATCAAGAGTAGACTGATGGGGTGATAAATAGCTGGGTTGGATTTGTCCTGCTCCTTGCGTATAGGACATACTTGGACAATTTTCCATATTGCCGGTTAGATGGCAATGCTGTAACTGAAGGGAACAGCTTGGCTTGGGGTGCATCAATTTCTGAAACACAAGTACTATCGCTGGGGCGGCACAGTGGTTATCACTGCTGCCTCACAGCACCAGGGACCCGGGTTCGATTCCTGGCTTGGGTCACTGTGCATAGAGTTTTCACATTCTCCCCATTTCTGCATGGGTTTCTTCCGGGTCCTCTGGTTTCGTCCCACAGTCTGAAAGACATGCTGGTTAGGTGAATTGGCCATGCTAAATTCTCCCTCCGTGTACCTGAACAGGTGCCAGAGTGTGGTGGCCAGGGGTAACTTCATTGCAGTGTTAATGTAAGCCTATTTGTGGCATTAATAAATAAACATGGTCAGGATCCACAGCCTTTGCAGTATCCAGTGCTTTCAGCCGTTTCTTGACAATAGGTGAAGACTAACATCTGTGATGCTGGGAACCTCTGGAGGAGGCCAAGATGGATCATCCACTGGGCGCTTCTGGCTGGAGACTGTTCCAAATGCTTACACCTCATCTGTTGTGCTGATGCGCTGGGCTCCCCCATCACTGAGGATAGGGAAATTTGTGGCACTTCCTACTTCAGTCAATTGTTTAATTGTCCACCACCATGGTTGGATGTAACAGGACTGCAGAGCTTACATCCGATCCATCATTTGTGGAGTTAATTAGCTCTGTCTGTTACTTGGTACTTCTGCTGTTTGGCACACAAGTAGTCCTGTGCTGTAACTTCATCAGGTTGAAACCTCATTTTTAGCTATGCCTGGTATTGCTCCTGGCTTGCTTTTCTGCATTCTTCATTGAAACATGTGCTGATCCCCTGGCATGCTGGTGATGGTAGAGTGGGGGGATATGCCGGACCATGAGGTTACAGTTGAGGTTTAGTACAATTCTGCTGCTGCTTATGCCCTACAGTGCCTCAGTGCTGAAACCTTGTCAAAACCTAGTTTCAACTACAAAAACAAAGCGAAGTACAAGAGTTTAATCTTGTTCTTTATCCAGATTCTGTATGGCATGCTCAGTTGCAATTATCCTGTGTCTAATCTAAGCAAAAGGTGCAGCATATCACAGTTTAATCTATGGGTCTGTCCAATCTTGCAAGGCACAGCATAGCTTTTATCCTCACTATCTTTGATCTACAGTTTATTGCCTCCAGTAACATGAAGTGGCAATGACGTGGAATGCTAAATATGATACAGCAGCAAAACTTCCAAACATTCCAAGCATAAAGTATGCATTGTCCTTCATCCACCTACTGGCAGAACTCGGGTTTAGCCTACAGAACAAAGAAGACAAAGGCACAACAACATCCACCAATCTCAAACAGAAAGGATACATTCCAAATAAATTTTGGGCAAGAAATGCAGAGGGAATGCAGCCAGTGGCAATGACTTGGACCTTGTTGCCGACAAGGGTGATGGATGCAGAAACAATACTTTCATAAAGAAATAGGATGTGTACTTGAAAGAAATAAATTTGGAGGGCAAAGAGGGCCGAGCAGGGGAGTGGGTCTGACTGGATTGCTTTGCATGGAACCAGCATGGACCTAATGGTCTCCCTCTATACTGTAATTAACTATGGGCATACTGTATTTAATCACACATATGGTTCAGACTATGAACATTTTCATATCCAAGTAGTTTTTAGATGTGTAAAAGTTTTAAATGAATGTGAAACATGACAAACACAGACATAACTATTGTTCCTCAGAGAAGCACCTCTCAGCTTCATCATTATTAAATTGCCTAATTTGCAGGTATATTTATTATGTCCCCACTATCTTCCGTATTCACAAAAGCAATATACAATTCTGATTCATTTTTATACAACAGCACAAAAAAGCTTGGCCAGTCAAGGGTTAATTAAAGTAATTTTGAGCTATGTTGTTAAATTCCCTTCTGTTAAGGGCGCCACAGCTATTATTAAAATAATGTTTGCTAACAAATCTCATTAACACCATTTTCTTCATAAAGATGATGATTTTTGAAAAGTGTGAAATGATACATCATGTGAAATGGATGTTGAAATTATATTACTCGAAATGTAAAATCTTCAGTTTGTTCAACTTTTCACATGACTGTACTTTCATTTCAATAAATTATTCCAAAACATGCAGCATCTGGTGGAAGACGACATTCAACTCAAAAACTAGAGTGAGTTGGACAAAATAAGCAGATGGACAGATCAAATTTAAATGAAGTTAAGTGCACGAGGTGGAAAAGCAAACATTATGGGTTGGATTTTACAGCCCTGCTTGCCCCGAAACTGTAAAATCCCGCCCGAGGTCAACAGACCTTTCCATGGTTCGCCTCTCACCCACTCCGATTCCCATGGTGGGTGGGACAGTAAAATTCCAGCCCATGTATATGAAATAGCTCTGTCCAACTAGTGCATAATCAACAATCAGCCCAAACTGTGAAAATGTCAAATGACCTAACTGTACAGCACTCTTGTCAGAGAACAACTTGAGTACTGGTCATTAAACTTTCAGTTTTGGTTACCAATACATCAGGGACCTCGTTTCACAGCTGACTGATAGCTTTGAGAAAACTATCAACTGCAATCTAAGGTGGAACTCACAGATACAATCAATCAATTACATATGCAAGATTAATCCTATTATGAAAAATGCAATTTCTGTTTTCGTCACATTTTTCATTGTTAGCAAAATAATGGAAAAGATGTTGATTTAAAAAATTGAATGTTTTCATTAGTTTATCTATTCCTTTGCTAAGAAACCTACAAATGATTGAATGAAAATTAATAAATTTGCACTTGAGATTTATTCTATTTGAATACATTACTCACATCTCCAGTGACATTGATCATTATGTGCTTCACTTTCTTAAAAATTGAGCATTCTTTCAGAATTGTTACTGTGCAGGAGGTGGCCATTTGGCCCATCATGTCAGCACCAGCTCTCCAAATGCACTTTCTGACTTACTACCATTCCCTTGTATTTTCCATGTAACCCTGCACGTTGTTTCAGTTCAAGTAATCATCTAATGCCCACTTGAATGCTTCAATTGAACCTGCCTCCACCACACCTCGGGTAGATCATTCCAGACCCGAACCAGTGTGAAAAAGATTTTTCAACATCATATTTGCTTCTTTTGCAAGTCACGTTAAATCTGTGCCCTCTTGTTCTTGATCCTTTTACAAGCAGGAAGTTTCACCCCATTGACTTTGTCCACCTCCTCATGTTTTTGAGCATCGCTATCAACTCTCCTCTTAGCCACTTTCTCGCCAAGAAGAACAGTCCCAACCTCCCCAATCTAACATCATAACTGAATTTGTCATTCCTGGAACCATTTTTGTAAACCTCTTCTGAACTCTCTCCAATGCGATCACATCCTTCCTATGGCATGGCACCCAAAAATGTACACAATATTCCAGCTGTGGTCCAATTAGGGTCTTGCCTATATTCACCATAACCTCCTTGCTCTTGTACTCCATATCCCTATCAATAAAGCACATATTACTATATGCTTTATTAACTGCTCTGTCCAACTGAGGGCAGCATGGTGGCACAGGAGGGCGGTAAAGTGGCACAGTGGTTAGCACTGCAGCCTCACAGCGCCAGGGACCCAGGTTCGATTCCCAGCTTGGGTCACTGTCTGTGTGGAGTTTGCACGTTCTCCCCATGTCTGCGTGGGTTTCTTCCAGGTGCTCCGGTTTCCTCCCGCGGTCCAAAGATGTGCTGGTTAGGTGCATTGGCCATGTTAAATTCTCCCTCAGTGAACCCGAACAGGCACTAGAGTGTGGCGACTGGGGGATTTTCACAGTAACTTCATTGCAGTGTTAATTTAAGCCTACTTGTGACTAATAAATAAACTTTACATTTTTTTAAAAATTTACAACTTCTGCCACCTTCAATGATCTATGTGCATATACACCCAGGTCCCTCTGTTCCTGCACCCCTATTAAGAATTTTACCCCTTATTTTATACTGCCTCTCCATGTTCTTTCTATCAAAATGTATCACCTCACATTTCTCCACATTGACCTGCATCTACGACCTATCTTCCTACTCCACCAACTTGTCAATGTCTTTTTGAAGTTCTGTACTGTCCTCTTCACAGTTTATAATACTTCCAAGATTAGTGCCATCAACAAACTTGGAAACTGTGCCCTGCAGGTCAAGATCATTAATGTACATCAGGAAAAGCAATGGTCCCAATACTAACCCCCTGGGGAACATCACCACAAACCTCCTTCCAGCCAAAAAATATCCATTGACCATTACTTTCTACTTTTTATTATCCAGCCAATTTTGTATCCAATTTTGTTACTGACCCTTTTCCATTACACTCTGCTTCCTATTATTCAGCCAATTTTGGATCCACGTTGTTACTATTCCTTGTGTTCCATGAGCTATAGCTTTTTCCACAAGTTATATAGTACCGCTGATTCTGTCACTACCCATTTTCTCATGAACACCAGGAACAAATGGCCCTTTCACGTTGTTTCATTGCTTTTTGTATTTAACACTTGTCTCATTTTTTAAAACCCTAGTTGCACATCAAGGTGACAGGAAACTGCAGACGGATACATATAGTTTAGTGATAGTGGGGGTGGAATTTTTTCGGTTTAGTAGCTGTTTTCAGGCAAAGTCTTGGAGTCTGACCATGGTGTCAAGGAGGAACCAATAATTTAGTAATGTTGGCGTTAGTAATGTGAAATTCCGTTTACTGAGTTACTGGACTATTCAGGGGTGATCAGGAAGCACTTCTTCACACACAGTGAAAGTCAGTAACGCACTCCCCTTAAAGAACTGCAGAAGCTAGAAAAATTGAAAATTCAAAAGAGATTGACTTTTTTTAAATGCAAGGTTACTAAGGGATATTGAACCTAGGCAGAGTCAATAGAGTTAAGACACTAAGTTTAATGAATGTCAGGACAGGTTCCAGTGACTATATAGCCTACTCCTCCCTTTAAGAGTCAATCCTAGCATTTGGCAGCATTGCAGGAAGAAACAAAGTCTGTAAAGGGGCCAAGTTTCCCAAGTTTCCCAGGCTGTGTCAACATTGTGGAGGATGCCAACATCTGGAACACTAGGGAGTAGGTTTTAGTGTATAAATCAAACGTATGGAGTTCCTTCTTCCAGAACTTCATTGAAACTAGAGGAAAATGGAATTAGAATCAAACAAGAAGAATATTACAGCACAGGAACAGGCCCTTTGGCCCTCCAAGCCTGCACCGATCACGCTGCCCATCTGAACTAAAACCCCCTACCCTTCAGGGGATCATATCCCTCCATTCCCATCCTATTCACGTATTTGTCCAGACGCCCCTTAAAATTAACTATCATATCCGCTTCCACTAACTTTCCTGACAGCAAGTTCCAGGCACCCACCAGCCTCTGTGTAAAAAAACTTGCTACATGTCAAGTGTTTGATGGCCGGCACAGAAACATTGAACCAAACGACCTCTTTCTGCGCTGTAAAACTAAGACAAAACAGGGGATTTGAAGGCCTGATTGGGTAAGTCTCACAGTGCTGAGGTACTTTTCGTTAATACTGCGGGGTGCACAAAGTCTTGAACAATCATGACTGTGAAAATTCATCACTCAAAAGATTGTTCTCCAATTAAAATCTTTATCGCATCTTTCAAGTATATTTAATAATTTTCCTGCTGTATACAATCGCAAATTACTTTCTGGTTCTTTTCAAAGGAAAAGCGAATTTAGCATGTTACGATACCATTGAAATTTAACAAAAATAAATGGCGTTTGCTTTGCAGCATAGCTAAAAACAGCAAACTGCGTTCTATTTCTAGGCAGCCACTATAAATTTCAATTACATTGATTTTTGTGCAATGGTTTACATTAAAAGCAATTCACCATTAAAGTGATAAGAAACATTAATTAAAATGGAAAAAAACCATAGAGGACATAAAATTAAGCAGCAGGAGGAAAAGCAATCCCTGACACGCTTGAGGCCTCAAGTGTGCTTGACTTCAAAGTTTGGCCTTTTTGTATGGGATGAGTAATCCTAGAAACGACGCAAGGTTGGAGGTGGGTCAGGCATATTGGGCCACTGGAGCCTTCAGAAAGACCCCTTTGGAGAGGTAGGTTACACAAGGTCAAGTCCCTGTGCTCCAGAGTGCTTTGTACTGCCATGTTCTGTGTACTCTTGCCGTGATTCCTTGCTGGTATGTGTGACTGATCTTCCTCAACAAACTATTGTCTTACTCTGGGGGCACTTGCTTTCAACCATTTTTTAAAATTCATTCGTGGGACATGGGCGTCGCTGGCTGGCCAGCATTTATTGCCGAACCCTAGTTGCCCTTGAGAAGGTGGTGGTGAGCTGCCTTCTTGAAAACACTAAATACAAGATGGTTTACAAAGTAGGTATGGCTCTCCTAAATTCAGTGGGTTCCAACTCCTCCCCCTCATGTCTAGCACATAATTGGTGTCACTGATACATAACTTCTACTTCACTCATTAGCATATCCATTAACCTATTATACTACACGCCCCCTCCAATTTTTTGTAAACAATATTAACTACTTAGCTTCCATTTCTATAACTCTCTTTTACTGCTACAGATTCTACCCAACTCACTTCCACTCTTCCCCTGCCACAAGTCACTTTTATGAGGGATTCAGTCTCCCACAGCATTCTCAGTCCTTCGGGAAGACATCTTGGGAGACATGCGAGCGTTCTTCTTTTCCTTGGGTATCCATCATGAGAAAAATGGGACAACAACTTTGCAGAACCAATGGGTAATCAGAGAGCAGACTTCAGGACTGCTAATCTCCAAGGACAATAACCCTTTGTCAATGAAAGGCTATCAGAGAATGATCCAAGACTGAAGGACATCAACATTTGAACCCTCCTGAAACAAAAGAGAAGAAATTAGGGTACCAAAGAAAGACTTGGGAATCAAATTATCTTCAACTCCAATGAAGACTCTCACAGCCATATCACTGCTGCATCAAAGACAGAAAAGGTATTGAAGATCTGAGATTCTATTGAGTCTGGACAATGGAAGAAAAATGACAAAGCTCCTGTCGGCATTTCAAGAAACAAATAATTGTCGGCCAGATTTCATACAGTGTGTACGTCAATTAGAATGGTGGACCAACCTCTCGGACTTTATCCTCCAACAGATCGCTCAGTACCGCAATGGTCTCTTCCTGATTACTCTCATGAAAAAGCCAACTCAGTCCAAAGGATCTTCATGCAGCTGGCCACTGTGCCTTCTGTCTCCACCAACTCTGGCCTAACTTTGTAATGAACTAAGAGATCCAGAACCTCAATATCAGCCCAGGAGCAACTGGATGAGGGCTTTGTGATGGGAAGGAAATCTACTGTTGTAGGCTGAAGTTCCATTAGTCCTACATAAAACTTTGAAGATTGCTCCATGAAAGGCATTGAGTTGTCCAAATGCTGGTCAGCATCTGTTTGTTCCCAAATTGGATTAGAAGGTGTGCGCCATCTGGACTTTGCAATTTGATTTCTAATAGATGAAGGTGTATTGGCTGAAACCAGTCTGGATCATCTGCTAATAAATTCACGCCAGTATCATACTTTAAAGGTAGTATCAATGTCTTTAACTTGTAATGTAACTGACCAGTAGTCCTGCTCAAGACCATTTAATTTCTCTAGAAATTCTAATCTCGTCTTTATCTTGATTTACAATTTGTTGAATGGAGAGTCTCTCATTAATATTCTCATCTTATTCCTCACTTAAAGTTGTTAGGTTTGGCGAAGCATTCAAAATGTCCAGTCTTCCCACACTGGAGGCATTCTGTATCTCCTGCTAGGCAGTCTCGGTTTCCGTGTTATTTCTTTGCACCATGATGTACACATCTCCAATTTTGCCCTTTTGGGCAGGCTCTTTAGGTGGGACCGCTGTCTGTGGATCTACCCAGTTAATGGAATCTAGTGCCTCAGAGTCGTGACAAAATATGGCCTTGCTTTCTTCGAGTCCTGCCTGCCTTGCACATAGGGCCACTTAATCCAAAGTGAGGTTGTCTTTGGTCTATAGAAAGTTAGGTTTTCATCAATTTGATAAAGGTACTCAAAATCATGAGGCATCTGTACAGAATAGATAGACAGAAACTGTTTTCACTTGTGAAAGGATCAGGAATCAGAGAGCACAGGTTTAAAGTAATCAGCAAAAGTGATATGAGAAAAAGGATTTCATGCAGCAAGTAGCTATGGTTTGGAATTCACCGGCTGAGTGTGTAGTGAAGGCAGGTTCAATCAAAGCATTCAAAATGGAATTAGACTGTTCACTGAAAGGAAGAATATGCAGAGTTGCAGAGAGAAGGCAGCAGAATGGCACAAAGTCAACGACTCATTTGGAGAGCCAATACAGACACATGAGCCAAATGACCTCCTCACACACTCTTAACAATTGTGTAATGCATTGGCCTGGACAAGCCTACAGTTAGTGGGCATCCATCATACATGTACTGTAACTTAACATTGCTCCATGTGTTTCAATACGTGTTCAGCAAGGCTTCAGGGAGGAATGGGAAAACTGATCAAGTGTTTTAATTGCACATGTGCAGTCGCTGGAAGTTGCCAATTTACAATTTCCAAATGGCAAACATTGATATTCTTATTGCATAATCCAAGCAAAATAAGGTCTTCCCTGTCCAGCTATTTTGTACGTTTCTGACCCATCCCCTGGACTTGATGGCATGGATTCTAGAATTTTAAAAGAGATGGCTACAGAGATAGTGGATGCATTGTTTTTGCCATTCCAGAATTTCCCAGATTCTACAATCTCTCCATGGATTGGAGCACAAGGACACACAGAAAATCATAACTACGTTGGGCAGAGTCAACATGGTTTTCTATCCATTAGGCAATCCTCAAAGGACAGAAAAAGTGAGTCAATTTCAAGAGGGCAGTAACTAGCAGGTACCTGCTATTTATAATCTATATAGAAACATAGAAACAGAGAAAAACTACAGCAGAAAACAGGCCCTTTGGCCCCACAAGTTGTGCCGAACATATCCCTACCTTTTAGGCCTACCTATAACCCTCCATCCTATTAAATCCCACGTACTCATCCAGGAGTCTCTTAAAAGACCCTATTGAGTTTGCCTCCACCACCACTGACGGCAGCTGATTCCACTCGCCCACCACCCTCTGTGTGAAAAACTTCCCCCTAACATTTCCCCTGTACCTACCCCCCAGCACCTTAAACCTGTGTCCTCTCGTAGCAGACATTCCCACCCTGGGAAAAAGCCTCAGAGTCCACCCGATCTATGCCTCTCAACATCTTATATACTTCTATTAGGTCTCTATCACCCTACGTCTCTCCAAGGAGAAAAGACCGAGCTCCCTCAGCCTATCCTCATAAGGCATGCCACTCAATCCAGGCAACATCCATGTAAATCTCCTCTGCACCCTTTCAATCTTTTCCACATCCTTCCTGTAATGAGGCGACCAGAACTGAGCACAGTACTCCAAGTGGGGTCTGACGAGGGTCTTATATAGCTGCATCATTATCCCCGGACTCCTAAACTCAATCCCTCGATTGATAAAGGCCAGCACACCATACGCCTTCTTAACCACCTCCTCCACCTGCGGGGCCGATTTCAGAGTCCTATGGACCCGGACCCCAAGGTCCTTCTGATCCTCTACAGTACTAAGAGTCTTTCCCTTTATATTGTACTCCTTCATCCCATTTGACCTACCAAAATGGACCACGACGCATTTATCTGGGTTGAAGTCCATCTGCCACTTCTCCGCCCAGTCTTGCATCCTATCTATGTCCCTCTGTAACTTCTGACATCCCTCCAAACTATCCACAACCCCACCAACCTTTGTGTCGTCGGCAAACTTACCAACCCATCCCTCCACTTCCTCATCCAGGTCATTTATGAAAATGACAAACAGCAAGGGTCCCAGAACAGATCCCTGGGGCACACCACTGGTGACCGACCTCCATTTAGAAAAAGACCCATCTATACCCACTCTCTGCCTCCTTTGGGCAAGCCACTTCTGGATCCACAGGGCAGCAGCCCCTTGGATCCCATGCCCTCTCACTTTTTCTGGAAGCCTTGCATGGGGGACCTTATCGAATGCCTTGCTAAAATCCATATAAACCACATCTACCGCTTTCCCTTCGTCAATGTGTTTAGTCACATTTTCGAAGAACTCCACCAGGTTCGTAAGGCATGATCTGCCTTTGACAAAGCCATGCTGAGTATTCTTGAGCATACTAAACCTCTCTAAATGCTCATAAATCTTGTCCCTCAGGATCTTCTCCATCAGCTTACCAGCCACTGAGGTTAGACTCACCGGTTGGTAATTTCCTGGGCTATCCCTATTCCCCTTCTTGAAAATAGGAACCACATTCGCAATCCTCCGGCACCTCCATCGTTTCCATCGACGACGCAAAGATCATCGCCAGAGGCTCTGCAATCTCTTCCCTCACCTCCCACAGTAACCTGGGGTACATCCCATCTGGACCCGGCGACTTATCTATCTTGATGCCATTCAAAGATTCCAGCACAACCTCTTTGTTAAATTCCACATACTCAATCTTTTCAGTCCACCGCAATCCCGCAGTACATCCACCCATGTCCTTCTCCTCTGTGAAAACTGAGGCAAAATACTCATTAGCACCTCTGCCATTTCTACTGGTTCCGTACAGATTTTCCCGCCTTCACCTTTTATAGGCTCTATTCCTTCACGTCTCATCCTTTTACTCTTCACATATTTATAGAATATCTATTGACTTAGACAAAGGGACCAAGTGAACCACGTCCAAGCTTATTAACAATGCAAAGTTAGCTGAGACTAAAATGTGAGGACAAGGGACCTGCAAAAGCAGGTAAAGTAGTTCTGCAAGAGTGTGACACATGAAATGTCACATGGAGAAATGTGAAGTTTAAATGATGAGATACAGGGAAAGATGGTATTCACAAGGGACCTGGAGTACTGTGTAGTTTGGCAAAAGACTTGTTCTTGGATGAGGGGATTGCCCTATGAGTAGAGAGCGAGTAGACTATATTCTATATTCCCTAGAATTTAGCAGCTGAGGAGGAGATCTCATTGAAACATTAAATTCTTAAGAGGCTTGACAAGGTAGATGCCGGGAAAATGTTTCTCCTGGCTGGGAAATAAAGAACAAAGAACAAAGAACATTACTGCACAGGAACAGGCCCTTCGGCCCTCCAAGCCTGGACCGACCATACTGCCCGACTTAACTAAAACCCCCTATGCTTCCGGGGACTATATCCCTCTATTCCCATCTCATTCATGTAGTTGTCAAGATGTCCCTTAAAACTCACTACCGTATCCGCTTCCACTACCTCCCCCGGCAACGAGTTCCAGGCACCCACCACTCTGTAAAAAATCTGCCTCGTACATCTCCTGTAAACCTTGCCCCTCGCACCTTAAACCTATGCCCCCTAGTAATTGACTCTTCCACCCTGGGAAAAAGCTTCTGAATATCCACTCTGTCCATGCCCCTCATAATCTTGTAGACTTCTATCAGGTCTCCCCTCAACCTTCGTCACTCCAGTGGGAACAAACCAAGTTTCTCCAACCTCTCCTCATAGCTAATGCCCTCCATACCAGGCAATATCCTGGTAAATCTTTTCTGTACCCTCTCCAAAGCCTCCACATCCTTCTGGTAGTGTGGCGACCAGAATTGAACACTATATTCCAAGTGCGGCCTCACTAACGTTCTATAAAGCGTCAACATGACTTGCCAATTGTTAAACTCAATACCCCGGCCGATGAAGGCAAGCATGCCGTATGCCTTCTTGACTACTTTCTCCACCGGCATTGCCACTTTCAGTGACCTGTGTACCTGTACACCCAGATCCCTTTGCCTGTCAATACTCCTAAAGGTTCTGCCATTTATTGTATATTTCCTATTTGTATTAGGCCTTCCAAAATGCATTACCTCACATTTGTCCGGCAATGTGAAAGATAGGGTCACTTCTTCAGAATAAGGGGTTGGCAGTTTAGGACTGATTTGTGAAGAAATTTGTTCATTTAAATAGTTGGGAATCTTTCAAATTCTTTGCTCCAGAAGGTATCCAATCGTTGAGTATATTCAAGACAGAGATATTTGGTCTGGAAGGAGATGGTGGGATATGGAGCTAATGTGGGAAGATGGGGTTGAGGTGAACATCAGCCATGATCTTACCGAATGGCAGAGAAGGCCCAAAGAGCCATATAGCCTACTCTTGTTCTGAGTTACTGCTTTATGGCCTTAATAAAACTTGACATTTTTTATTCATTCACGTTTAACCACTTTGTTTAATCGACTAGGAAATTAACAGATAAGACTTCATTTCATTCAATAAATTACGAACTTTTGCCCTACAGATTCACAGCTTCCTGAAGCACAATAGCCTCCTGTGAGACATTATCTGATACAATGCAATACACCATATAAGCAAACAATTTAATTGTATGGCTTTTCATACAATTTTAATCTAAACTGCATGCCATTTAGAAAAGAAGGGTCACAAAACCTACAAGGCATTATATACAACAAATAACAAAGTACAATCAAGACCAAGTATGAATCACACAAGCCCAAAATAACAAAACTGAGATTGAATCATCTTTGCTAGATTAAGTCTACTGAGCTGCCTCAAATCAAAAATGGTTACACAATAGCTCCAAACTGTATTTAGTATTTCATCAGCACCAGACACAAGCATGATCCATTTTGCCAAGATGGAGTGTGTAAAGAAAATAGAAATTAGCCCAATTGCTGATAAAATCAATTGATACAACAATTGAAGCACCCCAGAACAGTGATACTTCCATGTGAGATCATTGTTTGCTCCCATCTCTGGCTTGCTACCTTTAAACACTTGTAGGACTTTTAACTTGACCAAAGGTCTAGACTGATAATGGTGACGGTTCCTTTCTCTACCACCTGTAACTGGAGTTTTGCAGTAGTCTCAACCTTCAAAGATGTGGAACCGTAACACAAAACTACTGGTAACCTGGCATCAAATTAGCAAAAGTATTTAGCCAGTGGGTACTACTGGAACACAACCATTTAAACTGTGTATAGTATGGACCTCTTCTGAGTTGGGAATTGAGGAAATCTGTACTGAATCTGCTAATTTTGGCAAGGCCAACAGTAACAGCAGTACTGGAGGGCTTGGGTGGATGTAACTTTGCAAGGATTGCCTCCATGGATAAATATCCAGTGCTTCCAGTTGTGCATAATGCATGCACGAATATCAGGCAAGGACTGACCAGACCTATGCTCAAGCAGTTTTCTGAAAATGACCAGCTGGATTGAGAACATTTGAGTACAATTATTGAAGGCAGTGAGTGTACCGCAGCACGAACCAGTGTTTTGTATAAAGATGGAAGTAAAATAGCAAGAGAAATACAAGCTTACAATTTACTGCCGCACATATACATCATGTTGGTGAGTTCTTGGTAATAACAGCTCCTGTCTTGTGCTGGAAAGTATTGCACAATCTTGAAAGATTGACCTGTCTGGAATATTACACTTCAGTCTCATCAACCTTAAATACTAGCTTTCACAGTTTTCCAAATACTGTAAATCTATCCATGGAGACGTTGAGATTAGATTACAAAGGGAAGAGATCTTTAAAAAAAATCTCGCCTTACTAAGGTTGGTACCTTGCTCACTCTGACAGCTTGAAAAAAAAAATTACAAAAGCCGTCAATTCAAGTTCTGATGCAGTAAATGGCTGGCTCAGTTTGAAATTAAAGTTTATTTATTAGTGTCACAAGTAGGTTTATGTTAACACTGCAATGAAGTTACTGTGAAAATCCCCTAGAAATTGCTGAATTATCAGTCCTGATTTAAAGAATGTTTGGGAAGACCAATTCCCTGCACCTGCAGGTTCAATACTAACCTGAAACTAATTGCACATTTCACAAAAGATTACTGCAATTATGAGACTTAACTATTTTGTCTAGTTAATTAAATGAATTATTTTAAAGAAGTGAATCAGGAAGTTCACAGATTAAAGCACTTAATGATTAGGTACTGCATTCTCTATTGGCAACTATTTAACACCATGAATACAAAGTATGGAATGAGAAAAGGTCATTTGGGTTAAGCAGTTATTAGTTCTGTTTTAACAGGAATGCTCCCTGATTCGGTCCATGAGGAGTGATTCAGGAGATTGGAATTGTTTACAATATAAAACATGGTATAATTTTAAATCAGGTTCCATCGTGTACTGAATAACCCTGTAATTTACTGCAACATCAGCCAACATGACACATGACAGCATAATCCCTTAAATAATGTTACCAAAGGTTAGAAGAACCCTGATCCCACCAAAACACTCAGCTCAGTAAGTGAAACAGCACACTAGTGTTAACAGAAACATACGTGCTCAATTATATCACATCAAAGTCACTGAAGCATAAGTGGCAACTCGTAGGAAGCTGGTTTATTGCAACCTTTATTTAAGAAAGGCAACAGCTGGAAATGGCCCCCTCCTAATATCAATGTCAATCAAAACACTTGACCAGCATTGCAATTTCCTCTTAAATATCTACTATTACATGCAAGGTGCTAGCCTTGCTTCTGTGTTAACACTTGGTTCCACTAAGTCGGAAGGTTCAGAGTTCAAGTCCCAGTCCGGCTGCAATGTTAAACTAAGTCCCGACGCCTCTCGGGTGGATGTTAAAGATCCCATGGCACGAAGCGAATGATAAAGGAAGTTCTCCCAATGCTCTGGTCAATATTTATCCCTCATCCAGCAGCACAAAAAACAGATCATCTCTGTTGCTCTGGTGAAATCTCACTTGTGCACAAATTGCCTGCCGTTACTCTACATTGTAACAGTGCAGATAGAACGCTACAAAATGCCTCACAGTCTATGGTTGGGAAAGATGTTATGTAAATAAGTCCTTTCTTTAACTAAAATTATATTTCTATTTCAAATTAGTTTATCCGTTTCAGAATTCTGCGTATTTTCTATACCACATATTTTATTTATCATCATTGAATACCTTCTCAGTTGTTGTCAAATAGATTGCCACTTGCAACTTTTCAAAACATAATATTGCATACGAAAATTTCACAGCCATTTCTTATTACTAAAATTGCAGTCAAGCATAATAGGACACTTCTGAAAATGTGTTTAACAGAAATGCAAAAAAACGCCCTGCTGTATAATTAGATTATAGGTTCTGCCCTCCTCAGCTCAATGTGTCTGGAGGAAGAATTCTGAACTACATTATAAATGAATATTTATCAATGAATATAATTTGCGACAACAATTCAGTTATAACACAGAAAACATAATGGGCCGAATCTTCAATGGAGTGCAACCACGGTCAGATTGGAACTGCACATTTCTTTCCCAGACTTCTGACCCAGGTCTGCTGAAAAACGCAAAGCTCAGCTGCTCCTGGAGGCCTTACAGTACAGGATCAGCAGAGGAAGTGAAGCCACATTCCTTTTATATGGACCTGGCTACCATAAGTCAGTGTGTTTAAATGTGCCAGCCACGTTGACAGGAAAGGAGTGAATAAGTGGGTAAGATGGATCTCAGTGGTAGAGGGGGTTGTGGTTGTGGTCGTGGTGGGGTCAAGCATTTGGTGAGGGTCGTCAGTGCGAGAGGGCTTCAATACTATAGCTATCAAATAGTTAAAATTGGTTTTAAGCTTTCTAATTTTTCCAGGGGAACAATTCTGCTTAGAAAGTCAAAACCATCCAAAGTCTCTGACTTTAAAATCAGAGTTTAGGAGAATTTCGGACGCAAAATAATTTCCAATGGAAGTTGAAACTTCCCAGGCAATTCCTGTGCAGTCCTTGTCTGGGGTAACAGGGATCCTCCAGTGCATCTTCTGGTTTGTGCAAGCCTGTGGAGAACCAAAATCTGCGCCACCATATTGTACTGAACCATATTTTGGTTTAGATGTGATGTTTAACAAACAACATATGCTAAAGAAACCTAAAAAGTCTTCCAATTCCTTGTAATACATGGAAAATAATAGGTGCTCAAGCAATCAATCATAAATGCACGTGTAGGTGTATTATTTGTTTAATATGTGTAGGCAGCAGCCAAAAGCCAATTCTTATGCATCTGCACATCTCCAATACAGTTCATTTAAAAAAAAATGTATGTGCAAAAGTTCCTTCAAGACAGTTCTACATCACAAGATGCTTGTGAAAAACTGCCCATTTTATAGATACTTTGTTTACATAAACAAGTTACCTTTTAAACCAAGTTTAATTTGCAGGATTTATTCAATAGGTCGAATGTTATTAACTCTCTTTAAAATAACTGCACCACACTGATGCGCTATCAATAAGGCGAAAGACTACCGGTGTGCCAATACAAGTGTAGGCTTTTATTCACAACAGAATCAGGAGCAGATCCCAACAAGTAACCAACCTGGACTGAACAAGGGGGAGGAGACAGCCACCTTTATACTAGGTGCCGAGGGGAGGAACCAAACTGGAAGGGGATGTGTCCAGGTACGACAAGCACACACAACGGTGGTCCATATAGGACAAAGGCACAACTGAGGTCCACCACACACACTGTACTGTGTACAACAAATTACTTTCCTGAAAGCCAAAGCTCTTTCTCCCACCAACAAATAATAATCATCAGGTCAAGCAGCATTGATGGAGAGAAACAAAGATAACTTTTTAGGCCAAACACTCATCAGAACTGACCTGAAACATGAACTCTGCTTCTTTCCACAGATGATGCCTGACCTGCCCAGTATTTTGTTTTTATTCACTAAAGAGCACAGTGTCAATAAATTAAACACAAGGCAAGTTTTGTTAAATGCTCTTTCCCAGCTTCAAACCTCAAAGACTGTAATACAGTCTGACGACAAAACAAATCTTGGTTCATGCTGCAGGCAGCTAATTCTAATCATATTAAGTATTATTTAGGAGGGGCATGACATTCTAGTTTCATGTTTTCATTTAATAGCACTAAAACAAAGAAATTAGCCAGTCCTGCAGCTGATTGCACATTAATTCTCTGGTACTGGATTCAATACTGGAAATGAATAATGATTCAGGAAGAAAAAATATGCATTATATTGAATTCTTCTTTCCATGAAGAATGAAAAATCTCTCTACTAGAATGGGATCTTAAATCTCAATTATTCTTAAGTGTGCAGTTATTGCATATAGTTTTGAAACTCAACTACCCTGTATTTTATTGTAGTTAATCAGATGTAATACTAAAATCTTAATAGACTAAATATAATAAATTACTCATGTTAAAGTGACCATTTCTCTTGTCATAACACAAGCCAAGATATTCAGTTTCATCAACTCACTCTTGCATCAAATGGGAAAACCCACAGATGCAACTTAAAACCAGCTCGAGAAGTTTAAATGCCCGTATTTTCTCTCTCACTTCTAATCTTCTCTCCTCCTGTGGTTAACCTGCTACTAAGTCTTCATCAGTACTGCTCAGAGCACAATCAGGTGGAGTACAGGCAACCTGCACTGAATCATTCCATCACCTCCCTCCCCACCAACCCCCCCTCCCCATATCCCCCTCTGACTCCCCCCGAGAAATATTTTTGCCCAAAGCAGCAAGAGATGGCAAATTATAACGTAAAGAAACTAAAATTGTCTCACCTGCAGCTTTCAAGTACCATAATGCTGCACCAAAATTTCGGCTTTGATTCAAGCAAACTTCAAAATTACCTCCCAAACACTCTCTTCAACTCTTAGTCTGACTTCATTTATCCTTAGGTGGAGACAGTAGCATAGATAGAAGCATGCAATTACAAGGAGGAGATTTAAATAAATCAAGTGAATCAGCAACAATGGAAAATTAATTTCAAAATAGCCAAGTGTGAGGTCAGACACTTTGTAGCTGAAAGGTACTGGTCAGTTAACTTTTCTAAAGTGTGAAAACCTAGACATTTTGGACATCTGTTACTGTCATTAAGATGTCATTAACAGTTTACAGAAAATAATCAAAAAGGCTAATAGAATGCCGGTCTCTATATCCACAGGACCAGAAAACAAACAGTTGGAAGGCATCTATCCAAAGCCCAGTTAGACCACAGCTGGAGTGCTATAAAGCAAGCAGAAATTGCTGGAAGTACTTAACAGGTCAGGCAGCTTCTGTGGAGCGAGAAAAAGAGGTAACGTTTCGGGTTAATCAGAACATCGACAGAAGTCATCCACCTGAAACATTGGGACGATTTTCCAGCCCTGCGCACTTATGCTGATCACACTGGGGTCGCAGGAGGTCAGAGAATCATGGGGAAGTGACTAGTGCATTTAATGCCAGCAAGAACTCCCTTTGGGATCTCCTCCCGCCCCCCCAACACCCCCAGGACATAATCTGGTTCCCATCCTTGCTGGACAGGAACCGGGTTAACATATTTAAATCTTCATTTAAATATGCTGTGCCAGTTTCAAACCAGATTCTCCCTGCTCCCAGGATTCTCCGACCTTGGGGCAGAGCGGGAACCCAGCACATATTGCTGCTGGTCTCCACAAAGATCAGAGTGATGGGCCATGCCAAAGGGGGTCAGGGGCCATTGAAACCCCTGGTAGTCCGGGACATGGCTGGGCAGGCAATGTCTCCAATACCCTGGCAGTGCAAAGGGGGCAGAGACCTGGAGGGGGGTCCAATGGAAGGGTCACGATGTCAGTGATCCATGATCCATGTTTTGGTGGGGCATCAGGCCAGCAATCTTTATTCAGAGGGGTTGGGGTCCCAGTGAAACTCGGCTCGCTGGCGTGTTTAAGCCATGCCCCTCTCCAAACCTTATCCCCTCCCCGGCCCCCAAGAAATGAATAAATACAGGAGGATCATGATCAGATTTGCACCAAACATACCAACACAAATAGCACTAGCTTTGTTGCCCAAAATGACACTTAGTTACTTTAGGGAAAATTCAATGCATTGTCTCTGTTCCTCTCTCCACAGAAGCTACCAGGCCTACTGAGTATTTCCAGCATTTGCAGTCCCCTGCTTTTCAGTTCCTTGAGTTGTGTGTTCAGTTCTGGATACAGCCAACTTGAGGATATTGGCCTTGAAGGAAGTGCAGCATATATTTAACAGAATTATAGCTAGCGCCAAGGACTAATTAATGAGGAAAGATTACACAAACTAGGGTGGAATTTACAAATTTGAGAGAGGTTTTCAAGATATTAAGGAAAACTGTGATAGATAAAAAGAGCAACTATTTCCAGTAGCTGGAAATCCAGGACTACGAGACATGCCCTAAACATTCGAGCTAGACTTTGCAGGAAAGACACTACATGCTAAAGATCGTAAAAGTTTGTCTCCCTTCTCCATAAACAGCAGTTGATATTTGGTCAATTGTTAATCTTAAAACTAAGAATGATGAGACTTTGATTAACTGAAGATATTAAGGATTACAGGGAGTGGGAGTAAGATGAGCATTTACAGTTAGATTACTCAGTCATGATGTCATTCAGTGATGGTACAGACTCAATCGCCAGATGTCCTCCTCCTACATTCCACCTTCGCTTCTACTTTTAAGACCGACCCCTTTGACAAAGCTTTTGATCATCCTTCCCAACAACTCCATCTTCACCAGGCATCAACATTTTGTCAGACTTAGCTTCTGTGAAGCACTTGGGATGTTTTCCTCAGTTAGAGATGGAAAGCAAGTGAAATGTGTTCATTTTACAGCACAGTGGTTAGCACTGCTGCCTCACAGCGCCAGGGATCGGGTTCGATTCCCAGCTTGGATGATGCATCCAATTGCCACACTCAAATATTGTAAATGTATTTTGCATTCATTCTGTGAATGCACTGTGTGGAGTTTGCACGTTCTCCCCGTGTTTGTGTGGGTTTCCTCCGGGTGCTCTAGTTTCCTCTCACAGTCTGAAAGATGTGCTGGTTAGGTGCGTTAACCCAAACACGCGCCAGAGTGTGGCGACTAGGGGAATTTCAGAGTAACTTCATTGCAGTGTTAATGTAAGCCTTGTTTGTGACTAATAAATAAACTTTAAATAAGTCACACAAGAATTGAGAATTTTAGATTCAAAGATTGTGCTCATCCCCTCATCAGGGGATGAGCTCAGAGCATGGATCGATGCCTGGAAGTATGATGTGGTGGCCATTACGTCTCAGGGACAGGACTGGATACTCCAGGTGCCGGGATTCAGATGTTTCAGGAAGGACAGGGAGGGAGGCAAGAGAGGGGGTGGAGTGGCACTGCTGATCAGGGATAGTGTCACAGCTGTAGAGAAGGTGTATGCTGTGGAGGGATTGTCCACCGAGTCTCTGTGGGTGGAAGTTCGGAGTGGGATGGGGCCGGTCACTTTGCTGGGAGTTTTCTACAGGCTGCCCAATAGTAACAGGGAGGTGGAGGAGCAGATAGGGAAACAGATCCTGGAGAGATGCAGTAATAGCAGAGTTGTTGTGATGGGAGACTTTAATTTCCCAAACATAGATTGGAATATCCCTAGGGTAAGGGGATTGGATGGGGAAGAGTTCGTTAGGTGTGTTCAGGAGCGTTTCCTGACACAGCATGTGGACAAGCCTACAAGAGGAGAGGCTGTACTTGAACTGATACTGACCAATGAACCTGGACAGGTGTCAGATCTCTCAGTAAGAGAGCATCTTGGGGATAGCGATCATCACTCTATCTCCTTTATGCTTGCTTTGGAAAAAGAGAGAATCAGGCAAGCTAGGAAAGTGTTTATATGGAGTAAGGGGAAATATGAAGACATTAGACAGCAAATTAGAGGAGTAAATTGGAAGGAGGTATTCTCGGGGAAATGTACTGAAGAGAGGTGGCAGTTTTTCAAGGAATGTCTGTCTAGAGTTCTACAGGACAACGTTACGAGCAGACAGGGAGGTGTTGGTCGGTTAAAGGAACCGTGGTGCACGAAAGCTGTGCGGGGCCTAGTCGAGAAGGAAAGGAAAGTGTACAAAAGGCTCAGAGAGCTTGGCGAAGATGGGGATTTAGAAGAGTATACGGCTTGAGGGAAGGGACTAAAGGAGGAAATTAGGAGAGCCAGAAGGGGTCACGAGAAGGCCCTGGCAGGTAGGATTAAGGAGAACCCTAAGGCGTTCTATAAATATGTGAAGAGTAAAAGGATGAGGCGTGAAGGAATAGGGCCTATAAAAGGTGAAGGCGGGAAAGTCTGTACGGAACCGTAGAGATGGCAGAGGTGCTCAATGAGTATTTTGCCTCGGTTTTCACAGAGGAGAAGGACCTGGGTGGATGTACTGCGGGCGTGCGGTGGACTGAAAGTATTGAGTATGTGGACTTTAAGAAAGAGATTGTGCTGGAATCTTTGAATGGCATCAAGATAGATAAGTCGCCGGGTCCGGATGGGATGTACCCCAGGTTACTGTGGAAGGCGAGGGAAGAGATTGCAGAGCCTCTGGTGATGATCTTTGCGTCGTCGATGGAGACGGGAGAGGTGCCGGAGGATTGGCGGATTGCGGATGTGGTTCCTATTTTCAAGAAGGGGAATAGGGATAGCCCAGGAAATTACCGACCGGTGAGTCTAACCTCAGTGGTTGGTAAACTGATGGAGAAGATCCTGAGGGACAGGATATATGAGCATTTAGAGAGGTTTAGTATGCTCAAGAATACTCAGCATGGCTTTGTCAAGGGCAGATCGTGCCTGGTGGAGTTCTTCAAAAATGTGACTAAACACATTGACGAAGGGAAGGCGGTAGATGTGGTTTACATGGATTTTAGCAAGGCATTCGATAAGGTCCCCCATGCAAGGCTTCTAGAAAAAGTGAGAGGGCATGGGATCCAAGGGGCTGCTGCCCCATGGATCCAGAACTGGCTTGCCCAAAGGAGGCAAAGAGTGGGTATAGATGGGTCTTTTTTTAAATGGAGGTCGGTCACCAGTGGTGTGCCCCAGGGATCTGTTCTGGGACCCTTGCTGTTTGTCATTTTCATAAATGACCTGGATGAGGAAGCAGAGGGATGGGTTGGTAAGTTTGCCGATGACATGAAGATTGGTGGGGTTGTGGATAGTCTGGAGGGATGTCAGAAGTTAGAGGGACATAGATAGGATGCAAGACTGGGCGGAGAAGTGGCATATGGACTTCAACCCAGATAAATGCGTCGTGGTCCATTTTGGTAGGTCAAATGGGATGAAGGAATACAATATAAAGGGAAAGACTCTTAGTACTGTAGAGGATCAGAAGGACCTTGGGGTCCGGGTCCATAGGACTCTGAAATCGGCCCCACAGGTGGAGGAGGTGGTTAAGAAGGCGTATGGTGTGCTGGCCTTTATCAATCGAGGGATTGTGTTTAGGAGTCCGGGGATAATGATGCAGCTATATAAGACCCTCGTCAGACCCCACTTGGAGTACTGTGCTCAGTTCTGGTTGCCTCATTACAGGAAGGATGTGGAAAAGATTGAAAGGGTGCAGAGGAGATTTACAAGGATGTTGCCTGGATTGAGTGGCATGCCTTATGAGGATAGGCTGAGGGAGCTCGGTCTTTTCTCCTTGGAGAGGCGAAGGATGAGAGGAGACCTAATCGAGGTGTATAAGATGTTGAGAGGCATTGATCGGGTGGATTCTCAGAGGCTTTTTCCCAGGGTGGAAATGTCTGCTACGAGAGGACACAGGTTTAAGGTGCTGGGGGGTAGGTACAGGGGAGATGTTAGGGGTGAGTTTTTCACACAGAGGGTGGTTGGGCGAGTGGAATCGGCTGCCGTCAGTGGTAGTGGAGGCGAACTCAATAGCGTCTTTTAAGAGACTCCTGGATGAGTACATGGAGCTTAATAGGATGGAGGGTTATAGCTGGGTCTAGAAAGTAGGGATGCGTTCGGCACAACTTGTGGGCTGAAGGGCCTGTTTGTGCTGTAGTTTTTCTATGTTTCTTCTATGTTTCTAATTTACTTGTGTGGAAGGCAGATATCCTCTGCTCACAATTGTCTGAAGTCCACCCTGTCGTCTACAAGCAGATCCTGAGTCCAGTCCAATAAACTTCAATACAGAATTGGAAAATTAACTTTGACATAGTTAAGTGCAGAACAATCCATATAGGTAGAAGAATAGTAAGGCCACATACTCCTTGGACAACACGTGCCCAAATACCTAAATGAGGTAAAGGAACAAGAGGATTGGGGTATACAAATTGAGCTCGGAAGCTTGCCACTAAATTCCAAGAGACCCAAAATTATCAATTGCTTTATTAATAATCATACACACCTTGGCCAAGTTTTAACGAAAATAAATTTGTATTCCTGTGAGACTATCAGGTTAAGACCATAAACAAAAGCTCTGTTGTTCAGTCTAAGAAGGATAGAATTCAAAAGCAGAGAAGTGTAGGACTTGTATAAGACCTTGGTTAGGCAACATGGAGAACTGTGAATATCACTCTTCTCTATATTACCAAAAGGATATAGAGACACAAGAGAAGGTGTCAGAATGATTCACCAGAAATAAGTTAGAAGTGAGATATTATACCTATCAGGAGTGACTGATTAAGCTGTGGCTCCATTCTCTAGGAGAGAGAAGATTGAATGTGACCAAGTAGAAGTCTTCAAGGTTATGAAAGAGTTCAATAAAATGAATATAAAGTTGATGTTTCCACTTGCGGGCAAGACCAGAACTCGAAGCCATTAATACAAGTTAGACACTAGTAAATCCAATAGGGAACTCAAGGGAAACGTTCTTACCCAGAATGTGCTTGCAGTGTAGAACCCATCTCCGGACAGTAATTGAGACAAATAGGATATAGTCGATGTAGTCAAGGGGAGGGTGGATAAGTAAATGAGGGAGAAAAGAACAGGAGGATATATTGATGGGGTTTGATGAAGAGAGATTGAAGGATGCATGCGCAGTTTAAGCATAAGCATGGACCAGCTGGGCTAAATGGCCTGCTTCTGTGCTGCAAATACTTAAATATTAAAGCAAACAGTTTACAAAGTTGTGCACTGATTTGTCATTTGAATTTTGAAAAGCAATTATACTTAGCAAATTGGTAGATAAATTGTAAATAGTTACTTTGAAAGTACAGATCAGATACATGGAAATTAATGGAAATGTAGGTTTATATATATATATATATTTGCATTTTCCCAGATTCCATATAATAAAACTTCATTGCTCAAGACAGAAAATATGAGCAGTCTATTAAACAATTTGAACTGTTTACTGTAACTGAATTGGGTTCCATTTTTCACTTTACATAAATGGCCTGTAAAAACACTGAGAAGAAACTGGATACTCGGAAATAAATTAAACCATAATCTAATTTTGAGATTTATACAGCCAGACTCAAGGACTGCCATCGGAATTTTAAGATTAGCATTTACAGCCTTTTAGCAGAGTCCCTGAATCAGATACCTGTACCCCTCGGTGTTGCACCAAGCCAAGCAAACCAGGCAGTTTTCAGGAGAAACTCCCCTTCTGTGTTGAATTAACTTACTGTAACCAGGGTGACCTTTGGGCTAAACTGGCCTTAATATTGCTGTGTGAGGGAGTGTGGTGAACCATCGTTGGTTCCCACTGGATAGTGCTGAGCCAGGGGCTGGCCAGGACTACAAGGATGTACATATGTTACTGTTGGATTGTGCTATTGTTGCTGTTGGGTTAGGGTGGGGTTGTTACACCTTTGTACTGTAGTGTTGTGGCACATCCCAGTCGGGCTCCGCCTCCTGGGAGAGGTATAAGAGTCCCTGCTCTGGCCGGGACCCCTTCAGTCTGGGATAGTGTACATAAGTTCTGATAGCTTCATTAATAGTAAATAAAAGTCTTCATTTACTGAGCTTCGAGCCTCGAGTCTAAATTGATGTGCATCAGGGAGGAAGCAGAAGAACACTGTCAGGGCCAGGGCTCTCACCACGTACGGTGCAGTACAGATCACAGATAAGAAACGAGTTCACACCAAGACCTGCTCGTCTGTCCCTGTGCTCACTACCCAATACCTCAAATTAAAACTTCTCATCCCTATGTTCAAACATCTTTGCCCGTTTTTATTTCTGTGTATTCCACCAGCCTAACAACGCTCCATGAACTCTGCACGCTGTATGCTACCTACCAATTAAAGTGAGTACAGATTGCAGGCAGCACCATGCGCTCTATTATATGGCTGCGTTCCCAAACCAGGGGGTGCAAAATCATCAGGTACAATTTAATGCCAACCTTCACTTCAAAGGGGAAGTGCATTGTGGCGGCTGCAGTTGCTGGGAGCTGTTCCGAAAGTGTTTTTTGACATGGGAAGAGATAAAATAATTGCACAACATATGAGAAAGTGGGCTTTAAGACTTTCTAAATCTGCACTCAAGACCTTTCTAGGAGCTGCAAAGGAGAAGACACGTGCTCTATCCCATCCACCAGGGGGCAGGAGCCACGCGCCCCCCCCCCCCCGGACAAAGTGTAATAATCCTATTTGTTTTAGGACAAAGCAGTGGCATAGGTTAGCAACAGCAGACAACGCCAGGAGTCAAGCACCAAGGGCCTGCATGCAGAGCCGCAAAAAGCTCAATGATCTCAAGTGGAGTGGTCAAAGTCAATTAATGCATCTTCAAGTTTTTATTTATTTATTCCAATTCAATCAAATCAAGTCCAATTCAGAGTCTCAACAAGTTGAGACATTTCCGATCCAAGCTGACAAGACAGGGCCTCCACTCCTGTCTTGGGCCTGATCTACATGAGCCAAGCTGATTGGAGTAGGTGCAAATCCTCCTCCTCCAAAGCTTGATTTCATTTGCATCTTAGCCAAAAGGCCGAGATGCCGCTTTAAAAAATTGCTTCAAATGAAGCTTAAATGTAACCTAATGACCTCAACCAAGCGCAGCATCCTATCCTTACCACACTTGATCTTAGCCAAAAAGCCGAGAAGCGATTTTTAAAAATACTTTTCCAATTCAATCAAATCAAGTCCAATTCAGAGTCTCAACAAGTTGAGACATTTCCAATCCAAACTGACAAGACAGGGTATGCAACCCCTGTCTTGGGCCTGATCTACATGAGCCAAGCTGATTGGAGGAGGGGCAGGGTTCCTCCTCCAAGGCTTGATTTCATTTGCATCTTAGCCAAAAGGCCGAGATGCCGCTTTTAAAAATTGCTTCATATGAAAATGAAGCTTAAATGTAACCTAATGACCTCAACCAAGTGCAGCATCCACATAACTACACTTGATCTTAGCCAAAAGGCTGAGAAGCGAAATTATATCCAACCCAATATGTCACACCCCCATCACTCTTCTCCCAACCATCTCTAACAATCAGGCCACGTACTGAACCATACTTAAGTCTTAGTTTCACTAGCTCACCCTCATACATTTAGCACTGTTGCAGGCCTCATTGCTAACCATTCAAGCACATCAGCCAAACACATTATGTACCACACTCTAACACAATTTATGTGCCATCTTTGCAGGACAAGATGGCACATAACCAGAGGCAGTATTTCCCAACTGCTGTGTGACAGGCATGGCTGCATGTCCTCTTCTGGTGAAGGAGACGATCATTCACATCCTTGAAGTAGTCATCACTAAGGCCAAGGCCAATAGCTGGGCTGAAACCAAAAATGAAAGGCATCCTCTTTTTCAACCCTACAAGCTGGCTGAGTGTGTGTGAAGCATTCTCGTCCCATGATATCACAAAATGCTTATTTGTATACTAAAAGAGGCTACGGCTTGCAGAGAACTGCAGCCAGTCTGTGATAGGCCCATTCCATAAGAGCCAACCATGTCCAGTAGTTATGCTGATCAATAAACAATCACTAACAATTTCACAATGATAGATGGGCTAAAGCCACAGAGCTTAGCATTGCTCCTATCTGCTGGTGAGTAATGCTGCTGGACAGCAACACAGCACCATGAACAATCATTCACATTAAATTCCACAATAACATTCAGTGCCTTAAGAGTGCCAGCAACATCCCAAAGGGGACAAGGTTCGAAGTGCCCAATTCCAGCAAGATGTATGTGATGACAGATGGCATCTATCTTTAAACATCGCACTGGATTGTTACCATTTCGGTTTCAAGTACACATCTTTACTTAAGTATCTATATATATGAATTGGAGGTGCCTGAAATTATGTCCACATCTCAAAATCCAATGGCCTGTTTATTTGGGATGGTGGGGGGGGGGGGGGGGGGGTGTAAATGGGAGAAGCAGAAGAGAGGGAGAACCATGTGGAAGTCACAATGTGGAGATGCCGGCGTTGGACTGGGGTAAACACAGTAAGAAGTTTAACAACACCAGGTTAAAGTCCAACAGGTTTATTTGGTAGCAAAAGCCACACAAGCTTTCGGAGCTGCAAGCCCCTTCTTCAGGTGAGTGGGAATTCTGTTCACAAACAGAGCACATAAAGACACAACCTCAATTTACATGAATAATGGTTGGAATGCGAATACTTACAACTAATCAAGTCTTTAAGAAACAAAACAATGTGAGTGGAGAGAGCATCAAGACAGATGTCTTGATGCTCTCTCCACTCACATTGTTTTGTTTCTTAAAGACTTGATTAGTTGTAAGTATTCGCATTCCAACCATTATTCATGTAAATTGAGGTTGTGTCTTTATATGCTCTGTTTGTGAACAGAATTCCCACTCACCTGAAGAAGGGGCTTGCAGCTCCGAAAGCTTGTGTGGCTTTTGCTACCAAATAAACCTGTTGGACTTTAACCTGGTGTTGTTAAACTTCTTACTGAAGTCACAATGGTGCAGGACTAAAAGTCTAACAGCTGCCTTTGCATGAAAGTGATGAGGAACCTTGCCTCCATTCTTCTTGTGAAGCTTGGATAACTCCTGCTGCTACAGGCCCAACAAAGATAATTTGTTGTTTCTTCAGCTGTGTTGTCAGGTAAAGTTGGCTGGAATTTTGTGGATGCATTCTGAATCGAGGGTTGTGACAAGTGCGTTCCTCAGGGATCAGTGCTGGGACCTTTGCTGTTTGTAATATACATCAATGATCTGGAAGAAAATGTAACTGGTTTGATTAGTAAGTTTGCAGACGACACAAAGATTGGTGGATTTGCGGACAGCATTGAGGACAATCACAGGATACAGCAGGATATAGATCGGTTGGAGACTTGGGCAGAGAGATGGCAGATGGAGTTTAATCCAGACAAATGTGAGGTAATGCATTTTGGAAGGTCTAATACAGATAGGAAGTATACAGTAAAAGGCAGAACCCTTAAGAGTATTGATAGGCAGAGGGATCTGGGTGTACAGGTACACAGGTCACTGAAAATGGCAACGCAGGTGGAGAAGATAATCAAGAAGGCATATGGCATGCTTGCCTTCATCAGCGGGGCATTGAGTTTAAACATTGGCAAGTCATCTTGACGCTTTATGGAACCTTAGTTAGGCCGCACTTGGAATATAGTGTTCAATTCTGGTCGCCACACTACCAGAAGGATGTGGAGGCTTTGGAGAGGGTACAGAAAAGATTTACCAAGATGTTGCCTGGTATGGAGGACATTAGCTATGAGAGAGGTTGGAGAAAATTGGTTTGTTCTCACTGGAACGACGGAGGTTGAGGGACGACATGATAGAAATCTACAAGATTATGAGGGGCATGGACAGAGTGGATAGTCAGAAGCTTTTTCCCAGGGTGGAAGAGTCAATTACTAGGGGGGCACAGGTTTAAGGTGCAAGGGGCAAGGTTTAAAGGAGATGTACGAGGCAAGTGTTTTTTTTACACAGAGGGTGGTGGGTCCCTGGAATTCGTTGCTAGGGGAGGTAGTGGAAGCGGAAACGATAGTGAGTTTTAAGGGATGCCTTGACAACTACATGAATAGGATGGGAATAGAGGGATATGGTCCCCGGACGGGTAGGGGGTTTTAGTTCAGTCGGGCAGCATGGTCGGTGCAGGCTTGGAGGGCCGTAAGGCCTGTTCCTGTGCTGTAATTTGCTTGGTTCTTTGTTCCTTCCATGATATCATAGGATGCTTATTTGTGTACTAAAAACGCTTGCAGACAGACAGACAACTCCAGCCACTCAGATAGGCCCATTCCGTGATGGCATCAAACAGGGAGCAAGAAACAGATTGCAAGTTTCACTTCCCACCGGAGATTTCCGGAGTGCTACCGCTCCTCAGCAGGCTGATGCAGTGAAAATCTTTCCTATGGAGTACCAGCTCACAGCCTGAAATCCTCGCACCTACCACCTCCTCTTCAAACTGTTTATTGTTTTCAGTGCAACAGAATTCGGTTCTCAGAAGGAGGATGTGCACAAATCAAACCTAATGAACAGCCATTCTGCATTGTCCCTTCAAATGGCATCCAAACAGGATACAGGAGTTTACCAACTTAATATTTTTTACATTTCACTCTCAAGGGAAAGACACCTTACATAACTTGAATCAATAAGCTTTCTCACTTGTATAACAAACTAAACAAAACATTTATCTATGATACATCTTCCCCATAGGGCATCTTATATGCTAATGCGCGATTCATTTCCACATATTTCAAATCAATTCACTGGTTGTTCTCCAAACTACCCGATTTAAAACCGTCATCAGCAATGAACTGCTCCGTAAAGAACTGCTAGTAAATATTTCGACAGTACAATTATTAAAGCTTTTACTAGAAATATTTTGCACATCATAAATTGACACAAGCACAAATGCACTTCCATTATTGTTTATAGCAAGAGAAAATTCACAAGAGATTGGAAGTGAGGATGCATTTGTTGATAATTGAAAAGTAGTTGGTGATTCCTAAATCATAAATATTAACATTCAGTACAATGAACATGGTCTGAAATCTGCACTAAACATATTAACATACTCATTAGGAATAGGAGTAGGCCACTCAGCTCTTCGCGCCTGCTCCACCATGCAATATCATGGCAGATCCAACTGTAACCTCAACTCCACACTCCTGCCTACCCTTGGCAATTTTTCACCCACTTGCTTATCAAGAATCTATCTACCTATATCTTGAAAATCTTCAAAGACTCTGTTCCCCCTGCCTTCCAGAAAAAAAAAGAGTTCCAAAGACTCAAAACATTTCTCCTTATCTTGGTCTTAAATGGATAACCTCTTATTTTTAAACAGTGACCCTAGTTCTTGATTCACCTACAAAAGGAAACATCCTTTCAACATCCACACTGTCAAGACCCTTCATGACCTTATGTGTTTCAAGCAAGTTGCCACTTATTCTTCTAAACTCCAAACTTTCTTCCTAAAACAACCTGCCCATTCCAGGTATTAATTGCAAACTTCTCTAAACTGCTTCCATCACATTTACATCCTTCCTTAAATAAGTAGACCAATACTACACACAATACTCCAGATATGGTCTCAACAATTCCTTTTTTAATTCATCTACTTTTGTATTCAATTCCTCTTGCGATAACATTTTATTAGCTTTCCTAATTACTTGCTGTATCTGCATGCTCACCTTTTGTGATTCATGCACTAAGACACCCAGATCCTTCTGCAATCTCTCACCATACAGATAATATGCTTCTGTTTTATTCTACCAAAATGGACAATTTCACATTTTCCCTCGTTACACTCCACGGCGGCATGGTGACACAGCGGTTAGCACTGCTGCCTCACAGTGCCAGGGACCCAGGTTCAATTCCTAGTTTGGGTAACTTTTTGTGTGGAGTTTGCACGTTCTCCTCGTGTCTAGCAGGGTTTCCTTCGGATGCTCCGGTTTCCTTCCACAGTCCGAAAGACGTGCTGGTTAGGTGTATTGGTCATGCTAAATTCTCGCTCAGTGTACCCGAACAGGCGCTTGAGTTTGGCGACTAGGGGATTTTCACAGTAACTTCAGTGCTGTGTTAATGCAAGCCTTCTTGTGACTAATAAATAAACTTTTTTAAAAATTGCCAGATCTTTCCCACCCCGTTAACCTACCTATATACCTTCGTAGCCTTATGGCCTTTTCATAACTTTCGTCCCTACATATCTTTGTCTCATCAGCAAATTTAACAACCATACCGTTGGTCCCTTCATCCAAGTCAAAGTCCATTAGATAGGATTTAGGGGATATAAAAGGTCAGTCGTTACTGGTGTTTATGCTCCACATGAACCTCTTCCTACTTTATCTGATGCTATCCTTCTATTTATTTCCCCCTCAAGTACATCTCTAGCTTTCTTTTAAATGCACCTATACTATTTACCACAACTACTCCACGTGACAGTGAGTTCCACATGCTCACCATAATTTCTAAATTATAGTGTCATTGTGTATCAATGCATTGCATCATAGGTTGGTTAAGTCTGTTTTTGTACGATCGCCAGGAATTATGAATAGCTGATTCAATCAGGGTCATTCAGTAAAGCATACCTTATATTTATACATCACTTGTAATTTAATCAGCTTCCTTATGATTAGGATTTTTTTTAAAATAAGTCAATGATTATCATAGCCCTTTATGTACATCCAAAGCTTGTTCCAGGACATATTGGCATTTGGTGGAAAAGTCAAGCAATGCAATACAGCTGAGGCATGTTGCACTGTGTGGGAGAAAAATGTGGAGGAGAAATAGTACATTTTGTAAAGACAAATATTCCAAAACTCTCAGTACTTGATCTTGCTTATCTTCTTATTGCACTAAAATCCTCAAAATATTTGGAATCGTTTGGAAGAGAAATATTAATGCCACAATTTTAGTTGATTGTGATAAGGTAACTGAACATTTTGTTTGCAAGTACTTAGCAGGATCCATACTTTACCTTCAAATCATCCACTGGCTTGAGAATGCAAGGAGTGTTCTCAACATCTGTTGAGAAAACTTGCATTTTATGGTGCCAATTTTCCCAAGTAATTCTAACTAAATTTTCATGTTGTCTCATAGGAATCTTGCACCATTTCACAGCAATCAAATTATCTTCACAAAACTTACTGTGGCCAGTGCAGGTCATAACTCAGTGTTCTTACTTAATACAAGAGGGTTTTCAAAATCAGTTAAAGAATCAAATAATCTCAAGTCTTCAATTGTACCATTGTTTAAATGCTTCCTAGTAAAGATGATTTCAGAAATGCCATCACTTTTCTAAGTAGTTGATTTCTTCACTGAGTTATGTTCGTAAATTGCTCGAGAAACCAGTCACATTATCCATTGATGTGACCAAATGAAACGGCTGTGTAAATATTGGGCATTTGTTCCTGTATGTAAGTTCTTAACTGAAGCATACACAACTGGGCAAATTAACATCCATTGAAATAACAATGTCTTATTTTTGCAAGTGCCAAGTAGGAAAACAGTTATTGCTCCTTCATCTGAAAAAAGCTATAAACACAGACTATGTTTGGCTGTTTATTCTGAATGGAAAAATGGTAAAATACTAAGAAAGATATTTCCCCATTTACTGGCAAGAGTTTGTGGAAAATGTTAAATACTGGTCCAAACAGCAGACCAAAAAAGTTAAACAAATGATACAAAAATATCATTGCAAATGTTAAGCACATGATTTTAACTCATAGAAACAGGGCGAGGGCAGGGACAGTTGTAAAAAAAAAATCAAACCAATTGCTTACTTCTGATCCTACTGTCTTTTTGCCAATCTTAAACTTAACCTGTTTTTTTGAACAGGCCAGTGGGACATCCACAGGAAAGCAGCAGAGTCCTTTACATAATATACATATCAGATCTAGCTATGTTTTTAAGCTATAAGTTTAAATTTATGTATTAGTGTCACAAGTAGGCTTACATTAACATTGCAATGAAGTTACTGCGAAAATGTCCTAGTCGCTACACTCTGGCACCTGTTCGGCTGCACTGAGGGAGAATTTAGCAGGCCAATGCACCTAACCAGCACGTCTTTTGGACTGTGGGAGGAAACCTGGAGGAAATCCATGCAGACATGGGGAGAATGTACAAATGTCACACAGGCAGTGACCCAAACCGGGAATCAAACCCGGGTCCCTGATGCTATGAGGCAGCAATGCTAACTGCTGTGCCACTACGTTAACCCAACTTGACTAGCAATTCAAACCTAGTGTGCCCAAAATAGAAATGGTAGGAATATTAGTCCTTGAAGGCAAACTCTCATCGCCATTAACAAAGTATCAATCATAGTAAAGATTACATCACCATATTAAGTGAGACAGACTTAAAGCTAATCTGGAAGCCAGAAACTGTAAGACATTCTGGGGCACCAGAATCAACAGTATTATGCACTATCAGGTTGTAACTTCACATCCTGACACAATTCATTACAATCCATCTGATTCATTACAAAATGTAAAAGGGTGGGAGAGAAGCAGTACCAGATATACCTTAAAAGGCAAAGTCAACCTATGGCAGTAACTATACAAGGCTTCCAGCAGATTAAACCTCAGGATTAGCCAGCTGGAAGAGAATTAAGCTCAGAATATCAGAGCAAAGCTCTCTGGTCTACCATGTCTAGTCAAGAATGGCAGTGGACATCACCACTAACTAAGATCAGGAAACTCACCTAAAAATCCATAGTGGAGCCCATTACACCAGCATATGCAAGAGAGTGCTTGCAAGCATCTTCAGCCATAAGTGTCTAATAGATGATCCTACTTGGTCACTTTGAGGTCTCAACCAGTATTGGTGTCAATATTTAGCCACTCAATTGACCCCACATGACATTAAGAAACTGCTGAATGCAGTGGACTCAGAAAAGGCTATGGTCCTGTTATAATTCAGGTCAGAAACTCCAAAGTATTTTATGAAGTCCGCCTGGATCATAAGTTTTGCAATTTGAATTTGGCTAGGATAAGCATGATATGTTTCATAGAAACATAGAAACCCTACAGTGCAGAAGGAGGCCATTCGGCCCATCGAGTCTGCACCGACAACAATCCCACCCAGGCCCTACCCCCACATATTTACGCGCTAATCCCTCCAACCTACGCATCTCAGAATTCTAAGGGGCAATTTTTAACCTGGCCAATCAACCTAACCCGCACATCTTTGGACTGTGGGAGGAAACCGGAGCACCCGGAGGAAACCCACGCAGACACGAGGAGAATGTGCAAACTCCACACAGACAGTGACCCGAGCCGGGAATCGAACCTGGGACCCTGGAGCTGTGAAGCAGCAGTGCTAACCACTGTGCTACCGTACCGCCCTTCACTTCGGGTATGATTCAAATGACCCACTAGGGAGCTTTTATCAAACAAAGTTTATTTAAGAATAGAGTTAACATGTATCAGAAAGAAAATTAGCAATAACTTTTGCCAATTACAAACAAGAAAAAACAACCATGATATTGTATAACCCTTGACAAATATATGAAAAGTTCCAACCAAACAACCCTCCTTAAACAAAACCCTTGCCACAGATTTATTACAGAAAATATGAATGCTCACGTAATGCTGGAACTTAGTCATTTGGTTGGGTGCTGCAGTTCTCTTGATACACAGACAGACAAACTTGGAGTCAGAATAGCTTCCCAAAACACCAGGGAGAGAGATAGAGGCTCTAGGTACCAGCTAGCAAACCATCAACAGTAGAATTTTCACTCCAGGAAGGCCAGGAGGCCTGCTTCCAGCTGATCAGCAGAATTTACAAGACCAGGGAGAGAGAGAAAACCTGCCTACCACTTGACAACCAGAACAGCTTCTGACTCTAAACCAAAAATGAAAATGAATCCTTGGATTCTTCCGGGGAGGAACCACCCGACTTTGACTTGTCAATCAATCTTCCCCTTAATAAAAAAGTCTTAAAATCCCAGACATTGCATGAAGCCCAGAGCAAAAATAAACAAAACCCTATTTGAACCATTGAAGCAGCAATAAAAGGACTGTTAAGCAGACAGCCAGGCAACAATGAAACCAAAAAGCCTGCAGAGACCATGACTTAAAAAAGAAATTTCTTAAAGATACATTAGCGTCACAGTACTCAGAACATCCTGACGGTGGAATGAAAACCTGTGTAGCAGCTTGTCATTATGCAAGTCAGGCTACTTCAAGACAAATACAGCGCTGGGACCTATCCAGGCTGGTCCTATGCACCAAAAGCACACTAAATCAAATCGAATAATTTTTGCACCATCAATCTCCATCGTGGCAGCCATCAATCGGGTCATCAAGCAACATCAACTCATCAAATGTTTGCTTCCCAATACTTGGTTCTGTTTCTACCAGAACCATCTGACCTCAGCAGGAATATCAGAGCTAAATGATAAAGTAGTGAGAACTGTCAAGGCAACATTCAATTGATAAAGGCAAAATACTGTGGATGCTGGAATGTCAAACAAAAACATATAAATGTTGGAAAATCTCACAAAGGGTCATCCTGACTCAAAATGTTGGCTCCATTCTCTCTCCACAGATGATGATGTCAGACCTGCTGAGATTTTCCAGCATCTTCTGTTTTTGTTTCAGCATTCAACTGAGTGATTCGCCAAAAAACCCAAGGTTTCCTGCAGATTAAAGAGAAAACTTTCCAGCAAATGAAGCCGTATCTGACACAAAAGAAGGTGGATGTGGTTATTGGAAGTCAACTATCACAGTTTCAAGACACTGATGTCAGAGGCAACTTCAGCTGCTTCAATGGCCTTTAAGGAGGTCAGTATTGGGGCAGCTTGTTAATGATAACACAGATGGCAGCTCCATTCACTAGTCCTTCCTACTATAATACTGTCTTACAGTGGGACCTGGATAATATCTAGACAGAGATTTACAAGAGACGGATAACGATCACCTCTCCCTGATCTTGAATCGCACAGTCACTAAGTTTCACTACCATTTCATCTTGAAAGTTGCCATTAACAAAAAACTTTCTTGAACAAGCCGTACCAATACTGTGTCTATCAGAGCACAGCAGAGGCTGGCCATGCTGCAGTGGGCACCTCCTGACCCCACAAAATCTCTCTACTATTTGCAAGGTTGAGGTCAGGAGAGTAATGGAATATCTGCTTGGATGGGTGTAATAATGAATCGCCATCTAGAACAAAACAATTTCTTGATCAGTAATCCAAGACTACAAGTTGAGTGCAATACTTATAAGAAGCACTGCAAAGGCTCACTGAAATTACTTCAACAGCATCTCCTTCTTCTGTGATCTTTAAACTGAGGAGGCTAAGAGCAATGTTGAGGAAGGTTCTCTCTCTCTCTCCCTGGCACAAGGAGAAGACCACCAACCATCTTTTCAGGATAATAAGCAACAGTCATCTCGTGAACATTTTTTTTTAGAAAATTGTTCAAAATGCCAACAAAAGCTCAAGTGCTTTTGACTATTGATATTGAATGATCATGCCAAACAATTTGGAAGCTGGAGAAATCATATATGAAACGTGGTTAAAATCTAAAACCAGCGAGAGCAAGCAGGAAGAGACATGGGAGTGAGAGAGAGAGGGGTGGAAGTATGAATGTGTGAGTGTGTGCACGAATGTGCGTGTCTACCATTCAAGAACACAACTCTGCAGTGGCAGAAATATTGAACAAATTGTGAGCAACAGCATCATCATTCCTCCCATTAAATGAGAAAGGTAAGACTTAAGCATTTGTTAAATAAAATAATTTATAATAACAAATGTGTACATAAGAAATAGAAAATACTTGTATAAATTTGTTTTTGTATGTTTGTATCCAATGCGCAAAACTAATCAGCTTTTTGTGGCTTCTTAACGCTTCAACATAATAATGTTTCTCTGGGGTTCCATCAGTAGATCAAAAGGCGTCCATGGCTGGAAAAGTTTGGGAAACCCTGTTAAATAAACCATTTTCAGTCAAGGGTATGGCAATGGTGTTAAAAAGCATATGCATAATCAGTAAATAAAAATTAATAGCAAAAGGGAAAAGTCCAGCTGGTTAAGATGTGTCAATTAGTTTTAACTTTATTGAAGTGGTATATTTAGTCCATTCATCATGTTTTCTTGTACATTAATGTCCAGTGCTGCCATCTTCAATTGGAACCCAGAGACTGATTAAAAACTCACTGATCAAACTTGATGAAAATCTGACCTTGAAAAGGATACTGGAATTTACACTGTGCCTTATCACTCACCATCACTTTGATGTGATTTAACATTCTAAGGCAAAAAGGGAGCATATATCCAGGTAGCAATATTTCACTAAAGCAACAAGATGAATGACCAGTTAACCTGTTTTTGTAGTGTTAATCAATAGAGAATTCTATGTTCCTCTTTGAATCATGTCTGGGAAGCTTTAGCATTCACCCAAACAGGCAACTAGGATCTCAGTTTAATGCCTAAAGGACAGATTCTCCAATAATACTTTCGCATTGTATGAGCCTAGATTCAAATCAGATTGAAAGCGATAATATTCTGACTGAGAGGTAAGCATGCTATCAACTGAGCAAAGCTGACAATCAAAACATTTAAGATGTAATTCAGCACCTTACAAAGATGGTGCGTATTTTCAAAAGGAGAAATAAACTTTGCTGCAGTACCTTTTGTGGATAGATTTGCAGTAGGCAGAAAAGGTAGTAGATAATACCATAGTAGATATCAACTCAGCTGTTAATGTTACAGAAGGATGAAAAACAGCAATTTTTTTCCAAGAATTTAAAAGATAAAAGGAGAAATGGGTTACAAATCAAATAAAATGCAACAGTAACCAGCAGTATAAAAATCAGTACCACTGCAAAAAATATTTTCATACAAGTGACACGGAATGCACTGCAACAAGTGACTGCTGAGGCAAAGGGTGAGAAATTGTGATTGGTGGTGCCCAATTTCTTGGGATGCTGCAAGTTTTGACCTGAATCCAAAACACCAATAAAAAGGAATAGCGCCGTATTTCCAAGAAAGAGCAATGCATTTCCAAGTGAAGGTCATTTGATTCACTCTTCCTGGAAATGGTCATTGCCTGGCACACATGTTGCTTTGCACATGCTGGAAATCAAGAAGGATTCCATTTCCTCGATGTGCAGCTGGTATGTAGCCTCAGTCATAAGTCAATCATGCAGGTCAATGTCTGGCATCCTGGTAGCAGTTATAATGTCTTCATTCTGCAGCATCTTTGTGCCAACTGTGCTTCAACCTCCATGACAAACCAACGGTTGGCTTCCAGGCGACAAGGGCTATATGCTGAAAAGAGTGAGACTCCAATTCATAACCCATGCATTCAATAACAACCATTTGGTTACAACGTGGTAGAGCAGACCCAGAACATGCAGAAGCAACTATTTCATTGTCTGGACCACTCTGGAGGAACCAGACAAGACTCGGCTGAGTCAATCTCAAGAATTGCAGTGCTATGCTGAATGCTGCACGAGCTTGCCATCAGAAAGGAAGAGCTCTTGCCATTTGCCGTTAGGTGAGAAGCCGAGCAAAAGGAGTACAAGCAGATGAGGGGTGACGACAGAAGGAGGTAGAAATGAGGCTACAACTTTGGACAGCCCCTTTCAGCGCAGGATGTATGTGATGGATTAATTCAAGTGTGCCAGTAGTAATATTAACCACAATTCCCCATTCACCAACACTCCCACTTTCACTGTCATTGATCAAGCCATTGTCCTGTTGGGCACAATGAAAAAATAGACACTATAAAATAAACAACCCAAACCAAATTCACAAACAAAACTGCCATATTGTGCACAAATCCTTAAAACTAATCACCCTTGTACATTTCCTTAATGTCTGTCTTTTATGTGCTGTCTACCCTAGTGCTACTATGCTGTATTACCCAAGTTGGCTGTAGTACTTCCTATCTCAATGTCAATTTCATCTAACATTGCATACTTCTCCTGGATCACAGATCTGTATTGTCCCCATCTTTTGTGAAAACAGAAGCAAATGCCTGGATTTTCAGAGACTCCACAGTGTATTCAAAATGGCTCTGAGAACCCTGAGCCAGGTGTCCCATCCCCATTTCCGACAGATCCTATTTTCACCAGTAGAGAAACGGGGGGTGGAATGTGACTCGCACCCGAGGAAACTTGAACTCAGCACTGAAAAGACCCTGTTTTTACTGGAACGAGTGCGTTATCCCACAGTGTGCTACTTACTGGTCACGAAGGGTGAATAAAGTCTGTGGAACTGTCAAGCCATCAAATTATTTAAATAGCAAGCCCTTTAAATTTGGGGGCAGAAAGGAAATCTCTGCCAATTGAAAGAAATATGTGCTTTCAGTTCAAGGGTGGTTTGTTGCCATAACCTGACGTACTACTATAACATTATTATTGCTTGACTTACAATGTCATTATTACAATGAAAGGCTGAAAGTTCATGTTTGACTGACAGCACCACAATGTTAATAAAAGATAATTAAAGCTGTTTTTGATGTGGTTATGAATACTAAGGTTTGTTTTGTAAGGGATTTAGTGCTGGAGGGGAGTCAAATGTAATGAATGTGCTTTTATGAATGAGTGTTTAAGTACAGTAACATTTGTTATAGAAACTTTAAATTTGATTCTTCTTCATCTCAGCTGGCTCCTGAGGTCTAAACATGATGGATACTGGCTGAGTTGGCATTGAGGTTATGAGGTCAAAGAGTGGCGAGTGTGGTTTCATAGGTTGGAACAGGGGAGCTATTGAGGGTGGGTGGAGGCATGGTTTGGCAAAAGTTGGCATGGATGGGCCATGGGGAGTGAGTGGCAAGTGAGGAGTTGAGGCTTTGAGGCTTTAATATTTGACAACACACCTGTGACAAGCTCCAAGAAAATCTTTCAACAAGCCTGCCTCTGCATTCAGCAACGTGTGGCCACCTCCGACCTGCATCCAGGGACTGGTGGCCCTGGCTCCAACATGTACTCACTCATGTCAGGACAAAGATCCTGCCATTCAGGGCATTAGTACTTAAAATCCCACCACTAGCACCACCCCTGTTCTGCAAGCCCCTTTAAGCAATGGTATGTATATCTGAGATGGCAGTAAGTTGACCTTGTATGACTTTTGTCTGAGCTTCCACTGCAGCACGCAAACTCTTGATGGAAGATGCCCGTGTTGTAATGGAAACCGAGACATTGGCCATCAAACATTGCTTCATGGTTGGGTCCACGAGTGTCTTGAAGGAGATGGTCACTAGTTCTGTGCTGGAAAGTAGGTGTTCCAATGTCTGCACCACATTATTGCTACATTCCTCCACGTTCCTTGGCACCACACACACAAGCATTCTTGCAAGTTTCTCAATGCACCAAGCATTTTGTTGCATACACTTATTAATTTCTGTAGTGTGGTCCTAAATCTTCAAAGTTCTCTGCAGCAGAACGTGCGAGAGACCTTGTCACCCATCTGGATATCTTGCACCTTGATGCGCTATCAATAAGGCGAAAGACTACCGATATAAGTGTAGGCTTTTATTCACAACAGAATCAGGAGCAGATCCCAACATATAACCAAGCTGGACTGAACAAGGGGGAGGAGACAGCCACCTTTATACTAGGTGCTGAGGGGAGGACCCAAACTGGGAGGGGATGTGTCCAGGTATGACAAGCACACACAACGGTGGTCCATATAGGACAAAGGCACAACTGAGGTCCACCACACACCTGCACTCTTCTTGTTCCCCTATCCTAGCAGCAGCATACCTGTATCTATTGTCTCACCACGTGCAGTTCCGTTGTCTATGCTACCCTTTAAATTATGCGCGGTGCCAGAATCTGAGCTGGCAGCTGCAACTGTGAAATCTCTTGATCTTCTTCCACAACCTAGCAAACTAAGACCACAGTCACTGCTTTCTATCTCAACAATAAACTTCACTGTCTCGCAGCAAACAGGTCGAGAACAAATCAGATCCCAGGTATCTCGCGAGTCTGGCTGGACTGCAGCCTCAAGTACTGCTTTGATTATTGTCACGTGTATTGAGGTACAGTGAAAAGAATTGTTCCTTGCGCACTATATAGACAAAACATACCATACATAGAGAAGGAAAGGAGAGAGCGCAGAATGTAATGTTACAGTCATAGTTTTAGAAGTACAGAATGAGAGTAAAAGATAGAATTAAAGGATATGATGGGCACAGCTTGTAAGAAGTCACCACACTCTGGCACCAGCTTGGTGATGAAACCCAAAAAAGTCAAAGGAAAGACAGAATAAATATTATCTGGAAACCAGCAGACAACAGCTGGGGATTCAACAACATTGGCTGAGTGACAGGAAACAAAATGATCGCGATTGGCACAGGTTTGGAGGGGCGAAGGGCCTGTCCCTGTGCTGTACTGTTCTTTGGTAAACAGCTGTTTTTTTAGGCTGGAGGAAGATTTACAATGGGGTTCGTCAGGAATTGATGTTAGGACCCCTGCTCTTCTTGATCTACATCAATGACTTCAGCTTGGTGTACAGAGCACTAGTGCGAACCATGAGGAGGCTAGTGTAGATTTTCAACAAGGACACAGGCAGGCTGGTGGAATGGACGGACAAGTGGCAGATGAAATTTAAGGCAGGAACTGTAAGTGATTTGTTCTGGTAGGAAGAACATGGGGAGACAAGAGTACAATTCTGAAGAGGGTGCAGAAGCAGAGGGCGTCTACATGCATAAATTATTGAAGGTGGCAGGATAGGTTGAGGGAGCTGTTAGCAAAGCACGCAGCATCCTGGGCTTTATTAATGGGGTATAAAACTACTGGTTCGGCCTCAACAGAAGAATCACGTTCAGTTCCAGGGACGACACTGCAGGAAGGTTGCAAAGGTATCAGAGAGGATGCAGAAACAGTTCATGAAAAATGTTTCCAGAGATGAACAGGAGGTGTTAGGGGGACTCTTTCATTGCAGAAGAGAAGTTTGAGATAAAGATATTCAAAATCATGGAGGGGTCAAAACAAAGTAAAGAAGGAGAAGCTGTACCCATTGGTGGAAGGATCAAGAACCAGATTTAAGGTAATTGGCAGAAGAAGCAATGAAGTCAAGAAGAAAAGTATATTTTCACAGCGAGTGGCTGGGATCTGGAATGCACTGCCTGAATCTGTGAAGGAGGCAGATACAATTGAGGCATTCAGAAAGGAATTGGATCATTATCCGAAAAGGAAAAGTGTGCAGTGTAATAGGGAAAAGCTGGGATAGAGGCATCAGGTGAATTGCTCCTGCAGAGGAGCAGCATGGACACAACAGGCCATGAAGCCTCCTCCTGTGCTTTACCAGCATGGACACGATAGGCCATTTGTGCTCTCACCTTTCTAAGATTCAATGCATACACCCTTCATTCTGCTAGACTTGCTCTTGTGTACACTTAACAAAGCAAGGCAGCTCATCGTTAATCTCCCTGCCTGTCACGCGAGTGGCTGGGGTTCAATTCCCCAATGGGGAGTTATGGAGTTTGCCTGATGGAGCCCTGCTATGGTGTCTTCAGGGGCAGCACAGTGGTTAGCACTGTTGCCCCACAGTGCCAGCGATCCAGGTTCGGGTCACTGTGTCAGCATGGGTTTTCTCCGGATGCTCTGGTTTCCTCCCAAGACTTGCTGGTTAGGTGCATTGATCATGCTAAATTCTCCTTCATTGTACCCCCAGATTCAGTGCCGGAGTGTGGCAACTAGGAGATTTTCACAGTAACTTCATTGCAATGTTAATATAAGCCCATTTGTGAGACTAATTAAATAAATAAATAGGAATATTGCTCTCCCATGTGACAGAGAGCAGCAATATAGAAATGCTTGGATAATGTCCACAACACATCAATGTGGTACGCTGTTACGAACAAGAGGGGGTTCATTGCAACAGCCTTGATATCTCTACTCACTACTCGTCTGTAAACAAAGGCATTTTTGACCTCCTCCTTCATATGCAGTGGTGCATTTTCCCAACCCTTAAATTTGGAGTGTTCCAATCCTCTATGATTGGAGAGAAGATAAAAAATGGTTGGTTTATTTCCCAATGGTGTTTCACAACATCTGTCCCTTGTGCACTCAAAAATAAAAATAGATAAGGGAAAAAGTGTGTCCAGGGCAAATCACACAAACCTTCCTGGAGCTCTGCAAGTTTTAAAGTTTATTTATTAGTGTCAGAAATAGGCTTACATCAACACTGCAATGAAGTTGCTGTGAACATCTCCTAGTCGCCTCACCTTTAAGTGCTAGCTGGTTCTGACCAGTGGTGACAAGTTACAATTTTAGACCACATGCTGATGCCCAGAGCAGTTTGGACTGGCTGCACACAGAAATAATGGTAACAAACAGGCAAGCACACAGATGTTGGTTACATTACATTGAATGAAGACATTAATTGTGTATCGTGATCCCCAAGTCATTTTTCAGGGGCTATCCACTTCAATTACTTAAGAATCTCTGGTGGCTAAACAGGAATTGGATAAGTATTTGGTAAAGGAGGAATATAAAAAAAGAACAAACTTCAATTTATACAGCACTTTACACATCCTCAGGACATAGGATTATACAGTAAACTAAAATTAGACTATGAAATAAGCAGCTAGTGTTTACATGGAAATTACAACACAGAAGGAGGCCCATAAATCTTCAAATACCTTTCTCAGACACAGAATTCATTATTACCCCACCAGCATAACCTTAAACAGTTGAAATTCAGGAAAAGGCAGAATTTATTTTGTACTTTACTTAGCATACCTAATTTTTCCACTGGCTCTGCATGGCAAATACAGTTAGCTGGACTGAGGTAACATCCATTCACCATCAATTTCAGAAATTCTAAAAGAGATTTATCAAATTGAAAAAAAATAACTGAAGTGCTGTCGTTGGGCAAACAGCATGCAATGTAAAAGATAAACAGAATATTCATCACACAGGAGTTCAACACACACAAAGTGGTTATTGACCACTTGACACCATCTTGTAAACTGCTCTGACTTGGTATGAATTATGCATATTTTAGCTTCATTAAAGAAAATTACATATATTACATTGCTGTTTGATTTAAAACGCAACCATTAAGCCAAGACAGTAGTAGTAACACCAATCCAACAATAGCCTGCTTATTCAGGGTCCGCCAGAAACACTGCTCCATACCACATCACAACCTTGATTCAGATGTGGTTTTCAGATGTTGATTTTGTGTCTCTGTGCCCTGTTTGAGAGCAGATTTCCACTCCATCTGACGAAGGAGCAGCGCTCCAAAAGCTAATGGTATTTGCTACCAAATGAACCTGTTGGACTTTAACCTGGTGTTGTTAAAAGTCTTACTGTCTTCTTCCATTAATCCATCCAATGGCGATAAGGCACTCCAACCCTTCGGTACAAATAAGATGCCCAAACAACTCCATTGTGCTTCTTTTGCTACTATTTAAAAGTACTTTTGTTCTTCTGATCTCATTTGGGGGTACTTCGTTAGTTCTTCTCTCCATCCAGCTTACCCTTAGGATCCTTCTCATCTACATTTCAAAGTTGTTGATTTGCTTTTCTTGTCCTTGCCAACGCTCCAAGATTCGTATCCATAATTCATTACTGACTAGACAGAACATAAATCCTTGTTTCAAGAGTCAAGTTGACGTTTCTTAGAACATTACTTAATTTTGTAAAAATACTTTTGACTTGTCCAACTTTTTTCAGATTTCAATATCGGATGTCGCAGTGTTGCCTTGATAGTTGAATTGATTGACGTGTTCTAACTTGCTTCCACTCACTGTGATATTGCTTACTGGAATGTTATTTTTCTCATAGTTTACGTTTTGGGGAGTACCATTTGCCATAATGGTTGCAGCAGTACAAGGAAAAGACCCACATGCTCAGGACAACTAGGACTGGGTAATAAATTCAGCTATGCCCAAAATGGAAATAAAATGTTCTGAAGGCTTTTAGTTTGATGTATTTTTGTCTAAACCATGCAGGACATTATAATTGGGTTCTCTCTCTACTAGAGAGAGTAGAAAGGTTCTAATGTTCTCTATTCCCAAGCCCATTTTAGCCAAAAACAAACAAATTTTATATGGCGAACATTTCTTTTAACATTCACTGGATGAACTAAATTGCAGTTTGCAAATAGTGAAGCAGAGGGGGACAGATGACCTTTTAAGATATAATGAGAGGCACCCCCTCACCCTACCACAGCTATTCTGGTTATCAAATTTGAAAGGTTTCACTGGACTTGAAGCTGACAATCACAGCTGTTCCAACACCATATCCCAAACTTCCAGATGACGGCCTGGATTTTCCATTCATGGCCAAAGTCCTGTGGCAGTGACAGGGGTGGGAATCAGGAGTATTTCCTGTTATCCAGCCCATTCGCATGATGCTGGGCTAATTTATTATGCAGTCAGAGGTTTCCGACAGATTGTGTGGTGAGTCAGGCTGGATGACGTGCACCCTGCGGCATATTCAGGTGACTTGACCTTAATGTTCATTGCAAAACCACCAAAAGGAGAAGACGGCCCAACAATCCCAGGGAGGGCCAACCCCCAGATTCAGTGACGCTTCCCTCGATGCAGTGGAGGCCAGGACGGGAATGCAGTATCCGAAAGATGGAAGGAAGTGGCCATGCCATGTGACCAACCCCGTATGGGAGGAAGTCATCAGGATGGTCAGTGCCCGTGACCTCCACTGACACAGTGCCAGAATTGAATGAGTGACCTCATTGGTGCCACCAGAATAAGTAAACCCTCAACTGCTTACATTCACCTCACTCAATGGTAGAGCAAACATGGGCCTCAGTAGCAAGTACACCATCCTTGTGGCCCATGTATAAAAGAGTTACTCTACAGGATAAAGTGATGCCTCATAGCCCTACTGTAATCCACTCTGTCTGCAGGCGGAGAGGCCACTGCAGCTCCATGATGCTTCCACACTGACATCAGCATTGAGGGCACAAGTACAATTAATGACATGCTTCACTGAACTTTATTATATCTGCATGGGCTCAAACTCTGGGGGCTGCTACCCCAGAATCCTCGTGAACAAGCCACAGTGTATCAATCACATGGTACACAATCCAGTGGGTTATCTGGAAGCCTGGGAAAGATATACCCAACCCAAATGCTCTCAATCCCATCTGTTCTCTGCGTGCAGGAAAAGTTAAGGAACAATTGGAGAGAGAAAGAAGTCCTGAAAAGACCTGCCCAAACTGAGGAAGCAGACTGAGCCCGTGCGGCCGGAGAGGAAGCAGACTGAGCCCGTGCGGCCGGAGAGGAAGCAGACTGAGCCCGTGCGGCCGGAGAGGAAGCAGACTGAGCCCGTGCGGCCGGAGAGGAAGCAGACTGAGCCCGTGCGGCCGGAGAGGAAGCAGACTGAGCCCGTGCGGCCGGAGAGGTCAGTGGACAGCCTCAATCCAGTCAGGATCCATGCATAAAATAGTCACAGAAAAACCCATGGATCATGCATTCCTCAATGTTGGAGACAGCTCATGCAGTCACTTGGTTTCTTCCTACACTTACTTACAGTTGCCAGCAAGAAGTGAGCAAGACCTGAAGAAGTAGCCCTGTCGAGCCATACCTCCAGCCCACTGAGGACCAAAGGCATTGGGGAGGAGGAAGACAGTGCACTTGAAGTCACCTACACCCTGCACCAGCGCAGAGATACACATCTCAGTGGATACCAGATCTAGTTCAGGCAAGGTCTCACATTCTGGACCCGTGTTCGCAGCAAGTGAAGGCATGGTCAGCCAAGGTCATCATTGCCCAGTGGACAGCTGGGAAAGAGGTATCTGCGATGTCCAAGCCTCAGAAATCAGCCTCACATGCGATGCAAAGCGGGAGAGCATCAAGCAGAGGTTCTCATCAGAATGGCATGCGAGGTGGAGTCATCCATCTGCCTGCTCGCTGGTGAAGTGATTCCAACCTTTGTGTGCATGGAGGTCTCTATGGGGAGGATGACAAACATCGTAGAGAGCATGGGACCTCCACTCAGGTCTCTGTGTGCGTCCAGCTCTTCAGAATTCCCCTTACCTGTGATCCCCTTCAGTTCCGTGACTGCAGAGGGAGCAGCAGCTCCACAACAAGACAGCCAAGTTAAAGCCAGGGCCCTTCAGGCCTCAAGAGGACGGCCACTAAGGTAATTCAGCACAACAGGGTAAACAGTCAGCAGGCTGCCTCCACCCCTGCTGTGAGAGCAGCACCAAGATCCAAGGAACAAAAGATTAAGTTATGATTTTGTGTGTGGTTGCAGGTGTGTATGAAAATTGTTAATGTTCCCACACTTTTGTAAACAAACCACACTTACACGTTAATGAGGTCTGATGTGGTTTTAATTGTGTTTTGTGATCATTAAACCTATGCACGCCAACCACCCCACCAATCTTCAGGGTGACAGCCCAGGCTGACAGCCCAGGCTGAATCTATGTCCCCCAGAATCATACATGTGCAGGGAAGCAAGGGTCTTTGCCAAGGTCCTAGTGAGCATGTACAAGGAGGCTCACACACATGATGAACATTTGCCCTTCAAGTGCTCATCTGTTGAAATATCTCAGCATGGTCAGTACTGTGTGCCGGGGTTCAGCTGAGTTAACTTGGCTCTCTGCCCATTCCCACTGACCCAACTCCCTTGCAGTATTGAGAGACTCTAGGCAGTTGCAAGCTGTCATGGTGCACGTGACCTTTCTGGTCGCTTCCAACATTCCTGCAGCCCATAACCTCACCCTGACCCCGCTCTCACACCCCATAATCACTGATGTCCCTGGTGTGACCCCTGACCTCCCCACATTCACCCTACAACACTCCCCCATCACCCTCTATCCCATGCAGGTCAATGTCCATGTCCCATACCTTCCTGAGCAGCCCACACCCTCAACAATAAACATGCCACCCCCCCCCCCCCCACCCCACCCCTTCTGTCAACCCACAGAATCTAGTTTTATTTCCATGTCCCCTTCAACAATCCCCCAGTGTCCCTCCACCTGTCATCGCAGGACCCTCAACCACCCACCCTACCAGTTCGCTGCACTGCCCCCTTTCTATCAATAATAGGGCAGCACCGTGGCACTATGGTTAGCACTGCTGCCTCATAGCCCCAGAGACCTGGGTTCGATTCCCAGCTTGGGTGACTGTGTGGAGTTTGCATGTTCTCCCCGTGTCTGCGTGGGTTTCCTCCAAGTGCTCCAGTTTCCTCCCACAGTATGAAAGACGTGCTGGTTAGGTGCATTGACCCAAACAGGCGCTGAAATGTGGCGACTAGGGGAATTTCACAGTAACTGAATTGCAGTGTTAATGTAAGCCTACTTGTGACTAATAAATAAACTTTAATTTCCTCAGTATGCCCTGCAGGACTCATCAGGTGATACCACTGAGCCTCACCTCTGACTCCACCCCAGCCGACCCAGCTCCATTGGAAGTGAGCAAAGTTTTCAAGAATACTGCGGTAGTATCTCAATCCTAAATTACTCAAATGCTAGAAGACTAAATATTCTTGTAAAAAATCATATTATGAAGCCAAAGATTAGTTTTACACAGAGCAAAGACCAAGTTTTAAAGATCCTGCTGTAAGATCCAGTTTTTTTTCAGTACACCCATTATTCTTCAAGAAAATGGTGTGAAAACCTTACCTATGATGCAGCATTAAAGAAAAAAAATCAATAATATTTGATGCAAGTCTTGATTCCTTTTTCACAAGGCAATATTTAAATTTACAAATATACACTCAAAGTAACAGGGGCATTTGAAAGCAAGTAAAACAGTACGAAACTTCACCTACATTACAAGTTCTGATACAACTTTCAATAATGCTCATCATTAATTTTCGGTATGTCTACGCCAATCTTTATTCAAATTTTCAAATTCATCCCTTCATAAGAAGTTTTAATTTTTGACAAATACATTCATATTTTTACTTGCTCCAGTAACCGATTTACAATTAACTTTGTACCCGAATTTTAGAAAAGCAATTCCATCATTCAGTACAGTCAAGTTTTTTGAAGTGCTTTGCACAGTGCAGCAGAAATTACAAAGTCACTGGATTACTTTAGTGGAGACTTGTGTGTTACCATTCATCAAGATAATTGATAGGAAAATGCAAGACTTAAATAACAGAAACAAAAAGGGATGTTTGATGATCAATGCTGGCATATTCCCCCCATTATTAAACAACATTAATGCCAATAAGAATTAACAAAAAAGGAACATTCATGTCGTGTTTATTATGCTTGACAGACATAATAAAATTCTCAGACAACTGTAGTTTTGGGGTATATATACTTGGGGAACTAACACTTTTTGTTTGTCTTGAATTTCCAGTGATTGCGCATACAAGGCATGACAAAATTGTACAGGGATTCACATGACGACACTACAGATTTCCTATAGTGTAATTCATGCTCTTGCTAATGTGTTTGTCCTGCATAAAAGTTTAAGTTTATTTATTAGTGTCACAAGTAGGCTTACATTAACACCATAATGAAGCTACTGTCAAAATCCCCTGGTCACCATATTCCGCCACCTGTTCAGATACACTGAGGGAGTATTTAGCATGGTCAATGCACCTAACCAGCACGTCTTTCGGACTGTGGGAGAAAACCAGAGCACCCGGAGGAAACCCAGGCAGACACGGAGAACGTGCAGACTCCGCACAGACAGTGACCCAAGTCGGGAATCAAACCTGGATTCCTGGCACTGTGGGGCAGCTGTGCTAACCACTCTGCCACCGTGCTGGGGCTGTTTCAGGTGATGAGACAACCTTAATCAACAAAATTAGAGCACATAGGTTTTAAGAAATATATTGGCATGAATTGAGAATTGGTAGAGAGCAGAGTAGGAATAAACAGGTCTTTCAAGTTGGCAGGCTGTGACACGTGGGGTACGTCATGGATCTGCCAAGTACAGCAGGAACAAGAATTTAACAAGGAATGATAAGATGTGATCTGCCCAGCAACGTAAAAATCTGCCTAGGTGACAGCAGTAGCCAGCATTTAAAGGGCATGATAAGATGCAAACTTTCCCAGTAACAAGATTAGCAGACTTCCAGACAGACTCAGGTGTAATTAGCCCCACCATCAGGAAACAGCTTACCTAGATAACAGATCAGTGGAGGTATACAGATTCTAATTTTGAATCTCAAGGAATGTAAGAGATGCAGACAGCCCAAACACACAGAAAGGAGAGTCAAAGAGGAACCGGAGTATAATTGCCAAGACCTGCAGAAGCAGGCAGGTATTGGAACGTCTCTGAGCCCATAGACAGTTTACATCTAAGAAGTCTTAGAGCATAGGTAGTGCACCTTTATAAAGGCAGTTTAGATATCTTCACTGGACCAGGAACATACATTTCCCAGACTTGATCATCCACCTTGTATTGTGTGGTAACAAGCTATATTTGACTTTTAGATTTATTCAATTTGGATGCTGTTTGGGAACGGGAAAGAATAAGGAGCTTGGGATCACCGACGTATATTTTGTTACAATGGGTAATTTCTATATAAACTGTGTTTAGTATTTCCTATATTTAATTGTCTTAGAGTATTATATTCCTATTAGTGTGTATTTGTCTTTTCCTTAACTGTTACACAATGACTGCGCTGGTTTTCTCACTTGGGGTTTCATATGGCTCCGCACACCATTCCAAAACAAAGCTGTATTTCACCACCAACCGGAGTTAAGTTGAGACACCCTCAGAGATAAGATCCATGCAGTTCATGACAGTTACTGAAAGGACCAGTGCTCAGGTGCCAGCTGTTCACAATCTATATTGATGATTTGGATGCGAGGACCAAATGTAATATTTCCATTTTGCTAATGGACACTAAACTAAGTAGGGATGTGAATTGTGAGGAGGATGCAAAGGGGCTTCAAGGAGATTTAAAATGCTAAGTAACATGGCAGATGAAATATAATGCAAAATAAATGTGAAGTTATCGACTTTGGTAGGAAAAACGGAGAGAGATTGGGAAGTGTTGATGTATAAAGGGACTTGGGTGTCCTTGTTCATGAGTCACTGAAAGTTAGTACCAAGCAATTAGGAAGGGAAATGAGAGTCTGAGTACAAGGGTAAAGACGCTTTGCTGAAATTGTATAGCGCCTTGGTGAGACCACCACTGGAGTATTGTGCACAGTGTCGCTCTCCTTACCCAAGGAAGGATATACATGATATGGAAGGAGTGCATCAAAGTTCATTCCTGGGATGGCAGGATTTTCCTTGGAGAAGAGATCGAGGAGACAGGGCCTTTATGGAGTTTAGAAGATTGAGAGGTGATCTCATTGACACATACATTTTTTTGTTAAACAGGATTCAGCAGGATGCAGGAAGGGTGTTTCCACTGGCTGGGGGGTTTTGAACCAGGAGAGAGACTCTCACAAAAGGTGGGCTATTTAGGGCCAAGGGGAGGAATTTCAACACTGAGCTTCCATAGCCTATGGGGTGACAGTCATTTAGCATGTTCAAGACCAAGACTGACAGATCTTTAGATCATAAAGACATTAAAGCATATGTGGATAGTGAGAGAAAATGGAGCCTAGGTAGAAGATCAACCATGCTCTAACTGAATGGAAGAGCCGAATGGAATGCTCGTATTTCCTTAAAAGAAACTACACAGGTAGTAAAAGCTGTCCCCCTAGATTAGTATATGGAGATTTCTGAGCCAAACAATGTTGCAGTATTCTCTTATGTCTCTGGCATAATCAACACATCCAAAATGCTAACAACGTATTGACTATTAATCTAGTCTTAACCCCATGTATGACCACAGCCCAGCCACAATTCTCCAATTCTATTTGTTACAAGGGCATAAAGATTCACGGGAAGAACAAAGCAATTTCTTTTTTTAAAAATTGATATTTTTCAAATTTGTCAGAGATTTGGGTGCATTTGTGCAAGGAATGCAGAATGTTAGCAGGCAAAAACACATGGGCCCTTAGTGCAAGGGGATTGGAGTATGAGTAATAAAGTCTTGATACAACTGTATTTTATGAGCCCTGTGCACAGTTTTAGTCTCTATAATAGAAGGCAGGATACGCTCGTCTTGGAGGCAATGCTGGGAAGAGCCCACAAGAGGATAGTTCTATAATGAGAGGTTGAGCAAATTGGACCTATGCTCAAAAGAGTTTAGAAAAATGAGAGTGAATTCATTGAACTTAAACGATTCTGAGGGGGGTGAAGGGCAGAGAGGTCATTTCCCCTGGCTAGTGAGTCTAGAACTAGCTGCCATAGTCTCAGGATAAGGGGTTGCACAAGAAGTTCTTCACGGTCAGGGTTTCAAATCGATAGAATTCTCAGCCCAGAAGGCTGTGAATGCTCATTCATTGTGCACATTCAACATTGAGACAGATATAAATCAAGGATAGGGCAGAAAAATGAAACCAGAGGTCAAAGATCAGCCATAATCTTAATCAGTGGGCTGAATGGCTTCCTTCTGCGATTCTATGTACATATTCAATAAGTTAAAATGCCAGATTGCAAATTTCCACTGACATGAATGAATCAGGTGAGAGAGCTGTAGCTGTAAACATGCCAGCAGATTATCCACAGCAAGCAAATAAATAGAATGAAGCACATCAGAGTTGGGGTTGAGGCAACTTGGCCCATCCAGTTTGTGCTGGCCCTTTCAAAGAGCTAGCCAGTTAATCACAATCGCCTGCTCTTTGACCATGGTCCTGCAATATTTTTCTTTGTGGGGATATTCAATTTTTTTTTGAAAGTTACAATTGAATCGGCTTCCACCACCTGTTCAGGCAGTGAATTCCAGATCATAATGACATGCTGGACAAAAAAAGCAACCCTCAACGCCCCTTTGCACCTATGCAGAGTATTCACTCAAAAGTAACAGTTCACACTGGGTCTTAATGCTGGAACAAATGCAGATTTAAATCCAAATGACATTACACCAGATCAATATTAAACACCGATTGTCCAACCTGCTGCAGCATACTTTCAGGATATTAACTTTGTGCCCTCTGCCTATCTGTAGTCATTGGCAAAGTGTTGATAATGCAATTCATTGAAAGAGGGAAGAAAGCCAGTGAGTAAAGGATCAAAATTGAGATAAAGTGGATTTGAAACCGTAACTTGCAAAAATAAGTTTATAGAATCCTAAGATCCCTACAGTACAGAAGGAGGCCATTCGGCCCATCGAGTCTGCACTGAACACAATCCCACCCAGGCCCTATTCCCATAACCCCACATATTTACCCTGCTAATTCCCCTGACACGAGGGTTAATTTAACATGGCCAATCAACCTAACCCACACATCTTTGGACTGTGGGAGGAAACTGGAGCACCTGGAGGAAACCCACGCAGACACAGGGAGAATGTGCAAACTCTACACAGACAGCGACCCGAGGCCGGAATTGAACCTGGGTCCCTGGCACTGTGATGCAGCAGTGCTAACCACTGTGCCACCGTGCCGCCCCTGGGGTAAGGAATCTAATATCAATAATGCATGATGTATGCATGTATGCACTTGGAAGGGGTTTACTTTGCTAACATGAAAAGCAATATACTCGCAGTAACAATCCAAACTGGAGCACATATTTTTGTTTCTATTTAAATGAAAGGTCTTTGGGATTGATCTTGTCAAACTGCTAATCAAGTCTAAAACTGTCACCAAGTTCACCTCAGGAACTGCTAGCAGTGTTAATGCAGAAAGAACCATCATGTCAACGTTCAATGTTTCTAGGCAACATTGGCATCTGTTCATCATTTTCAATACTAGGACATAATGAGTACATTACAACACAATCTGATCATCAGGCCTCATCGTGAAACAAGATGTTCTGCAGCAGCTGCAAATTTCAATGACACTCAAGTACTGTGAACCACATTGGTGCTCCTCCAGGTCGTAACAAGTCTTGAGGCATCAGAAAGCTGGACTGATGTGGAAAAACCAACCTCAACAAAAATGGGGGGAAAAAATTCATGGAAAGAACTTTAAATACTGCTTGCTGGAAAATACTTTTGGGAATAGATGATATAAATGCAAACCTCAGTGATAAAAAAACCCATTAATAGTTCTACCAAACACAGAAGCTGAAATGAAACCACATTTAAAAAACTGACCAAAAGAGAAGCATGGAAGCTGATCTAACACAACCACATCACAAATTCCAAGCTATAAATATTAATGTTCCTTCACTGACCTTCACTCCCGCCTTCCCAATTAATGTCCCTTCTAGGTATCAAAAGCAGTCACAGAACATCAAAGTAACCAAATACTATTTTTCCTCTAAAATTAACCCGAAGGTTGCAGAACTATTTATGCATTTTGCACACAGGATGTTCTGCCACACTGGGATATAACTTGATACACCAGGCACCAAACAGCAGTTGCCATTTATTTATTCTTTAACAGGATATGCCCATCACTGACAAAGCCAGAACTATTATTGCTCATACCTAACCCCCTGTGAGATGGTGGTGGTGAGCTGCCTTCAGGAACTGCTGCAGTGCATATGGTGCAGGCACAGCCAACGTACTACTAGGGAGGGACTTCCAGGATTCTGACCCAGAAGCAGTGAGGGAATGGCAATATAGTTACAAGTCAAGATGGGGAGCGGCTTGGAGGGGAACTTGTAGGTGGTGTCGTCCCCATGCACCTGCTGCCCTTGTCCTCTAGTTCACAGGTTTGGAAGCTGCTGTCAGAGGAGCCTTGATGAGCTGCTGCATCTTGTAGATGGTACACACTGCTGCCACTGTGCATTGGTGGCAGGAGTGAATGTTGAAGGTGGTGCATAGGGTGTCAATCAAATGGGTTGGTTTGTCCTGAAAGGTGTTGAACTTCTTGATGTTGTTGGAGCTGCACTCATCTAGAGAGGTGGAGAATATCCCATTCCTCCGGACTTGAGCTGTGTAGATGGTGTACAGGGTTTGGAGAGGCAGGAGGTGAGTTACTCGGCAGAATATCCACCCTCTGACCTGTTCCGGTAGCCACAGTATTTATTTGGCTAGTCCAGTTCAATGTTTGGTCAATGGTAACCCCCAAGATGTTGAGTATGTGGAATTCAGTGATGATAATGCCATTGAATGTAAAGGGGAGATGGTCATTGTCTGACAGTTGTATGGTATGAAAATTGCTTGCCAATTATCAGCCCAAACTTCAAAATTGTCCTGTGCTTGTTGCATTTGGACATGGACTGCTTTGGTATCTGCATTATCACAAATTGTGAACATTAGTCATCAGCTATCATCCCCACTTCTGACCTTATGATGGACTCCTTGATGCAACACTCATCAAATATATCTTGATGTCAAGGGTAGTCACTCTCACCTCATGTTCTGCTCTTTTCACATCTAAAAGACGTGCTGGTTAGGTGCATTGGCCATGCTAATTTCTCCTTCAGTGTCCCTGAACAGGTACCGGAGTGTGGCAACTAGGGGATTTTAACACCGCAATGAAGTTACTGTGAATGTAAACTTACTTGTGACACTAATAAACATTTGTCCATGTTTGGACCAAGGCCATAATGAGTTCAGCAGCTGAGTGTCCCTGCCGGAACCCAAACTGAGCATCAGTCAACAAGCAAGTGCAACTTGCGACCATTGATGACGCCTTCCATCACTTGGCTGAGGACTAAGAGTAGATAAATGGGGCAGCAGTTGGTCTGGTTGGATTTATCCTGTTCAGTTTATTTATTAATGTCACAAGTAGGCTTACCTCAACACTGCAATGAAGTTACTGTGAAAATTCCCTGGTCACCACATTCCAGCGCCTGTTCGGGTACACTAAGAGAGAATTTAACATGGCCAATGCATCTAACCAATGTGTTTTTCAGACTGTGGGAGGAAACAAGAGCACCCGGAGGAAACCCACACAGACACGGGGAGAAAGTGCAACTCGACACGATAGTGACCCAAACCAGGAATCGAACCCAGATCCCTGGCACTGAGAGGCAGCAATACCAACCACTGTTTCGTGTGCATACAGCTGGACAATTTTCCACATTGCCAGGTAGATGCCAGTGTTGTAGCTGTACTGGAACAACTAGGCTAGGGATGCATCTAGTTCTGGAGCATAAGTCTTCAGTACTATTGCTGCAATGTTGTCAGGACCCTATAGCCTTTGCAGTGTCCAGTGCCTGCAGGCCTTTCTTGATAATCACGTACAGTGAATCAAAGTGGCTGAAGACTGGCACGGTGACCTCAGGAAGAGGCCAGGGTAGGTCATCCACTCTCCACTTCAGGCTGAAGATTGATAGAAATACACTTGGCACTTGCCAAGACTTGCTCTTACAGGTGTTTAAGGATTTGGCCAAGCCAGTTGCTGAAAGTGCTGGCTAATAACATTGCAGCTAGGAGAGCTAGGCATCTGGGACCGGCGTGAACAGGGCAGGCATGTCATCTTAACCAAACATGTTGAAGTATTATGAAATTAACCATGCAAGGACTGAGAAGGAAGGACAAGTTAGAATGGGGGAAATGCAAATTAAAGTACCGAGGGAAAGAAGAAATAGATTGAGATATAAACACAAAAAGGGACTGAAGTTAAACATTTTACAATTAAAACCGGAATGAGACTCCCTACATGTAACGGGCCGTTTTCAGTGTTAGAGAATTGACGAGGCGGGATTAACACTTATCACGTACTGAAAACAGTCACTTGCACTGAAATTGTCAATTTTTGGTGATCAATTCATTTCATATCTGCTATGCACGTTTGAAAATATCGTGCTATTGCATGTGTTTCAACCGTGAGCCAGATGTTTCCAAGCACCTAACAGCGGTTGGGCTGAGAGAGCAACTTCTGGATTTCCACAACTAACTGCGCATCTGACCTCGTCTTTAGTAGCACCGTAACATTTAAAAAGCATATAATGAACATCATTTTTCGGAAACCTTCATTCTTATAAAACTTTAAACACAGCGCAGGCATTAAGTATATTGTTTACAGTTCATGTTTTTAAAATAATGATGCATCTGTTTCGCTAGGTCAGGGATGAAGGAACTATTGAAATGCATATTCCTTCAAGCAGCGTCAGAAAAAAGATCACCAACAAATCAGAATTTAAAAGCATGGTAAAATATTGGGTAAAATTTGATAAATAACCATTTGGTTATTTAAATCAATCCAGCTCCACCGATTGCCTAACCCCTACTAGGGGGATGTTCACAGTAATTCCATTGCAGTGTTAATGTAAGCCTGTGACACTAATAAATACATTAAATAAATAAAATTTGTATAAACATAACCGCAGGATTATTCATTTTGCTTGAAAGTCCATCAAAACTAAGACTAGAAATCTAACCCTGCGCTTGTCGATTTTAAATCACGATATCACCTGACCATCAACGAATGGAAATTCAGGGGGAAATAAATCCTGAGTTCAACGTAGGGAGGTTTATGAGCGGTGTGATTATAAAACTCAGCTCATTTGGAATTAAAAAGCTCTGTTCGGTTTGGAGTTAAACAGGAAACAAAGCGCCCCGGTTCTCCGGTGAAAGACAGTCTGCTCTCTCTGAAAGTTACAGAGTTTGAACTTTGCAACACTGGCACCATTCAGTGAAGTGCATGCCTCTCCGCTTTTCCCTCTCTCGGTTCAAGTGTCTGAATTTCCCTATGGGGCGGCAATAAATCCTGGCGTGTGGCCTCTCTCTGGCTGCAGTGTGCTGTCAGAGCGGGTACACATTCCTCTCCTTGCTTGGAGACGGGATCCTCAAACAACCTGCAGGCCGGCCCCGGAGTGGGGACAATGGGAAAAGGGACTGACATTCAGCACAGAGCATGAATGCTGCACTTTACCCCCATCACTTCTCCTTCGCCACCTTGTGCCAGGTTAAGTTTTACCCTCCTCTTCCCCGGCCCCAGGAGTCTCAGTGGTGGTGAAAGGTGCCTACAATCTAATGTTACTCCATTCTGTGTGTGGTGGGGGGGGGGGGGTCCCAGGACTTACACTTTCCCTTGCCTCTGCGAGTCACTCAGGTCCTTTTACGGGGGTCTCTTACACATGTTTGCTGGTGATCTCAAATCTTTGGGAGTCTCATATTTCTAGTTCTTTGGAGGGGAGGAAGGGGGTCTCAGAACCTTCTTCCCTTTGCTGAGAAGTTGGGGGGGGGGGTGGTCCTCCCCTTGATGTTCAGACCCCACTTACCCGGAGGGGGTCTCCTGCCTGGCTTTGCTTTGCGTTTTCCCCCCGAGATAGATCCCTTCCTTTCGTTCTATATGTTTCTCAAACAGTGTGTGTACTGCTCTCTCCCCTCGCAAACATACCTGGGTCACCAGGGGAATGAGCGTCTGCTCCACCGACCTAGTTTTGATCTCCAGTCCGGAATCGGTGTTGCAGTGGGAAGAAGCCATGATGCCGATGCTGTTGGAAAGAGAGATCCCGTCTCTCCCGCTCCCTCTCCAGGAGTGACTGAGAGGCGGGAGGGAGAGAGGGAGTTGCGTCTTTTTCCGGCGGTGGGAGGAGCTCTGCAATGTGTGTGTTGGGGGAGAGAGGGAGATTGTAATGCTGTGATCTGCGCTTTCACTCGCGCTCTGATTCCAGCATATGTTTTCTCATTAAAACCTGTTTCCGAGAGGAATTCCACTGAGTTCACTGCCTCCTTGACTCTCTGCAGTGGAGCAGGGAGGAGCGGCCACTGGCGGTCACCCTGAGAGAGAGAGACAGAGAGCTGGCCCGGGTCCGGCCACTAAAGGGACACACACACAGAGAGGCAGAAAGCAGCAGCTCACACACACTGACCACCTTCCCAACTTTAACACCACCTCAGGGTTATGAGGATCACGAGCAAACCATACAAAGAAACCCAAACCAGGAGCGCTTATGCTCTTTGCTATACCCGGGTTGGCGGGGTCACTGCCAAAGGTTACTCACAATGTCAATTTCCCCCCTTGCTCTGGCACTTTTATATTCTTGCCAAATATTGGCAACTTCAAAACTTCTTAGAGGGGGAGGGAAATGGTTTTCACGTTAAGTGTGTTTCACTTGGTATTTTTTTGATTTTAAAGTTTGTTTGTAAACACAGCTTGCCCGCAATCTGTTTAAATGCTTCAAGGCTGGTTGTCACCACATGCCGAGCATCCATTTGTGCAGCTTTTGCTTGATGTGATTTTTGTGCTTTAATTCCATATATACACACAACGCGGGCTGCCCTTGATGGAATTTTAACAATTGCGGTAATATCTCATCTATTTTGTCCATTTAAGAGACACACTCACCAGCTCCAGAGCGACACATACAACCCTTGAGGGCTTGGCGGTCAACGAAGTTCACTTATTGAAAGGTTTGAATTATGGTCGCTGCGCCTTATTACGAACATAGTAGCAATTCAGTATCACACTTAAAATAGTGCAGGCATTTGGTGTTTGTCACCCTCCTACTCCTAATTTACAGCTGGATTCAGAATGGATTCAATGCAAACTGATCAAATTCTAAGGTAATGGCAAACTAGAAAGCATTATTGAGTCTGAAAAGGAGGCTAGAGAACCAGAAAATCAGTTGAACCAATGTGAAATTATGCACAATAATGATAAATGAAATTTAGTACAAATCAATGTAAAATGGGTTGCAGGTAATGTCTTGAGATGGATCAAACGCTGCTTGATTTCAAGAAGAAATTAGATATAGCTCTTGGGGCTAAAGGGACCAAGGGATATGGGAGGAAGGGGGGGATCAGGATATTGAATTTGATGATCAGCCATGATCAAAATGAATGGCGGAGCAGGCTCAAAGGGCCAAATGGCCTCCTCCTGCTTCTAGTTTCCATGTAAAATGCTGCACATCAAATAAAAATTAGTGGGACAAGTGTGCCACACATAATGTGGCAATGACAAAGGAGGAAGCAGAAAGGGGTACTCGTGGAGGTTCACAGACTAAAAAGTAAACTCTGTTTCATCACAGTTGCTGCCAGGCCTACCGAGTATTTCCAGAATTTTCTGTTACTTCAGATTTCCAGCATTAGGCAAATTCCGCCTTTTCTGAAAGAGAGCCAATGTTTTTCATAGATTTAGCACTCAGAATAGCATTCACTGCTAAGCAGCTACCATAGAAACACAAAATAGAAACATAGAAAATAGAAGCAGGATTAGGCCATTTGGCCCTTCGAGTCTGCTCTGCCATTCAATATGACCAGGGGTGATATTCTATCTCAACACCATACTCCTGCACTCTCTCCATACCCCTTGACATCTTTAGAGTCTAGAAATCTATTTCCTGCTTAAATATATTCAGTGATTTAGCCTCCACAGCTTTCTATGGTAAATAATTCTGCAGTTTCTCCACCCTCTGAGTGAAGAAATTTCTCATCTCAGTCCTAAATGGCCTACCCCACATATTCTGAGACTGTGAACAACCCCCCGCCCCCCCCCCCTCCCTCCACTCCGTTCTACACTCAACAGCCAGAGAAAACAACATCTCTGATCTTTGCATCCATTCTGTCTAGCCCTGTCAGAATTTTAGGGGTGAGATTCTCCGGCCTCCCAGCCATATGTTTCCCACCAGTGGGCTGTGGCATGTTGTTTACTAGCAACGGGATTCTCCGGTCCGCCACTGTCAATGGGAATTCCCATTGACTTCACCACATGCTGGAAAAAACCCATGGGTGAGGCTGTGCTGCCGGCAGGACCAGAGAATCCCATCAGTGTGAACGGCCAGAAATTCCAGCTGGATGTTTAACCAGATCTCTTCTCATTCTTCTCAATTCCAGCGAATACACACCGAGTCAACTTAATCTCTTCTCACATGACAATCCTACCACCCCAGGAATCAGTCTGGTGAACCTTTGCTGCACTCCCTATGTGGCAGGTATATCCTTTCTTAGATAAAGAGATCAAAACTGTACTCAATGCTCCAGTGTGGTCTCACTAAAGCCCTGTACAGCTGCCATAAGACATCCTTGCTCCTTTACTCAAATCCTCTTGCAATGAAGACCAAAATACCATTTGCCTTCCTAACTGCTTTTTCTTAATTCAATCATGGCACATGGGCATCACTGGCTGGCCAGTATTTATTGCCCATCCCTAGTTGCCTTTGAGAAGGTGATGCTAAGCTGTCTTCTTGAAATACTGCAGTCTATGTGCTGTACCTGCTTGTTTACTTTCTGTGACAGGCGTTCAAAGACATAAATGATTCGGAAGAAGGTGTAACTGGTGTAATCAGCAAGTTTGCGGATGACACGAAGATGGCTGGACTTGCGGATAGCGATGAACATTGTCGGACAATACAGCAGGATATAGATAGGCTGGAAAATTGGGTGGAGAAATGGCAGATGGAATTTAATCCAGATAAATGCGGAGTGATGCATTTTGGAAGAACTAATATAAGGGGGAGTTATACAATAAATGGCAGAGCCATCAAGAGTATAGAAACACAGAGGGACCTAGGTGTGCAAGTCCACAAATCCTTGAAGGTGGCAGCACAGGTGGAGAAGGTGGTGAAGAAGGCATATGGTATGCTTGCCTTTATAGGACGGGGTATGGAGTATAAAAGCTGGAGTCTGATGTTGCAGCTGTATAGAACGCTGGTTAGGCCACATTTGGAGTACTGCGTCCGGTTCTGGTCATCGCACTACCAGAAGGACGTGGAGGCTTTGGAGAGAGTGCAGAGAAGGTTTACCAGGATGTTGCCTGGTATGGAGGGTCTTAGCTATGAGGAGAGATTGGGTAAACTGGGCTTGTTCTCCCTGGAAAGACGGAGAATGAGGGGAGACCTAATAGAGGTGTACAAAATTATGAAGGGTATAGATAGGGTGAACAGTGGGAAGCTTTTTCCCAGGTCGGAGGTGACGATCACGAGGGGTCACGGGCTCTAGGTAAGAGGGGCGAGGTATAACTCAGATATCAGAGGGACGTTTTTTACACAGAGAGTGGAGGGGGCCTGGAATGCACTGCCAAGTAGGGTGGTGGAGGCAGACACGCTGGCACAGTTTAAGACTTACCTGGATAGTCACATGAGCAGTCTGGGAATGGAGGGATACAAACGAATGATCTAGTTGGACCAATGAGCGGCACAGGCTTGGAGGGCCGAAGGGCCTGTTTCCTGTGCTGTACTGTTCTTTGTTCTTTGACACCCAGGTCCCTTTGTATGTCCACATTTCCCAATCTTTAACCATTTAACTGATACTCTGCTACTCTGTTTCTTAATCTGAAGTGGATAACTTCACATTTATCCACTTTATACTGCATCTCCCATGTATTTGCCCACTCATTCAACTTGTCTGAGTCACCTTGATGTCTTTTAACATCCTCCTCAACAGTCACATTCCCATCAAATTTTATGTTATCAGCAAACTTGGAAATATTACATTTGCTTCCCTCATACAACTCATTGATGTTTGTTGTGAATAGCTGGGGCCCAACCACTGATCCCTGCGGGACCCCAATAGTCACTGCCTGCCACTTTGAAAAAGACCCATTTATTCCTGTTCTCTATTGCTAACCAATTCTCAACCCATGCAAATATATTACCCTCAATCCCATGTGCTTTAATTTTGCACACAAACCTCTTATGTGGAACTTTATTAAAAAATGCTTTCTGAAAATCCAAATACACTGGTTCACCCTTATCTATTTCACTAGTTATGTCCACAAAAAACTACAGTCAGTTTGTCAAACGGGATTTCCGTTTCATAAATCCATATTGGCATTGTCTAATCCCATTCATATTTTCTAAATGTTTTGTTTTAATATCGTTTATAATAGACTCATAATTTTCCCTGCTACTGAAGTTAGGCTAACTGGTCTGTAATTTCCTACTTTCTCCCTCCCTCCTTTTTTTAAATATTGGTGTTGCATTTGCCAAACACCAGTCTGCCAGGACTGTTCCAGAGTCTACAGAATCTAATACTATCCATAATTGATTTTGTTAGCCATGGTTGTGCTGCTTTTCCTGTGTTTTTGCACCAGAAAGGAATGTATAACTGTTGCAATGCATACATTAGACATTGCCTATTGATCATCATGGATTTTCATGATGCTCTCCAATCTATTTTAGCCAACTCCTGCTTCATATCTTCATAGTTTCCTTTGTCATTCAGCCCTTCCACTCCGCCAATCCGTTAGATCTGGTTGATCTGTGCCTCATCTGCATTTACGAACCTTTAGTCAATATCCTTGATTCCCTTACCTAATAAAAAACTGCTAATCTCAGTCTTAATCCAGTTTTAATTAATTCTGGCTCAACATTAAGCTTATTACTCTTGCTTCCACAGCCTTTTTCAAAGAAAATATTTTTGATTTTCACTAGCCTTTGTGATTTTACTCTGGCATAACTTCGCTCCAATTTTCAATTTAAAAAAAAATTCATTCACTGGATGTGGGCATCAGTGGCAGGGCCAGCATTCATTGTTGTTGGGAGTTGGTGATGAGCCACCTTAATGAATGCTACTTTGTAGCTTCTTAGGCCATTTCAGAGGGCAGGTAAGAGTCACCACATTTATAGTGTGCGACTGGAGCCACATTTAGGCCACATTGGGTAAGGATGGTGATTTCCTGCCTGAAACCACATTAATGAAATTGACAAGCTTTTATAACAATTCTGTAATTTCATGGTCACCATTATTGATAGCAGCTTTTTATTCCAGATTTGTTTCATTAATTAAATTTAAATCCCCCTGTTTCCAGAGTGGGATTTGAACTGATATTCCTGTGGGCCTCTGGATTAGTAGTTCAGTAACATAAGCACTGTGCAACAGTACCCTCACCAGACAAACTATTCTTCAATACATACCTCTGCATTTAATCATTTTATCATTTCAAAGGCCTCAGTCAGATCAACTTCCAACCTTCTAAACACAAGGGACTGCAAGTCAAATTATTGCAGCCTGTCTTCCTAATTAAATCTTTTTAAGATCGCGTATAATTTTGGTGATTCAGCACTGTACCCCCTCCAAGGTCAGTATAGTGTTCCTAAGGTGTGGGGCCCAAAACTAAATGTACTACTCTAGATGGGAAGAAGCAAAAGCAATAACTTTTATCTATAAAGCACCACTAACCCATTAACAAATTAGATGCCCAAAGCACTGCACAGGAGCATTATTAAGCCATATTTGATACCAAACCATATAAAGATAATTAGAGCAGATAACTAAAAGTTTGGTCAAAGGGATAGTTTTTAAGGAGAACTTTAAAGGAGGTAAATGAGGTAGAGACAGAAAGCCTGAGGAAAGAAGTGACAAAGCTTAGGACCTTGATTGTTGAATGCACAAATGCCAATGATGGCGGGTTTAAAATCAGTGATACTCAAGAGGCCTGAATTGGAAGATTGTAGATATCTTGGAGGAATATGGGGCTGGGACGATTATAGAGTCAGAGAGGGGTGAGATGATGGAGAAATTTTAAAGCAGGATGAGAATATTAAATTTGAGACTTTGCTTAACCAGAAACTAGAGTAGGTCAGTGAGCACAGGGGTGATGGGTGAACAGGACTTGGAAGATGTCAAGGGATTTTTTTTTGGAAAGGGTGGTGAGGACAAATTTGAAGGAGAGGGGGAGGGTACCTGAATCGAGAGCATTGTTCACACTATCAGCTAATGTGGGAGTCAGGAACAGAAGTTCGGTGGTCAGCAGTTTGGTGGGAACAATGTCGAGGGAGCAGGGGGTGGATCTCATGGAAAACATCAGCCCTGAAAGGGCATGAGGGGAGATAAACACAAACTAAACACAGATACAAGTGGAGCGCTAGGGCATGGAGAAACTTAGAAGTTTGACTTGTTAAAAGAATGGCCGGAGATAGCAAAGGCAGCGGATCAGATGGTCCAATGTTAGTGATAAAGAAGTCTATGAGTTCTTCACATTTATTATTGGAGTTGAGGGTAGAGGAGAGGGGTTTAAGGACCAATTTGAAGTAGAGAAAGAACCTAGAACAACTATTGCTTTCCAGGATAATCCAAAAATAGTGAACAGGTTTGGAAGACAAAATAGGACCCAATAATGCTTTGTGTGATTCTGTCAGATCTGGTGGTAAATGGCTAAACCAGTTGTCCATCCGATATGCCAAAGATTGCAACTTTGGATTTAAGGGAGTGGAGAAGAGGCCTTACCAGGTGGAACAGCTAAGGAGAATCATGATTTTAATTGGGGTTTGGGCATCAAAGTGGGTGTGTGGTTATTGCAAGAATAGGATGAAGTAGTTGGTGTTGCTGCTCGCAGGAAGCAGTGATGAGTGCTTTAATGTGCCCTTTGGAGGATGCAAGGAGAAGCACAGAGCAACGCTGTTGTCTTACCTAAAAGAGGTGGGGTGGGGGGAGGGAGGGGGGGTCAAACATGACAACAACAACAACTTGCATTTACATAGTCGTTTACATAATAAAATGACCTAAGGTGCTTCACAAGAATGATACCAAGCAAACTTTTACACTGAGTCACAAAGAGATATACAAGGACAGGCGACCAAACGTTTGGTCAAGGAGGTAGATTTTAAGAGTATCTTAAAGAAGGAGAGAGAGGCAGAGAGGTTTAGGGAGGGAATTCCACAGGTTAGTGTGAAATGTACAGTCATCAACAACTGAAATAGAGGGTGCGCAAGAGGTCACAATTGGAGGAGTACAGAGGTCACAGGAGTGGGGAGGAAGAGGGTAGGCATTGGAATGGTGACTAGGGTGGGCTCAGCGGGTGGTAAGGTATGTGCTGATTAACAGTGATAGGGTCCAGTGTGATAGGGTGGATGCTGAATGGTTATTGAGGGGATAGTGAAGGTGACAGAAGCAGGTGTGGGGAGGAGAGGGATGTCAGTAATTTGGGGAAGTTGGTGAGTAATAGGGAGAAGGTAAAAGATGGTGGAGACAGTTTGAAAAGAAACATGCATCATCTGGCGGCACAATGGTTAGCACTGCTGCCTCACAGCACCAGGGACCTGGGTTCAATTCCAGCCTTGGGTCACTGTCTGTCTGGAGTTTGCACATTCTCCCTGAGTACCCGGGTTTCCTCCGGGTGCTCCAGTTTCCTCCCCCACTCCAAAGATGTGTGGGTTAGGCTGATTGGCCATGCTAAATTGACCCTCGTGTTAGGGGATTAGCAGGGTAAATATGTGGGGTTACGGGAAAAGGGCCTGGGTGGGGTTGTGGTTGGTGCAGACTCGATGGGCCGAATAGAACATAGAACATTACAGCGCAGTACAGGCCCTTCGGCCCTCAATGTTGCGCCGACCAGTGAAACCAATCTAAAGCCCATCTAACCTACACTATTCCAATATCATTCATATGTTTATCCAATGACCAATTGGATAATGACCAATTTATGACCAATGACCAATTTATCCAATTGGATAATTATCCAATTATCCAATGAACTGTACGCAATACTCCAAGTGCGGCTTCACCAGAGCTTTGTACAGCTGCAACATGACCTCCTGGCTCCGAAACTCAATCCCTGTACCAATAAAAGCTAACACACCGTACGCCTTCTTAACAACCCTATCAAGTTAGCAAGGAATGAGCTGAAAAAGGGGCTTAGGAGAGCTAGGAGGGGACATGAGAAGTCCTTGGCGGGTCGGATCAAGGAAAACCCCAAGGCTTTTTACTCTTATGTGAGGAATAAAAGAATGACCAGGGTGAGGTTAGGGCCGGTCAAGGACAGTAGTGGGAACTTGTGTATGGAGTCAGTAGAGATAGGCGAGGTGATGAATGAATACTTTTCTTCAGTGTTCACCAAGGAGAGGGGCCATGTTTTTGAGGAAGAGAAGGTGTTACAGGCTAATAGGCTGGAGGAAATAGATGTTCGGAGGGAGGGTGTCTTGGCAGTTTTGAATAAACTGAAGGTCGATAAGTCCCCTGGGCCTGATGAAATGTATCCTAGGATTCTGTGGGAGGCAAGGGATGAGATTGCAGAGCCTTTGGCGTTGATCTTTGGGTCCTCGCTGTCCACGGGGATGGTGCCAGAGGACTGGAGAATGGCGAATGTTGTTCTTCTGTTTAAGAAAGGGAATAGAAATGACCCTGGTAATTATAGACCGGTTAGTCTTACTTCGGTGGTTGGTAAATTGATGGAAAGGGTCCTTAGGGATGGGATTTACGACCATTTAGAAAGATGCGGATTAATCCGAGATAGTCAGCACGGATTCGTGAAGGGCAAGTCGTGCCTCACAAATTTGATAGAATTTTTTGAGGAGGTAACTAAGTGTGTTGATGAAGGTAGGGCAGTTGATGTCATATACATGGATTTTAGTAAGGCGTTTGATAAGGTCCCCCATGGTCGGCTTATGATGAAAGTGAGGAGGTGTGGGATAGAGGGAAAGTTGGCCGATTGGATAGGTAACTGGCTGTCTGACCGAAGACAGAGGGTGGTGGTCGATGGAAAATTTTCGGATTGGAGGCAGGTTGCTAGCGGTGTGCCGCAGGGATCAGTGCTTGGTCCTCTGCTCTTTGTGATTTTTATTAATGACTTAGAGGAGGGGGCTGAAGGGTGGATCAGTAAATTTGCTGATGACACCAAGATTGGTGGAGTAGTGGATGAGGTGGAGGGCTGTTGTAGGCTGCAAAGAGACATAGATAGGATGCAAAGCTGGGCTGAAAAATGGCAAATGGAGTTTAACCCTGATAAATGTGAGGTGATTCATTTTGGTAGGACAAATTTAAATGTGGATTACAGGGTCAAAGGTAGGGTTCTGAAGACTGCGGAGGAACAGAGAGATCTTGGGGTCCATATCCACAGATCTCTAAAGGTTGCCAGTCAAGTGGATAGAGCTGTGAAGAAGGCCTATAGTGTGTTAGCTTTTATTAACAGGGGGTTGGAGTTTAAGAGCCGTGGGGTTATGCTGCAACTGTACAGGACCTTGGTGAGACCACATTTGGAATATTGTGTGCAGTTCTGGTCACCTCACTATAAGAAGGATGTGGAAGCGCTGGAAAGAGTGCAGAGGAGATTTACCAGGATGCTGCCTGGTTTGGAGGGTAGGTCATATGAGGAAAGGTTGAGGGAGCTAGGGCTGTTCTCTCTGGAGCGGAGGAGGCTGAGGGGAGACTTAATAGAGGTGTATAAAATGATGAAGGGGATAGATAGAGTGAACGTTCAAAGACTATTTCCTCAGGTGGATGGAGCTATTACAAGGGGGCATAACTATAGGGTTCGTGGTGGGAGATACAGGATGGATATCAGAGGTAGGTTCTTTACGCAGAGAGTGGTTGGGGTGTGGAATGGACTGCCTGCAGTGATGGTGGAGTCAGACACTTTAGAAACATTTAAGCAGTTATTGGATAGGCACATGGAGCACACCAGGATGATAGGGAGTGGGATAGCTTGATCTTGGTTTCAGATAAAGCTCGGCACAACATCGTGGGCCGAAGGGCCTGTTCTGTGCTGTACTGTTCTATGTTCTATAACCTGGGTGCCAACTTTCAGGGATCTATGCACATGGACACCGAGATCTCTCTGTTCATCCACACTACCAAGTATCTTATCATTAGCCCAGTACTCTGTATTCCTGTTACTCCTTCCAAAGTGAATCACCTCACACTTTTCCGCATTGAACTCCATTTGCCACCTCTCAGCCCAGCACTACAGCTTATCTATGTCCCTCTGTAACCTGCAACAACCTTCCGCACTGTCCACAACTCCACCGACTTTTGTGTCATACGCAAATTTACTAACCCATCCTTCATCTCTGGATGAACAATATAGGAAAGATGTGGAAGTGATGGAAAGGGTGCAGAGGAGATTTACCAGGATGTTGCCTGGTATGGTGGGAAAATCATATGAGGAAAGGCTGAGGGGCTTGAGGTTGTTTTCATTAGAGAGAAGAAGGTTAAAAGGTGACTTAATAGAGGCATACAAGATGATCAGAGGATTAGATAGGGTGGATAGTGAGAGCCTTTTTCCTCGGATGGTGATGGTTAGCACGAGGGGACATAGCTTTAAATTGAGGGGTGAGAGATATAGGACAGATGTTAGAGGTAGGTTCTTTACTCAGAGAGTAGTAAGGGCGTGGAATGCCCTGCCTGCAGCAGTAGTGGACTCGTCAACATTAAGAGCATTCAAGTGGTTATTGGATAAACATATGGATGATATTGGAATAGTGTAGATTAGAGGGGCTTTAGATTAGTTCCACTGGTCGGCGCAACATCGAGGGCTGAAGGGCCTGTACTGCGCTGTAATGTTCTATGTTCTATGCCCTCATCCAGGTCATTTATCAAAATGACAAATAGCAGTGGCCCCAAAACAGATCCTTGCGGTACACCACTAGTAACTGAACTCCAGGATGAACATTTCCCATCAACCACCACTCTCTGTCTTCTTACAGCTAGCCAATTTCTGTTCCAAACCGCTAAATCACCCTCAATCCCATGCCTCCGTATCTTCTGCAATAGCTTACTGTGGGGAACCTTATCAAACACTTTACTGAAATCCATATACACCACATCAACTGCTTTACCCTCATCCACCTCTTTGGTCACCTTCTCAAAGAACTCAATAAGGTTTGTGAGGCACGACCTACCCTTTTTCCTGCCTGAATGACCTCCTTCTGCACTGCAGGGATTCTATGATGGATTCTATGATCCGGAGGCAGAGCCAGCTCCAGGCTAAAGCAACGACCTTGATATCCAAGTGTAAAACATTGCTGGGTGGGGGGGAAGAGGGGTGGAGCTCAAGTTGAGCACAACTGAACAACTAAAGAGAAACCCTGATAAACATATGCTGAATGTATGTGGAGCTTTCGCCAAAGCTATTCCTCACTATTTAGTGAAGGCCACAAAGCAGCAAGTCTGACCAAGAACGTTCTTATGACAACAGGATCCCAGCAAGCTGTAGAGCTGTCATTCACTCTGAGCCATGGACCATTTGCTTTACACTGTGTTGGGGAAGAGAGGGACGGATGCCCACAAGGCAGTGAATGGCAGCCAAGTCAAGACTGCAAATCTTCATCCTCTTGGGGGAATGGACCAGCCTGACATGGGCTCATGAGCTTAGTCTTTCCATTGTGATAAGGTCTATCCTTTGAGTCCTGAGGACAGTGGAGGCTAGCGGACTAATGTAGAAGGCTTCTCGTGTATGGTAGTCACCACCCTTGTCAAAGAGTGATGGCTCCCTGCGTAGCCATGTATTCGGAGAAGAAGACCAATCCTTGGTCCACCTCTGGACGGGGAGGGGAGGGATCATTAAAACCATTAGCAGCAAGAATGAATCCAGAAGCTCTCTGAACCATGCAATATAACATATATTAGAGTACAGAAACTATTTACAATCATTGAATGCCCATGCCACCAGTGCTCATTCCAAACTTTTTAATTTTCCTTCCTCTACCACTACATCTTGGTACTTCCCCAACCTCCATTGCAGAGGTGGAGACAGCCAGCTGACTGTCATGCCCTGTTGTCTGTGATGACTTTGGCGAGTATCCTCTTGACGGCCCGGACTGCTTTGGGTCTCCTGCTCACTGGCAGGTGCACCCTCCAATGCTTCAGCATCTGGAGCTGATGGGGTCACAGGTAAAGAAGATTGGGAATGCCTGGATACAAACAGCAAAAACTCCAACTCCAGCGAGAGGGAAGAAACACTGCTGTTTCTCTCAGCTTCAAGCTGCTTCTGAAAATAAACTAAAAGCTGGAATGCCCTATTAATGAAGGATGGTCTGGGTGCCTTTTAAATACAGAACAGACATGATGGAGGGTTTGTTGACTTCCTACCTATCCTGCCACAAGACTCAATGTGGAACACATGAACTAATGAGATGTAGAGCGCACAATTGAGTGGAAGGCCTGCCCCGTTATGCGGCAGGAATTACTCACACTTTCTCATCCCACCACAGAACTCATGGCAAGAGAGGAAGATTCTGCCCAATGTCACAAAGATGGAAGAAGCAGATCTTGGTGATTATGCAGATACACAGTTGGAAGCTCATCTCGGAGGCAAACTCGGCACGAAGATTGTGAATTGTCTGGTTCAGCCTCAGACAGATTGCAGAAAGCCATCAGCTAGGGAACTGTCCCAAGATAATAGCTTCAGTTATTCCAGTATTTAATTTCCATTATTTCAATTGAAGCTGTATACAACTGAAGCATAATCTCATTTCAATGTTTTCCAGTCCTATTGATGTAAAGGTTAATATCCCTTTCGCGTTTTTATATTTTGTACCTCTGGTCTTGCTTTTAGTGATTTGTGCACTTAATATACACCCAAAACCCTTTACTGTGTCACAGGTCATAGTCTCTCATCATTAAGAAAATACTCCTTTGTCTTTCGTGGATCAAAAGTAAATTACCTCAAATCTCTTCCCATTGAATTCCATCTGCCACAGTTCTGCCCATTCATTCAATCTGCCTATATCCTACGGTAACTTCCTGTTCCCATCTACAGAAGTAATTAAGGCTCCTAATTTGGTTTTATAAACTTGAATATCCAACTCTCTATTCCATTATTCAAATCATTGATACCTCTGGTGAAAATTGGGGCCTTGTACAGATTCTTGAGGAACACCACTTGTCACATCCTGCCAACAAAGAAAGCAAAATGCTGAACTATGGAACTAAAATGTCAGAGTTCATGTTCGGAAATAATGTTTAAACTGGTCAGACCATTTCCTGAGTAATGTCACTGAGATACAAGCTCTGCAGGTAGCTCAAAGAATGATCATGGAGACTGGTCCCTCTCATCATAGGCCTGAGTTACAAGGAAATGTAAAGGCTTTTGCTCTCCAAGGCTTTAAAATACACCCTCCACCAGTGCACATACAGTCACCTTGATGCCACCTCTCCCTTCCACCTCCTTATCCAACCTCCCATCCCAATTTGTGTTTGGCAGCCTTGTCCCCTACTCTTTTGCCCCTGTGATGCCAGGAGGGTAATGACCTCCTTCACTACCTGAACACTTACTACCTATGTTCCCCACAACCTGCATTGACCTAATGGCACCTGGGTGCCACTGGCCACCCCTCTCTGTGCTGCTTACATTTTCATAGCACCCATCTCAGCCAGGAGATTGGACTGACTGGCACCAGCATTTTTGTTCCCTGCCACTTCCTTTCCCACATTAGTGGGGCCTTTCAGTCCAAGGTGTGTTCACATATGAAGAAACCTCCAGATAGAATAGAGGGGGCAATGGGTGCTATGATCAGGGGTCTATAGGCCCAATAGCTAGGGCCCCAGCCAAATATAACGCTCCCAGCAAAACTCATTAATGTAGGAGAATTGCATACGATGATGAAATCAATTTCATTTAGGAATAGCATATTTTGATATAGAACATAGAACAGTACAGCACAGAACAGGCCCTTCGGCCCACAATGTTGTGCCGAGCTTTATCTGAAACCAAGATCAAGCTATCCCACTCCCTATCATCCTGGTATGCTCCATGTGCCTATCCAATAACCGCTTCAATGTTCCTAAAGTGTCTGACTCCACTATCACTGCAGGCAGTCCATTCCACACCCCAACCACTCTCTGCGTAAAGAACCTACCTCTGATATCCTTCCTATATCTCCCACCATGAACCTTATAGTTATGCTCCCTAGTAACAGCTACATCCACCCGAGGAAATAGTCTTTGAACGTTCACTCTATCTATCCCCTTCATCATTTTATAAACCTCTATTAAGTCTCCCCTTATGATTTGCCTTGTTAAGTAACGGGGTGTGTAAACATTCAGTGGGACTATTCCTTTCGGCATTTTGCTCCATCTTTATGTTTTAATGGACACTGTGTAGGTGGTGTGGAGAGTCCCTGAATGTTCTTGGTGCCTGGAGCCACAAGAATTTTTAATCCGCCTTTGAACATGATGGAAGGGGATTAGGATCTTACAGGATGAATGAGCTAAGTGGGCTTCCTTATCTGTCTTTAACTTGTGACTTAAGATGCCAGGCCTTATGGAGAGAGTGATTCTGCAAATTTATGCATGCCCTTTGGCTGTAATCACTCCTCCACCCATTTATTTCAATATGTTTAATTTCTATTTTTAGTATCTGAAAGTATTCGCCTTCTTTATTACCAACAATGCACAGGATTTCAAAATTCCTTTTGCAGATAATTGTACTACTTTTACCTAAGCCATGAAGTATATGACTTTCCTTATAAAAATCCCTAAATTTAGCCCTTTGTGAAATGTTAAGATATAAATATTCTATGTCCACATATTAAGTACATATGTGCTGCCTTTCTTATCTGTAATTTTATTTATTTGACAACCTGTCGTCGAAAAATAAATCTAAAATACCCATAGCTCCAAGGACTTTAGTAAGTAATTTGAAGGAAAAAAATTTTTTCTCATATTTTATAATGAAGATTTCCTGTTTACATTGAGTCAGTCACCTACACCGTTGTTACGGTTAATTTGTATTATGGCTAAGTGTTTGATTTATGTGTATTTTTCTCCCTTCTGGATTTACTTTTGCAATGTTATGCTTCAAATCAGATGCTTTTATTGGTCCTACAACACAAACAATAGCTCATGTGAGCAAGCACTTTTATTCCATATGATCTGAAGAATGACCTTGTGTATAAAGAATCTAGGAAAGTGCACCATTCGCCTTAATGACTCAAAATCTATAGGTAGAATTTCCATTATGGATCCATATCATTTCTCAGGAAGACTCACATTAGTTACTCAGATATTTTTATATCAGATTAAATTACAAAACAAGTTGTCTAAGTAACAGTTGTCTAAGTTAGCACAAATAATACAGTAGTTTTGAACCAGTTCATTAAAGAGTCAAATGGACAAACCAATCAATTAAGTCTTTCTTGGTAACAAGTCGTTGCTAAGTAACACACCAATTTCTATTAGCTGTGGTCATATTCGGAACTGTATAGGTGATCTAAACCAAAGAATTTACATTTTGCTTCCACATTCATTGTGACTTGGTCAAAATCATGGATGAACATTCAAAGCTGAAGAAGGTGCAGGGCAATGGAAAGGAAGTACAGCATTGAGATACTTTTGCAAAGAATTGGCACAGACATGACAAGGTAGATTGACCTCCGACTTAGAGTCTGGTTTCACTTTACACAATTGATTTTTAACATTACTTAAATGTGGTCCTATAAAAACCTCAGTTTTACAAGTTATTGCTTAAGAAGTCCTGATATCTTCTCAGGGCAAAGAGATCATCAATGAATGTGACCTTTCCAATCTCACGCATATCCTGAGAACATATCTGACAAATGGTTAATCCATGCTGTTGGAGAATGGTTAGAAGTTTGAAGAAAGGTTAGAAGAATTTGAACCTTTTACTGTAAAGGTATATGTGAGAAGGGACCTATAGAAGATGACAAAATGTATTTATCTCCTTCCATGCTGTTTTCCAGAGCCCCAAACAATCTTCCGTGTGAAACTTACATGCAATTCCCCTAATCGACGATATTGTTCAATGACTCACATTATGGTCTCCTCTCCATTAGAAAGGCCAGACTGCATTATTGACCATCTCTGCTTTGTCTGCAGCTACAATCCACAGCTTCCAATGTTTTTTCATTTTAACTCCTCCTCCAAATCCTAATCTGATCGTGCATGTACTGTACCAACAAAGCTCCATGCAAACTTCAGAAATAATATTTAATCTTATTTAATCTTTTAAGCGCCCTGCAAAACTTGAACATTAAATTCAGTATCTTCAGACATTAGCTATATCTTCAACGTGTAACCTTTTAAATTTTATATCTTAAAGTTAAAGTTTATTTATTAGTCACAAGTAGGCTTACATTAACACTGCAATGAAGTTACTATGAAAATCCCCTAGTTGCCACACTCCGGGTACACCGAGGGAGAATTTAGCATGGCCAATTCATCTAACCTCCACATCTTTGGACTGTGGGAGGAAACCGGAGCACCTGAAGGAAACCCATGCAGACATGGGGAGAACATGCAAACTCCACACAGGCTGTGACCCAAGACGGGATTGAACCCAGGTTCCTGGCGCTGTGAGGCAACAGTGCTAACCACTGGGTCACCATGCTGCCCCTATGGTCAAATTTCTCATCAGTCCTATTTTTTCACATCACCTCGGACTACCCACATAACTATTCACATATCCTTTGTTTCTTTGATGTCTTTATTTCTTCAAAGCTCTTTCCATTATTTGGCTGAGATGATTAGTCACACTCTCCTCCTCCTCAGGTACCAAAGCCTGAGAGGGAATTGGCAACCCATGAACTCCCATTGGATTGGTCCATGATTATACTTGGCAAAGTACTGCAGTGATTTCCTGTTGCCTTGTGCAATATGGCTGACCAGGAAACTCCCCACTCTTTGCCGTCTGCCACTAGATGCATTGGAAGGATTTATAGGCTGATATTTGGCCACATTATCCACGCATCTTCCATGGCAATCAAGTCCTGAAATGGGACTTGAATTCTAGTCCAGAAGCAGGGATGATCCACAAGACCTCCCTTCAGTCACATCGCTAACATTTCCTCTCTCAAATAGTTTCCCTGCTTTTTTTGTATAAATATCTGTGCCCCTTTTCTATCGTATCACTCTATCTGTCTTAATATTTAGTTTTGAAGAAGGTTCTGTGTCTAAAATGTTAACTGTCTTCTCCACAGATGCTAATTTACTATCTGTCTGCTTCCAGCATTTTCTGTCTTTATTTTCGATAGGTATGAATTAGAGCAAAAAGGCTGAATCTTCAGAGGCTTCATTTTTGGTCATTTTGCCCAATTTCTCTGTCATTTTCCATTCAGTGTTCGTCATCTCTAAAATATCTTGGAGGATTTTGCAATGTGGAAGGAGCGAAAGAAACGCAAGTTGTTAAAACTTGAAAGTATATTCGTAATTATTTTTTCAATTGCAATTGTTCAGCGCAGCAAGCGCTTTAGCATTTTCTGTAAGACAACATAAATCTTTCCAGCTGTTCAATGTATGGTGCTGTAACAGCTCATGAGTGTATCAAACAAATCTGTGGTCTTCAGAATATTTGTGGTATCAGTATGAAATAGGATTAATGGTTTGGAAAAAGACATGATGGTATCAAAGGGGAAAAAAAAACACAGAAAAGAAAGGATGATCTGGCAGTTAAGTGATGGTTATAAGTAAACTTCAGGAGAATGTATGCGTAAGAGCAGCACGGAGAGAGATGACAAAGAACAAAGAATAAAGAAAATTACAGTATAGGAACAGGCCCTTCAGCCCTCCAAGCCTGCACCAACCATGCTGCCCGAATGAACTAAAACCCCCTATCCTCCCGGGGACTTACCTCTATTCCCATCCTATTCATGTATTTGTCCAGATGCCCCTTAAAAGTCACAATCGTATCTGCTTCCACTACCTCCCCTGGCAGCAAGTTCCAGGCACCGACCACCCTCTGTTTAAAAAAAACTTGGCTCGTACATCTCCTTTAAACCTTGCCCCTCGCACCTTAAACCTATGCCCCCTAGTAATTGACCCTTCCACCTGGGAAAAAGCTTCTGATTATCCACTCTGTCTATGCCCCTCATAATCTTGTAGACTTCTATCAGGTCGCCGCTCAACTACCTGGGCGGCACGGTAGCACAGTGGTTAGCACTGCTGCTTCACAGCTCCAGGGTCCTGGGTTCGATTCCCGGCTCGGGTCACTGTCTGTGTGGAGTTTGCACATTCTCCTCGTGTCTGCGTGGGTTTCCTCCGGGTGCTCCGGTTTCCTCCCACAGTCCAAAGATGTGCGGGTTAGGTTGATTGGCCAGGTTAAAAATTGCCCCTTAGAGTCCTGGGATGTGTAGATTAGCGGGTAAATATGTGGGGGTAGGGCCTGGGTGGGATTGTGGTCGGTGCAGACTCGATGGGCCGAATGGCCTCCTTCTGCACTGTAGGGTTTCTATGATTCTATGATTTCCGTTGTTCCAGTGAGAACAAACCAAGTTTTTCCAACCTCTCCTCATAGCTAATGCCCTCCATACCAGGCAACATCCTGGTAAATCTTTTCTGTACCCTCTCCAAAGTCTCCATATCCTTCTGGTAGTGTGGTGACCAGAATTGAACACTATATTCCAAGTGCGGCCTAACTAAGGTTCTATAAAACTGCAACATGACTTACCAATTTTTAAACTCAATGCCCCGGCCAATGAAGGCAAGCATCCCATATGCCCTCGACTACCTTCTCCATCTGTGTTGCCACTTTCAGTGATCTTTGTACCTGTACACCCAGATCCCTCAGCTTATCAATACTCTTAAGGGTTCTGCCATTTACTGTATATTTTCTATTTGCATTAGACCTTCCAAAATGCATTACCTCACATTTGTCTGGATTAAACTCCATCTGCCATCTCTCCGCTCAAGTCTCCAACCGATCTATATCCTGCTGTATCCTCTGATGGTCCTCATCGCTATCCACAAATCCACCAACCTTTATGTCGTCCGCAAACTCACTAATCAAACCAGTTACATTTTCCTCCAAATCATTTATATATATTACAAACAGCAAAGGTCCCAGCACTGATCCCTGAGGAACGCCACTTGTCACAGCCCTCCATTCAGAAACACACCCTTCCACTGCTACCCTCTGTCTTCTATGACGGAGTAAGAAGTTTAACAACACCAGGTTAAAGTCCAACAGGTTTATTTGGTAGCAAAAGCCACAAGCTTTCGGAGCCTTAAGCCCCTTCTATGATGGAACCAGTTCTGTATCCACCTTGACAACTCACCTCTGATCCCATGCGACTTCACCTTCTGCACCAGTCTGCCATGAGGGACCTTGTCAAAGACCTTACTAAAGTCCATGTCGACACCATCCACTGCCCCACCCTCATCAACCATTTTTGTTACTTCCTCAAAAGACTCGATCAAGTTAGTGAGACATGACCTCCCCTTCACATAACCATGTTGCCTCTTGCTAATACGTCCACCTATTTCCAAGTCTCGAAGAAACTTCTCCAATAATTTCCCTACCACTGACGTAAGGCTCACCAGCCTGTAATAACCTGGATTATTCTTGCTACCCTTCTTAAACAAAGGAACAACACTGGCTATTCGCCAATACTCCGGGACCCCCCCTATAGCCAGTGAAGATACAAAGATTTCTCTCAAAGCCCCAGAAATGTCCTCCCTTGCCTCTCTCAGTATTTTGGGGTATATCCCATCAGGCCCTGGGAACTTGTCTACCTTAATGTTTCTCAAGAACCTCAATACCTCCTCCTTTTTGATCTCAACATGACTCAAACTATCTACACACCCTTTCCCAGATTCATCATCCACCAAGTCCTTCTCTTTGGTGAATACTGACGCAAAGTACTCATTTAATACCTCGCCCATTTCCTCTGGCTCCATGCATAGATTCCCTCCCCTGTCCTTGAGTGGGCCAACCCTCTCCCTGGCTACCCTCTTGCTCCTTATATATGTATAAAAAGCCTTGGGGTTTTCCTTAATCCTGCTGGCCAATGCTTTTTCGTGACCCCTTTTAGTCCTCCTTCCTCCTTGCTTAAGTTTCTTTCTACTTTCCTTGTATTCCACACTTGCTTTGTGTGTTCCCAGCCTCCTAGTTTTGAAAAATGCTTCCTTTTTCTCTTTGACTGGGCTCACAATATCTCTCATTATCCAAGGTTCCCAAAAATTGCCATACTTATCCTTCATCCTTACAGGAATGTGCCGGTCCTGAATCCATATCAACTTACACTTGAAAGCCTCCCATGTGCCAGATGTTGATTTGCCCTCAAACATCTGCTCCCAATCTACATTCTTCAGTTCCTGTCTAATATTGTTGTAATTATCCTTCCCCCAGTTAAGCACCTTAACTTGAGGACTACACTTTTCTTTATTCATCAGTACCTTAAAGCTTACTGAATTGTGATCACTGTTCCCGAACTGCTCCCTTACTGAAATGTCGACCACCTGGCCGGGCTCATTCCCCAATACCAGGTCCAGTGTGGCCCCTTCCCTAGTTGGACTATCTACATACTGTTTCAAGAAGCCCTCCTAGATGCTCCTTACAAACTCTGACCCATCCAAGCCCCTAGCACTAAGTGAATCCCAGTCAATATAGTGGAAGTTAAAATCTCCCACCACAACAACCCTGTTACTTTTACACCTTGCCAAAATCTGCCTACATATCTATTCCTCTATCTCCCGCTGGCTGTTGAGCGGCCTATATTAAACGCCCAACATTGTGACTACACCCTTCCTATTCCTGAGCTCTACCCATATTGCCTCGCTGTATGAGCCCTCTGAGGTGTCCTCCCACAGTACAACTGTGATATTCTCCTTAACCAGTAGTGCAACTCCCTCATCCCTTTTACTTCCCCCTCTATCCCACCCAAAACATCTGTATCCTGGAATGTTAAGCTGCCAATCCTGTCTTTCCCTTCACCAAGTCTCTGTGATCGCAACAATATCATAGTTCCAAGTATTAATCCAAGCGCTAAGTTCATCTGCCTTACCTGTTACACTTCTCTCATCAAAACAAATGCACATTAAACATAAAGTAAGTGATTAGCCATTTACCAAATAAAATGAATAACTGAGCACAAATTTTCTAAACTATTTTTTTGATCAATCACATTTCATTCTCTGGTGGCTAAAACTTTTATTCTATGCATGTTATGGAAAAAGTGTGAATACATATTTTTCCTTTGTACCTACTCTTCCTCAGTATCTTCATCAGCAATAAAACAACATACCACAAGGAAAAAATCTCAGTAATAACACCACAGTGGTGACATATTTCAAATGGACTAAATAATTATTAAGTTAATTTTCCTCTATAAAATGAACAAATCACATGAACTTAATTTTAATGTTTAGACTTTTACTCTGTGGGTTTCTGTATCATATCAAGTTACCAATGTACTCTGGTGAGCAGCTAGTAATGATAGAAAATCAAATTATTGTACAAAAATAGGTACAGGATGTATGACTTTAAAACAGGAACTAAATTACATCTGTGTGCACTGATCGAATTATACCCCACACTATAACCACTCGTTCCCTGAACACAACACTTGGTCTTCATTGCTTGTCAAAGGAAATGTTTTTTTTTGTTGCTCTGTTTATACATCATTTCTCCATTAATTTATTATGGGTTGAGACTGCTTGAGCTAATTTGAAACTACATTCCAATTCATTGTTAAATATTTGCTCACTTAAATTAGTCCTGGGTTATTTTTGCTGTATTCATATTTTCAGTGTGCATTTATTGTCCAGACCTCCCTTAATTGTCCAGTACTCCCTTAACCCCACCTTCCATATAAACTCTAATACTCATAGCCACCCCCCTCGTACTGACCATCTTACATTGCCTCTCTATTGGCATCATCTCAATCACAGACAAGGCTGTCTCTGAGCACTTCCTTGTATCCCTTACCATACATCCTCATTCCCACTTAAACCCCAGCTTCCTTCTGCACCCATCCCAGAACAATCATACCCACAGGTAACTCACAGTTCCTCTTTTAAACTTGCAGCTGTCTAACCTTTGATCCTTCATTCACCAAATTACATTTGCAGTTTTTGTTCTTTTTTCTTTTTTCCTAGTTTCTTTGTTTCTTTTTTCCTAGTTTAAGGGAAAAGCGGAAGTAGGCCGGGCGCGGGGTGACCTGGGAAGGGATTGTTTTTTTTTAAGCACACGGGAGGTTTAAAAAGCAGGCCGCACTATCCAGCGGGCAGCGTATTAGCGGGCAGCGGAGTGAGAAGGGAGCAGAGTGAGGGCTGAAAGGCTTTGGCTCAGCGGGCTTAGGTGGAAACGGGCGAGGGAGGGTAGGTTTAAAGAAGGGGGAAGAGAAAGGGAAAAAATAATAATTTTATTTTTGTTTTCTGTTTTTCAACTTTTGAATCTTAGTTCTTTCCCTGTGGAATCTGAGGAATAGGAGCATTATGAATGTGAAGCCAGTTTGCTGTTCTCAGTGCCGGATGTGGGAGGTCGTGGAGTCTCCTAGCCTCCCAGAAGTGCATACCTGCACTGGGTGCATCGAACTGCGGCTCCTAAGGGACCGAGTTAGGGAACTGGAGCTGCAGCTCGAGGACATTCGTCTGGTCAGGGAAAAGGAGGAGGTGATAGATAGGAGTTATAGGCAGGTGGTCACACCGGGGCCACAAGAGGCAGGCAAGTGGGTCACAGTCAGGAAAGGGAAAAGTCAGGTGGTAGAGAGTACCCCAGTGGTTGTGCCCCTTAAAAATAAGTACTCTTGTTTGAGTACTGTTGGGGTGGACAGCCCACCTGGTGGAAGCAGCAGTGGTCGTGCCTCCGGCGCGGAGTCCGGACTTGTAGCCCAGAAGGGTAAGGAAAGGAGGAGGAAGGCAGTGGTGATAGGGGACTCTACAGTGAGGGGGTCAGACAGGCGTTTTTGTGGAGGAAGCCGAGAAACGCGGATGGTGGTTTGTCTCCCTGGTGCCGGGATCAGGGATGTTTCTGACCGTATCCAAGAAATCCTGAAGTGGGAGGGAGAGGAGCCAGAGGTCGTGGTGCATACTGGTACCACTGACATAGGCAGGAAAGGGGAAGGGGTTATGAAAGGAGAATATAGGAAGTTAGGTAGGGAGTTAAGAAGAAGGAACGCAAAGGTAGTAATCTCGGGATTGCTGCCTCTGCCACGGGACAGTGAGGGAAGGAACGGAATAAGGTGGAGGATAAATGCGTGGCTGAGGGATTGGAGCAGGGGTCAGGGATTCAAGTTCCTGGATCATTGGGATCTCTTTAGGGCCAGGTGCGACCTGTACAAAAAGGACGGGTTTCACTTAAATCCCAGGGGGACCAATATCCTGGCGGGAAGGTTTGCTAAGGCTACTGGGGAATGTTTAAACTAAAAGGGTTGGGGGGTGGGAATCAAAATGAGGTGACTGGGAGAGAGGAGGTTAGCTTAAAAATAAAAGGGGCTTGTAGACAGTGTCAGAGGGAGGATAGGCAGGTGAAGGAGAAGGGGAGCGCTCAGACCGAAGGATTGAGATGTGTGTATTTTAACGCAAGGAGTGTTGTGAACAAAATGTATGAGCTTAGAGCGTGGATCACTACTTGGAAGTGTGATGTGGTGGCCATTACAGAGTCTTGGTTATCTCAGGGACAGGACTGGATACTTCAAGTGCCGGGTTTCAGATCTTTCAGGAGGGACAGGGAAGGAGGCAAAAGAGGTGGGGGAGTGGCACTGTTGATCAGGGATAGTGTCACGGCTGTAGAAAAGATGGATGCCACAGAGGGATTGTCTACGGAATCTCTGTGGATGGAGGTTCACAATAGGAAGGGGTCAATAACTTTACTGGGTGTTTTCTATAGGCCACCCAATAGTAGCAAGGATGTGGAGGAGCAGATTGGGAAGCAGATCCTGGAGAGATGTGATAATAACAGAGTGGTTGTGATGGGAGATTTTAATTTCCCAAATATCGATTGGAATATCCCTAGGGTAAGGGGTTTAGATGGGGAGGAGTTTGTTAGGTGTGTTCAGGAGGGCTTCATGACACTGTATGTGGATAAGTCTAGAAGAGGAGAGGCTGTACTTGATTTGGTATTAGGGAATGAACCTGGGCAGATGTCAGATCTCTCAGTGGGAGAGCATTTTGGGGATAGTGATCATAACTCTATCTCCTTTATATTAGAATTGGAGAGAGATAGGATCAATCAAGCTAGGAAAGTGTTTATTTGGAGTAAGGGCAATTATGAGGCTGTTAGGCAGGAAATTAGAGGCATAAATTGGAAGGAGGTTTTCTCAGGAGAAATGTGGCAAATTTTCAAGGAAAATTTGTTTGGAACTCTACACAGCAACGTTCCAATGAGACAGGGGAGTTATGGTAGGTTACAGGAACCATGGTGCACGAAAGCTGTAACGAACTTAGTCAAGAAGAAAAGAAAAGCCTACAAAAGGTTTAGGGAGCTAGGTAATGTTAGAAATCTAGAAGAGTATACGACTAGTAGGAAGGAACTTAAGAGGGAAATTAGAAGAGCAAGAAGGGGTCATGAGAAGGCCTTGGCAGACAGGATAAAGGAAAACCCCAAGGCATTCTACAAGTTTGTTAAGAGCAAAAAGATAAGATGTGAAGGAGTAGGACCTATCAAATGTGATGGTGGGAAAGTCTGTATAGAACCGGTAGAAATAGCAGAGGTGCAAAATGAATACTTTACTTCAATATTCACAGTGGAAAGGGACCTTGGTAGTTGCAGTGCAGACTTGCAGTGGACTGAGAAGATTGAGCATGTGGACATTAGGAAAGAGGATGTGTTGGAGCTTTTGAAAAGCATCAAGTTAGATAAATTGCCGGGACTGGATGGGATGTACCCCAGGTTACTGTGGGAGGCGAGGGAAGAGATTGCTGAGCCTCTGGCGATGATCTTTGCGTCATCAATGGAGATGGGAGAGGTTCCGGAGGATTGGAGGATTGCGGATGTGGTTCCGTTATTCAAGAGAGGGAGAAAAGATAGCCCAGGAAATTATAGACCAGTGAGTCTAACCTCAGTGGTTGGTAAGTTGATGAAGAAGATCCTGAGAGGCAGGATTTATGAACATCTGGAGAGGAATAGTATGATCAGAAATAGCCAGCACAGCTTTGTCCAAGGCAGATCATGCCTTACGAGCCTAATTGAATTTTTTGAAGATGTAACTAGACACATAGACGAGGAAAGAGCGGTAGATGTAGTTTATATGGATTTCAGCAAGGCGTTTGATAAGGTGCCCCATGCAAGGCTTATTGAGAAAGTGAAGGGGCATGGGATACAAGGGGACATTGCTTTGTGGGTTCAGAACTGGCTTGCCCAGAGAAGGCAAAGAGTGGTTGTAGATGGGTCTTTTTCAGCATGGTGGTCGGTCACCAGTGGAGCGCCCCAGGGATCCTTAGAGAACACCTTCCAAAGCCATGACCACTTTCATCTAGAAGGACAAGGGCAGCAGATACACGGGAATACCACAACCTGCAAGTTTCCTGCCAAACCACTCACCATCCTGACTTAGAAATATTTTGCCGTTCCTTTGCGGTCGCTAGGTCAAAATCCTGGAATTTCCTCTCTAACTGCATTGTGGGTCAACCCACAGCACATGGACTGCAGCGATTCAAGAAGGCAGCTCATCACCACCTTCTCAAGGGCAACTAGGGATGGGCAATGAATGAATAAAAAAACTCCTCTTCTCTTTTAATTGTGCTTTTCTAATTTTCCATGGAACTAAACCGTCCCCTTTATTTAGTTTAAAGCCCTATCTACAGCCCTAGTTACATGAATTGCCAAGACTCTGGTCCCAGCATGATTCTGGTGAAGACCGTCCCATCAGAACAGTTCCCTCCTTCCCCAGTACTGGTGCCAGTGTCCCATGAATTCGAACCCATTTTTCCCATATCAACCTTTGAGCCACGCATTTACCTTATTTATCTTATTGACCCTTTTCCAATTAGCTTGTGGCTCAGATAGTAATCCTGAGATTATTGCCTTTTTGGTTCTACTTTTTAATTTAGCCCCTAGCTGCTCATAGTCCCTCAGCAGTTCTTCTATCCTTGTTCTACCTATGTCATTGATACCTACATGGACCACAACTGGATTTTTACCCTCCCACTCCAAGTTTCTCTGCAGCCGAAATGAGATATCCTGAACCCCGGCACCAGGTCGGCAACACAACTTTTGAGACTCTCGAACCTAGTCACAGGGAACAGTGTTTATGCCCCTAACTATACTATCCCCGATTATAACTATATTTCTCTCCCCCGATTTGAATGGCTTCTTCTACAATGACGCTGTGGTCAGTTTGCTCAATCCCTGCTCTCGTCCACACAATGAGCAAGAATCTCAAACCTGTTGGGCAAGGACAAGGGCTGAGGCTCCTTCAACTCTACCTCCTGGATCCCTCTACCTGCCTCACTCACAATCACAACCTCCTATTGCTGACCACTGGCCGAATTCAAGGTTGTTAATTTAAGGGGTGTGCATGCCTCCTCCCCCCCTCCCTGATCTGTCGCAGTGTCTGGAGCTCAGACTCCAGCTCATCAGCTCTGAGCCAGTTCCTCAAGCAACCAGCACTTAGGACAGATGTATTCACTAGGAACCACAGTGGGCTCCACCAGCCCCCACATCATACAGGTATAACAAATTGCCTCACCCTATTTTATTTAATTCATTTTTAATTAGTTTTTAAAATTTTCAATGGTTTTTAGCTTCTTGATCTGTAAATTCTGAAAGCAACTTAGAATACGTAATTCAAATTAACAGTTACTTCCCAGCCAATTACCATTTTCCTGTGACATTACTCCTGATTATTTTTCAAACTCAGCCTACTGCCCCAGTAGAGGTGTCCCTCACAGGTCCTGCTGTCTCTGCTCCGGGAAGGCGAGTGAAAGCCCCAAGCCTTGCGCTGTATTTATGTTCTGCCCTAGTGGAGGTGTCCCTCACAGGTCTAGCTGCCTCCACTCCCGGAATGTGAATGAAGGTCCCAAGTCTGCGCTGTATTTATCCTCTGCCCCAGTAGAGGTGTCCCTCACAGGTCTGGCTGCCTCCGCTCCCGGAAGGTGAGTGAAAGCCCTAAGCCTTGCGCTGTATTTATCCTCTGCTCCAGTACTGATGTCCCTCACAGGTCTGGCTGTCTCCATTCCTGGAAGGTGAGTGAAAGTCCCAAGCCTCGCACTGTATTTACCCTCCGCCCCAGTAGAGGTGTCCCTTACAGGTCCAGCTATCTCCACTCCCACAAGGTTTTTCTATGTGTTAATAATTTTAATCCGCAAATGTCAGTAAAGCCAGTAGGCATTTTATTTTGAACAATGTGGTATTTGGAAACATTAGTTTTAGCATAGCTAGAATTTAATAGAGTAATTATTTAAATTGATCCTATTAAAAACATGATTTACTAAAGACTTGACGTCCTTCTGACTGGGAGATGGTATATGGAGGGATCACTGCTTTTCATGATATATGTTTATAACCTAGACCTGGGTGTACACAGCACAAGTTCAAAATTTGAAGGTGATGCAAGACTGAACTGTGATGTGGGTAGTGATAGGCTTCAAGAGGATACAGACAGGCTGCTGAATGGGCAGACATGTGGCAGATGAAATTTAATGGGAACATAGGGAACAAAGGAACATAGGAATTAGGAGCAGAAGTAGGCAACATACAGGTTTACAGCATGGAAACAGGCCTTTCGGCCCAACTTGTCCAAGCTGTCCAGTTTTTAAAAATCTCTCCCTGGGCTCCAATCCATCTCCCCACCTGTTCCCCATATCCCCTCATCGTTTTTTTAAAAATTAGAAATATGTCTAACCCCTTCTTGAAACCATTCAACGATTCAGACTCCATTGTGCCATGGGGCAGCAAGTTCCACAAATTCACCACCCTCTGTGAGGAGCAGTTCCTCCCCATCTCATCACAATCTACCGCCTCTCAACCTATACCTGTGACCTCTTGTTCGAGATTGCCCCACAAGAGGAAACATTTGGTCTACATTCACTTCAATCCCTTTTAAAATTTTATATACCAGCAAATTTGCTACCAAATAAACCTGTTGGACTTTAACCTGGTGTTGTGAGACTTCTTACTGTGTTCACCCCAGTCCAACGCCGGCATCTCCACATCAAGGTTATATAAGGCATTGGTGAGGCCGAATTTGGAGTATTGTGTACAGTTTTGGTCACCTAGTTACAGGAAGGATGTAAATAAGGTTGAAAGAGCGCAGAGAAGGTTCACAAGGATGTTGCCGGGACTTGAGAAGCTGAGTTACAGAGAGAGATTGAATAGGTTGGGACTTTATTCCCTGGAGCGTAGAAGATTGAGGGGAGATTTGATAGAGGTGTATAAGATTTTGATGGGTATAGATTGAGTGAATGCAAGCAGGCTTTTTCTGCTGAGGCTAGGGGAGAAAAAAACCAGAGGGCATGGGTTAAGGGTGAAAGGAGAAAAGTTTAAAGGGAATATTAGGGGGGGCTTCTTCACGCAGCGAGTGGTGGGAGTGTGGAATGAGCTGCCGGATAAAGTGGTAAATGCGGGGTCACTTTTAACATTTAAGAAAAACTTGGACGGGTTCATAGATGAGAGGGGTGTGGAGGGATATGGTCCAAGTGCAGGTCAGTGGGACTAGGCAAAAAATGGTTCGGCACAGACAAGAAGGGCCAAAAGACCTGTTTCTGAGCTGTAATTTTCTATGGTTCTATGGTACGAGTTCAGCCTCAATGAGAGCGATGTGAAGGTTTTAGAAAGGGTACAGAAAAGATTTACAAGAATGGTTTCGAGGATGAGAAACTAGTTATGTGGATAGATTGATGAAGCTGGGGCTGTTCTCCTTGGAGAAGAGAAAGTTGAGAGAAGATTTATTAGTTGTGTTCAAAATCATGTGGGGTCCAGAGAGCGTAAATGGGGAAAAACTGTTCCCAGCAACTGAAAATCAAGAACCTGAAAGTGATTAACAAAGAACCAGAGGCGACATAGAAAAAACCTCTTTACGCAGCAAGTGGTTTGGATCTGGAATGCACTGCCAGAGGGTGTGATGGAGACAGATTCAATTGTGGGTTTCAAAAGGGAACTGGATAATTATCTGAAGAGAGAATTTTACTGAGCTACAGAAAAAAGACCGAGGAATAGGACTAGCTGAGTTGTTGCTGTAGAGAATTGACACAGAACAAGATGCTGAATGGCCTCCATCTGTGCTGTAATTATCCTATGATTGTAGCATAAATACACTCAAGGAAGTTGATAAGCACATGAGGAAGAAAGAAGCTGAGGGTTACCCTAATAGTGTGATCAAGAAGGGTGGGAGGAGGCTTGTGTGGAACATAAACACCAACATAGATGGGGTAGGCTAAATGGCCTGTTTCTGTGCTGCAAATCTAATGCAAAGCTGCTAACAGAGAATACAAACAGTATACTGTGTCTCACATTTTCAAGCCATCACTGCCATGGAATTACTGTGAATCACTCTCTTTCCCCACCCTCATTCCCTCCCCACAGTCGCTCTCCCCCCATCCCTTCATATTGTCTCCAGTCACTCACTTACTCAGATGTCAGTGGGCTCCATCGCTCCAGCTGCCTTGCATGAGCCTCGCATTGCTGGCTGCCCAGTCAGGGCCCACCACTCTGGCTGCCATGCCTGGTCCTGCACCACTGCTCTGTCTGCCTTGCTAGGGCCCCGTTCTCCATTAGTGAGCCTATCAGCAGAGAAGAACCAGCTTGTGATTGGATCTGAGCAGTTTTACAGCATTTTCCAAATATCAGTCACTGGAATGTCCTAGTTTGGTAGGCTGCATTGAGTTTACAAGTCTGCTTGAAATGAACATGCTGGACTCTGGTGCATGCTGGTAACACTACACCGCTGCACAAATTGTTGAAGAGCCAGGGCTGGTTTCTCTGCTGAGCTTCTTTAAAATAATGCTGTAAGTTCTTTTCATTTACCCAAGCAGCACAGATGGAACCTCAGTTTAATCATCTGAAAGATGGCAATTCCAACAATGCAGCACTCCCTCGGTATTGCATTGCCGTGTCAGTCGTGATTTTTGTGCTCAAGCCCTGGAGGGGGACATAAATCCAGAAAGATGTGACTCAGAGATAAGAGTGTTAGAGTGCTACCAACTGAGCCGTAGCTGACATTTCAAAAAGAGTAACAATGACATGTGGAAAAACCTTTTTCACTCGGCGATTCTTTAAGATCTGAAATCCATTGCCTGGAAGTGTAATGGAGGCAGGTTCGATTGTGGCTTTCAAAAGGAAATTATTAAGTTGCTGAATAGAAAAGATTGCAGGGCCCAGGGGGAAAGGTGGGGGAGTGGGATTTGTTGAGTCTCTCTTGCATAGAGCTGGCAAAGACACAACAGGCTGACTGGCATCCTCTTGTGGTGTAACCATTCTCTGGCTCCATGATTCTATGAAATACAATCCAGCCAGTCAGCAAGTGATAGAAGGTATCATTGACAGCACAATCAAGTGGTTAGCTGAAAGATTTGTATAATCATTGAAACACTCAATGAAAGCATGTCGAGACCAAGGATCATTAACCCAACATCTTAATAGCCTTCTGGCATCCGACCAAAATCGTATACATGTGACCATGCAGAGTTCACGTGCATTTTTACTCATGAAGAGAAAGCTGAGAACGATGTTTGATCTTTTAATATGCCAAGAAACATTGGCGATAGTAGAGCAAAACCAACAGTCACAAATTGCCAAGAGACAGGTGTCTGTGTGGTGGACCTCAGTTGTGCCTTTGTCCTATATGGACCATCGTTGTGTGTGTTTGTCATACCTGGACACATCCCCTTCCAGTTTGGTTCCTCCCCTCAGCACCTAGTATAAAGGTGGCTGTCTCCTCCCCCTTGTTCAGTCCAGGTCGGTTAATTGTTGGGATCTGCTCCTGATTCTGTTGTGAATAAAAGCCTACACTTATATTGGCATATCGGTAGTCTTTCGCCTTATTGATAGCGCATCAGTCTGCTAAACGGTGCTTGTTTCACTAAGGAAAATGAGTGTTGGCGCATAGCTATACTATGAGTGAAAAGTGGGTACCTGCAATTGTCTTGCTAGAACTGGCCCCGTCTTGTACACGGTTTAAACCAAGGATGAACCAGTTTGGAGAAGCCGTGCTGATCTGTTGCTAGCTTCAGGCGGTGGGTTGACAGAAACACATCAAGATGAATCTCCATCTCTAGCTCTTGATAGTGGGCCTGTTACCGCAGATGAATGCATTGAGCCTGAAAGAACTGATGATTCTATTGCTGCTGCTGTGAGTTCCCCCATTGGGAGTGATACCAAGTCACCATCAAGGGAAGGAATATCTACAGAAGTTCCTGAGAATGCATCTCGGGGTGGACATTGCCAAATTCTTGAATGTCGTATTCCTGAACATCGTCCAGCGAGGAATTGACATCCTCCAGATCACTTTTCCTATTGATTATTGTATGTAGCCATGTTGCATAGCCTAATATGCATAGAATATATTTGATGGTATGGATAAACTCCTTAATAATCATTGCGGCCTTGAAGTAAAAGAGGAGGTATGTTATATATTTGGGGTAGTTACAATGTTGTGGCATGGTCCCTTTAAGAGAACAATCACATGGTCACCCCATGACATTATTGGAACCTCTGAAAGCTTGGGGACAGTCTAGATCTTGGTCCTGTGCAGTGAACACCTCTGCAATAAACCTGTTTGCTGTTTCTGTTCTACTTCTCGCACTCTATGTTACTTGTTATTGCACCCCACAGTATCAATGCGCCATAACTCCAAACCTCATTCTAGCCTTAGTCCAAATTTGGAGTAAAGAACTGAATACAAGAGATGAGGTGAAAATGACTGCCATTGACATCAAGGCAGCATTTGACCGATTATGCCATCAAGGAGCACAAAAACCAACAAAAATTGAAGTAAATGGGAATCATGGGGAAAACTCTTCATTGGTTGGAGTCATACCTAGCACAAAGGAAGATGGATGTGGTCATTCTAAGCCAATCATTCCAACTCCAGGATATTGTTGCAAGAGTTCCACTGGATAATGTGCTAGGCCGAAGCATCTTCATCAATGCCTCCATCATAAGGTCAGGAGTTGGGATGTTTGGTAATAATTACAATGTTTACTACCATTCACAATTCCTCAGGTGCTGAAGCAGTCGATGCCAGCATGCAGCAAGAGTTGGCAACATTCGGGCTTGGGCTAATAACCTTCTGAAGGGCAATTTGAAATGGATAATAAGTGCTGGCTTTATCAGCAATGTTCACATCCCACGAAAAAATAATAACAAAAAGCTTTAGCTCAGTACCAAATAGGGGGTTTACTGTGGCATGGAACAGTACTAACATCAGCATGACAAGAGACTGATAGCAAGGCAAATAAGTAAAGTATTTTACTGATGTAAAAGAACATTAACTACAAATTATCCTGGGGAAAGGGGGCTGTCGGGGTAAGGGGCTGGTGCAATGTGTCATCTGATAAGCTGGCCACATACATCTCTTTCTAGATTTCATATTAAATAACTTTATAATGAACGAATATAAAATTTTACTACCTTGTATTTGCACAAACAAAACATCTCCAAGATCTTTTGTATGGACAAATCTAAATTTGAATAGACAGATTGCAAAGAGGTCAATAAACGTCTGTAAACAGTGCAGTAAAACTGAATTCGATAGTTCTAATGCCTTTCACCAGTTACATGAGATGATTGGTCTGTACTTTTGTTTTGTGACAGCTGGTCTCTTTTTGCATTCATATGGATAATATCATGTGTCTCATTTAGCTAATTTTCACAAAAAACACTTCAAATAATTAAACAGCTTGAAATTCAACCTTGTTAGTACAAGCTTTTGGATTTAGTTTTAATATGAATTGTCAATTAATTTGGATAGAATTTGAATTTAAAATGTCACTATTATGCAACTGCTTGCATTGATTCAGACAATAGAAATGAATAATTTATCATAAAGGTGTTTTGATTACTGTTCAACATAAAACACCTGTTAATGTACCTTGATACTTTATGATAACACTTTACTTAACCAAGATTCACAACTCTTATTTCTCCACGCACTGTTTTTTTAAAGTAGGTTACATTTTGTTTTATTTATCCTTTACCTTTTATAGTCGCTGAACTTCATCTGGAATTGGCAGGCCAGTGAATCATCTCCAGATCAGATTGCTAATCCAGCTGCATTAGTCAACAGCTTGGAGACAGGGATCTACTTGGGCATCAAGACTTTTAAATAACTCAAGTTATCATGTACACGGGGTCAAAGATTCCACTTGACTGAGGTCATGGAAGTTTAGTTTTAGGGTCTGGACCAAATGAAAATACCCCTTTAAAATTCAATTCACTGTTGGATGCTTTCAGTACAATGATTTAATGTTCCAGTCGTATTGCATGTTAGTATAGCACAATCTTTTGCACCACGTACACCCACAACCAGTGCCAAGTACATGGTATGGCTGTATGCTGCTGATATCACAGAGATCTGAAGATCTGTACCAATATCAATTACAACGAAATGAGTCTGCAGTCATGTAGGTCACTGTAAAAGCAACCTTTTAAAATGTAAAGAAAACATAGACAACCAGCGAACCCATTATTTCACTGCCAACTATTAAAAAGAGCTGTCAAGCATTCCCGAATCACTTGCTCAGTCCATGCAGTGAGAGATAAAGATTGGGATTCGAATTGCTGCTGGAGTTCCCTGATCTCCACAGCAACTTTGGTGGAATATTGGCAGAAATCCCAAAGAAACAGCATTGCCTATCATTTTGCTGGGATTTCCAATATTCCTCTGCTGAAATTATTGGGAGAGATTGAAAAACACCCACAAACATTCCAGATGTGGGAAGATATTGGATTTGATCCCTCCTCTGTGCTGAACTCAGTGATCCCAGCTTGAGCAATGGTGAAAGATGATGGAGGGGAAAATTAAGTAGGGTGCCTGCTACTGAACACTGTCAACTGACAGATTCAACTACTTTTAACTCATATGACTCAGATGCATACTCATTCCACCAAAGTTGGCTTTCCCTCAATTAATTATCTCTGCTCTGGACTGTTCCTTGTCATTTTCCCCTTAATGCTCTCCTACTTACGTTTGATCCACTTGGACAACTCATCCCTCAGAACGAGGTCCAACAGTGCCAACCTTCTCATTGGACTGGAAATAAACTGCTGCAGAAAATTAACTTGAACACATTCTAAGAACTCACACCCCTCTTGTCCCTTTGCAGCATTCCTATCAGAGTCTATATTTAGTCTGACATTATAATTACTCTATAATTCTTGTACTTATATGTAATTTCTTTGCAAATTGTTTCTCCACATCTCTTCCCCTCATTGGTGGTCTAAATACCACACTGATCAATGTGATTGCCCCTTTTTCATTCCTTACCTGTAGCCAGAGAGATTCCGTCCTTGACCCCTCTGGAACATCCTCTCTCCCCAGTATTATAATACCATCTTTAATCAATGATGCCATTCCCCCACCCATTTTCTTCCTTTCCTCTCTCTCCTAAACATGTTGTACTCAGGAATATTTAAAGCCCAGCTCTGCCCTTCTTTGAGCCATGTCTCTGTTCTGGCAATAATATCATTATATTCCACTTGTGAACCTGTGCTTATAGTTCACCGATCTTATGAAGCACACTCTGTGCATTGACATAGATTCATAAAATTATATAATCCCAACAGTGCAGAAGGAGGCCATTCAGCCCATTGAGTCTGCATCGACTCTCTGATAGAGCATCTTACCCAGACCCACCCGTGCCCTATCGCCGCAACCCCACTGATCGCCCTAACCTACATATTTTGGGACACCAAAGGGCAATTTAGCATAACCAATCCACCTAACATGCACATACATAAGAACATAAGAACATAAAAAATAGGAGCAGGAGTAGGCCATCTAGCCCCTCGAGCCTGCCCCGCCATTCAATAAGATCATGGCTGATCTGACGTGGATGAGTACCACTTACCCGTCTGATCCCCATAACCCTTAATTCCCTTACCGATCAGGAATCCATCCATCCGCGCTTTAAACATATTCAGCGAGGTAGCCTCCACCACCTCAGTGGGCAGAGAATTCCAGAGATTCACCACCCTCTGGGAGAAGAAGTTCCTCCTCAACTCTGTCTTAAACCGACCCCCCTTTATTTTGAGGCTGTGTCCTCTAGTTTTAACTTCCTTACTAAGTGGAAAGAATCTCTCCGCCTCCACCCTATCCAGCCCCCGCATTATCTTATAAGTCTCCATAAGATCCCCCCTCATCCTTCTAAACTCCAACGAGTACAAACCCAATCTCCTCAGCCTCTCCTCATAATCCAAACCCCTCATCTCCGGTATCAACCTGGTGAATCTTCTCTGCACTCCCTCCAATGCCAATATATCCTTCCTCATATAAGGGGACCAATACTGCACACAGTATTCCAGCTGCGGCCTCACCAATGCCCTGTACAGGTGCATCAAGACATCTCTGCTTTTATATTCTATCCCCCTCGCGATATAGGCCAACATCCCATTTGCCTTCTTGATCACCTCTTGTACCTGCAGACTGGGCTTTTGCGTCTCATGCACAAGGACCCCCAGGTCCCTTTGCACGGTAGCATGTTTTAATTTGTTTCCATTGAGATAGTAATCCCATTTGTTATTATTTCCTCCAAAGTGTATAACCTCGCATTTATCAACGTTATACTCCATCTGCCATATCCTCGCCCACTCACTCAGCCTGTCCAAATCTCTCTGCAGATCTTCTCCGTCCTCCACACGATTCACTTTTCCACTTATCTTTGTGTCGTCTGCAAACTTCGTTACCCTACACTCCGTCCCCTCCTCCAGATCATCTATATAAATGGTAAATAGTTGCGGCCCGAGTACCGATCCCTGCGACACGCCACTAGTTACCTTCCTCCAACCGGAAAAACACCCATTTATTCCGACTCTTTGCTTCCTGTCATACATGGCCATTAACCCAAATTAGGCACTTTTTACTTTCCCCCCTATCTCTGGCCTCTTCTAATGATTTACAATTACCTACTGTAATTCGATCAAACTCTCCCAGAATTCTAATTACATTGATATTACTCTCTGATAAATCCTCCTTATCAGTTAATACTTCTCCACTGCCCACGGCCAGTTTTTCTCCTCTCCACTCTGAATTTCCCCTCAGGTTCCCACCCCCAGCCACCCCTGCCAATCTAGCTTTAACCCACCCCAACAGCAGCTAACAAGCCTCTCTGTGAGGACATTAGTCTCAGTCTTATTAAAGTGTAAACTGCCCTTTGTGTACAAGTCCCACCTGTACCACAACTGGTCCCAATGCCTCAGAAATCTAAAGCCCTCCCTCCTACTCCATTTCTCCAGCCACATGTAGAACTGCTTCCTATTCTTAAAACTAGCACATGGTACTGGGAGTAATCCTGAAATTACCACTCTTGAGGTCCTGCTTTTTAATTCCTGTCCTAACTTCCTGAAATCAAGGGGGCCAATTCTCCCAAAAGTGCTGAATTGGTGGGAAAACTGTTCTAGATCACAACTGTTTTCTCAGTTCAACTTCAGACCCGAATCTTCGCACTCTGTGCACTGCACAGGTCACAATCGTGAATATCATTAAAAACCTGTGGGGCGGGGCCTGTTTGCGCCAAAGAGCCTGAAATCGGCAGGATGAGCAGGAACCCGCGCATGTGCACATCTCTGGGAGATCGCTGAAAAGACCTCCCAGCATCAAGATCACTTGCCATCCAATCCCCACAGACATCGCTGGCCTCGTCGCTCGCCCCCACAAACACACCCCCCACCCCCCCCCCCCCCCCAACCGTCTCCACACACACACAGAAATGGCTGCCCGCTCACCTCATGCACCCATGGATCCGGATAATGCGGGTATCCAATCCCTCCATCCCTTGAACATACTGTCTTCACTGCTGCCCTGCAGAGAACTAGCATTGTGCTGACACGCACAACCCCAGCTTGTGATCATTCCCTCTCTTGAATGGGAGCCCTGAGTATTGCACCCCCCTGGACACAGCAGCCTATTGAATGGCAGCCAGTCAGCACCCCGAGGGATGAATGACACTCAACTGAAAGCAGCCTTCAAAATCTCTCACAAGTATTTGTTGCCAATGGGCCCTTGACTGGTCGCACTCACTGCACCTGCACTCCCCTAATAAGCCAGAGCTGTATATAAGCTGCAGGAATGGACACAGCCAGTCACACCACAAAGATGGCTGCACAGAAACCTGCACCCAGATTCACAGAGGCCGACCAGGAGCACCTGCTTGATGCCGTGGAGGAGAGGCGTGAGTGGATCTTCCCCGGTCAGGGCCCTAACCCAAGGGGTGCATCTGCCATGGCATTGTGGGAGGAGGTGTCAGAAATGGTGAATGCTGGGAGTCTGACGCCACGTTCTGGCAGGCAATGCCGCAAAAAAATGTACGACCTTCTTCGAGCAGCAAGGGTGAGTGAGCATCCCACTTGGAACCCCGCACCTGCTTGGCACGGATCTTCAACCCTGCTTAGACACCTGAAGGGCATGCAACAAGTGACCCTGCCACCTGGAACAGAATCTAACCCCTTCCCCTCACCCCTCAACAATCACCCTTCAGTGGTGACCGCTTTCCCTGAAACTGTCAGCACAACGCCCGAGACACAGGCACGCATTGCACACCATTCACTGCAATATGTTAATGCTTGCTATCCACCTTATGTTCCCACAGGAAAAGAAAATCCACAACGCATGGGAAACGACACAGACTAGTGATGGTGTGCCTGACCTGCGGCAGCTGAGTAGCATGGAGGAGCGTGCCATGGAGCTGGCAGGGGGTGATGGGCCATACCGAATGGTCACCGACAGCAGGTTGGCATCCAGCATGTAAGTGAGTAGAAACGCACCCTCAACCTAGGTCCTCCTCGAAGTAAGTGCGATGCTGCATGGAATGTTTTGCCTCCCTCCCCCTAATGTACGTTCTTTATTGCAGCTCTGGACCCAGAGGAGCCTGGCCTTTCAGGCGTTGCCGCCCCCGCCCCCCGCTGCTCTGGAGCAAACTGCCCACGAACCCCTGGATGACACCTCGGAGGGAGGCACTGAGGAATCCTCCAAGGGCAGCACCAATAAAGTGGCACCAGCATGTACCATACAACCCACCAACACCGAGACTATCACCATGGTGGGTACCTTTAGTGTTGAGGCTTCTGGGTCACGATCTAGTGAGCACATCACAGCTGCTGATGCACATCGGATGGAGGCGGGCACATCCGAGGGCTCGGGCACACGGAGGTCTGTCGGAGACCAGGATTCAGCTGTCCCCAAGCCAGCTGCTGGGCCTCTGGGCTTGTTCCTCCCAAGGCTGGTGGAGATGCATCAGGAAACCCGGGGAGTTGTGGAAGGGCTGTCAGCAACCATGCTGTGACTGCAAGGCTGTTTAGGGGAGTCAAACAGAGTGTTGTTGCAGGAGTGGTGCCGACACAGCGTGAGATGCAGGCCAGCACTGCAAGGGTGGCAACCGCAGTGGAAATTCTGGCTCAGGTGTTTGTCCTCATGGGTGACAGGGTCCAGGCCATCCTGGAGACATAACAGGCCACGGGCGAGTGTGTTTCCAGCATCAAAAGGCACAGCGTTCGATGGCCATGGATGTCGGGGGCATATGGGAGACACTGCTGGCCATGGCTGGGACTCTCGCTGGCATTCTGGTGACACAGCAGGCCATGGCTGTGAGCCTCGACAGCATAGCCCAGGCTCAGAGGGCTACTGCTGAGGGGCTCCAGAGTCTGGCTCGCTCACAGAATGCTGTAGCAGAGGGGCTCCAGAGCTTGGCCGAGTTTCAGAGGGCCAGGGCTGCGGCATCACACATCATGGGGCAGACGCATCTTGGCCTCCAGAACTGGTAGAGCTAGGTGACTACGGAGCTTCTGGAGCTCAGTCCAGCTATCCTGATGTCCTATGGAGTGTCCTCGGGGCCTCTGGGCACCCCAAGGGAGGATGAAGGGCTTGCGCCCATGCTGGGGTCTTCCACCCAGGAGATCCCAGACATCCCAATACCTTCCGATTATCCCCTTACTCAGACCGGGGCATCTCGGGGCCAGCGAAATAAAGAGGATGGCACCGAAACAGTGCCATTCGCAGGTCAGCCGGGACCCTCCAGGTCCCGGCCACCCAGGGGACGTCCGCCAAGGGCATCACGGGCAACGGGGCGTGCATCATAGTTGGACACCTCCACTCCCGATGTGCATCCTGGAGTAGCACCGAGAGGAAGCAGTAGACAGCACAAAGTTAGAAAGTTGTAGTTCACTAAGAGGGCACGGGTGAAATTCAGCATTAGTCAGGGTTTATGCTAAGAACACAATAAACTGTTAATTGCACATCATGCTGTGACTAATGTGTCTCTGATTCTCTCCGCGCACCCCCACCTCCACCCCCACAGCTCAGTATTCCCGACTCCCAAACATAGAGGTGCTGTCTGTTGAGCCTTGCAGACTCAGCCACATGTTACAGAATGTCTGCCCTACTTTCCCCAACATCCACCAGACCCTTGGTTCAAGTGTCCCCTCCCGCCCTTCTCTTGGCCAAAAAACATGTGTCCCCAATCCTTACATCCATGTGGGCCAGGGTGGCAGCGTGCATTCGGAGTACAGGAGACAGACTTGAGTTGCACCAGGGTCAGGATCCCAGTGTGCACAACAGCAAGTCGTCATCATCATCCTCCAGCCTTCAACCAAGACTCGCAACCATTACCAGCCCAGGCACATTAACAGGGTCAGATGTTTCTGGGGGATAGGGTGGTGGGAAGACAGAGGATGGGGAAGGGTGATGTGGTGGTTTCAGGGCCCAGGTCGGTTTGGAGGGGGAATAGTGGCTGCACTTGCTCCTGGGGTGTGGTGGATGTGTTGGTTGCACCCCCCCTCACTGCACAGCACCAGCTGGGTGTAGAGGGCTGCAATCGAGGCGTCCCTTGCTGCCCTTCCCTGCCGGACATCTGCCACCACTGCCCGCCCTCTTTCCTCCAGTTCCTCATATGGCGGGACATCCACCTCGCCTTCTCGTCCCTCCTCCTCCTGCTCCAGCTGGTCTCCTCACTGCTGGGCGATGTTACGTAGAGTGCAGCAAATGATAATGATGCGTGAAGCACGCACAGGGTCATACTGGAGCCCCCCCCGCAGAGCGGTCCAAGCAGTGGAACCGCATCTTCAGCAGGCCGATGCACTGCTCTACGATGGACTGGCTGGCTGCATGGGCCTCGTTGTAGTGGGTCTCCATGTTGGTCTCGGGCCTCCGCACAGGCTTCATCAGCCATGACCTCAGCGGAAAACCCTTGTCACCCATTCTGGGAGCCTGGGCTGGTCTTCAAAGAGCCCAGGGATGTCCGACTGCCGGATCACAAAGCTGTCATGGACACTCCCTGGGTGGCGTGCATTGACCTGCATGACCTTGAGCCGATGGTCGCAGACAATTTGGATGTTCAGGGAATTGAACCCCTTCCTGTTCAAAAATTGCTGCAGCCCTGCATGGGGGGCCCGCAAGGCGATGTGTGTCCCATCCACTGCGCCCTGCACATTGGGAATCCCGGCGATAGAAGCAAAACCAAGAGCCCGGGCCTCCTGCTGTGCATGGCCCACATCAAAATTAATGAACTGCCCTGCCCGGGCATACAGGGCATCTGTGACCTGCCGCACACATCTGTGCATGGAGACCTGGGAGATCCCAGCTAGGTCGCCACTGGGAGTCTGGAATGATCCTGAGGCATAGAAATTGAGGGCTGCCGTCACCTTCATGTCCGCAGAGAGCGGGTGGCCGCTGCTCTCCTCAGGTGCCAGGTGTGAGAGCACCTCACAAATGTGATGCACCTGTGGTCTTGGAGAGATGCAGCCGGCGATGGCACACCTCCTCTGAGAGGGCCTCGAAGGAATTGCAGAGCCTGTACCTCCTTGCATCAGCACCCTCCGCCTTCTGTGCACCCTCTCGAGAGCCTGCTCACCCACCTCCTGGCCCTCAGGGCAGCCTCCTGCCCTCCTGCCTGAGGGTCTGGTGGTGGCTGCTTCTGCGGTGGTCTCTCCACGCCCACCACCTCCTGGCCGCCACCTCCTCTACCCCCTCCATCCCTGCTGCCACCAACATGGCCAGCTCCAGATCGAGCAAACCAAGATCCATCTGCACAGTGGGGTTTGGAAAGAGCATAGAATGACGGATCAGTCTCATTGGCTGCATCGACCCAGCACCACCCCAATCCCTCACTTGGGCCAGAACCCCCACTTGTGGGAGCTGGCAACCCCACACAATCCATGGTGCCATGCGTGGCCTGATTAGGGTTGTGTGAGATTCCCATCATAACAAATGCTGGCACAGATTATGCAGGTCAGTGTGCAGACATGGGCAATGCGCACCCTTGAGCCATTGCTATGTGTGCAACTGCAGCATCCGTTACAGTCATGTGTTGCTGATCTGTGTCACAGGGCGGGGACAGACTGCAAAGCAGCACCAGATGTGTGCCCAGTGACAGCAGATTCCATGCAGTCTATGTCTGAACCTCTGCACCCCGGCCTGGAGCAGCAGCTGCTTCATCTGGTTAGGCCTCAGTCAGCACATGGTGCACTCTTCCCCAACCCCGGAACACCAGCACTCAGTCAAGTCCCTGAACACACCCCGGAGCAAGACAATGCCACGATAAAGTGCCCTGGAGTGGAAGGGTGAGCGGGAGCCCTTGAAGCTGCCTCCCACACTGAGCTACGGCACTGCCCGAGGCGGGGGAGAGGGGGTGGGGGGGAAGCAGGACTCCCTAACGGAACCTCACACAGAGAGCTGTGAGGAAATAGAAGCCCCCCCCCCCCCCCCCCCCCCACCCCCACCTCCCCACCCCAGATATCACTGGCCCATGGGCCAGCACCTGAAGACACCAGGAAGAAGCCCACCAGCATCTCCAGGGCCTGCCTGCAACATTCCCTGTGCTCCGCTAGCAGCACTTACCTCCTCATGTCAGTTCAAGGCTAGGTTGAGACTTTTACTCTGATTCACGCCAAAGTTACATCATGCTAAAGAGATGGGGGATGCAGAGGTGGGCGGAGATTGCCGTGTCGCTCCCGATAATGGCATGTTAAGGTATGTAAACTCATGCTAAACAGCCACTGCTTAATTTCTGCGGGTCCCCAGCGGTGCCATTTTTCTCCGGTTGGGAGATGCGCGCGGGTTGTAAAAGCTTGCAGGGAACCTGCGAAATGGCCGACACGCGCATCTCCCAGCCCGACTCGCCAGAAAAGTTGTGGGTCGCGATGGGAGAATCGTCCCCCAGATTTCAGGACTTCATCCCTTATTCTACCTATGTCGTTGCTCGTATGACCTCTAGCTGTTCATTCTCCTCCGAAAGAATGTCTTTCACCCATTCTGTGATATCCTTGACCCTGGCACCACAGAGGCAATATCCCATCCAGGAGTCACGTCTATGGCTGCAGAAACCCCTGTCTGCTCGCAACCTATGGAGTCCCCTACCACTAAAGCACTTCCACTCTTCTTCTTCCCCTCCTGAACAGTTGAGCCATGGTACCACGTACTTGGCCCCTGCTACAGTCCTCTGAAGAACCATCTCACTCACCTGTATTCAAATTGAAAAGTGCTTCGAGAGTGAGATCGCCTCTGGGGATTCCTGCATTACCTGCCCGTTTCTGTTAGCTGTTCTGGCAATCGCCCATTCCTCCCTGCTTGTGTACTCCTTGGCTGTGGTGTAACCAGCTCTCTAAATGTGCTATCTATGGAATCCTCAGCCTTACACATGCACATTGTGACTGCAGCCATTGCTCGAGTTCCACAACCTGGAACTCAGGTTTCTGCAGCTGGTGAAACTTCCTGCAGATATAGTCATGACTTCCCACATCGTGCAAGTTGCCCATGACAAATGGCGCTGATATATCTTAAACTTTATATAAAGTATTCCCAATGCTTTATGGGCATGCTATCTCCCTGAATTCCCAATGCTTTATGGGCACAACATCTCCCTGAACTCTGAATGCTTTATGGGCATGCTATCTCCATGAATTCCCAATGTTTTATGGGCACTCTCTCTCTCCGAACCCCATCTGTTTAATGGGCTCTTTCCCTCTCTGTTTTATGGATTATGACCCACTGACCTTCTGCTGCTTTATGGACACTTGGGGCAGAACCTTCCTGTCCCGCCCACCACAGGAATCGTAGTCGCGGGACAGAAAATTTGGCGGACCATGCAAAGGTCCGTTGACCTCGGGTGGAAATTTCCATCCTCAGGGTGATGCGACCGGAAAATCTTGCCCACACTCTCTCTCCAGACTGCCACTGCTTAATTGGCTCTCCGAACTTTGATGGCTACATAGGCTCTCTCGCTCCAAACACTTTATGAGCTCTCTCTCACTCTCTCTTTTCCTGGACACCTACCACTTTTTGCATTCTCTCTCTCTGTACTCCCGTTTCTCTGATCTCCCTATCTCCTTGAACACCTGCTGCTTTACGGACTCCCTCTCACTGAACCTTCACTGTTTCATGGACTCTTTCTCTCCAAATTCTCACTGCTTTATAGGCTCTTTCTCTCTCTCTGACCTTGCACTCCTTTTATGGGCTCTCCCCCTCACTGAACTCCCCTTGTTTTATGGGCTCTCTGTCTCTGATCTGCTGTTGTATTATGGGCTCTCCCTCTCTCTGAACTCACACTGCTTTATGGGCTCTCTCTCGCCATGGTCCTATTGTTTAATGGGCCATGTTACACCTGTAAATGGGTGCAGGGAGTACAACAGATGTCAAAATTGGCTTTATACCGTGTGGGAAGGAACTTAGGGATAGTGTACAGTTTAAGCAATCCACATTGGCATTTATTTGTAGCGTCTTGGCTCTTACCTTGTTACTGCCTAGTTCAATTCTAAGCAAACTGCGAAGTATGTCTGGCATCATTTAGAGACTTTGCACAAAGATCTGTAATCATTTTGATCTCCGAAGGCCATTGATCAATACAGACATTCTCAGCTGCTCTACACACTAAAATGTAAATTGATTAGTCCAAGCAAGGGCATCAGTGGTTTGCTAAGCTCAACAAATTTCAACTAAATGTCATGGTTAGGTGTGCAAGATAAAATGGTACTGCTTCACGAAGCGTCCCCAAACCCCCCAATCCTATGACCGGAGTAAAATAAATGCAACTGAAATAAAAACTAGCAAAAATGTGAACTATCTGGGACAAATGTCTGTATAGGAAGGTTAATTGGTATGATCGGGGAATGTTTATACTCGTCTGGCAGAGGGCTAGGATGGGTTATATAAAACTAGGAAACAGGTTCTGGTTCAGAAGTATGAGCAACTAGGGGCTAAATTAAAAAGCAGAACCTCAAAGATAATCTCTGGAATATTACCTGAGCCATGAGCAAATTGGCACTCTGCCATCCTGTTAAATAATTTAAAAAAGAAAGTAGAAAATGGTGTGGTACATATTCATCAAGGATAGTAGGGATGACATATTGGAGGCTTCCAATATTGAATCTATTTAATTGGAGCTCAGAAGCAGAAAAGTTTAGTGCGCTTATTATAGACCCCCAGATATGATAAATAGCTGGAGGAACAAATCTGCAGCCATATTTCAGAGAAATTTAAGAAAAAGAATAATAATTACATAGACTCAGAAAAATGAACAGTAACAAGTTGAACAAAAGAACAAAATGAACAGATAAAGAATTCCTAAAATGTATAAGATGAACTTTTTTAGTTAATAAGTTTGTAGCCCAACAAGGAATTAAGCAGTGCTGGATCTAGATCTGGGCAAATGTAATATATTTCCGGTGGGAGAAAATCTGGGTAATAGTGATCATAATATAATTAGCTTTAAAGTAGTTACGGAATGGGATAAAGTAAAATCAATGGAAAATATAATCAACTGGAAGAGTTGAGTGGGCCATGTTACACCTGTAAATGGGTGCAGAGAGTACAACAGATGTCAAAATTGGCTTGATACCATGTGGGAAGGAACTTAGGGATGGCATACAGTTTAAGCAATCCACATTGGCATTTATTTGTAGCGTCTTGGCACTTACCTTGTTACTGCCTCGTTCAATTCCAAGCAAATTGTGCAAAGTATGTCTGGCACCATTTAGAGACTTTGTACAAAGACCTGTAATCATTTTTATCTCCAAAGCCCATTGATCAATACTGACGTTCTCAGCTGCTCTACACACTAAAATGTAAATTGATTAGTCCAGGAGTGATCTTGCACAGGTGGAATGGTGAAATAGATTGACTAGGTAAACAGTAAATGAGCCATGGCAAACCTTCAAGGTAGTTTGGGCATAAGCTAGACATTCCCATCAGAACAAAAGAAAATACATCAAAGCTAGAGCTCCTTGGATGACAAAGGAAAAGATGTTGAAGTAAAACCAAGAAAGGAGATTGATGACAAGTGTCACGTACATAAGCAATCAAAAACCAGGTAGAATACAAAAATGTGGGGGGAAATTGAAAAAGAATATAAGGGAAACAGAAAGTTTTGTGGAAATATTAGCAAGCTATTTGAAAAGAAATCCAAAAATCTTGTATAAACAAATGAACAATGAAAGTTATTTTGAAGCAATGGCAAGGCCAATTAGGGACAAAAATAGTCTTGTGAAGGCAAAGAGTATGACTGAGATACAATGAATACTTTGCAGCTGTCTTCACAAGAAAAGGATGAAATTATTAGAGTACATATATTGAATAGGTTAAGAATAGATAGAAAGGAGATTGTAAGTAGGTTTTGATCATTTAAAGTCAACAAGTCACTTGGTCTAGATGGGATGCATCCAAGATGGCCGAGGATGGAGACTGCAGAAGTTCTGACCATTATGTTTCAATTCTTTTGGATATAGGAATGGTGCAAAAGGACTGGAGGATTGCTAATGTTACATCATTGTTCAAAATAGGTGTGCAAGGATAAACTTGGTAACTACAGGCTAATTAGTCTAACATCAGTGGTTGGGAAATTCGTGGCCTGTGACAAACCCCAAAGAAAACAAATCTTACCTTGACTTTGAATCAGTAGTTGGAGGCTGGAAACTCCAGTGGGCCTTGGGATTTCTGTGCATGCGTCAGCTGTAGGAAGGCTGCAAGTGCGATGTTCATTTTTTTTGCCTTTTCAGGTCTTCTGTACTTGAGTTGGCTGGGGAATGGCCCCGCACGTGCAGTTGGTGGATTTCACTATCTTCAGGCTGGGAAATGATCCCACGCAATGCACAGTCAAATCTTTATTATTTCTTCAAATAGGAAGCCAACCCAAAACTGGACGTCAGGTAACCAGAGGAGGCGTGCTATTTGAGAGACTGTCCCAAGGAATAGGACACAGGAGGGGAACAGAGTGAATGTCTCAAACCAAGAAGAAAACCCCAAAGCAAGGAGTGGGACAGAAAGAGGTCCCAGAGGGAAGACCAAGTTAAGGGACAAGAATAGGAATCTGAAAAAAGTCCTGTGAAGTAAAGGTGAGATAAAGAAGCTGAGCAATTGGCTCTGAGTTAAAGAGAAATGCAGGGAGTAGACTTGAAGCAAAGTCGGCATGAGAGAAACCAGAAGATTTGAGGAAGTAACCAAAGGTTGGTGACTCCTTACAGTAGGCCTTTGGAACAGTGCTATTCTGCTTGGGTGGCAGAATATCTGAAAGCTTGCTTTGAACGTGAAGCTTGACTGTATTTGGAGATCAAGGGAAAACGAACATTGGAACCCTGGAGGTAGATCTTTGGTGAAGGTGACTGAGTGGAAGAAATGCTTGGGAGGCGGTGGTTGATGAGAAATTCATGGAATCTGCTTTGGTGGCATCTGTCACTCATTTTGGAAAATAAAAGCTCATAGTATGAAAGGATTGGTGGTAACTGTGTACAGAATTGATTAAGGGAATTCGCAGAGATCAAAGTTTATGAATGTTTTTCTAACTGGAAGGAAATATGTAGCGGGGTCCCCCAGTGTCTGGTATTGGTACCATTGATCATCTTGTTACATAAAAATGACCTAGACTTGTGCAGAGGGAGGGTGATTTTGAAGTTTGCAGTTTCTTTTTTTAAATTGTTGTGTCATCATAACTCTTTCTTTCTGATTCACAACACCATTTGCTACAAATTAGTGAGGAATCTGAAAGCATGATGATGCTGGGTTGCAATATAGTTTGCTGACGCTGTGCAAAGTGGTTTGCATTGAAATGTTACACAAAACACCAGCTGCTAATGGCTTAATTAACCCTCTCCCACTGAGAGCGACTGAAAATGGTTATCACATTAGTCCCAAAGAACACTCACAGATGGCTTCCAACAGGTTTCCTTAGTAATTTTTATAAGCAATTTACAAAATAGTTTTGACTTGACATTACTATAAGTCATAGCTTTACACTGACTATTATAATTAGATACTGTGATTTGGGAGTTAATTGTTTCTGGGACTGGAATTGGGCAGTTTACTGTAGGTTCTGGAACAAGGATTTAATCATCCGCATTGTCAAATGACATGGATGGACAAAGTTAAAGAAAGAGTACAGGTGAAAGATTGTGCTTGTTAATACCTGTTTCTGGGGGCACTGAGTCCCTTAAAGCTTTAAAATGCCATCCTTGGCATACGTACACATTTATGGGTTGGATTCTGCCAGGCACCATATTGATGAAGGTGTTGGCATTTCTGTCATGTATGCAAAGCAGGCAGATCATGACATCAATATGTATAAAATGGTGATTTGATGTCAGTGGCACCATTCTGGAACTCAATATCCGCTCTTAACTTTGCAGAGTTGAAGAGATGGCCAGCAGCAGGAAGCACTCCTCACCAGTTTTACCTAAAGGTTTCATCAACACTTACAAGTTAGTTACAGGTTGATTTCTTCAGGTTGTCACTACAGTTCTGTAAGTTTTTGATGCCTCCTATGGTTGTTTCAAATGGAGTCCAAGAATGTTTTTCTTATTCTTTCATGGAGTGTGGGTGTCACTGGTAGGTAAGGCCAGGATTTGTTGCCCATCGCTAATTGACCTTGAGATGAGTGTTGCTAGGCCATTTCAGAGGCCTATTAAGAGTCAACCACATTTCTGTGGGTCTGGAGTCACTAGGCCAGATCAGAAAATGACAGGAAATTTTGAATTCCAGAGGAGCATTAGTGAACCAGATGGATCTTATGACAATGGTTTCATGGTCTCGCAAGTGACACAAACTTTATGTTCCAGATTTACTAATTGAATGTAAATTCCACCAGATCATTAGCCTGAGTCTCTGGATTATTAGTCCAGTGACATTACCACTACTCCACCATCTCCATTTTTCTGCCTTGTAGGGTTTGCACAAACCAGTTTCTTACAGAAATTGGTGCACTAGTAAGTATATTCCTTGGAATACAGTTTGACTTGATGAATGAGCAGAGACAATGCAGAACAGGACAAGCTGCTGGAAGAGGGAGGAGGAGGAAACCTGGACAGCATTTTGTGCCTGGGTTGAAGATATGGCAATTGAAGATGTAGTCACTGACTTTGACCAGTCCCGTGAGGTCATTGAATTTCTTGCGGCACTGTATCCAGGTCCTCAGGGCTTTAACCTGGCATTGACCTCCACAGCTATCTGTTCTCACTGCCTTTGACCATGTGTCTGGAGAACTTCCTTCTCTTTGTGGATACGGGACACCTCTCTTCCTCCACCAAGGCATAATTGCGGCATCTGAAAATATTAATATAGAATGAATAAAAGAGCCTTCTCTCTTCCCTGTTCCTTACTATTTTCCAAATGAGATTCTCTTCAACCGTGACTCCCAGTTCCTGCTCCGGTCACAATGTGCCCCTCCTTCAAGAGATGCAGCCTAGCTTTAAACAGACCAGCTTTAAGTTGTGTGAGCCATTCACAATATTGATTTCTTTGTAATGTGTCTATCGAAGGAATAGCACAGATGGTACCGGCTGGACATAGAGACAACTGAAATGAGCCAAGAAAATAAAGTCGGCATGCTGCCAGCATTGCAATCAATGGGCACAATTTAATCATACATCATGATCCCCTTGCCCTTTTGGGGGTTATTCAATTTAACCCCCCCCTAATCTTTCTATTTTTCTGTTCTGTCCATGAACAATCTAATTTTCAAGTCATGAGGGTTCTATAACTTCCATCTTGCATAAAATTCATTTTGAACAATCTAATTCTTAGGTCATAAACATCATAACAACTCTTACCACATCTTGTACAAGGTTTAGTTTCACATTAGATGGTATCTTGTATTTATTTCTCCACCCCAACATAATGCGGGCAGGAGAAATATACCAGAAATATTTGTCTGAATTGATTCTGAGAATGGTTTTAATAAATGCTGCTTTGAATCCTGCAATTTGTTGCCATTCTTTATTATGTCACTGAGGAGTCAAACGCAGGAGAAGATACATGGAGGTTACAGTTACCAACAGACTTATTTTTAGATATAGAAAATGAAATCTAATCCTTAATATATTGCATTTTTCAGAAAATAAGCTAGTAACTAAAGCAAGAGACGTGAAAGGAATTTTGTATGAATGTAGTTTGTTATGAATTGAATACAAGCTGTGCTAGTAGCAATTTATACTCAAAGTATCAGAACATAATAAACCTAACCTTTTATAGAATCTTTTGTATCCTTACTATTTGTAAATACATATTTATATTTACAATATTAGATTTAGTTCACCTTTTGATCTGTTCAGTCTTTGTCATAATCCAGTGCTATGTTTAATTATGGCAATCATACGACCCTTGTTCCATTAATCTTATTGGCCTTTGTAAATGACGTGATCCATATTTCTTACAGATCCACTAATCTGATTGGTCCACATGGACAATGACTTGTTCTTAAATATGTCAGAAATTTGCCTCCATTAACAATCACTGGCTTGTTTCCTTTAACTATTTATTTCTACACTAGAGAATAGTGACGATGGGAAAATCTGCAAGTCTTTCAGCAAATATTTCCTGTAATGTAGCTGAGAATTAAGTGGAGGAGACAGAAAATAGGCCAGAACCAGAAAGTCTGGACTTCTCTGGAAGTTTCCAGGGGTCTTAGTTTGTAAAAATAACTATTATCCATACCAAACATAGGGTGGGATTTTTCAGCCACGTTCACCCCGAAACTGGAGAATTCGCCCCAAATCAAGACTTTTGCATGGTCCGTGTCCTGCCCGCTACGATTTCCGTGGCGGGCGGGACAGAAAAATTCCACCCATGGTCTCCCAAAGGACAAGGACCTCTTCACTGTGACTTAGAACATGTTTGGAAGCTAGGACACCCAATGAAATGAAACAAACCAGCCTTGTGAAGGACAGAAGTGGACCTCATGAGGAAGAGTATAAATCAGAAATGTGACCTGGACCCCAAATATGAGGCCAGCAAATAATGTCTCCTTGGCACTGTCTGTTCCACACTGCCCATGGATGACAGCAGGGCTAGAGTTTCTGCTCTGAGTAATTAAGAGATTCTCATGGTGGAGCAATTGCCATTTGGGTGCATACTAATTTGCCTCCATTGTGCCCAGATATTCCGGTTGAATTTGGACTGCAAGACATGACCTCCTCCTCACTGCCACAATTTGGGCACTCAGTCTTTTTTTCTGAAAAAGTGATAGAAATATTATTTAGTTGTTATTTACTTATGTTTACTCTTGGATAGAAATAATGTATTTCCTTTGTTTTTCTTTTCTGCTCCCACACTCTGCAAAATAATCACACAGATGACATCAATTAGTGGTTAATGGATGTTTTCAAACTGGAGGAAGGTTTGTATTGGAGTTCCCCAGAGGCCAATGTTGACACAATTGGTTTTCCTAATATTTATTAATGACCCATGCCTTGGTGTACAGGACAAAATTTTAAAAATTGTGATAATATAAAGCATTGTGAATTGCGAAAAGGATAGTGAAGAACTCCAAAAGGACATAGGCAAATTGGTGGAATGGGCAAATGAAGTTCACTGTGGAGAAATGTGAAGTGATTCATTTTGTTAGGAAGAAAATTGTCTCAACAAAGAAATGAAACCGGACGGACCACATGGCATCGACCTGGGCACCGGAAAAGACAACGGCAAAACAAACAGCCCTGTTGACCCTGCAAGGTCCTCCTTCCTAACATCTGGGGGCTGGTGCCAAAATTGGGAGAGCTGTCTCACAGACTAGTCAAGCAGCAGCCTGACATAGTCATTATCATGGAATCATATCTTACAGAAAACCACCATTACTCTCCCTGGATATGTCCTGTCCCACCGGCAGGACAGACCCAGCAGAGGTGACAGCATAGTGGTATACAGTCGGGAAGGAGTTGCCCTGGAAGTCCTTAACATCGACTCTGGACCCCATGAAGTCTCATGGCTTCCGGTTAAACATGTGAAAGGAAACCTCTTACTGGTTACCACGTACCATCCTCCTTCAGCTGATGAATCAGTATTCCTCCATGTTAAGCAACACTTGGAGGAAGCACTGAGGATGGCAAGGGCGCAAAATGTACTCTGGATGGGGGATTTCAATGTCCACCACCAAAAGTGGCTCGGCAGCAGCACTACTGATCGAGCTGGTCGGGTCCTAAAGAATATAACTGCTAGACTGGGTCTGCAGCAGGTGGTGAAGGAACCAACAAGCGGGAAAAACATACTTGACCTCATCCTTGCCAATCTGCCGGCTGCAGACACATCTGTCCATGACAGTATTGGGAAGAGTGACCACTGCACAGTCCTTGTGGAGACGAAGTCCCACCTTCACATTGAGAATAACCTCCATTGTGTTGTGTGGCACTATCACCGTGATAAATGGGACAGACTTCGAACAGATTTAGCAGCTCAAAACTGGGCATCCATGAGGCGCTGTGGGCCATCAATAGCAGTGGAACTGTATTCCAGCACAATCTGCAACATCATGGCCCGGCATATCCCCCACTCAACCATTACCATCAAGCCAGGGGATCAACCCTGGTTCAATGGAGAGTGCAGGTGGGCATGTCAGGAGCAGCACCCAGGCATACCTAAAAATGAGGGTGTCAACCTGGTGAAGCTACCAAACAGGACTATTTGCATGCCAAATGGCAAAAACAACAAGTGATAGACAGAGCTAAGCCATCCCACAACCAACGGATCAGATCTAAGCTCTGCAGTCCTTCCATATCCAGTCAAGAATGGTGGGGGACAATTAAACAACTCACTGGAGGAGGAGGCTCCACAAATATCCCCATCCTCAATGATGGAGGAGCCCATCACATCAGTGCAAAAGATAAGGCTGAAGTATTCGCAGCAATCTTCAGCCAGAAGTGCTGAGTGGATGATCCATCTCGGCCTCCTCCAGTGGTCCCCAGCATCTCAGATGCCAGTCTCCAGCCAATTCGATTCACTCCACATGATATCAAGAAATGGTTGGAGGCACTGGATACTGCAAAGGCAATGGGCCCTGATAATATTCCGGCAATAGTACTGAAGACTTGTGCTCCAGAACTTGCCGCTCCTCTAGCCAAGCTCTTCCAGTACAGTTACAACACTGGCATCTACCCAACAATGTGGAAAATTGCCCAGGTATGTCCTGTACATAAACAGCAGGACAAATCCAACCCGGCCAATTACTGTCCAGTCGACTTTTGATCATCAGTAAAGTGATGGAAGGGGTCATCAACAGTGCTATCAAGCAGCATCTGCTCAGCAATAACCTGCTCAGTGATGCCCAGTTTGGGTTTCGCCAGTTTCACTCAGCTCCTGACCTCATTCCAGCCTTGGTTCAAACATGGACAAAAGAGCTGAATTTCAGATGTGAGGTGAGAGTGACAGCCCTTGACATCAAGGTCGCATTCGACTGAGTGTGGCATCAAGGAGCCCTAGTGAAACTGGAATCAATGGGTATCAGGGGGCAAGCTCTCTGCTGGTTGGAGTCATACCTGGTACATAGGAAAATGGTTGTGGTTGTGGAGGTCAGTCATCTCAGCTCCATGACATCTCTGCAGGAGTCCCTCAGGGTAGTGTTCTAGGCCCAACAATCTTCAGCTGCTTCATCAATGACCTTCCCTCCATCATAAGGTCAGAAGTGGGGATGTTCGCTGATGATTGCACAATGTTCAGCACCATTCACAACTCCTCAGATACTGAAGCAGTCCATGTTCAAATGCAACAAGATCTGGACAATAGCCAGGCTTGGGCTGACAAGTGGCAAATAACATTCACGCCACACAAATGCCAAGCAATGACCATCACCAATAAGAGACACTCTAACCACCGCCCCTTAACGTTCAATGGTGTAACATCACTGAATCCCCCACTGTCAACATCCTTGGGGTTACCATTGACCAGAAACTCAACTGGACTCACCACTTAAACACAGTGGCTCCAAGAGCAGGTCAGAGGCTAGGAATACTGTGGCGAGTAACTCACCTCCTGACTCCCCAGAGCCTATCCACCATCTACAAGGCACAAGTCAGGAGTATGATGGAATACTTGCCTGGATGGGTGCAGCTCCAACAACACTCAAGAAGCTTGACACCATCCAGGACAAAGCAGCCCACTTGATTAGCACCACATCTACAAACATTGAATCCCTCCACCACTGATGCTCAGTAGTAGCAGTGTGTACTATCTACAAGATGCACTGCAGAAATTCACCAAAGATCCTTAGACAGCACCTTCCAAACCCATGACCACTTCCATCTAGAAGGACAAGAGTAGCAGATAATTGGCTACACCACCATCTGCAAGTTCCCTTCCAAGCCACTCACCGTTCTGACTTGGAAATATATCGCCATTCCTTTGCAGTCGCTGGGTCAAAATCCTGGAATTCCCTCCCTAATGGCATTGTGGGTCAACCCACAGAACATGGACAGCAGCGATTCCAGAAGGCAGCTCACCACCACCTTCTCAGGGGCAACTAGGGATGGGCAATAACTGCTGGCCAGCCAGCGACGCCCATGTCCCATGAATGAATAAAAAAAATGGAAAGAAAATATAAAAAAGGTATAGCTCTAAAGGGACAGAGGAGCAGAGTGACCTGTGTGTATATGTGCATAATTCATTGAAATTGGCAGGTAAGGTTGCGAGTAAGTTAATAAAGCATACAGCATATAGAGGCCTTGGATACAAGAGGTTGGTCGGGGTTCTCCCAGCCCACCACACAGCGAGTCGTTAAGGTCTGGAATGCACGGTCTGAGAATCTGGTGGAGCCAGGTTCAATTGAGACACGCAACAGGGAACTAGACTGCTATCAGAAGAGGAAAAATGTGCAGGGTTGTAGGGCGAAGGCTGGAGAATGGTATTAAGTGAATGACTCATTCAATGAACCTGAATGATGGGCTAATGGCTTCCTTCTGTACCATGACAATTCTGTGAGGTACAATAAGTCGTGTCATCCATTTTATATTTAATCTCTTCAGTATTCTTGGTACAACCAATATTTCATTTAATAATTCCACTCTTCTTTAAATTGTCCCTTTAAAAATGTGGGCTGGCATTTTCCCAAAAGGCTTCTAACCATAAGAACATGAAAATGGGAGTCCTCCACCCCAGCCTTTTTAGCGAGCTCAGCACTGCAATCTTCTGGCACTCTGTCAATTTCCACCACACCCCTTGCATAGAACCCCTTCTGCATAATCCCCCCATCATAGCTCCACTCTCACTCATGTCCCACCCCCCCTTTATGCCCCATCCCCTTGGGCACTGCCAGGGTGCCAAGAGGGCATTGCCAGGAAGCACTGCCCAATGGGCAGAGCCCAGCCATGTCCCCTGACCCTCTGGGGGCTTCAATGACCTCCAATCCCCCGGTCTGCTTGGCGCCTGATCCCCGCTACTGTAGAGCAGTAGTGATTCTCACCGGCGGGATGTCTCACCAGTGAGGGGGTAAGCATCCGAGAGGGTGGAACCAGCCGTGCTGAACTCAGTGAGTACATTTAAATGTAGGCAATCCTATGCAAATAGGCTTTGCGCCCTTTCTGGGTGCGAAGCCATTCTCACTGGTAAAATGGGGCCAGGAAGATTGTAATCTGATTTGCGCCTGGTTCAAATCGGATTTTTAGCTTCTCACGCTATGTTCCCAGCTTGCCATGCTGATCAACTTGTGTGGCGAGCTGGTAAGATGTTTCTGTTTTAAGGCAATTATTTTCCTGAAGTGAACCTGCAGCCATGCTATCCCCACTGAATGTTTAACTCCAACCTCATTTATTTAAGTTTGAAGTGACCTTCAATACCTAACAATATATTTATTTGTTTGCATTCTCTATTGCAGGCATTTATTGTCCTGAAGTCATTTTAACTCATAATTTATTACTTTTTTTACGCAAGTAGTACACAAATATCTCGGTTTTTTTTTAAAGTACATAACACCAGGACCTATTTTTAAAAGATTCTCATAGAACAGAATCCCTAGAGTGGAGAAGGAAGCCATTGGTCCCATCGAGCCTGCACCAACAACAATCCCACCCAGGCCTAATCCCCGTAACCTCATGTATTTATCCTACTAATCCCCCTGACACCTAAGTGGCAATTTAGCTTGGCCAATCAACCTAACCTGCACACCTTTGGAGTGTGGGAGGAAACCGGAGCACCCGGAGGAAATCCACGCAGACACAAGGGGGACGTGCAAACTCCACACAGACAGCAACCCAAGTTGGGAATCAAACCTGAGTCGCTGGCGCTGTGAGGCAGCAGTGCTAACCACTTTGTCACCGTGCTGCCCTGAAATAACAGCAGGTTTGGATAAATTCATAGGCGCAGACCTTCGATTCAAAAACAGCAGCGAATATTTGTTTCTTGTGGACAGTAATGTTTGCATGCTTTTCCCACTTCTTCATCAATAGGTTATTTATTTATATGCTGTGGTTAAACAGAAAGACCCAGCAATTATTTCTGGACGCCTCAAGCAAATCAAAAAAATTTAATTTCTGACAAAAATAAGAATAATTTAATTTATCTATTTCTCCCATGAGCCGAAATCATTGTTTTCCTTTTACAGCAGCAGAGAAAGACCTTTTTTGTTCAAACAGTACTGAGGAAGATCATATGTGAATGAATAAAATTAATTCAGTACACACATTACAGTATGCAGCAGAGAGAGGCCAGTGATAACATATAGAATAGAAACTGTGCATTTGAAAATGGAAAGAATATTAATACCTTTTTAAAAGATGCAGAATAAATCAGTGGTGACACCGTTTATTTGCAAACGTGAGCACAGAAATTGTTCAATAACAGAAATGTCAAAACTGACAAGAGTGTATGAACTGTGTCTGAACCAACCCGTCAAAAAAGAACAATCAGACTTTTTAAGCACTTGCAAACAAAACAGTTTGAGGTAAAGTTCCTGGTGAATCAGCAGGTCACTGACCATAACTTCAGCAAAGTTTTGGAGGAAACAACATCTCTGCCAAAAACGAGCTCAGCAGAACAGGAAAAGCTCTGAAAAAATTCCCCGAGGCATTTTTTCATCCAAAGCCAAACATTTGAAAAATACAATTTTACTTCTCCTCCCATTGAAACCTGATGAAGGCAGGGATTTATATAAAGCTACCTGGGTCTGCATACAACTTGGAAATGGGTACCTCTAAAAGAGTGGAAGACAATGGCTAAATGGCCTGATCAATCCAGTTGTCATGCATTTTCTTCCTTACAAAGATAAAGGGGAATGTCCAAGAGAAATTTCATCACTTTCCTGTGGGGAATGGCTGCAGAGTCAAAAAAAAAGAAAAGTGATCGATGGGCCGAATGGCCTCTTTCTGTACTGTAGGGTTTCTATTCTATGATTCTATTCTATTCTATTCTATGATGGGAGCTATATTAGACAGTCCCAATGTTGGATAATTGATATGGGAATGTGATGTGTGTGATTAACCCCTGATATAACAAAGACAGCATGTCCACTTTGTGCTGCTTGCTCAGTGCTATGATTTCTCCATGCAGCCAGCATTAACTGCTTCATTCATTGTCTGCAGATGTCAGCAGGGGGCCCAAAATCATGACTTAGTACTACCCTTCACGGTTTACAGCTAGCCCACACCTCAGAAAGAGGTGCAGCAATATGGATGCAATAGGTACTAGGAAACATACAGGAAGTGAATCTGTCACAGAAAGCTGAGGAATAGTATAATGTGACGCAGTACTAGTTTCAATATTGTCAGACACTGCACTGGTGCCTTGGTGGAGGTGGTGGGTGTGGAGGGAGCGGGGGGTAACAGACAATCAAATACAGTGACAGCAAATGTTATGATCAATGCCAGGAGTCAAGCTCCAAGCCTGGATGCAGTGCCGTGTGAAGATCAATGATCTCAAATGAGTAGTTACCATCAGAAATGCATATTTTTTTATTCATTCATGTGATGTGGATGTTGTTGGCTAGGCTGGCATATGTTGTCCATCCCTAAGTGCCCTTAAGAAGATGGTGGTGAGCTCACTTCTTGAACTGCTGCAGTCCATGTGTTGTAGGTACTTCCGCAGTGCTGTTAGGGAGGGAATTCCTGGATTTTGACCGAGTTTTCTCTCTCCACTCACATTGTTTTGTTTCTTAAAGACTTGATTAGTTGTAAGTATTCGCATTCCAACCATTATTCATGTAAATTGAGTCTGTGTCTTTATATGCTCTGTTTGTGAACAGAATTCCCACTCACCTGAAGAAGGGGCTTAGAGCTCCGAAAGCTTGTGTGGCTTTTGCTACCAAATAAACCTGTTGGACTTTAACCTGGTGTTGTTAAACTTCTTACTGTTTTGACCGAGTGACAGCAATATGCACAAAAAAAAGCTTGCAACACTGATAAAGTCGGCTATCATATATCAGAAATTCATATCTCCAGGAGATACCATTGTTTTTCATCTGAGAAACTGCAAAGCATTGCTTCTTAGCTTTTGTGATGATGCAATTGTTACAAAACAACATATTTTTGTCTCTGAATTAAATAAGACTTTGACTGTTTAAGAATAGTTGCTATACCAGGCAAAGTTTTCTATAAAGGTTGGATAGGCTTGACTACATAAAAATGAGGATGGAATAACACAAGAGAGAAGGCTGGAATTAGACAGGATATAATTTAAGCAATTCAAATGGAATACAAAGTGGCTGAATGACTATCTGAAAATGGAACGATGCAATTAACCCAAACAAAACACTGCACTAATATTATAATGCCCTAGATAAGAGACTTTAACTTTGGCAATGTCTCAGAATATCTTCCTATTTGGAAAACAATGGTAGATATAATCTCACAGATATGTAAGGTAAGAATAAGAATGGCTCCAATCTACAATATGGCTAAAATATCTGATTAAAATATTGGTTTGTATTTACTGAGGGATCATTATTGGGAGCAACCCTATTATACCATCATCTTACTGCGGGACATTCAACAGTAAAAAAAAATAGTCATGACATTTCAAGGGTAAGCATCCTCTGCATAGTTCTGAAGAACAGCCAATGTGTCCTGTGCCTGGATCATACTCCCAAGACTTTTTTCTTCAGTTTATTGTTTTATGGGATGTGGGTGTCGCAGATTAGGCCAGTGTTTATTGCCCATTCCTAACTCCCCTTCAGAAGGTGACAGTGAAACGTCTTCTTGAACTACAGCAATCCATGTGGTGTAGGTACGTAGTCCATAGTGCTGTTTCCAGGATTTTGACCCAGTAACAGTGGAGGAACAGCAATATAATTCCAAGTCAGGATGTTGTGTAGCTCGGAGGGGAACTTACAGATGGAACTTACAACTTCTCAAGCATTTGCTGCTGTTGGCTTGCAGTTGGAAGAGGTTGCAGATTTGAAATGCACTATTGAAGAAGTCTTGGTGAATTGCAACAATCAACCTTGTAGCTAGTATACAATGTTGCTACTGTGCATCAGTAGTGGAGAGAGTGATTGTTTAATTTGGTAAATGGGATTCCAATCAAGCAGGGTACTTTCTCCTGGATTTTGTCGAGTCTGTTCAATGTTGGTGGAACTACCCTCATCTTTTGATTTGATTTGATTTATTATTGTCACATGTATTAGTGTACAGTGAAAAGTATTGTTTCTTGTGCACGATACAGATAAAGCATACTGTTCATAGAGAAGAAAAGGAGAGAGTGCAAAATGTAGTTTAGAGTCATAGCTAGGGTGTAAAGAAAGATCAGCTTAATGCAAAGTAGGCCCATTCAAAGTCTGATGGTGGCAGAGAAGAAGATGTTCTTGAGTCGATTGGTACGTACCCTCAGGCTTTTGTATCTTTTTCCCAACGGAAGAAGGTGGAAGAGAGTATATCAAGGAAGTCGAGGATCCAGTCATAGAGGGAGAAGCAGAGCCCTAGGCCACAGAGTTTGGAGATGAGTTTTGTTGGAACAATGGTGTTGAAGGCTGAGCTCTAGTCAATAAAAAGGAGTCTGGTATGTGTCCTTGTTATCCAGGTGTTCCAAGGTTGAGTGTAGGGCTAGGGAAATGGCGTCTGCTGTGGACCTGCGGCGATAGACGAACTGTAGTGGATCCAGGCAAAATGGGAGACCAGAGTTGATATGTGCCATGGTTAACCTTTTGAAGCATTTCATAATGATCAATGTCAGAGCCACTGGGCGTTAGTCATTAAGACACATTTCTTGGCTTTTCTTTGGTACAGGGATGATGGTCATCTTCTTGAAGCAGGTAGGAACCTCAGATAAGAGTAAGAAGAGGTTAAAAATACCCCCGCCAGCTGGTCCACGAAGGGTCTGAGTGCTCATCCGGGGTTTCTGTCTGGGTCAGTTGCTTCCCATGGCTTAACCTCAAAGAAGGCTGATCTGAAATTTGCGATGGTGATCTCAGATACTGGTTCAACTAAGGCTGTTGGGGGATGACATCCTCTTGCTGACCTGCTCGAAACAAGCAAAGAATGCGTTGAGCTCATCGGGGTGGGGTGCATTGGTGCCAGCATTCTACTCATCCTCACCTTGTAGCCTACGTCGTGTAGACCTTGCCACGATCGATGGGTGTTTGTGTGGCTAGTCTGGGACTCTAGCTTGGTCTCGTATTGTCTCTTGGCATCTTTGATGGATTTCCATAGATCGTTTTTGGATTTCTTGTATAGATCAGAGTCACCTGACTTGAACACCTCAGACCCGGACTTCAGTAGACAGTACGGTGTCCCTGTTCATTCTGGTGTTTAAGTCTTGGTGATTAAGGGAGTTTTCCTACTCCGAATTAGCTTTGAAAAGGGGTTATAATCCATTTGAGTGTTTCAGGGAATGGCTCTCATATATTTGGATTGGTAGCTTTGGGAGGAAGGGGGTTGTAGAAAAAAATAATTTGAAGTCTGATTTTGAAAGAGACTTCAGGAGAGTTCATTCCCAGACACAGTTAAGCAATGCATATTTGATAGAGGGTGAGACTTACAGAGCACTGCACTTCATAATAATGAATGTATACATTTGCTGCCTCATTTGAATTTCATTTTCAATTCATTAATTTGATGTGGGCGTCACTGGCAAGGCCAGGATTTATTGCCCATTCCTAATTGATTGTTAGAAGGTGGTGGTGAATTGCCTTCTTGAGCTTCTGCAGTCCTTTTGGATTAGTACACCTACAGTGCTATTAGGAATGGAATTCCAGGATTTTGACCCCGAGATAATGTAAGGAGGGCATATTGTGCATGTGTCAGTGCTAGTTCTTCAAGTGGCACGAGTTAATCCAAATTTCCTCAAAAAACTTATTCATTTCCATTTTAAATGAAGTCGTGGTTCCAGTGTCAATAGCTCTTTTGTGGTGTAGCATCTACTATTCTCTCCATATGTAAAAGAAACCTCTCCTAACTGCCTCCTTCATTCTTCTTGTGACAATAGTGAGTCTATGAGGATCATCATGACCCCAGAGATTTAATTTACCAACCAATGAATACAGTCTTTCTCCATTTAGCTGTTTAAAGTGTTTCAGAATACTAAAACCTTAAAATGAGGTCTTGCTTCAGCTCTCTTGTAAAACAAGTATTCATTTTTCAAGCTTTTCTTCATAATCGCAACCTTTTCTTGCTAATATTGTAGTTAGTCTTCACATTGTTTGCTTATGTCTAATTGAGTGCCACTAGCTGAATGAAAAACTTCAACTACAGCCTAACTAATGTAATGCAGAAATTCAGTATGAGTTCCCTACTTCTACGTTTAATGTCTTTTTCTCTCAAAAGGAGAGTTAAGGAGAAGCCCGCTGCATGAGAGAGATCATGGTGGGAGGGACAAAGATTACATAGATGCCATAGGGTGGAGAAACCAGAAATAACAGGCAAATCCAACCTCCCCCAAGAGATGGCAGGGAGACCCCAAATAAAGGCAAGATCCCCTGCTCCCTAGAGATGGCATGCCCCCGCTCCTCCCCTTCCCTCTGAGAGATGGTCGGGACACCTAGGAGATGGCAGAAGCTCTCTCTGAGTGCTTTCTGCCCAACCTGCCTGGGTAAACTAGAAGTAGAAGAGTTCGCAGTAGGTTAGTGTTAAGTTTGCCATTTTCTCATTTACTCTCACTGCTCTTTTTGGGGTTACTGCTAACATGATTAAGTGGAAATAAAAGTTAATATTCTTTAATTAAATGAAACCTTGATCCAAATCAACTAAAATATATTCAAGAAGCCAAATTCCACTCAATAGCTGTCTGTACTTTTTATTATTTATCTTAAATTATTGGACTTGACAGTACAAAACGTTTGCATATTTAATTAATTTGACAAGATGTTCACATGAGAATTGTTTCCTGGGGGGATATTTAATGGAGGTTGGGGGTCTCACCTGCAGCTTGGAGAGCTGGCCAGAACCCCACCTCTTTTAGGATGGCCTGTCACAGTAAATTGGAGGTGGGGAGGGGTTGCCTACAATTTGCCCAGTAACAGCAGGAAGGTAATTAGGCTCATTAATGAGCCTGTTAAAGCAATTTAAAAGTTAACGCACTGCAAGTTAGTTAATTAAATCCTAATCTAACAGGTTTCCTGTGCAGGCTGAAACCCATCAAGTGAAACCTGGTGACTTCTGAATGGTTTGGATTCTGGGGATTTGGGGCTGACCTGCATTATAGAAATGACTGCAATGGACGCTATTCCTTGGAGTGTGTATGCAGGGAGAATTTGGAGGTCACAGAGGCTGATTGAGGTATGGAGGCTAGATGGAATCTCTCATAGGAAGCTTTAAGCATCAGACCCTTAAAGTGGCCATGCCCACAGGAGGAGCAGAGGCTCACCTCTTAAAGCGGTTGCACCCAACCACATCAAGGTGCCATCAATTGGGCGGGATTAACAACAAGAGTCATGCATCCAGTAGTGTTGAATACACTAGCATTTGAAGGGGTGAGCAATGAGGTTGAAGTCAATGCTGTGGAGGTAGCCCAGCAGCAGCTACAGGAGGCCGAACAAGGCCAAATGAATGACAGCAGGGAAAAGGAAGATGAAAGCATCTGGTGTATCCTAGGGTCTACCGCACGTGAATGACCAACATTCAAATAGCAGAGAGGCCATGCCAGAAGAGGCTCTGCCTTTCACCAACTTATGTGGCCTAATGGAGGATGACCTGTGGCCAAGGGGCTATGGTGGAAACCTAAGGCCCTAAGCACAAAGTGACAGCAGCATTAAATTTCTACACCACGGATTCATACCCAGAGACATCAGGGAACCAATGTAGGATCTTGCAGGCAGCCCCTTACCATTGCATAAAGGAAATCATCAGAACTCTCATCAAGCGGGCTTGACTATTAAATTCTGGATGGATGAAGCCAGGTAGGCAGAACAGTCCACTGAGTTCATGACTGTGATTGCTTCTCCCTAAGTTCAAGGTGTGATTGACTGCACACATGTTGCCATTATCATAGAATCCTACAGTGCAGAAGGAGGCCATTTGGCCCATCGAGTCGACATTGACTCTCTGACGGAGTATCTTACCTGGGCCTTATCCATTACAGCCTCTTCAGACAAACCAGCAGCATTCATCGACAGGAAGTGAATCTATCTGTTATTTTGTGTGATCTTTGTAAACTGATCCTGCAGACATGTGCCAGCAATACAGGAAGCAGCCATGACACTGACACACTTTGACACTCCCAAATGCCACATCTGTTCACTCCACGGCAGCAATTGAATGAATGGATCCCGAATGATCAGGACTACCCTTTTTGGGCCTGGGTCATAACACTATGAGGAACTGTTGTCCAGATGCAGAGAAAAAAGATAACATCAGTCGTCCATCACCAATCAGACTATTGGTCAACTCAAGATGTGTTCCCATTGTCTGGATAATTCAGAGGAGGTCTTCACTACATCCAGTGAGGATCTCGCACATCCTCATGGTATGTTATGTATTACAAAATCTGGCCTTGCAAAAGGGGGAACCATCTAGACCCTGATGGGAAAGAGGCAACAAAAACCTCATCAGACAAGGATAATGGGGAGGAGGATATAACTCAGGAAGAAGGAGCAGTACATTTGAAGCTACACATGTCAGAGTGATGGAGGTCCATTCATGGGAGGTGAGAGAATATGTAAGCCTCACTCAATCCAGCGATTTGGTATATCATGGGGACCAGCTGCACAAAGATTTTCTTCCATGGCAGCTGGTGGAATTTATATTTAATTATAAAAACGTGGAGTCGAAAGCTAGTTTCAAGGTGGCACAGTGGTTAGCACTGCTGCCTCACAGCGCCAGGGACCCGGGTTCGATTCCATCTTGGATCACTATCTGTGCGGAATCTGCACATTTTTTCTATGTCAGCGTGGGTTTCCTCTCGGTGCTCCGGTCTCCTCCCACAGTCTGAAAGACGTGCTGGGGATTTGTCATGCTAAATTCTCCCTCGGTGTACCCGAACAGGCGCCGGGGTGTGTGGCGACTAGGGGATTTTCACAATAACTCCATTGCAGTGTTAAGCCTACTTGTGATATTAATAAATAAACTAAAACCGTATCATTGATTGTCAGTTCATTAACACCCTTAAGAGAAGGAATACTGCCATCTTTCCCTGATTTGGCCTACATGTGACTCCAGATCCACAGCTATGTGATTGACTCTTTGCTGCCATATGAAATGGCTTATTAGAGACATCAAAGGCAATTAGGGATAGGAGGAGTGACTGACCCTGGCAGAACGGAATAAATCATTCATCCTCTTACAGTACGGGATGGTTGTCCTCTTCTGCAGGGCTTTTGCACTCCTGACCACTGCCACCACTTCCCATGCTGGGTTTGTGACCTTGCTGCTAGGTTTCCAGCATGAACGCAGGAAGATTACATCACAATGGGCCTGAAACAGCATCAAGGAGTCTCTTCAGGGAGGCGCCAAAGAATTTCAGGGCAAATTTTCTGGCAGCCATTGCTTTCCTGCAAGCTGCAAAGTGTGGCTGATGTGTGCAGCCTTTAAATGTGGCACCCCAATGATTGCAGTGCTAAGGTGATAGCGCGACAGGCAAATCAGAGGCCATTCCGCCAGCGATATGGCTGGAACCCGTAGCTGAAAGTTTTGACACTAAATGCTGCACAAAGTCACCATTGCTGCCGGTGGGCTCAATGCCATTTTACCAGCCTGCCATTGACCTTTGACGATTTCCAGGAAAATCTCACCTTCTTCTGCCTTTCTACTGGTTTTGCAATCCCTGGCCTTATCTGCAGGTTTAAATTTCTATGCACTGTCCCGTCCTGCTGCACTCTAGTTATCATTTCCCAAATTGATACCCTGCACTATTACCATCGATTTACCATGTCCCAACATAACATAGATGATCCCTTCTATTTAGTTGAAGATCCTCTCTACTGGTCTAGTTATGACTCACCAGAACACTGATCTAGCAGGGTTCAGCTAAAGACCATCCTAGCGGAAAAGCTTCCACGTTGCCCAGTATTAGTGCTAGGGCCCCCTGAATGAAAACCCTTTACCCAAACATCAGTCTTTGAGCCATGCATTCATCACTGTAAGCCCATTTACGCAATGCCAATTTTCTTGTGTTCCTCACTGTCCATGCCAACCACTCCAATCTCTGGATACAATGCAGATCGAGCACTCTACTCCTCAGCCAGCTCCAATGGCTTTTTATACACTGAACGCTGGTCTGGCTGCCTTTTAAAAATGATATCCATTCACGTGCTTATGTCAGCTGGTGTGCAGCACTCCCATTCCCAACACATGATCGGGCAGCCGGCCTGGACACTTCCGCTAATTGGCCAGCTGATGCATAATCACATACAGCTGGCCACTGGAGCCACGGTGCTGTGGCCTTCCTGAACCAGAATTCACAATGCCACAAATAAATTCTGCCTGCTGTATAATTAATTCAGCCGTAGCCAGTGCTTTTATTTCACCGATATATTTCAATCGACTTATAGCTATCGCTGATCCTGCAGCTGGAAAATTAATTTTTTTAAATAAAATATTTCTGGCCCACTCTAACAAGCTGTATAATTAATTTAGTAATGCATGCTGCCTTTATTTCATGAATCCGTGTCGAACAATCATGGTGTATCTGTCACTTTTATTTAATTAAAACATTTTATGGGGAATCCTTTTGGATCAAATGGCTGCTATTGTTATTTAATTAATACATTTGTGTATGTGCACTATTAAATAGCTAACCCTTCATTTCAAATTGTCATTGCTTTCAAATGATAAAGCTTTGATAAAATGCATTCCATTAATTGGCCTCGACTTCTATGCACTGTATATATTTTAGGGGGAGCTCACTGCAGCAGTCACTAATTTTATTTAATTAATAATTTTTTGGAGGCGTGGCTATATTCCAACAATATACCATCAGCTGGAAATTTACTAGTACGTTAAAAGTAGGCAATCGGTGCAATATGTACTGTTGTTTTTAAATGCCAATAGAAATTTGTATTTAAGAGTTTGAGTTGCTGATAGTGATGGGGATTATCAAGGGTACAGCAGGATATAGATAGATTGGAGACTTGGGCACAGAAATGGCAGATGGAGTTTAATCCGGACAAATGTGAAGTGATGCATTTTGGAGGATCAAATTTAGGTGTGAATTATACTGTAAATGGCAGAACACTTAGGAATATTAATATACAGAGCGATCTGGGTCTGTGGGTCCACAGTCCCCTAAAAATGGCAACACAAGTGGTCAAGGTGATTATGTCTGCCTTCAGCAGCTGTGGCATTGAGTACAAGAGTTGGGAAATCATGTTGCAGCTATATAAAACCTTGGTTAGGCCACATTTGGAGTATTGTGTGCAGTTCTGGTCACCACACTACCAGAAGGACGCGGAAACTTTGGAGAGAGTGCAAAGAAGGTTCACCAGAATGTTGTCTGGTCTCAAGGGTGTTGACTATGGGGAGAGGTTAAATAAACTAGGATTGTTTTCACTGGAAAGACAGAGGCTGAGGAGAGATCTGATACAGGCTTACAAAATTATGGGAAGCATAGACAGGGTGGATAGTCAGAGGTTTTTTCCTAGGGTGAAAGTGTCAATTACAAGGGGGCACAGGTTCAAGGTGAGAGGGGGAAAGTTTAAGGGACGTAAGCAGGTGAAGTTTTTCATGCAGAAAGTGGTGGGTGCCTGGAATGCACAGCCAGAGGAGGTGGTGGAAGCAGACATATTAGCAACATTTAAGAGGCATCTGGATGGGTACATGAATAGGAAGGGGACAGAGGGATTTGGTCCGAGTAAGGGCAGAAGGTTTTTTTTAATTTAGTTAGGGCGTCACGATCAGTACAGGCTTGGAGGAATGAAGGGCCTGTTCCTGTGCTGTACTTTTCTTTGTTCTTTGTTTGTTCTTTGTTAAAAAATAATCAAACCTACACATATATCACTTAATATATTAGTCCAAAGATGTGCGGGTTAGGTTGATTGGCCATGATAAATTGCCCCTTAGTGTCGGGGAATGAGCAACGTAAATACATGTGACTATGGGGATTGGGACTGTTGTCGGTGTAGGCTCGATGGGCTGAACGGCCTCCATCTGCACTGTAGAGATGCTATACTATGCATTTCGTGCAACTTTAAGGACTTAATTTTCTATATATCTATCATGAAAAGAAGCCACCAAGGAGCACTGGGAGGCCACATTAGACTAAAATCTGGAAACCATTGTGTCAATCTATCTATCTGCAGAGGTACACAACACTTACTTACATTTATATAGTGCCTTTAACATAGGAAAATATTCAAAAGCAGTTTGCAGTTGGAGTCAGGCCTAAGCAGAAATAGGACAGAGACCATGGAAAATAGCAAAAGACACATTCCAAAAGAGTTGAGTTTTAAGAAGAAAATTGAAGGTGGAGAGAGTTCAGAAGAATTCTGAAAATGTCTGATTGTGGAGCAAACAGGGGTCATGGCTTCTAATTGAGAAGACCGATTGCAAATTCTGCCACTCATGCATTTGACAGGCCAATGGCCGGCCTCCTTCCAGGATCAACGACTCTGGGCTCAAAAGTTCCATCCACTAAGAGTTGCCAGCTTAAGAGAGGTCGGCAGCTCTTCTGTAATCAGCGGAACCAGTGGAGAGGCAATAGCTGCTGTTGATATTACACCCATTTGAGGCCTCAGATCAGGGAGAGACACAGGCACAGGTGAGTGATGGTGGAAAAGGGGGTGTTGTGATATTGTGTGCATGCCATTGTAACATAAAGGCGTTCAGCAGAGCCAGGGTTAATGAGGCACTGAAGAATAGCACCACCCACAGTATGATGCATTGAGTCACTTGGTAATAGACTCAGAGAGAACACTCTGTAAGACTGCCTACATGGGAGAAACAGTTCTATGCATGACAATATCTGGAATCTGTAAATAGTTAAATATTAATAATAAATGGTTCATGTTTAAACATACAAGTCTCAAGAGCCCTCCCTTCAATGAGGCACCACAGCTAACTTCTATAAGATATCATATCAGCAGTGATATGAAAGGTGGCATTTTAAATGACGAACCCAGAATAGTATTGCAAGATATGAAAAAATACATCAGCTGAAGCCTCGCCAGTGAGGTGTGCATCTAAGTAGAAAATTGAAGAAACAAAGAAGCTTTGCTACAGTCGTAGTAGTTTGAGGAATCCAACAGAGTGGAAGTCCATTGCAAGACCCCTGAGTGCTGAGTAAAAAAATAAAAACCTAATCAGATTACAAAGACTGGTGAGTAGCACTACAAAAAAAAATTGCAACAGCCTGACTGACACTGAGTTAAGACACTGAGTTAGATCACCAGACAGTGAGCAAAACTAGAAAAATTGCAAGACCCTGAGTGATGCAAAGCTAAAGTACCTGGGTCGTTCCTAAAAAAGTGAGAAAAAATTGTAAGAACAGAAGCTGTTATATATTATAGAATAGGTGGCAGTTCCATGGCTCAGCATACCCAGAGGGCAGTTCGAGGAATGTTGCAATGCCAGCTGGCACCATATAACATGAGATGATGTTAAAAAACAAAACATTGAAAAGAAGATTCTGCAGAGGGAAAATAATAGACCTGCAGAGTTTAAGAAGCGCTGCACCTTTTTAAATTGAAAACAGCGCCCTGATTGGGACCACAAGCCCACCAAAACTCTTAAAGTGAGGGGTGTCCAACATCAAAAGTTCCCACACAGTTGAAATAAAAAGCCAAAAGAATCATTCAGGAAAGAACCACTGCTGATTTAAAAAGTTGAAAAAGGAAAGTTTTAAAACAGGGTCCATGATTGTGGCATCCTGAAAAATGTGTAGGAAAAACACACAGCATGAAACTGACAGGTTGTTTTCTGAAACAGTTACGGCACTTTCAGTCTGAAGGGAACAACATTTAAAACTGCAACTACAAGATGTAAATCGGCCATGGATAAAAAATTAGAAGAGACCCCGGAGAGAGGGAAACTCCAAATAACAAGCCAAGAGCAACAAGAGACCCCCAGAGAGAGGGCAACTCCCAATAACTCACCAAGAGCACCAAGAGACCCCCAGAGAGAGGGCAACTCCCAATAAAACTCCAAAGGCAACAAGAGACCTCAGAGAGAGGGCAACTCCCAATAAAACTCCAAAGGCAACAAGAGACCTCAGAGAGAGGGCAACTCTCAATAAAACTCCGAAGGTAACAAGAGACCCCCAGAGAGAGGGCAACTCCCATTAAAATTCCGAAGGCAACAAGAGACCTCAGAGGGAGGGGAAGAAAAGACCCCAGAGTGATGGAACCAAAAAGAATCCAGAGCCAGGAAGACAATATTTAAGTAAAACACAAGATGGTTGCCAATCATGCCAGTGTAATGAGATGCACAAGCCTAAGAGTTTGACACAGAAGAAAGAAATGGCTGAGAATCAGCTGAAAGGCTCAACAATAGAGTTCCTTGAAAATGATCTCACAAAACGAAAGAGAATTTTTCTTTGACTTCAGGAAGCATAGTGGAGAACAAGCCCCTGTCTACATCAATGGGGATGAAGTAGAAAAGGTTGAGAGTTTCTAGGTGTCCAGATCACCAACAACCTGTCCTGGTCCCCCCCATGCCAACGCTATAGTTAAGATAGCCCACCAATGCCTCTACTTTCTCAGAAGACTAAGGAAATTTGGCATGTCAGCTACGACCCTCACCAATTTTTACAGATGCACCATAGAAAGCATTCTTTCTGGTTGTATCACAGCTTGGTATGGCTCCTGCTCTGCCCAAGAACACAAGAAACTATAAAAGGTTGTGAATGTAGCCCAATCCATCATGCAAACCAGCCTCCCATCCATTGACTCTGTCTACACTTCCCGCTGCCTCGGCAAAGCAGCCAGCATAATTAAGGACCCCATGCACCCCGGACATTCTCTCTTCTCCCTTCTTCCGTCGGGAAAAAGATACAAAAAGATACAAAAGTCTGAGGTCATGCACCAACCGACACAAGAACAGCTTCTTCCCTGCTGCTGTCAGACTTTTTAATGGACTTACCTTGCATTAAGTTGATCTTTCTCTACACCCTAACTATAACTGTAACACTACATCCTGTACTCTCTCCTTTCCTTCTCTATGAACAGTATGCTTTGTCTATATAGCGCGCAAAAAACAATACTTTTCACTGTACACTAATTCATGTGACAATAATAAATCAAATCAAATCAAATCAAGATAATACTCAGTTGGAAGGGAGGAAAGTTTCTTTGAAGAATAAAGGGGGATATCATGATATTGTGAGCATGTCATTGTAATGTAAAGGGGCTCGGATGTGGTACTGGAGAATAGCACCCCCTGATATGATATACAGAATCACATGATAAGAAACATGCTCTGAAAGCCTACCTGCACGCAGAAGTAGCATGACAAAATTTGGGATCTGTAAATAGTTAAAAACTAACAATAAAGAGTTCATGCTTAAATGTACAAGTCTCAAGATCTCACCATTGAGACATCCAAAGAGCCATGTTACAACAGCAGAGGAGGGGTGGCTTTCAGCTAACCCCCGTTTCTGATGCCGGGTCTCTCGATCAGGATCTGAGAGCCTTTGAACAAAGAACCTCCCCACTCTCCCACCCCAGGAGCCCACAAGTAAACATGCCAGGGTTTGTTTGTCATGCACTCTACATGGTGAATCTCTGGCTGCTGCTGCTGGGTTAATACCAACAGTAGTGAGATGAGGCCTTTCAGTGGGTATTAATTGCTCAATTAAGGTCCTCAATTGGCAGAAGGGGTGGAAGGTCATCCATGTGCCTTCTTGCCATATACTTAGTCAGACTAGAAGAGGAAAGTGACGGGGTTCCCCACCTGTAGGGCAGGAAGTTCTGTAACTGTAGGAGGGAGTCTTAACATTTTTATTTTAGTGAGAAAAGCCAACATTTTTCAGGTAGTCGTTCTTCTTCTCTGTTGGAGAATGCAAGATTTAGTGAGAGGGAGGAACTGAGGGAGATCAATATTAATAGAGAAATGGTGCTGGGAAAGTTGATGGGATTGAAGGCGGATAAATCCCCAGGGCCTGATAATTTACATCCCAGAGTATTTACGGAAGTGGCTCTGGAAATAGTGGATGTATTGGTGGTCATCTTCCAGGATTCTATAGACTCTGGAACAGTCCCTACAGATTGGAGAATAGTTAATGTCACTCCAATATTCAAAAAGGGAAATAGAGAGAAAATGGAATTATAGACCAGTAAGCCAAACATCGGTAAATGGTGAAATTTGAATTCAATAAAAATCTGGAATTAAAAAGTCTAATGATGACCATGAAACTATTGTCAATTGTTGTTAAACAAAAGCCCATCTGGTTCATTAATGTCCTTTAGAGAAAGAAATCTGCCATTCTTGCCTGGACTGGCCTATATGTGACTCCAGATCCACAGCAATGGTTGACCTCAAATACCCTCTGTAATGGAGGGCAGTAAGGGATGGGAAATAAATGCTGGCACAGCCAGTGACACCCACATCTTGTAAATGAATTAAAACAAAGATGAAAGATCTGTGGAATAAATTGCCAGTGGGGGTGCTGGAATGGAATGCCACAGTGTTGAGAAGGGACTGTCTGAATTTCTGTTAGGGGAAGGTTGAATGGTTATTAATTCCAGAGTTACAGTCGGGAAACTGATAGATATCTTGGAAGAGGAAGCAAGTTGGATCAATGTACCTGGAATTTCCATGGGAGTTCGCTCTATTTCCTGCAGTGGAGAGATTGATGGAAACCCTGATTTTTTTTTAAAGAAACAGCTTTGTTTGCTGTTTATGCCATTTCTGCAGAGTTTCCAATTACCTTCCACCCATGTACTATGCAGGAAATTGGACATACTCCCGGGAAGTTCTACCCCAAAACATATACCTAAAATTCCTACGTGACAATTGTGGAAGGCAATGCCTCAGAGATTCTGCCATTGAAAATTATTTTCTTAGCTTACACTTTCTTTTTGTATTTTTTTATTCCAATAATTAATTTACTTTGATTATTAGTGATCTGAAGGCAGAGGGATATGTCCAAACATTTTAAGTAGGAGTGGTGGTTACGCTTCTTCCCAATTGTATTCTCAACTTCCTTTTTCAATTAAATGTTCTTGTCTTGTTTCCTTTTCTGACAATTATATTCAGCAATAGAACCTGTATTTTTATTCAGTCTTCTGAATGCTTTCTATGTTTGTTTACATTCCAAAAGCTGATCTCAAAATTAGCAAAGTACTGGCTGCAAATTGGGTTCCTCCGATTCAACAACCTTATCACGAGACCCAAAAGCAAGAATTTCAGCACAGTAACAGCTGTTGGTGCACAATTATACAGGGCCTTGGTGAGGCCACACCTAGAATATTGTGTGCAGTTTTGGTCTCCCTTTCTAAGGAAGGATGTTCTTGCTCTCGAGAGAGTACAGCAAAGGTTTGGATGTATTGGTGGTCATCTTCCAGGATTCTATAGACTCTGGAACAGTCCCTACAGATTGGAGAATAGTTAATGTCACTTCAATATTCAAAAAGGGAAATAGAGAGAAAATGGAATTATAGACCAGTAAGCCAAACATCGGTAGATGGTGAAATTTGAATTCAATAAAAATCTGGAATTAAAAAGTCTAATGATGACCATGAAACTATTGTCAATTGTTGTTAAACAAAAGCCCATCTGGTTCATTAATGTCCTTTAGAGAAAGAAATCTGCCATTCTTGCCTGGACTGGCCTATATGTGACTCCCGATCCACAGCAATGGTTGATCACAAATACCCTCTGTAATGGAGGGCAGTCAGGGATGGGAAATAAATGCTGGCACAGCCAGTGACACCCAATCTTGTAAATGAATTAAAACAAAGATGAAAGATCTGTGGAATAAATTGCCAGTGGGGGTGCTGGAATGGAATACCACAGTGTTGAGAAGGGACTGTCTGAACCTCTGTTAGGGGAAGGTTGAATGGCTATTAATTCCAGAGTTACAGTCGGGAAACTGATAGATATCTTGGAAGAGGAAGCAAGGCTGATTCCGGGGATGGTGGGACTGATGTCTGAGGAGAGATTGACTAGGTTAGAATTGTTTTTGCTGGAGTTCAGACAAATGAGGGGGGATCTCATAGAGACTTATAAAATTCTAACAGGACTAGACAGGGTAGATGCAGGGAGGATGTTCCTGATGGTGGATGTGTCCAGAACCAGGGGTCACAGTCTGAGGATTCGGGGTGGACCATTTAGGACGGAAATGAAGAGACATTTCTTCACCCAAAGAGTGGTGAGCCTGTGGAATTCATTACCAAAGGAAGTAGTTGATGTCAAAACATTGAATGTATTCAAGAGGCGCCTAGATATAGCACTTGGGGCGAATGGGATCAAAGGTTATAGGGAGAAAGCAGGATTAGGCTATTGAGTTGGACGATCAGCCATGATCGTGATGAATGGCGGAGCAGGCTCAAAGGGCGCAATGGCCTCCTCCTGCTCCTACCTTCTATATTTCTATATGTTTCCATGTTTCATAATTTTGATCCTTGGTATGACTTATTGTGCCTTTTCTATGACTATATCTTTCCTGTAATGGGTGCACAGAATTTCATACAATACTAACAGACTTAATCAGTGCCTTGTAAAAGTTTCTTCATCACTCCCTTGCTTTTATGCTTAATGGTGTCCGTATTGAAGCATACCGGAGTTGCTGATGCACAATAACTCAAAACATATTTGTACATACCCTTTATAACACTTTCTTCCTCAAACATATGCTCTGAGCTCATACAATTCAAAATTCTTCCTTTATCAATTAATTCGCTGACTGCCCTGCATTCTAAAATTTGGAAAGGGTATTTATACCTTCGGTATTTCCTTCTTTACTTTCTGGTTTAAAGTTTGCACCTCAACTCGATGACTGCAAGGTCATTATAACTATTTATTTGCAGCGCTTAATATTCTGTTTTGTTTCTAATTAACAAGATAGTGTTGATGTTGATCTTAAGTTTTCCCTGATGAGGAATATTTAAGGCATCCAAGTCAATTTAGGTGCAATGGTGAAATGTCTTCTTTGTTGGAGACAAAGATGGAGTAGTCTTGCTTGACAGTGGTTTTGAAGTAGGATGAATTTCTTGTTATTGAATGTCTGTTTTGTTGAACGTTATCCACGAAGCCTTGACATTAATCATCCTTGAAATAAATAGCATGCCTTTGACAAGCCAGTGCCATATCTCCTTCTTTGATCTTGGATGTTTTCGTTCTGACATAGTGGGTTGCATACTTTTTCTTTTTAGCTCTTCATCTGTTTTGCAAACAAACCTGGCACCTATTTGGTGGACAAGCAGAAGAAGCCTCATGCGCATTTTTATATGCAGTTCTACTAGACATTTATCCGCAGTGTGCTGGTGTTTTACAAAAATTCGAAAAGCTGTGATTTCCATGGCTTTTCTGCCTTGCTATTCTCATTGTATGTATAAAATATCTTGAGGTGGTTTTTGCTAATTATTCTACGTTTGAAACTCATACAAATGTTTAAATTCACTATAGTTGATAATAATAGCATAATGCATTTAATCTCTTGGGGTACAATGAATGCTGAAAACATTTTATGCAACTGGAGTTATTGATATTAATTCTTACAATCGCCACTATAAAGTGTCTAAAGTACTAATTGATCACTCAGTAGATCAAAAACGTCAATAAAACTACATCTTCTCCTGTGGCTGTTCAAGCAAGCATGAGATTGGGAATGGTTGACACTTCATTTTCCAGAAATGTAGTTTATCTGAGTGCAGATTTTGAAAGTATGTTTGCACATTATTAAACATTGACATCTCTTTCATAGTTGCAACAACACTGATATTTCAGATCGGTCCAAGTTCATATGCTGGCAGCTATCTAGTGATTTATGAACTCTTATGACATACAATGTTGCACCTATTAGTTTGGCTTTCAATTCCTGTAAACTGGTAGAACTGTACTCAATCAATGTGGTTTTTTTTTGCAGTTGTACATATTGCTTCAGTTAAACTGAAGTATTCTGAACAAACATGTTTGCACTTCATATGGAGTTTATCACTGTTTTCATAGAAGTGTTATTTTAACCACCTATTGTTGGGAAAGATTATACAAAATACAGGATGAACATATTCCTCATTTGTGCTCAGTAATTTGACTTGCCTTGTCCTGATAGCATATCAGAAATATTATGAACCCTGTCACCAGCATAACATAGAACAGTCAATAGGTGGAATTTTGTGGTGGGTTTTGTGGAGAGCAGGAGCCGAAAATTCGAAGTGAGGCCAAAAGACAACTTCCCACCAGCAGAAAAACGCATTGGAATTTCCCTTCTCCACTTTCATGGTGGTTGGCGTTCCCACTGTTCTGTTGGGAATGCAACTTGCATGTATTAGCATGTGCTGAATACCCATTAAAAACACAACTTGCCAGAATCACCCACCCCCTAGGTGCTATGATAGTGGGAAAATAGACTGGTCTGAATTGCGACCAGATATAACCAGCATGTAGCACTCCACCCTCATTTCACTTGTGACTTTGAGTTGAGTGCAATCTTCAAACCCTACCTGCAACACCACTGTTCCTGTTCCTCAGTGATGCCAGTGTTAGCCCACACTACTGGGGTTGTGGGGGTGAGACTGTTCACCTTGGCTGCCTCAGGTGTTGAGGTAGGCTGCTTACTGTGGCTGCCATGCTACCCTAGCAGGACAGCATTTCCTGAGCTTCGTGGTCCCTGAGCTTCGGTAGGGCTGCACTCTAAAAGAGAGACCAGCATGTCGACCGGTGGGGCTGGTTGATGCTCTCCTTAGTGTGCCGCTTTCTTTAGCTCTGCTCCGCGGAACATACCAGGAGTCCATCCCTGGCCTTCAGCATTAAGCACACCCAACACCACCGCGTGGCTTTCTTTGTTATGCTGACAGGCCGGCTGTGAAATTCTGTTATCGCCCCCCACTCCCCCACTTTAAGCACAGTTTCTTTACACAGTGACACTGCTTCTGCAACCCCTAACACTTGTTCAGATAGGTCAACTTACGTCTCCAACAGCTTAGATATAAGAACATAAGAAATAGGAATAGGAGTAGGCTATCTAGCCCCTCGAGCCTGCCCCGCCATTCAATAAGATCATGGCTGATCTGAAGTGGATCAGTTCCACTTACCCGCCTGATCCCCATAACCCTAATTCCCTTACCGATCAGGAATCCATCTATCCGTGATTTAAACATATTCAACGAGGTAGCCTCCACCACTTCAGTGGGCAGAGAATTCCAGAGATTCACCAACCTCTGAGAGAAGAAGTTCCTCCTCAACTCTGTCCTAAACTGACCCCCCCTTTATTTTGAGGCTGTGTCCTCTAGTTCTAGCTTCCTTTCTAAGTGGAAAGAATCTCTCCACCTCCACCCTATCCAGCCCCTTCATTATCTTATAGGTCTCTATAAGATCCCCCTCAGCCTTCTAAATTCCAATGAGTACAAACCCAATCTGCTCAGTCTCTCCTCATAATCAACACCCCTCATCTCTGGTATCAACCTGGTGAACCTTCTCTGCACTCCCTCCAAGGCCAATATATCCTTCCGCAAATAAGGGGACCAATACTGCACACAGTATTCCAGCTGCGGCCTCACCAATGCCCTGTACAGATGCAGCAAGACCTCCCTGCTTTTATATTCTATCCCCCTTGCGATATAGGCCAACATCCCATTTGCCTTCTTGATCACCTGTTGCACCTGCAGACTGGGTTTTTGCGTCTCATGCACAAGGACCCCCAGGTCCCTCTGCACAGCAGCATGTTGTAATTTCTTTCCATTTAGATAATAATCCAATTTGCTGTTATTTCTTCCAAAGTGAATAACCTCGCACTTGTTAGCGTTATACTCCATCTGCCAGATCCTCGCCCACGCACTCAGCCTGTCCAAATCTCTCTGCAGACGTTCTACGCCCTCCACACGATTCACTTTTCCACTTATCTTTGTGTCGTCTGCAAACTTTGTTACCCTACACTCAGTCCCCTCCTCCAGATCGTCTATATAAATGGTAAATAGTTGAGGTCCCAGTACCGATCCCTGCGGCACGCCACTAGTTACCATCTGCCAACCAGAAAAGCACCCATTTATTCTGACTCTCTGCTTCCTGTCGGATAGCCAATTCCCAATCCATGCTAACACCCTACCCCCAACTCCGTGTGACCCAATCTTCTTCAGCAACCTTTTCTGAGGCACCTTATCAAACGCCTTTTGGAAATCCAAAAACACCGCATCCACCGGTTCCCCTTCGTCAACCGCACTAGTCACATCTTCATAAAAATCCAACAAGTTCGTCAAGCACGACTTTCCCCTCATGAATCCATGCTGCGTCTGCTTAATCGAACCATTCTTATCCAGATGGCTTGCTATTTCTTCTTTAATGATGGATTCCAGCATTTTCCCAACTACAGACGTTAAGCTAACCGGCCTGTAGTTACCCGCCTTTTGTCTATTTCCTTTTGTAAACAGCGGCGTAACATTAGCCGTTTTCCAATCCGCCGGCACTACCCCAGAATCCAACAAATTTTGATAAATAACCACTAACGTATCCGCTGTTACCTCTGACATTTCTTTCAGTACCCTGGGATGCATTCCATCCGGGCCGGGGACTTGTCCACCTTCAGTCCCATTAGTCTACCAAGCACTGCCTCCCTGGTAACATTAATTGTATTGAGTACCTCTCCTCCTACCAACCCTCTATCGTTAATATTCGGTAAACTATTTGTGTCTTCCACCGTGAAGACCGACACAAAAAACTTATTTAAAGTTTCAGCCATTTCCACGTTTCCCACTATTAAATCACCCCTCTTGTCCTCCAAGGGTCCAACATTCACTCTTGCCACTCTATTCCTCTTTATATATTTGTAAAAGCTTTTACTATCATTTTTTTATATTTAGAGCTAGCCTAGCTTCATAACCTGTCTTTCCTTTCTTTATCGCTTTCTTACTCGTTCTTTGTTGTTTCTTAAAGTTTTCCCAATCTTCCGATTCTCCACTATTAGATATAGAACAGTACAGCACAGTATAGGCCCTTCAGCCCTCGATGTTGTGCCGAGCTTTGTCCAAAACCAAGATCAAGCTATCCCACTCCCTATCATTCTGATGTGCTCCATGTGCCTATCCAATAACAGCTTGAAAGTTCCTAAAGTGTCCGACTCCACTATCACAGCAGACAGTCCATTCCACACCCCAACCACTCTCTGAGTAAAGAACCTACCTTGGATATCCCTCCTATATCTCCCACCATGAACCTTATAGTTATGCTCCCTAGTAACAGCTACATCCACCCGAGGAAATAGTCTCTGAACGTCCACTCTATCTGTCCCCCTCATCATCTTATAAACCTCTATTAAGTCACCTCTCATCCTCCTCCGCTCTAAAGAGAAAAGCCCTAGCTCAACCTTTCCTCATAAGACCTACCCTCCAAACCATCCTGGTAAGCTTGACACATTACTCCTTCTAACTACTTGTGTGGTAAAGGTAAAATATACTCACCCCCTGACAGGAGACACGTTTGGGCAGTCCAATGCCTCACTACAAGAGAAGGCTTTGAGCATTCCAATACTGCTCTGAGGTTACAATACATGGATTGATCAATTATACATTTTTCATATCAAATTCTCCCACCTTTCATTAGTTATGATCAAATCATCTTCAATATAAATCAATCATTAATAACATCTGTCACATACTTTAACCAATCACATTCTAGCCTCTGGCAACATGGGATTTCATTGGTCCATAGAATCCGGATGCTTCCTCCCCCTATTGCTGATGCTTCTTCCTCTGTTGCCTAGTAACCCCTGACACTTAGCTACAAATGTCAAAGTTAAGTTTCCCACCAACTGGCCAAACCAGACAGATGTTCATTCTCAGATCTGAGAAGGGACCTGTTTTATCTGGATAGTGTGACAAACTTTATTCATAAATAGCCCTGAGAACCTTACTGCAACTTTCACTGATAAGAACTTGCATATTCTAAGGTTTCATTGTTTCCGAAGAATGTGGTTCTGTCTGCTAAGGCTTCATTCTTCGCAGCAGCCTGCTCTTGGCTAAAGTGCACTATTACTTAATAAAATACAGTTAATACATTCAAAATACCAAAATACATGTTTAAATCAGAAATACTTGTTCAAATCTCATTCTTATGTGCCTCTATGCAAGCAGTTTCCCTGTTAAACTGTTAGTCTGATCTGAGGTCATTTCACTTGTTGCTAATACTTGTTGCTAATATTTTGATTAGTGACTTAAATCCCTGATTATTTTAAATTTCTCTAACTTACTAGGATTTTCTCCCCAACCGATACCAAATGGCAATCTTTGGTACTGGATCAAGCCCTTGTGTGGAATGATTGTCAGAAGTTCCTGTGACTCCTTGTCTACATTCATAGAAACATAGAAAATAGGTGCAGGAGTAGGCCATTTGGCCCTTTGAGCCTGCACCACCATTCAATATGATCATGGTTAATTATGCACTTTCAGTATCCCACTCTTGCTTTCTCTCCAAACCCCTTGATCCGTTTAGCCACAAGGGCCACGTCCAGCTCCCTCCTGAACATATCTAATGAACTGGCCCTAACAGCTTTCTGTAGTAGAGAATTCCACAGGTTCACAACTCTCTAAGTGAAGAGGTTCTTTCTCAGCTCAGTCCTGAATGTCTTACCCCTTATTCTTAGACTGTGACCCCTCATTCTGTACTTCCCCAACATCGGGAACATTCTTCCTGCATCTAACCTGTCCAGTCCCATCAGGATTTTATATGCTTCTATGAGATACCCTCTCATTGTTCTAAATTCCAGTCAGTATAAGCCCAGTTGATCCAATCTCTTTTCATATGTCAGTCCTGCCGTTTCAGGAATCAGTCTGGTGAACCTTCGCTGGACTTCCTCAATAGCAAAAATGTCCTTCCTCAGACTAGGAAACCAAAACTGCACACAATACTCAAGGTGTGGCCTCACCAAGGCCCTGTATAACTGCAGCAAGACATCCTTACTCCGATACTCAAATCCTCATGCTATGAAGGCCAGCATGCCATTAGCTTTCTCACTACCTGCTATGAGAACCTTCAGCGACTACCATGACACCCAAACCACATTGCACTTCCCCTTTTCCTAAACTGCCAACACTCAGATAATAATCTTCCTTCCTGTTTTTGTCACCAAAGTGGATAGCCTCACATTTATCCACATTATATTGCATTTGCCAAGTATTTGCCCAGTCAGTCAGATGTTGGTGGATCTGACCGTGAATACTTTGGACACAAACAGAAAGTCTGTCCTGGAACAAATGGATCTGTCTGACCAGGTGTTTCTATGTTGCGCTCCATCTGCAGAGTTGCTGAAGAAATTGTGCAGCTTGGCATCTTTTACTGTTTCCATCAGGAATCTGGACATGGCGTCCAGTCTGCTGTGGGCCCTAATTAAGAGTACTATTTAAAGGGGGAATGATGGCCACAACTATAGGAAAACCTCATTCTGTCACGGGTATATGTTAATACAGATGTCTTAGGTATGTGCTATATCCCAATAAATATCGAAAAATCTTGTATTGTTTTGTATCTGTGTTTTCTTATTTTCACCTCCTGCATTTACTCTATAATTCTCAGCTCAAAAACCATCAATACCTCATGAATCCAGAGTTCCTGAATGATTCACGATAGAATCTTTTCTTTGACAATTTTCTCTGCTTCACACAGATGATTGAGCCACACCAACTAATCTTATCTCCAAGGATATGTCAGCCCAAGACTATGTTTGCTAATGCATTTTTCTGTAACTACCAGGCAATCCTGTGAGGAGTACTTTCGACTTTTCATATTACAAATATTACCATTAAAATCACCAACATGAGAAATAAATTGGAACTAATATTCTATTTTTTACATTAAGGAGTGCAGTAACACTAATTCACTGTTTGTGAATCTGTTGAGAACAGTAACTTCTGCAGGGTCGTAGTGCTACCTGCAGGCTTTGCTGTGTTACTGTATGTGGTATTCTGGTCTTGTGGTCTTATGTTCAATCTAAAGGCTTGGGAGGAGGAATTAGTTTGTAGATTTTTAATACGTTCATGGGATGTGGGCATCCCTGACAAGGCCAGCATTTATTGTCCATTCCTAATTGCCCTTGAGAAGGTGGTGGTGAGCTGCCCTTTTAAACTGCAGCATTTGTAGTGGTCTAAAGGTACACCCAAAGAGCTGATAGAGAGGGAGGACCAGGATTTTGACCCTATGTGCATTCTGCCCTTGTTCTTCTAACAACAGAAGTCACAGGTTTGAAAGGTGCTGTCAAAGGAGCCTGTCCAACCTTTGGCAACAGGCCAGATTGTGGCTTCTGAAGCCATTCTTTTTGCCCCTCCTGAGCCAGCGTTCAAAATGCTGGTGCGACAGGTAAGTGAAGTTAAGATTCTGCAAGGTGCTACTCCTCCAATCACAGGCTGGTGCTCTCCTGTATTTGCTGCTAATAGTTTCACAAGTTAGTCCTGGCAGCGAGACACTCCAGAGCTGAGGGTCAGTGGTGGGGGGGAGGGGGGAGGGGGGGGGGGAGAAACTAACTGATATGTATGAGTGAGTGTGAGAGAGAGAGAGACAATGGGCAGGATTTTCCTGCCCCGCCCACCACGGGAATCATAGTGGGCAGGACACAGATCATGAAAAGGTCCGTTGACCTCGGGCAGGATTTTCCAGACTTGGGGCAGACGTGGCCAGAAACTCCCACCCATCAAGTCTGTTTGACAGTATGAGTGAAAGGGAGAGGGTGATAGAGAGTGATAGAGTAAGAGTAAATGTGACAGGGAGAGTGAGAGGGAGAGTGAAAGAATGATGGGAAGGTAGAGAGAAAGAGGGTGTCCGGCTCACTTTCGGCTTAGGATTCTCATTCATCATCCCCACATAGCAACAGCTATTCACAACAACTCACACAGTGATTGGAATTTTATCGTCCTGCTTGCCACAGGAATTGTAGCATTGGGGGGTGCGGGGGGAACCATGCAAAGGTCTGTTGACCTCTGATGGGATTTTCCGGTTTTGGGGTGAGCGTGGCTGGAAAGTCCTGCCCTAACAGTGAGGGTGAGTGAGTAAACACCCTGAGACTGACAGTGAGCATACTCTCACCCAATAGTTCCCTGATGTTCACCTTCATTCATTACTCTTCTTTAATGTTGATATTGCCACATTGGCAGCACGGTCGCACAGTGGTTAGCACTGCTGCCTCACAGCTCCAGGGATCTGGGTTCGATTCCCGGCTGGGTCACTGTCTGTGTGGAGTTTGAACATTCTCCCCGTGTCTGCGCGGGTTTCCTCCAGGTGCTCCGGTTTTTCCTTCTGAAAGACGTGCTGGTTAGGTGCATTTACCCAAACAGGCGCCGGAGTGTGCCGACTAGAGGAATTTCACAGTAACTTCATTGCAGTGTGATGCATGCCTTACTTGTGACTAATAAATAAACTTTACTTTATTGTAGTCCATTTGTCCCCTCACCCAAACTGTCTGTATTCCTCTACACATCCTCCTCACCACTTACTATACCACCTAACCTTGTATGGTTAACAAACTCAGATATGTCATTAATATAGATTGTAAATAGATGAGACCCAGGTATATATCCTTGCAGTATCCATTGCAGTTTGGATGATGTCCCTACCATAGGAAAATAACTGTATATGGAAGCAACTAGATGTAAAGCTGGGATCACTGAAATGTGTCTGAGGGTGAGTATCTGGACATTAGGTATGAGTCCTGAGTGCTAGGGTCTGCTAATGGGTGGCTAAGGTGTGATGATGCATTGAGAAACGTGAGAGGTTGGTGGAGGTTGGGTAAGAGATGACATGTGAAGATGCATTCACTGACCTACGCCCCCCGTCCCCCCCACCCTCCACCCCATGTAAGCCCATTAGTCTTCATGAGGCCAGGTCCTTAGGGGCAGACTCTTGGAGTTGACATCCCTAACCAACTGCTCCCAACCCTTTCTGAAGGTGATCTTTCAGTGCCTTGTGACTCCCCTGTGGAACAAGGTTATAGAATCATAGAATCATAGAAACCCTACAGTGCAGAAGGAGGCCATTCGCCCCATCGAGTTTGCACCGACCACAATCCCACCCAGACCCTACCCCCATATCCCTACATATTTACCCACTAATCCCTCAAACCTACACATCTCAGGACTCTAAGGGGCAATTTTTAGCAAGACCAATCAACATAACCCGGACATCTTTGGACTGTGGGAGGAAACTGGAGCATTTCCACACTTACATCCTCCAGTACTGCATTTATGAACCTGGAAAGGCTTAGGGGTGATCTTATACAGGTCTATAAAATAATGAGGGGCGTCGATAAGGCGTAGATAAGGTAGATAGTCAACATCTTTTCCAAAGGTAGGGGAGTCTAAACCTAGAGGACATAGGTTTAAGATGAGAGGGGAGAGATACAAAAGGGTCCAGAGGGGCAATCTTTTCACTCAGAGGGTGGTGATGCCCTATTTTCCTTCTTCAAAATTGGAGCAACAGTATTCAGCAATTGCCTCCTGTGATTCAGTGTATCGTCCTTTTAAGAGGGACAGACTGTCTTTAAGAAGAACTGATGTACTGCAACATTTGCTATTAGCACATGCTGTTCAGCCGCCTGCTGAGTCTCTAGAGAGCCGGCAGCAAGGGCCTGCTTCATGGATCAACGTTACAACCAATTATATAAGGAGTCAGCACCAAATTTGTCCAACTACAACACTTGCCATATAGAAAACTACCCAGGTACGCCATGTCCACAAAAAGCAGGAGAAATCCAACCCGGCGTAACATCGTTTAAGACTTACCTGGATAGTCACATGAGCAGCCTGGGAATGGAGGGATACAAACGATTGGTCTAGTTGGACCAAGGAGTGGCACAGGCTTGGAGGGCCGAAGGGCCTGTTTCCTGTGCTGTACTGTTCTTTGTTCTTTGTTCTTTGTTCCGGCCAATTATCACCCTATCAGTCTATTCTCGATGATGAACAAAGTGGGCCAGGGGGTCGATGAATGGCAGATGGAGTTTAATTTAGATAAATGTGAGCTGATGTATTTTGGTAGATCGAACCAGGGAAGGACCTACTGAGTTAATGGTAAGGCATTGGGAAGATAGGTTTATAGCTCCTTGAAAGTGGAGTCACTGGTGGACAGGGTGGTGAAGAAGACAGTCGACATGCTTGGTTTCATTGGTCAGAACATTGAATACAGGAGGTGGGATGTCTTGTTGACGTTGTACAAGACATTTGTAAGACCACATTTAGAATACTGTGTACAGTTCTGGTCACCCTATTATAGAAAGATATTAAACTAGAAAGAGTGCAGAAAAGATTCACTAGGATACTACTGGGACTTGACGGTTTGAATTATAAGGAGAGGTTGGATAGACTGGAACTTTTTCACTGGAACATAGGGGGCTGAGGAGTGATCTTATAGATGTCGATAAAATGATGAGGGGCATAGATGAGGTAGATAGTCAATATTTTTTAAGGTGAGAGGGGAGAGATACAAAAGGGTCCAGAGAGGCAATTTTTTTCACTCACAGTGTGATGAGTGTCTGCAACGATCTGGCAGAGGCAGTAGTACAGGCGGGTACAATTTTGTCTTTTGAAAAGCATTTAGACAGTTACATGGGTAAGATGGCTATAGAGGGATATGGGCCAAATGCAGGTAAATAGGACTAGCTTAGTGGTAAAAACTGGGCGGTATGGACACGTTGGTGCCGAAGGGCCTGTTTGCATGCTACAAGCCTCTATGATTCTATGACTATAAGTGAGGGAAAGGGCCATATACAGTGCTATCAAGCGACACTTACTCAGAAATAATCTGCTCTCTGACACTTGGTTTGGATTCTGCCAGTGCCATTCAGCAATTGCCCTCATTGCAGCCTTAGTCCAAACATGGACAAAAAAGATCAACTCGAGAGGTGAGGTGAGAATGACTGCCCTTTACACTAAGGCCTTCTTTGACAAAGAGTAGCATCAAGTGACCCTAACAAAACTAGAGTCAATGGGAATCGGGGGAAAACTCTCCACTGGTTGAAATCATACCTAACACAAAGGCAGATGAAAGGTGGAGGTTAACCATCACAGTACCAGGATATCACTGCAGGAGTTCTTCAGGGTAGTGTCAGCGGCCCAACTATCTTCAACTACTAGATAGAGAATCTGGTGAACTGGTACGATGACAATAATATCTCCCTCAATGCCAACAAAAGAGATAGTCATTGACTTCAGGAAGCATAGTAGAGGACATGCCCCTGTCTACATCAACAGGGACAAAGTGGAAATGGTCGAGAGCTTCAAGTTTTTAGGTGTCCAGATCAGCTGTCCTGGTCCCCCCATGCCGACGCTATGGTTAAGAAAGCCTACCAACGCCTCTACTTTCTCAGGGGGCTAAGGAAATTTGGCATGTCCGCTACGGCTCTCAGCAACTTTCATGGATGCACCATAGAAAGCATCATTTCTGGTTGTATCACAGCTTGGTATGGCTCCTCCCTGTACAAGACTGTAAAAAACTACAAAGGGTCATGAACGAAGCCCAATCCATCACGTAAACCAGCCTCCCATCCATTGACTTTGTTTACACTTCCCACTGCCTTGGAAAAGCAGCCACCATAACACGGACCCCATGCACACCGGACATGCTCTCTTCCACCTTCTTCCATCGGGAAAAAGATACAAAAGTCTGAGGACACATTACCAACCGACTCAAGAACAGCTTCTTCCCTGCTGCCATCAGACTTTTGAATGGACCTACCTTATATTAAGTTGATCTCTTTCTACACCCTAGCTATGACTGTAACACTACATTCTGCACCCTTCCTTTCTTTCTCTATCTACGGTATGCTTTATCTGAATAGCACAAGAAACAATATTTTTCACTGGATACTAATACATGTGACATTTAATAAATCAAATCAAATACTTCATCAATTACCATCTATTTCTCGTAAAATAAGAAATGGGGATGTTCACTGATAAATGCAAAATGTTCAGCACCATTTGTGACTACTCAGATACTGAAGCAGTTGGTGCCAAATGCAGCAAGGACTGGACAACATCCAGGCTGAGACTGTTGTGTGGCCTGAATGTTACTTGCCATTGGGAGGCCAGATAATCAATCATCACCCCATGATATTTAATTACACTACCATTGCTGAATCCCCCACAATCAACATTTTGGGAGTTACCATGGACCAGAAAGTGAATTGGACCAACTATATAAATACTTTGGCTACAAGAGCGGGTCAGAGGCTGTAAATTCTGCAGAGAGTAACTCACCTCCTGATTCCCCAAGGCTTGAACACTATCTAAAAAGCACAGGTCAGGAGTGTGATGGAATACTGTCAACTTGCCTGAATGAGTGCAGCAATAACAACACTCAAGAATCTTGATATCATCCAGGAAAAAGCAAGCTGCTTGAATTGCACCCATCCACCACCTTCAACATTCAATCCCTCCGCCACTGATGCACAGAAGCAGCAGCATGTACCATCTACAAGATGCATGCAAGAACTCACGAGACTCCTTCAGCAGCACATTCCAAACCAATGACCTCTACCATCTAGAAGGGAAAGGGCAGCAGAAACATGGGAACACCACCACTTGCAAGTTCCCCTGTAATGCACACACCATCCTGACTTGGAACTATATTGCCATTCCTTCAGTGTTTCTGGGTCAAAATCCTGGAACTCCTTTCCTAACAGCATTGCGGGTGCACCTACATCACATGAACTGCAGCTCACCACCACCTTCTCAGGGGTAATTAGGAATAGTAATAAATGCTGGCCTAGCCAGCAGCAGCCATGTCACACGAACAAATAAAAAAAAGCCGTGCAAACCTTGGGTCAGCAGCATGCACCATGGACAGGGGGCAATTTCATCTGTGACACTGGTGGCAGATTTTGCCATTCCAGAATCAGCTTGTTCAGCCACTACAAGAAGTGCAGCAAATGATCTCTAATCTCACTAACGTTCTGAGGCTGCATTCCCATCATCCCTTGCAGATGGAAGGATGTAATCGCTGTAGAGTATAAAAAAGACTACAACCTGATGCGTGATTAAATCACTCGGGAGGCTAGATTGTACCCGGGAAATAAAGGCTTTTATTACTAACAAGAATGGAGCACACTATATACAATACAATCCCAGACTAAAGGGTCACCAGGCAGTGCAGTGACTTTTATACTTCCCCAGGTAGGCGGAGCCAACTGGAGTGTACCACAGAACAGTATCAACAGGTAGAACAGCTCAACCCTAACCCCAACAGTGACAACAGTAACATATCTACAAACACCCATAGTGCTGACCATCCATGGCTCAGCACTCATAGTGGTAACCAACTATGGTTCACCACACAACCCCAAACTCAAATTTTCATTTAAAACTAAAATGGTAATGCATTTTTACTGCAGTTCAGTACAAACATTTTTATTCTAGAATCTATCAAATGAAATGATGTTGGATCTTAAGTGAATCTTGTTTTCTGGGTGGATTGCTTTGCATACTCACTGAACAGTCATCCCATATTCTATCACACATACAGCTGTGCGCAAGAAGCAAAAACATCAACAATAGAAACATTATTTCACGAATGATAAATTGAAGGGAACTTTCTATTATTAATATAAAGACCAGTGCTGGTATACCTAGAGATATTAGGCACAATGTAATGAAGCTTAATGTGTCATTCTTGTTTTGCAGGTTGGAAAAAAGTGTCAAAAGGTGAGTGCAAAATCATTCCCATAATTATTCCAAGACGTTGTTTCCTGTCTAAATGAGTGGAGTTGCTGCTGCATTTAAATCACAGAATTACAGAAGTTTTACAGTGCAGTAGGAGGCCATTTGGCCCATTATATCTGCACCAGCTCGCTGAATGAACTTAGTGCCAATCTCCACTGCTTTCTCCATGAGACTCTGCACATCCTTTTCATTCTTTTCAGATCACAATATAATTCCCTTTTGAATGCCATGATTGAACCTGCTCCCACCACTATCAGGCAGTGCATTCCAGACCCTAACCACCTGTTGTATAAAAATGTTTTTTCTCATATCACTTTTGTTTCTTTTGCCAATTAATTTAAATCTGTGCCCTGTCTCATTCGCACTTCCACCAACTTGTCTATATAACTCTTAATATTATAAATTGATGATATATAGAAAATAAAATTAATGGCTGTAACTTCTGGCCAGAATGCTGGCTTAAGCCGATTGTGCCCCGCACATGCGCGTCGGGTCAACACGGAAGTCCTGGCGCATGTGCATATGCACTAGAAGAGTGCCAATTTTGAAGCTCCGATTGAGGTTTGGAAAGCTGTCAGTATGGAAGCGCTGAGCTGCGATTGTCATAGAATCATAGAATCCCTACAGTGCAGAAGGAGGCCATTTGACCCATCGAGTCTGCACCGACAACAACCTTACCCAGGCCCTATCCCCATAACCCCACATATTTACCCTGCTAATCCCCCTGCCTTAAAGGTCAACTTATTATGGCCTATCCGCCTAACCAGCACATCTTTGGAGCGTGGGAGGAAACCGGAGCACCCAGAGGAAACCTACACAATGAGAGAACGTGCAAACTCCACACAGTCACCCAAGGCCAGAATTGAACCCGGGTCCCTGGCGCTGTGAGGCAGCAGTGCTAACCACTGTGCCACTCTTTATTGATGTGGAGATGCCGGCGTTGGACTGGGGTAAACACAGTAAGAAGTTTAACAACACCAGGTTAAAGTCCAACAGGTTTATTTGGTAGCAAAAGCCACACAAGCTTTCGGAGCTCTAAGCCCCTTCTTCAGGTGAGTGGGAATTCTGTTCACAAACAGAGCTTATAAAGACACAGACTCAATTTACATGAATAATGGTTGGAATGCGAATACTTACAACTAATCAAGTCTTTAAGAAACAAAACAATGGGAGTGGAGAGAGCATCAAGACAGGCTAAAATGATGTGTATTGTCTCCAGACAAGACAGCCAGTGAAACTCTGCAGGTCCACGCAACTGTGGGAGTTACAAATAGTGTGACATGAACCCAATATCCCGGTTGAGGCCATCCTCGTGTGTGCGGAACTTGGCTATCAGTTTCTGCTCAGCGACTCTGCGCTGTCGTGTGTCACGAAGGCCGCCTTGGAGAACGCTTACCCGAATATCAGAGGCCGAATGCCCGTGACCGCTGAAGTGCTCCCCAACAGGAAGAGAACAGTCTTGCCTGGTGATTGTCGAGCGGTGTTCATTCATCCGTTGTCGCAGCGTCTGCATAGTTTCCACAACTATGGGGAAACTATGCAGACGCTGCGACAACGGATGAATGAACACCACTCGACAATCACCAGACAAGACTGTTCTCTTCCTGTTGGGGAGCACTTCAGCGGTCACGGGCATTCGGCCTCTGATATTCGGGTAAGCGTTCTCCAAGGCGGCCTTCGCGACACACGACAGCGCAGAGTCGCTGAGCAGAAACTGATAGCCAAGTTCCGCACACACGAGGACGGCCTCAACTGTGATATTGGGTTCATGTCACACTACTTGTAACTCCCACAGTTGCGTGGACCTGCAGAGTTTCACTGGCTGTCTTGTCTGGAGACAATACACAGCATTTTAGCCTGTCTTGATGCTCCCTCCACTCCCATTGTTTTGTTTCTTAAAGACTTGATTAGTTGTAAGTATTCGCATTCCAACCATTATTCATGTAAATTGAGTCTGTGTCTTTATAAGCCACCCTTTATTGACAGTGCATCGTACCCTGGCCCCCACCCCTCCCTATCTCTGTAACCTCACACAGTTTCCATGGCTAATCCATCTAACCTACACATTTGTGAACACTAAGAGGCAATTTACCATGGCCAATCCACCCAACCTGCACACCTTTGGAATGTGGGAGAAACAGGAGCACCCGGAGGAAACCCACGCAGACACCAGGAGAACATGCAAACTCCACACAGTCACCCAAGGCTGGAACTGAACCCGGGTCCCTGACGCTGTGCCACTGTGTCAAAATGTTGCGCTGATGTTAGGTGAGTTTTTGCACTTATTTGCATTCTTATTTTTTAGTCTAGATGTAGTGAATAGAGGCAGCAGACATTCTTTGGTTTTTTTTTGTAAATGTTTCAAAATGGTGTTTAACATATATGAAATACACAGAAAGTGAAAGAAAGATTTAAAATAAATTACAACTTTGTTATGACAACCAATTCCAGTAAAAAAGTAGGTTCATATATAACAAGGTGAATGTTATTGTCTGGAATAAATTTCAACTGCAGTGCATTTGGATTTTGTTATATATTTTCAGCAGTGTTTAACCCTGTTTAAGAGTCTCCTTGATGCAATGTTGATCCTTGCGTAACTTGATGAGTTCAAATTCTTCAGAAAAGTGTATTCCTGAAGATGATGTATGCAAGTCTCCTGTAATGTTCATCCCAATTTTAAGAGTCTTCCTGATGCAACGTTGATCCTGACACAACTTGGCTAGTTCAAATGCTTTAGGAAAGTGTATTCCTTCAGGTGACATATGCAAGTCTCCTGCAAGCTGATGTGAACTATCTCTCTGATAGGTATTATAGAATAAGGAGTCTAACAACACCAGGTTAAAGTCCAACAGGTTTATTTGGTAGTGTAAAGGGGAAAATACAAGGGAGGCACACTTTAAAATGGCAATACAAGAAAGCACACTCTAAAATGGCTGCCTGGCACACACAGGGTTAACTGGGAAAGAAGCCAGAAAAGCAGCCACAGGCTCCCGCTGTTCAGAAATAACGTCAAGCCAGAATCCTAACAGACAAGCCACTTACAAAGTACAGACAGTGACTCATAGCAAACAAACACCTCAGGAAGCCAAAGCCAAGGGTCAAACATCTTTTAAGATAAGGAAACCCCAAAACAAAGAGCTTAGATTAATGTTAAAGGAACGCGGGAAATATGAATGCGAGGGAACCGATTAGCATCTGAACGAGACGAAACTAGCCATTGATAGATACAGACATAAGGAGATGTACCCATTCATAAAATGCTAAATGTCTATACCTGTTTGTACTTTTGTAAACATGAGGAAATGTACCCATTCATAAAATGTTAAATACTTGTACTCACTTAAACAATGTGATAATGTTCGAATCACCGGTTTACCCATTGTGTAAAGGGTATAAAAATGAACCGCTCCCGACATACTATTGAGAGAAGGTTTGCTACAGACCATGTGCCTTGTCTCCACGGAGCTCCGTTTAATAAATCGTATTTTCTGAATCTCGAAGTCTGACTACTGGTGGATTTTTCCCACAACAGTAGCAAACGCCACTAGCTTTCGGAGCGCTGCTCCTTCGTCAGATGGAGTGGAAATCAGTGGTGTTTGCTACCAAATAAACCTGTTGGACTTTAACCTGGTGTTGTTAGACTCCTTACTGTGTTTACCCTAGTCCAACGCCGGCATTTCCACATCAGGTATTACAGAATCCAGTGCAGATTGAAAATCTGGAGTCATGTTCCACCACCACTGGTACATCACACTTTTAGCTTGGCTTCTTAACTGAAGTTCTTTTTGAGCCTTGATGTCAGTGTGGAAGAATCAGGCTACATGTAAAATACAAACCCTTCCCTCTCGCCCTCTCCCCCTGTCCTCCCTCTCCTCGCCCCCATCCCACTCCCTCCCTCTCCTCCTTAGCCCTCTTCATAACCATCCCTCACTTTCTTCTTTAGAGACAGTAGACCTGTTGTATTAATGTATAAAAATATTTTATTGTTTGTTGTTAGAGAGATAAATATTTTGCAAGAAATTTGAAAAGATGAGACAATTAAACATGTTATAGTGCAGCTGCTAAAGTAAAATGTTTAGTTAGATGTTAACATGGTTTAAAATGTTTTGAATTTATAACATTATTTTTGTTAATAAATATTTTCCATGAAACTACAAAATTCTACTAATGCTTTATTGAAACAAAACAAAACATTTAAATCTGAAATTATACATATGCTTTATTGAAACATACAGAACAGTTAATTATGCAAATTATTAATGAAGTAAACAAGAGAGAAGAATACTAATGATAAACACATTTAGATTTTCCATGGCCCAAAATGTGAACTCTGCTCAATCTCATGCAGGTATCCAAACCATGGTTCAAGAAGTTCTGACCTCTCACCTTGCCAATTAAATTTTCAGTTCCATATTCTAAATTAAAACATTTATAAGCATGCCACATGTAAAAATATATAATAATATAATGCAAATTTAAATAGTAATTTCACAAATTTAGAACAAGTAACAAAACCTATTCGTATATTAAATAATACTCATCTTCAATCATTAAGAAAATAAAAATTACTTTTTGAATCAGCTAATAACAATAGGATTAACTACATAAAATAAATAGTAAAAAAAAATTAAATGAAGCTTCAACATTCCTTTTGTAACAGCAGGGAAATCGTTCTCTGCTTTCAACGTAAAACTGCTCTTGCCAAACTGGACCTCAATGGGTGTTCCCCAGTCTGGCCATGTCATAAGGGGGTGAGGTTCGGGTCTTCCTGGAGCCTGCGGAGATGGTTCCGCTGAGTGCCGAAGGCTTCTGCTCTCATTGGGAGTTCACAATTTTTCAGGCAAGATAAGTGCACAAAAATGTCTTTTATTTCTGATGGCCCATAGCTTTCTGCCGGCAATCGCAAGTTCATAGAATCATAGAAACCCTACAGTACAGAAAGAGGCCATTCAGCCCATCGAGTCTGCACCGACCACAATCCCACCCAGGCCCCACCCCCACACATTTTACCCGCTAATCCCTCTAATCTACACATCCCAGGACACTAAGGGGCAACTTTAGCATGGCCAATCAACCTAACCCACACATCTTTGGACTGTGGGAGGAAACCGGAGCACCCGGAGGAAACCCACGCAGACAACGTGCAAATTCCACACAGACAGTGACCCAAGCCGGGAATCGAACCCAGGTCCCTGGAGCTGTGAAGCAGCAGTGCTAACCACTGTGCTACCGTGCCGCCCAAAGTTATGGACCAATATGAGTTGTATACCATAGCATACAAGGCGACGGACCAAATGTTGGAAGATGGGATGGGAACAAAGAGCTAAATTTATTTTATTTATTTATTAGTCACAAGTAGACTTACATTCACACTGCAATGAAGTTACTGTGAAAACCCCCTAGTTGCCACACTCCGGCACCTGTTCGGTTACACTGAGGGAGAATTTAGCATGGCCAATTCACCTAACTTGCACATCTTTGGAGTGTGGAAGGAAACCAGAGCACCTGGAGGAAACCCACGCAGACACAGGGAGAATGTGCAAACTCCACACAGACTGTGACCCAAGCCAGGAATCGAACTCGGGTCCCTAGCACTGTGAGGCAGCAATGCTAACCACTGTGTCACCGTGCTGCCCTATTTGATGGCTGGTGCAGACACGATGGGCTGACAGACCTCTTTCTGTGCTGGAAAACACAGAACTGTAGTGCTGTTGCTTATTATAAAGATTCAGTCGGATTAAACCAAAGATGGGAAGGCCAGGGCAGGACATGGTTGCAAGCAGGAAATTAAACCCATTGCTTTTATATAATTCTCAGAATATCATAAATAAAACATTAGCCACAGTCATATAGCTAAAATCAAAATAGTAGTTGCAATTTTATATAGCAATGGAAGGGTTCAACGTTATCAATGTCTCTGAAACATAAATAATAGACATGAATTACAGTTAAATGGTTTAACAGATACCAAAGAATTTGATGGGACAGTGGTTAGCTATATTTGTTAATGACAATTGAACTTTTATTGATGGAATTAGTATGTTGCAGGACCACTGAATCGGTGATCTTGTTCTGCCAAGAGATGTTGAGGGTACACCTGAGAAGTGAACTGGAAACTGTTCAGCCTTTCCTCCTGCCTACATACGTTGTACAGTTCTCACCATTGTAGAGCAGTGTGCTGAGTATACAGACTTGGGAACTTGCAGTTTGGTTTTCTCAGTCATATTGGTAGGACAAATTTAAATGTGGATTACAGGGTCAAAGGTAGGGTTCTGAAGAATGTGGAGGAACAGAGAGATCTTGGGGTTCATATCCATAGATCTCTGAAGGTTGCCACTCAAGTGGATAGAGCCGTGAAGAAGGCCTATAGTGTGTTGGCGTTCATTAACAGGGGGTTTGAGTTTAAGAGCCGTGGGGTTATGCTGCAACTGTACAGGACCTTGGTGAGACCACACTTGGAATATTGTGTGCAGTTCTGGTCACCTCACTACAAGAAGGATGTGGAGACACTGGAAAGAGTGCAAAGGAGATTTACCAGGATGCTGCCTGGTTTGGAGGGTAGGTCTTATGAGGAAAGGTTGAGGGAACTTGGGCTTTTCTCTTTGGAGTGGAGGAGGTTGAGAGGAAACTTGATAGAGGTTTATAAGATGATGAGGGGGATAGATAGAGTGAACGTTCAAAGACTATTACCTCAGGTGAATGGAGCGGTAACTAGGGGGCATAACAATAGGGTTCATGGGGGGAGATATAGGAAGGATGTCCAAGGTAGGTTTTTTACTCAGAGAGTGGTTGGGGTGTGGAATGGACTGCCTGCAGGGATAGTGGAGTCAGAAACTTTAGGAACATTTAAGAATCTATTGGATAGGCACATGGAGTACTTCGGGATGATAGGGAGGAAATAGCATGATCCGGGTTTCAGACAAAGCTCGGCACAACATCGTGGGCCGAAGGGCCTGTTCTGTGCTGTACTGTTCTATGTTCTATGTTCTATATTGCTATTGTGCCATACTCAGCTTGGACATAACATATTAGTACGCATTAATTGGAAAGTCAACAGTGTCTCCACTAGCTCAGACACATTAATCAAATAGATAATGGCTCTATACTCAAAGACTTTCTGTACGATGGCCACTGGCTCACGACCTCCTGGGCATCCATATCTCTGCTACAAGGGACACATGCAAGCAGGATATGAGGATGGCAGATATTGATTAACATTGACAACCAGGAGACAGTCATTGACAGTCATCATAACCTCTGTAGGCTAACTGAGAAATTATTTTGGTCTGCAGGAAAAAGCTGAGCAATTTGGATGTGGCTGCATCACATGCTTGGTTCTAAATTGATTAGTGGTACCTGATATGTGCTTTCAAGTCAGAGGACGAAATAGAACAAGCTGTTTTCTGCATTGGGGTTACAGAGTTAAAAGGGTTACAGAATTAAGTAATGTTTGTAAAAGGTGGATTTTAATTACCTAATTATTCAGCAATTTGCAAAATGGTCAAGCATTGAACTGAAATCATACAGCATAGCAAGAAGACATTTAGATCACTGTGTCTCTGCAGGGTCTTTCAAACAGCTATCAAAGTAGTCTCACCACCTTCACTTTCTCACCAGTATTGGCAATATCCTCCCAAGTATGTATCCAATTTGTTTCTGAATGTTATTATTGAATCTACTTACACCATCCCTTTCATGCAGTGCACTCCAAATCATAACAAACTTACTGCTTAAAACAATTCTGATTTAATCTATTATTTTGCCAATTGCCTTAAATCTGTGCCCTTTGGTTACTAACCCAGCTACCATTGGAAGCAATTCCTTCGTAGTCCTGTATCAAAACCCTTCGTTATTTTGAACAATTCCATTACATTTCTCCTTAAGTTTCTCTGCTCTGAGAACAACCCCAATTTCTCCAGTCTCTTCAATTAACTGAGGATCTGCACCCATTCCAGTGAAACTCCTTTGCAGCCTCTCCAAGGCCTTTATACCCTTCCTGAAATATGGTGCCCAGAATTAGGCACAAATGCTCCAGCTAGGGTCTAACCAGTAATATAGAAAGGTTTAGCATAACTTTCTTGTTTCTTTTTTAAAACCACAATAATAATTTTAAGATGAATGAGAATCCACACTTACAAAAGTGGAGTTAATTTTCAGTGTCAGAGAGGTTGTTTGACAGTAATTAAGACTTAACATTGAATGGAATGGACACACCCTTACAAGTTTTGGTGAGTTCAATTCACATCTGAAGCAAGTGCAGTAACTTCATACAGTTCCATACATTTTTGCACGGGAAGTGAGATGATCAAATGCATTTTTGACACAGCTTTCAGAGGAGCAGGGCACCTCGGACAGCAACGGCCCATTTCCATTTTAACTGTATCTGTAATCAGCAGAGGTTGCTGTCCAATATGCATGGTAATAATGGTGAGCACTCTTAAGGATATCATAACTTCTACAACAAAGTCTGGCCCATAACATATAACTTGATCTGCAAGTCAAAAGTATCTACAGCCAGAAGCCACACTTCTGAAAGGCTCAGGTTGAATAACGTGAAGGAACAACTAAAATAAGTTCATCGGGAAACCATTCGACCATGTTTCAGTACAAGAAAAGTGAAACAATTAAAAAATATTACGCCGGATAAGCAAGATTGATACAATCAACTAGCACCAACTAAGCAAAGCATAGAATTACAGAATGGTTATGGCAAAAAGGAGGGCATTCAGCCTGGTGAGTCCATTTCAGCTCTCTGAAAGGTCAATTCAGCGAGTCTTACACCTCTGCCTTCCTCCATAACCCGACAATTTTTAAATTCAATTCTTTTGAAGCCTTGATTCAATCTGCCTCCATCACACTCTGACATCGACTGATATCCTAACCACTCCAAATGACTTGTCCAAAACCTGCAGGAAACATGAGGCTCACTAGGATAAAAGTAAAGAACATGCTAGAAGGGTGATTAGAGGTGCAAAGAGAGACCTGAAAAATGATATGAGTTTAAAAACAAGTCAGGCAGGCAGAGAAAAAGTGAAAATAAATTATGTAAATATCTTTGAAAGTGAAGGTCAGCATAAAATGGTATTCTGAATTACGAATTACTTCAAGTATTTAAGTGGGAAAACATAAGCAACAAAAGCATAAGTTTCAAACAAAATTATCCCAAGTATTACCACTGGGAAGATGCCAATACATTGGAAACTTGTTCATGTGGTGCCCAGTCAAACTGATTGAAAAGTCAAACACAGACCCAATCTTTTTCCTTCCCCACAGGAGCGAACTTTAGGATCATCAATTCACCTGTAACTTAGTTAACATTAGTGAGCATGGATTCAAAAGGGGAAGATCCTATCTAACCCAACAGATCTACTGGGACATGAAAATTAAAGTGCTCTGTGAGAAGCTCGATGACATGGTGCACTTCACAAGTCGTCAAATTTGCAGTTAATACCAAAATAGAAAGGGAGTGGAATGGGAGGGAGGAGGCTTAAAATTACAGAATGAGTTGTATAAATTATATAGAATGATGGCAGATTAAATGCACAAAAGTATAAAGTGCTATATGTACAAAGGAATAAGTGGCATCCACACTTCATGAATGATATTTAAATAGTTAAGAATGACACTGTGAGAGACCTGGGAATTTTTGTAGGTCTCAAAAATAAATATATGCAAACAATGAAAACAGCAATCAACAATGCCAATTACACAGCCAAAACAGGAGAATACAAGTCAGAAGAGGTGATGATCTAACTATATACTGCTGTTGTTAGGCTTCACCTTGATTACTGTACACAGTTCCGGTCACAAACATTCAGGTAGTGGAGCCAATGCAAAGAAGAAACAGAAGGCTGATTTCTAGTGTCAGAAAATTATAAGGATAGAAAGAGACTTTTCAGCTTTCCTCATCTAAATGATGTTATAGGAGTGTATGTAATTGTATTGGTTACAGTATATTACATTTAAACAATGGGGTGGGGGCACCAGTAAGCTGCTTTTACCTTCAAGATGGCACTTAAGCTGAATCACAATGTTAACAGTGTTTGGGTGAAAATGTTGAGCTTTAATGCAAATACAAAAATTGAGCTGTACAATAAGCAATAAAAAATAACTGTGCCTAGATGGGAATGGGCTCCTAGCCACCAGATGGTGATAACATAACTAGAAGTGGGCAGCAAAGGAGTCTGGGAAGGGTTTTTATTTTAACTTTAAAAGTCAGTTACCTGGGAGGTTCCCCCTCATTGATCAACTGGAGCAAGCTGAGAGGGGTGATTGAAAAGCAGCAGTGCTGGTAAGAGATTAATTGGATTAATTGAATTGTTTATTTATTTAATTAGTCAGCTAGTGTGTGTATTTTTTTGGCCTTTACTTTAACAGCAGTTTTTCAAGTTTAAAGTGAAAACTAGAAGTGGGCAGCAAAGGAGTCTGGGAAGGGTTTTTATTTTAACTTTAAAAGTCAGTTACCTGGGAGGTTCCCCCTCATTGATCAACTGGAGCAAGCTGAGAGGGGTGATTGAAAAGCAGCAGTGCTGGTAAGAGATTAATTGGATTAATTGAATTGTTTATTTATTTAATTAGTCAGCTAGTGTGTGTATTTTTTTGGCCTTTACTTTAACAGCAGTTTTTCAAGTTTAAAGTGAAAACTAGAAGTGGGCAGCAAAGGAGTCTGGGAAGGGTTTTTATTTTAACTTTAAAAGTCAGTTACCTGGGAGGTTCCCCCTCATTGATCAACTGGAGCAAGCTGAGAGGGGTGATTGAAAAGCAGCAGTGCTGGTAAGAGATTAATTGGATTAATTGAATTGTTTATTTATTTAATTAGTCAGCTAGTGTGTGTATTTTTTTGGCCTTTACTTTAACAGCAGTTTTTCAAGTTTAAAGTGAAAACTAGAAGTGGGCAGCAAAGGAGTCTGGGAAGGGTTTTTATTTTAACTTTAAAAGTCAGTTACCTGGGAGGTTCCCCCTCATTGATCAACTGGAGCAAGCTGAGAGGGGTGATTGAAAAGCAGCAGTGCTGGTAAGAGATTAATTGGATTAATTGAATTGTTTATTTATTTAATTAGTCAGCTAGTGTGTGTATTTTTTTGGCCTTTACTTTAACAGCAGTTTTTCAAGTTTAAAGTGAAAACTAGAAGTGGGCAGCAAAGGAGTCTGGGAAGGGTTTTTATTTTAACTTTAAAAGTCAGTTACCTGGGAGGTTCCCCCTCATTGATCAACTGGAGCAAGCTGAGAGGGGTGATTGAAAAGCAGCAGTGCTGGTAAGAGATTAATTGGATTAATTGAATTGTTTATTTATTTAATTAGTCAGCTAGTGTGTGTATTTTTTTGGCCTTTACTTTAACAGCAGTTTTTCAAGTTTAAAGTGAAAACTAGAAGTGGGCAGCAAAGGAGTCTGGGAAGGGTTTTTATTTTAACTTTAAAAGTCAGTTACCTGGGAGGTTCCCCCTCATTGATCAACTGGAGCAAGCTGAGAGGGGTGATTGAAAAGCAGCAGTGCTGGTAAGAGATTAATTGGATTAATTGAATTGTTTATTTATTTAATTAGTCAGCTAGTGTGTGTATTTTTTTGGCCTTTACTTTAACAGCAGTTTTTCAAGTTTAAAGTGAAAACTAGAAGTGGGCAGCAAAGGAGTCTGGGAAGGGTTTTTATTTTAACTTTAAAAGTCAGTTACCTGGGAGGTTCCCCCTCATTGATCAACTGGAGCAAGCTGAGAGGGGTGATTGAAAAGCAGCAGTGCTGGTAAGAGATTAATTGGATTAATTGAATTGTTTATTTATTTAATTAGTCAGCTAGTGTGTGTATTTTTTTGGCCTTTACTTTAACAGCAGTTTTTCAAGTTTAAAGTGAAAACTAGAAGTGGGCAGCAAAGGAGTCTGGGAAGGGTTTTTATTTTAACTTTAAAAGTCAGTTACCTGGGAGGTTCCCCCTCATTGATCAACTGGAGCAAGCTGAGAGGGGTGATTGAAAAGCAGCAGTGCTGGTAAGAGATTAATTGGATTAATTGAATTGTTTATTTATTTAATTAGTCAGCTAGTGTGTGTATTTTTTTGGCCTTTACTTTAACAGCAGTTTTTCAAGTTTAAAGTGAAAACTAGAAGTGGGCAGCAAAGGAGTCTGGGAAGGGTTTTTATTTTAACTTTAAAAGTCAGTTACCTGGGAGGTTCCCCCTCATTGATCAACTGGAGCAAGCTGAGAGGGGTGATTGAAAAGCAGCAGTGCTGGTAAGAGATTAATTGGATTAATTGAATTGTTTATTTATTTAATTAGTCAGCTAGTGTGTGTATTTTTTTGGCCTTTACTTTAACAGCAGTTTTTCAAGTTTAAAGTGAAAACTAGAAGTGGGCAGCAAAGGAGTCTGGGAAGGGTTTTTATTTTAACTTTAAAAGTCAGTTACCTGGGAGGTTCCCCCTCATTGATCAACTGGAGCAAGCTGAGAGGGGTGATTGAAAAGCAGCAGTGCTGGTAAGAGATTAATTGGATTAATTGAATTGTTTATTTATTTAATTAGTCAGCTAGTGTGTGTATTTTTTTGGCCTTTACTTTAACAGCAGTTTTTCAAGTTTAAAGTGAAAACTAGAAGTGGGCAGCAAAGGAGTCTGGGAAGGGTTTTTATTTTAACTTTAAAAGTCAGTTACCTGGGAGGTTCCCCCTCATTGATCAACTGGAGCAAGCTGAGAGGGGTGATTGAAAAGCAGCAGTGCTGGTAAGAGATTAATTGGATTAATTGAATTGTTTATTTATTTAATTAGTCAGCTAGTGTGTGTATTTTTTTGGCCTTTACTTTAACAGCAGTTTTTCAAGTTTAAAGTGAAAACTAGAAGTGGGCAGCAAAGGAGTCTGGGAAGGGTTTTTATTTTAACTTTAAAAGTCAGTTACCTGGGAGGTTCCCCCTCATTGATCAACTGGAGCAAGCTGAGAGGGGTGATTGAAAAGCAGCAGTGCTGGTAAGAGATTAATTGGATTAATTGAATTGTTTATTTATTTAATTAGTCAGCTAGTGTGTGTATTTTTTTGGCCTTTACTTTAACAGCAGTTTTTCAAGTTTAAAGTGAAAACTAGAAGTGGGCAGCAAAGGAGTCTGGGAAGGGTTTTTATTTTAACTTTAAAAGTCAGTTACCTGGGAGGTTCCCCCTCATTGATCAACTGGAGCAAGCTGAGAGGGGTGATTGAAAAGCAGCAGTGCTGGTAAGAGATTAATTGGATTAATTGAATTGTTTATTTATTTAATTAGTCAGCTAGTGTGTGTATTTTTTTGGCCTTTACTTTAACAGCAGTTTTTCAAGTTTAAAGTGAAAACTAGAAGTGGGCAGCAAAGGAGTCTGGGAAGGGTTTTTATTTTAACTTTAAAAGTCAGTTACCTGGGAGGTTCCCCCTCATTGATCAACTGGAGCAAGCTGAGAGGGGTGATTGAAAAGCAGCAGTGCTGGTAAGAGATTAATTGGATTAATTGAATTGTTTATTTATTTAATTAGTCAGCTAGTGTGTGTATTTTTTTGGCCTTTACTTTAACAGCAGTTTTTCAAGTTTAAAGTGAAAACTAGAAGTGGGCAGCAAAGGAGTCTGGGAAGGGTTTTTATTTTAACTTTAAAAGTCAGTTACCTGGGAGGTTCCCCCTCATTGATCAACTGGAGCAAGCTGAGAGGGGTGATTGAAAAGCAGCAGTGCTGGTAAGAGATTAATTGGATTAATTGAATTGTTTATTTATTTAATTAGTCAGCTAGTGTGTGTATTTTTTTGGCCTTTACTTTAACAGCAGTTTTTCAAGTTTAAAGTGAAAACTAGAAGTGGGCAGCAAAGGAGTCTGGGAAGGGTTTTTATTTTAACTTTAAAAGTCAGTTACCTGGGAGGTTCCCCCTCATTGATCAACTGGAGCAAGCTGAGAGGGGTGATTGAAAAGCAGCAGTGCTGGTAAGAGATTAATTGGATTAATTGAATTGTTTATTTATTTAATTAGTCAGCTAGTGTGTGTATTTTTTTGGCCTTTACTTTAACAGCAGTTTTTCAAGTTTAAAGTGAAAACTAGAAGTGGGCAGCAAAGGAGTCTGGGAAGGGTTTTTATTTTAACTTTAAAAGTCAGTTACCTGGGAGGTTCCCCCTCATTGATCAACTGGAGCAAGCTGAGAGGGGTGATTGAAAAGCAGCAGTGCTGGTAAGAGATTAATTGGATTAATTGAATTGTTTATTTATTTAATTAGTCAGCTAGTGTGTGTATTTTTTTGGCCTTTACTTTAACAGCAGTTTTTCAAGTTTAAAGTGAAAACTAGAAGTGGGCAGCAAAGGAGTCTGGGAAGGGTTTTTATTTTAACTTTAAAAGTCAGTTACCTGGGAGGTTCCCCCTCATTGATCAACTGGAGCAAGCTGAGAGGGGTGATTGAAAAGCAGCAGTGCTGGTAAGAGATTAATTGGATTAATTGAATTGTTTATTTATTTAATTAGTCAGCTAGTGTGTGTATTTTTTTGGCCTTTACTTTAACAGCAGTTTTTCAAGTTTAAAGTGAAAACTAGAAGTGGGCAGCAAAGGAGTCTGGGAAGGGTTTTTATTTTAACTTTAAAAGTCAGTTACCTGGGAGGTTCCCCCTCATTGATCAACTGGAGCAAGCTGAGAGGGGTGATTGAAAAGCAGCAGTGCTGGTAAGAGATTAATTGGATTAATTGAATTGTTTATTTATTTAATTAGTCAGCTAGTGTGTGTATTTTTTTGGCCTTTACTTTAACAGCAGTTTTTCAAGTTTAAAGTGAAAACTAGAAGTGGGCAGCAAAGGAGTCTGGGAAGGGTTTTTATTTTAACTTTAAAAGTCAGTTACCTGGGTGGTTCCCCCTCAGTAGTAGTTTTTTTTTTCTCTCGGGCCCCTAGCCCTATAAATTGGTGCAGAGGAGATACCCGATCCTCTACACTGGTAGAGGATCCCACCCTTCCATCCTCCTCTAACCTAATTATAAGTGTGGGGAAGTTTTTTGTTTTCTTTTTTTCTTGCTGGTAATGGCTTCAGGGATGGCAGTTCAGGCAGTATGCTGCATCTCCTGTGGGATGTATGTGGTGAGGAAATCCAGTAGTGTTTCAGGAGATTTTAGTTGTAAGAAGTGCATTAGATTGCAGCTTCTGGAGGAGCGTGTAAAGGAGCTGGAGGGGGAGGTAGAGGAACTCCGCATAATTCGGGAGGCGGAGGTGGAAGTTGATAGGAGTTATAGAGAAATAGTAACTCCTAGAAATGAGGCTTGGGTCAATGCCAGGAGGAGGGGTAAGAAGCAATCGGGAAGACAATCCCCTGGGGCGGTTCCCCTCCATAATAGGTTTTCGGTGCTGGAGGCTACAGTTGAGGAGGAATCAACTGAGCATAGAGAGCAGATCTCTGGGGGTGAGCCGAGTGAGAAAGCTCAGGTGGTTAGGGGCTGTAAAAGACTGGGCCTTGTGATTGGGGACTCCACAATTAAGGGGACAGATAGGAGGGTCGGAACTAAAGGTAGGGACTCAGGGTTGGTGTGTTGCCTACCAGGGGCTGGGGTCCGGGATGTGTCTGACAGGGTATTCAGGACTCTTAGGGGGGAGGGAGATAAACCACAAGTTATTGTACATGTGGGGACACACGACATAGGGAGGATAGGGGAAGGGGATATTAGGCAGGGATTTATGGAGTTGGGGTGGAAACTAAAGGCCAAGACTGACAGAGTGGTTATCTCTGGACTCTTGCCTGTACCACGGGATAGTTTAGAGAGGAATAGGGAGAGGGAAGGTTTGAATTCATGGCTGAGGGGATGGTGCAGGAGGGAGGGGTTCAGGTACTTAAGCAATTGGGGCTCGTACTGGGGAAGGTGTGACCTCTATGAGAAGGATGGTCTACACCTTAATCAGAAGGGGACCAATATCCTGGGGGGTAAATTTGCTAAGGCCATGCAGGGAGGTTTAAACTGATTCGGGGGGGGGGAGGGATCCTGAGTAGTGGGGCTGAAAGTGAGGGATGCATGGATGGGGACTGCAATGCACGGCATTGCAGAGGTGGGGTGGAGCAGGGTTTGAAATGTGTATACTTCAATGCCAGGAGTATTCGCAATAAAGTGGGTGAACTTGCAGCGTGGATCAGTACCTGGGACTTCGATGTTGTGGCTATTTCAGAGACATGGATAGAGCAGGGGCAGGAATGGATGCTGCAGGTCCCGGGGTTCAAATGTTTTAGTCGAAGTAGGGAAGGAGGTAGAAGAGGGGGAGGGGTAGCATTATTGGTCAGAGATTGTATCACAGTGTCAGAGAGGAGGTTTGATGAGGACTTATCTGTTGAGGTAGTATGGGCGGAGGTTAGAAATAGGAGAGGAGAGGTCACCCTGTTGGGAGTCTTTTATAGACCTCCTAAAAGTTCTAGAGAGGTTGAGGAAAGGATTGCGGAGTCAATCCTGCTTAGGAGTGAAAGTAATAGGGCAATTGTTATGGGGGATTTTAACTTGACTAATATTGACTGGAATTGTTATAGCTCTAGCTCGTTAGAGGGGTCAGTTTTTGTTCAAAGCGTGCAGGAAGGTTTTTTGACTCAGTATGTAGACAGGCCAACTAGAGGTGAGGCTATATTGGATCTGGTGCTGGGAAATGAGCCAGACCAGGTGCTAGACTTGGAAGTTGGTGTGCATTTTGGTGATAGTGACCACAATTCGGTTACGTTCACCTTAGTGATGGAAAGGGATAGGCATGAACCTCGGGCCAGTGGTTTTAGCTGGGGGAAGGGTAATTATGAGGCTATTAGGAGAGAATTAGGAAACATAGGTTGGACTAGGAGATTACAGGGACTGGGAACGTCCGACATGTGGAGTTTTTTCAAGGAGCAGCTACTGCGAGTCTGTGATAGGTATGTCCCTGTCAGGCAAGGAGGAATTGGTAGGGCTAGGGAACCGTGGTGCACCAAAAAAGTTTCTTTGTTGGTTAAAAAGAAAAAGGAGGCTTATGTTCGGATGAGACGTGAGCACTCGGGTAGTGCACTAGAAAGCTTTAGATTGGCTAAGAGGGAGTTGAAGAGCGAGCTTAGAAGGGCTAAAAGGGGACATGAGAAGACTTTGGCGGATAGGGTTAAAGAGAATCCTAAGGCGTTCTATAGGTATGTCAAGAACAGAAGGTTGGTTAGGGCAAGTTTAGGGCCAGTTATAGATGGCAGAGGGAAGTTATGTGTGGAACCGGAGGAGATTGGTGAAGCATTGAACCAATATTTCTCTTCGGTGTTCACGCAAGGGGACATGAATATAGCTGAGGAGGACACTGGGTTGCAAGGGAGTAGAATAGACAGTATTACAGTTGATAAGGAGGATGTGCAGGATATTCTGGAGGGTCTGAAAATAGATAAATCCCCTGGTCCGGATGGGATTTATCCAAGGATTCTCTGGGAGGCAAGAGTAGTGATTGCAGAGCCTCTGGCTCTGATCTTCAGGTCGTCGTTGGCCTCTGGTATAGTACCAGAAGATTGGAGGTTAGCGAATGTTGTCCCATTGTTTAAGAAGGGGAACAGAGACTTCCCCGGGAATTATAGACCGGTGAGTCTCACTTCTGTTGTCGGCAAGATGTTGGAAAAAATTATAAGGGATAGGATTTATAGTTATTTGGAGAGTAATGAATTGATAGGTGATAGTCAGCATGGTTTTGTGGCAGGTAGGTCGTGCCTTACTAACCTTATTGAGTTTTTTGAGAAAGTGACCAAGGAGGTGGATGGGGGCAAGGCAGTGGACGTGGTATATATGGATTTTAGTAAGGCGTTTGATAAGGTTCACCATGGTAGGCTTCTGCAGAAAATGCAGATGTATGGGATTGGGGGTGATCTAGGAAATTGGATCAGGAATTGGCTAGCGGATAGGAAACAGAGGGTGGTGGTTGATAGTAAATATTCATCATGGAGTGCGGTTACAAGTGGTGTACCTCAGGGATCTGTTTTGGGGCCACTGCTGTTTGTAATATTTATTAATGATCTGGATGAGGGTATAGTTGGGTGGATTAGCAAATTTGCTGATGACACCAAAGTCGGTGGTGTGGTAGACAGTGAGGAAGGGTGTCGTAGTTTGCAGGAAGACTTAGACAGGTTGCAAAGTTGGGCCGAGAGGTGGCGGATGGAGTTTAATGCGGAGAAGTGTGAGGTAATTCACTTTGGTAGGAATAACAGATGTGTTGAGTATAGGGCTAACGGGAGGACTTTGAATAGTGTGGAGGAGCAGAGGGATCTAGGTGTATGTGTGCATAGATCCCTGAAAGTTGGGAATCAAGTAGATAAGGTTGTTAAGAAGGCATATGGTGTCTTGGCGTTTATTGGTAGGGGGATTGAATTTAGGAGTCGTAGCGTTATGTTGCAACTGTACACAACTCTGGTGCGGCCGCACTTGGAGTACTGTGTGCAGTTCTGGTCCCCACATTACAGGAAGGATGTGGAGGCTTTGGAGAGGGTGCAGAGGAGGTTTACCAGGATGTTGCCTGGTATGGAGGGGAGATCCTATGAGGAGAGGCTGAGGGATTTGGGATTGTTTTCGCTGGAAAGGCGGCGGCTAAGAGGGGATCTTATTGAAACATATAAGATGATTAGAGGTTTAGATAGGGTGGATAGTGATAGCCTTTTTCCTCTGATGGAGAAATCCAGCACGAGGGGGCATGGCTTTAAATTGAGGGGGGGTAGTTATAGAACCGATGTCAGGGGTAGGTTCTTTACCCAGAGGGTGGTGAGGGATTGGAATGCCCTGCCAGCATCAGTAGTAAATGCGCCTAGTTTGGGGGCGTTTAAGAGATCCGTAGATAGGTTCATGGACGAAAAGAAATTGGTTTAGGTTGGAGGGTCACAGTTTTTTTTTTAACTGGTCGGTGCAACATCGTGGGCCGAAGGGCCTGTTCTGCGCTGTAATGTTCTATGTTCTATGTTCTATGTTCTAACATACAGTGGTGTGACCTATTTCTTTTTCTTTGCCCTGTACCTTATTGTCTCCTTATATTAACTATAGGGTGACCAGATTTTCAAAACCGGACACATTGAAAAGCTTTGGGAAAGTGTGTCTCCATGACAACTGACATGTTGGGTGACCAATGGCTAGAGTTTGGGGGAGGGTTAGTTGAAGGTAGGAGGTCACATAATGATATCTCCCAGAATGAGTGGAATTTTCTAGCCCAGCCTGCAGTTGGTTTACCCACTGACCCATGGCACGGATGATCATTAAAAACGCTACTCGCCAGAATCATGTTCCACCTCCCAAACTTGCGTCCTGTCTGTGGGATATTAGACTGGTCTAAATCATATTTGGAGTTGAGTGATGTGCAGAGTCGGCCCTCACTTGGCTTGTGACTTTGGGGTATGTGCAACACACAAAGCCTACCCGCAGCAGTGCTGCTCCAGATTCTCACCAATTACAATGACGCCACACAGGTAGGGATGTAGGGTTTGTCTGTTCTCTCGCTTCCTCCATACCCAGGGAAGGTGTGTTGTGCAGGGCTCAGGCAAGGTTGCACTCTGAGACAGAGGCCAGCATTGCAAGTGTGAGGGAGGGGGAAAGACCATCTCTAACAAGAGAGAATCTAACCATTGCCCCTTGATGCTCAATGGCTTTAACATCGCTGACTCCCCCATTATTAACATCCTGGGGGTTACCATTGACCAGAAACTGAACTGGACTAGCTATATAAATATCATGGCTACAAGAGTAGGTCAGGGGCTAGGATTTCCTGCAGCAAGTAACTTACTCCTGACCCCTAAAAGCCTGTCCTCCATCTACAAGGCACAAATTAAGACATGATGGAATACTCTTAACTTGCCTGGATGAGTGCAGCTCCAATGACACTCAGGAAGCTCAACACCACCCAGGACAAAGTAGCCCAGTTGATTGACAGCTCTTCCACATTCACTCCCTCCACCACCGACATACAGTGGCAGCAGTGTGTACCATCTAAAAAATGCGCTGCAAGAATTTATCAAGGCTCTTTAGGCAGCACCTTCCAAACCCATGATCACTAGCATCTAGAAGGATAAGGGCTGCAGGTAGATGGCAACGTCACCACCTAGAAGTTACCCTCCAAGCCACACACCATCTTGACTTGGAAATATATCACTATTCCTTCAAATCACCTGGTCAAAATCCTGGTACTCTTTGCCTAACAGTACTGTGGGTATACTTACACCACAGGGACAAGAAGGTAGTTCATCATTATCTTTTCAAGGGCAATTAGAGATGGGAAATAAATGCTGGTCTAGACAGCAACGCCGACATCCCGTAAATACATTCTTAAAACATCCTCTTCTAAGGTAGGCTGAGGCTGTGGTTTATGTTGCCTATGCTGGTCTGTCTGGACCTGCTGGTGTTTGTAAGAGAGATCGATTTTGTTCATGAGCAGGCTGATTACATCATTGCATATCACTCACTGTAAATGTTAGCATGCAATTAACTCACCCATATGGCTAACTGGGAGAAGCTGATCTCATCTTCCCTGCAGGAGCGATCTCTGTCCTCCCCCGTCAACTTTGCAGCATCCTCCTTCAGGTTGGAGAGCTCCAGTATGTCAGCCCTCCCTCCTCCATTCTGAGATCTCTCCCTCTTTTGTGGGAAAGCTTGGTTTGCATGCAGCCAGATGGATGGATGAGAGGTTGGGAAACATGTATGCATATGATTAAGGAGGGAATATTCAGACTGGATAGTTAGTCATGCTGGTCTGCTAGTGAAGGGGAGTCTTGTTGAGCCTGGCAAAATGTCATCAATGATATCCAGTGAACAGTGGAATCTGATGCTTACTTAATGAATAAGCCGTGATTTTTCTCATTTATTCATGGGAAGCTGAGATTGAAGCGTGAGGGGACTTAAATCGTGCTGACGAGTCAAGTGTTGTGCAGTGTCATTTACACTAGTTTAGAGCTCTTGTATTACGACATTAGGAGTCTTTTAGTAAACAAGTTTGTGGTTGAGCCAGAACCCTGCGTCCATACTCTGAAAACAACTGATGGTGCTGATGCTTGCAAAGCTTTGTAAATGACTTTGTCACGTCATCCTGAGAAAGTTGATAATCTTCATTGCCGGGGGTGAAGACAGGTCAAATCGGAGCAAATGCTCATTGCAAGACACAATTTGTGTTTCATGGGAGAGGTTTGTGATGTGAAACTTGTCACTAGCACTGGTCAAAAATATGTGGTGAAGGTCAAGTGTTGGGTGGTTGGTATGGAGGAAAAGTGGACTGCTAAACTGCAAATGTTGCAGTTTGCAAGGTATCCTAGTGTCATTTTTAAAAATTCATTCATGGGAGATGGCTGGCCAGCATTTATTGCCCGTCACTAGTTGCCCCTTGGAGGGCAGTTGAGAGTCAACCACATTGCTGTGAGTCTAGAGTCACATGGTTAAAGTCCAACAGGTTTATTTGGTAGCAAATGCCATTAGCTTTCGGAGCGCTGCTCCTTCGTCAGATGGAATGGATATCTGCTCATAAACAAGGCATGATGTGGAGATGCCGGCGTTGGACTGGGGTAAACACAGTAAGAAGTTTAACAACACTAGGTTAAAGTCCAACAGGTTTATTTGGTAGCAAAAGCCACACAAGCTTTCGGAGCTCCAAGCCCCTTCTTCAGGTGAGTGGGAATTCTGTTCACAAACAGGGCATATAAAGACACAGACTCAATTTACATGAATAATGGTTGGAATGCAAATACTTACAGCTAATCAAGTCTTTAAGAAACAAACAACATAAACAAGGCATACAGAGATACAAACTCAAGTTCCAGAATACTGATTAGAATGTGAATCTTTACAGCTAATCAAGTCTTAAAGATACAATGTGAGTGGAGAGAGTATTAGGCACAGGTTAAAGAAATGTGCATTGTCTCCAGACAGGACAACCAGTGAGATTCTGCAGGTCCAGGCAAGCTGTGGGGGTTAACGATAGTGTGACATGAACCCAAGATCCCGGTTCAGGCCGTCCTCATGTGTGTGGAGCTTGGCTATTAGTTTCTGCTCAGCGACCCTGCACTGTCGTGAAGGCCGCCTTGGAGAGCGTTCTCCAAGGCGGCCTTCACGACACACGACAGCGCAGGGTCGCTGAGCAGAAACTGATAGCCAAGTTCCGCACACATGAGGACGGCCTGAACCGGGATCTTGGGTTCATGTCACACTATCGGTAACCCCCACAGCTTGCCTGGACCTGCAGAATCTCACTGGCTGTCCTGTCTGGAGACAATACACATTTCTTTAACCTGTGCCTAATGCTCCCTCCACTCACATTGTCTGTATCTTTAAGACTTGATTAGCTGTAAAGATTTGTATTCTAATCAGTATTCTGTAACTTGAGTTTGTATCTCTGAATGCCTGGTTTATGAGCAGATATCCATTCCATCTGACGAAGGAGCAGCGCTCTGAAAGCTAATGGCATTTGCTACCAAATTAACCTGTTGGACTTTAACCTGGTGTTGTTAAAATCCTTACTGTGTTTACCCCAGTCCAACGCCGGCATCTCCACATCATGACTACCTTAAGGTTGGCAGATGAGTTGGCTCATAATATCAACAATGTTTAGCTGACAATACTGAGCTTTAATGCAACCATGAAATTGAGCTGTACAATAAACAAGACTAAATGGCCACACCCACATGGAAACAGGCTCCCAGCCACCAGAGGGCAATAACATATAGAGGCAGAAGGATAACACAATTAGTAAGAGATAATTTTAGAATTGATACCGTGGTGTTCTTTTACATGTGGAATAAACTTCCAAGTAAATAATAGCACTTTGCACAGCCTCAGGCCATCCCAAAGTACTTTACAGCCAATGGAATATTGTTGTAATGTAGGAAACATGGCAGGGAATTTGTACACAGCAAGCACCCACAAACAGCGATGTGATTAATGATGAGATCATCTTGTGATATTGATTGGGGGATAGGCCACCAAAGACAATTCCCCTGCTCGCACTTGGCTGGCTCAGTGTAAACTTCTTAATGGTAGTTCACAAATTCTGCTACTTTCGAAGATAAGACTTCTTTGAAATGGCATCTGACAATAACTGAGAGCAAGCTTGGTTTGATGGCACAAACAAACGCCAGCACCTACCAACTGCTGACACTGGACAGGACAGTAGTGTAGAGGCAAAACTATTTGACATTACAATGATGGACTGTAAAATCCACCAGGATGGAAGGATCGAATGGTCTGCCTCTGCTCCCTCCCTATTTTGATTCAACCTCTGCTTGGTTTGAATGCTGTTTTCACTGAACATATCAGGCAGGTGATTACATCTGCCCAGTATGGGGCTGGGACCCAGGCCCTTGACGCTCTGAGCAGCTCGCTGTATCAGTCTGAGCTAACCGCCCAGCTGTGCTCTGAGTGGCCATCCCAGAATGTTTACAAATCCCCCCTCCCCCGCTCGCGGCGGCTGCGGCGCTGCATGACGTCACGAGCTCGGGCCGTTGGTGGTCACGTGCTGGATTCACAAGCAACCAATCAGTTTCGGCGGTGGGTAAGTTTGAATCGGGTTGTTTAGAATGTGCGATCAGACAGCGCGAGCCCGCAGCAGGTAGGCCCGAGGGACAGGGGGCACCGGGACCACCGGCACCGGGCCCGAGGGACAGGGGGCACCGGGACCACCGGCACCGGGCCCGAGGGCACCGGGACCACCGGCACCGGGCCCGAGGGACAGGGGGCACCGGGACCACCGGCACCGGGCCCGAGGGACAGGGGGCACTGGCACCACCGGCACCGGGGGAGAGGGGGCACTGGCACCGGGACCACCGGCACCGGGGGAGAGGGGGCACTGGCACCACCGGCACCGGGGGAGAGGGGGCACTGGCACCGGGACCACCGGCACCGGGGGAGAGGGGGCACTGGCACCGGGACCACCGGCACCGGGGGAGAGGGGGCACAGGGACCGGGCCCGAGGGGCGGGGGCACCGGGCCCGAGGGAGAGGGGGCACTGGCACCGGGGGCACTGGCACTGGGACCACCGGGCCCGAGGGGGGGCGGGGCACCGGGGGAGAGAGAGGGGGGGGGCACCGGGGGAGGGAGAGAGAGAGGGGGGGGGGCACCGGGGGAGAGAGAGAGGGGGGGGGGCACCGGGGGAGAGAGAGAGAGGGGGGGGGCACCGGGGGAGAGAGAGAGGGGGGGGGCACCGGGGGAGAGAGAGAGAGGGGGGGGGCACCGGGGGAGAGAGAGAGAGGGGGGGGGGCACCGGGGGAGAGAGAGAGAGGGGGGGGGGCACCGGGGGAGAGAGAGAGAGGGGGGGGGCACCGGGGGAGAGAGAGAGAGGGGGGGGGGGCACCGGGGGAGAGAGAGAGAGGGGGGGGCACCGGGGGAGAGAGAGAGGGGGGGGGGGCACCGGGGGAGAGAGAGAGGGGGGGGGCACCGGGGAGAGAGAGAGGGGGGGGCGGCACCGGGGGAGAGAGAGAGGGGGGGGCACCGGGGGAGAGAGAGAGAGAGGGGGGGGCGGCACCGGGGGAGAGAGAGAGGGGGGGGGCACCGGGGGAGAGAGAGAGGGGGGGGGCACCGGGGGAGAGAGAGAGGGGGGGGGCACCGGGGAGAGAGAGAGAGGGGGGGGGCACCGGGGGAGAGAGAGAGAGGGGGGGGCACCGGGGGAGAGAGAGAGAGGGGGGGGGGGCACTGGGGAGAGAGAGAGAGGGGGGGGGCACTGGGGGAGAGAGAGAGGGGGTGGGGGGGCACCGGGGGAGAGAGAGAGGGGGGCACTGGGGGAGAGAGAGAGGGGGGGCACCGGGGGAGAGAGAGAGGGGGGGGGGTGGCACCGGGGGAGAGAGAGAGGGGGGGGGGCACCGGGGGGGAGAGAGAGAGAGGGGGGGGGGCGGCACCGGGGGAGAGAGAGAGAGGGGGGGCACCGGGGGAGAGAGAGAGAGGGGGGGGCGGCACCGGGGGAGAGAGAGAGAGGGGGGGCACCGGGGGAGAGAGAGAGAGGGGGGGGGGCACCGGGGGAGAGAGAGAGAGAGGGGGGGGCACCGGGGGGGGAGAGAGAGAGGGGGGGTGGCACCGGGGGAGAGAGAGAGGGGGGGGGGCACCGGGGGAGAGAGAGAGAGAGGGGGGGGGGCACCGGGGGAGAGAGAGAGGGGGGGGGGCACCGGGGGAGAGAGAGAGGGGGGGGGGCACCGGGGGAGAGAGAGAGGGGGGGGGGCACCGGGGGGGAGAGAGAGAGGGGGGGGCACCGGGGGAGAGAGAGAGGGGGGGGCGGCACCGGGGGAGAGAGAGAGGGGGGGGCACCGGGGGAGAGAGAGAGAGGGGGGGGCGGGCACCGGGGAGAGAGAGAGAGGGGGGGGGGCACCGGGGGAGAGAGAGAGGGGGGGGGGCACCGGGGGAGAGAGAGAGGGGGGGGGCACCGGGGGAGAGAGAGAGGGGGGGGGCACCGGGGGAGAGAGAGAGGGGGGGGGGCACCGGGGGAGAGAGAGGGGGGGGGCACCGGGGGAGAGAGAGAGGGGGGGGGGGCACCGGGGGAGAGAGAGAGGGGGGGGGCACCGGGGGAGAGAGAGAGAGAGAGGGGGGGGGGGCACCAGGGGAGAGAGAGGGGGGGGGGGCACCGGGGAGAGAGAGAGGGGGGGGGGCACCGGGGGAGAGGGGGGGGCACCGGGGGAGAGGGGGGCACCGGGGGAGAGGGGGGGCACCGGGGGAGAGGGGCGGGCACTGAGGGAGGGGGGCACCGGGGGGGAGAGGGGGGGGGCACCGAGGGAGAGAGGGGGGGCACCGAGGGGGAGAGGGGGGGGGCACCGGGGGGGAGAGGGGGGGGGCACCGTGGGAGAGAGAGGGGGGCACCGAGGGAGAGGGGGGGGCACCGAGGGAGAGGGGGGGGGGCACCGAGGGAGAGGGGGGGGGGGGCACCGAGGGAGAGGGGGGGGGGGGGCACCGAGGGAGAGGGGGGGGGGGGCACCGAGGGAGAGAGGGGGGGGGGGCACCGAGGGAGAGAGGGGGGGGGGCACCGAGGGAGAGAGGGGGGGGGCACCGAGAGAGAGAGGGGGGGGGGGCACCGAGGGAGAGAGGGGGGCACCGAGGGAGAGAGGGGGGGCACCGAGGGAGAGGGGGGGGGGGGAACTGGGGGAGAGAGAGTAGGGGGGGGACCAGGGGAGAGAGATGGGGGGGGGGGGGGAACTGGGGGAGAGAGATGGGGGGGGGGACCGGGGAGAGAGAGTAGGGGGGGACCGGGGGAGAGAGATGGGGGGGGGGGGACTGGGGGAGAGAGATGGGGGGGGACCGGGGAGAGAGAGTGGATGGGGGACTGGGGGAAAGAGGGGGGGGGGACTGGGGGAGAGAGATGGGGGGTGGGGGAGAGGGGGGGGGGGACTGGGGGAGAGGGGGGGGGGGGACTGGGGGAGAGGGAGGGAGGGGGGGGGAACCGGGGAGAGGGGGGGGGGTGGACTGGGGAGAGAGGGAGGGGGGGGGAATGGGAGGGGAGGAGCGGGGGTGGATGGTGGGGACCGGGGGAAGGGGGGGGACCAGGGAGAGGGGGGGGGGGACTGGGGAAGAGGGGGGGGGGGAGCGGGCACTGGGACCAAGGGAGAGGGGGCACCGGGACTGCTTTATTTCCTACAACCCAGCACATTTTTATATTGAAAGTAAACATCCAATTCCTTTTTCAAAGTTATGGAATTTGCTTCTACTGCCCTTTCAGGTGGCGCACTCCAGATTACCAAAATTTGTTGTGATTTATTTTTTCCCTCATATTACCTCTGGTTCTTTTGCCAAATTACCTTTGCATTTGTGTCCTCTGATATCTGATCCTTCTGCCTCTGAACGAGTAAATGCAGGAAAGGGAAACTCATTAAAATTTTGCACAGATCTATTAAATCTTGCTTACCATTAGGAGAATAACCCCTCTTTCTCTTAACTGACTGAAGTAATCCTTCGTTCCTTCTGTACTCTTGCAAAGGCCATGTCATCGTCTGCTGTCCCTTGATTCGAGGATGATGTCAACTCAGGGCTGTGTGTTTTTGCCACCATCATGTGTCTAAACAGTCTGATTCTTGACCTGCATATCATGAGGGCAGGCTGTCCTATGGAATCTGGATTGCAGGCTTTGACCTAACTAGTGTTTCCCATTGCAGTCCATCTGATGTAGGTGCATCCATGGTGCTGCTCGGAAGGGAGTTCCAGGCTTTTGACCAAGTGACAGCGAAAGAAAGACAATGTGATTCCAAGTGAGCCTGATGTGTGGCTTGGAGGAGAACTTGCAGGTCTTTCCATGCATCTGCTGCCCTTGTCCTTCTAGGTGGTAGAGGGGTTTGGATGGTGCTATCGAAGATTCAACGAGATGCTGCAGTGCAGCTTGTCGTCGTTGCCACTGTGTGGTGGTCAAATTAGTGAATATTTAGGTAGTGGATGGGATGTCAGTCAAGAGAGTTGCTTTGTCCTGGATGGTGTTAAGATTCTTGGGTGTTGTTGGCACCACACTCATCCAGGCAACTGGAAAGTGTTCGTCACATTTCAGTCTTGCGCCTTGTAGTTGGTTCAGTGACATTGGGAATCGGGGGATGAGTTACTTGCTGCAAAATTCCCAGCCTCTGACTTTTGTAGCCATGATATTTGTTTGCATGGCACGGTTAAGTTCCTCATCAATGGTAGCCCCCGACTCGAAGCGTTGTTGGGTGATTCAGTGTCGGTAATGACATGGAATATCAAGATGGGATGGTTAGAATCTCTTGTTGGCAATGGTCTTTGCCTGGCACTTGTGATTCAACTTTAACTTGTCACTTGTTAACCCAGGCCTGAACGTTCTGGTCTTGCTGCATACAGGCATGGACTGCTTCAGTGTTTCATGAAGATTTGACATAATTTCCTTCTATTCTCAGTGCCAAGCCAAGGATCCTGCATACCCTTTTAACAGTCTTCTCAGTATGCTCTGTCAGCTTCAAAGACTAACATATATACAGATGTAGATATCTCTGTTCCCCATTATAGTGGTATTATTTATTTTACATTGTTTTTACTTCTGTTTACAATCTAAATTTATTTTTTTACTACATAAAATTTCATCTGCCACTTGTCTTCCTATTTGACTGCTATGCGTGTTGCAATTGACTACATTTCAGAGTTTTTCATCCTCTGCAAACTTTGAAATTATGTCTATTAGCAAAGTGATTATCAAAAATAACAGTTGTCCCAACACTGATTCCTGAGGGACACCACTGGATGCTTACGCCAGTCCAAAGAACTCTTCACCATTATTCTGTTTTCCGTCCCTTAACAATTTCATATCAATACAGCCACTAGTTAGCAAGATTGAAGTTCTGGTGTGATTGTTGATCAGGTGTCTTCCTTCAACCAACAATGCCAAAATAAATTAATTAGTTAATCATTTAATCACTAATTGTGGGAGAAAACTAACAGTTATGTAAAGTTTGGCATGCAATGTTAGATAAATATATCCGCTGTAAAGCTCTTAATTGTTGCTTTTAATAGAAGACAGATATCATTTTGGAATTTAGTTCCCCAAAACACTGATGAAGTCTCACAACACCAGGTTAGAGTCCAACTTTAACGTCCAAATTCAAGGTTGGATTTTAACCTGGTGTTGTGAGACTTCTTACTGTGTTTACCCCAGTCCAACACCGGCATCTCCACATCAGAAATCCCATGTAACAGGGGAATTTCATATTCATTAGAAATTGCCCAAAATATATATATATCCTTTGGTAATCTCTTTATGGAGAGACCAGCTGAATCAGAATTCAGTTTGGTTACTAATGTTGATGGATTATTTAAATTCACTTATTGCTAATTAACTGGTGTTTTTTTTATTCTTTTGCCTCAAAAGCCATGAGTGCATCAAGGAGAATAGTTGGATATCTCAAACCATGCTAAATTCAAATAAGTCAGAATTTATTTTAAAGATCGCTTCCAAAAAAGTCAAGACTTAATAAAATGAAAAATCCATGCTAAGTTAAATGACAATCCACTGCTATTTTCAACTTTCATGCACAGCACTTCCATGAACTGTGTGACCTTTCTTCTTCTAATTAAAGTTAGGTGAATATGATTTTATTACATATTTATCCTTGCATCTGAATTCTCCAGCTATATGATTGTTCAATCAAGGTTTAAAAATAAAAATTGGTCCTGATGTGTGTTAGATGGATGGTATATACTTACTAATGATTTATTTCTTCAAGTGTAGCTGACCTGAATCAGAGTTTGATGGAATGTAGAGTGACATTCAAAGATCATTACAATTGCAACAGCTCAGTAGACATAGAATGGGGTGAACTTGTATGCATAAAATACGGTCTATTTTCTCGTTTACATCTGTGGCACACAGTCTATGGTCTCATGATGCACAGCCCTAATTTAGGTAGGAAGATAATAGATTTTTTGTAGGAAAGTTGAAAGTGGCTCATTGTGGTTTCAAGGTAAGGGTTTGACAGAACTAACACACAATTCTACTCCTTTGCTACCTGGCTCCAACTAGTCCCCTTCCCGTCCCAGGATGTGCACTTTTGCTCCCGATTGACACGTCTTCCTGTACAGCCTCTCCATAGGGTCTGGCTTGATCACATGGCCCTCAAAGGATCACCCTTCTTTTCCCTCCGCTCCAGAGTCCACCTATGAATGAAAACAAAGGAAAATCATTATACATGAGCACAAATGGCACAACAACACGTCAGGAGCACCCAAAAGAAAAAGTTCATTAACAAAGTCAGTTGGTCTGGAAACGTCCGGACTCTGAGGAACATCACAATAATAAGCTGGGTCCTTCAATGAATATGCAAAAGGTAAACCCATCAATCCAGTGTTAACATCCTCCTCTGTAGCTTCAACTTCCTTGACTTCAGAAACCGGGGGATGTCTCAGCTCCACATCAACTGCAGGATCAGTAGCTGGTCTGCCCAAGTCCACCACAGGGCATACCTGTTTGTCCCCTGTATCAGGTTCAGCTCTGTTTCTCAAATGATCCACGCGTGTTTTTACATGGTGATCTTGTACTTCTACAACATATGAAATTGGTCCCTGTTCTTTCCACAGTTTTGCCTGCTACTAGTGTTGGTTCTCCAAGGTTTCTGGCATAACTAAATCAGCATTTTCTTGAGTCATAGTTTTCTTTCTGGGAGGCTTGCCTAGCTGAGGAGTTTCAAAAATTTAAGTCAAATATTAGTATTTGCCACATTCGACCAGCCCCTTGCCACCCAGTTTCCAATGGTTTAGCAGAACAAGCCATACAAACATTCAAATCGTTGATGATAAAGCAAGTTCACAGGTTACTGCCTTTACATTTGTTTTCATATAATACCTTCCCACCAAATCTGGAAATACCAAATCCAAACGAGTTTGTAGGTGGCATCCCATTAATAATTCAGCTAGCGTAAGCTGTGGTTGTATTCGACGTGGTATTTGGATAGCACTGGGCCCCTTTCGGTCCAAGTTTGAGTAGGTGAGACTGGCAAACTGTCTCAGGTGCAAAATCAACACTCTTCCTTGTGGCACAGGCGGTGATGGTACTGTCTGCGACAGAGAGGCAGTTAAGTGGATACTCATTTGATATTTGCATCCCTGGTCTGTGCTGGAACGAGTAGCTGTATGCAGCTAACAGAGCACACCTTTGCATCCTTGTAGAGGCGATTGGTGGCACTGACTTATCCTCTTGGAATAAACCCAACAACGGCTTGTGATCTGATACTATGGTGAAATGTTTACCATATATATTGAAACTTCTTCATCGTATAAATTACTGCCAAACTCTTTGTCTATCTTAGAGTACTTTTTCTCAGCATCTGTGAGGTTCTTGACACAAATTGGCCTCTTTATTCCGTCTGACATCTTGTCGGACAGGACTGCACCCACTGCATTTAATGATGGGTAACTACCAATGGTGGTATTGGGTCAAAATATACAAGCAGTGTTGATGACCGTAAGGCGTGCTTTACTTTCGCAAAACCCTCTTTTTGTGCTTCTCCCCATTTCCATCGCTGATGCTTCTTCAAAAATTTGGAGACGTGTTTTGTAAGAATCTGTTGTAATAAATCACCATTCCTAGGAGCGATTTTAACTCTGATACATTTTCTAAGCTGTGGCACTTCCTTTATGACTTTATCCTCCCAAGGGTATAGGCCTTTTGCATCTACTCTGAAACCCAGGTTTATAACTTCATCTGCTTGGAAAGTGAACTTATCTTTAAATGGATCCCCACTTGAAATCTTTTTAGGACCTCTTCTAGCTTGCCATGTTCTCTTCAGGGGAGCCAGAAAGACAATATGCAACAAATGAGTAATGTGGTATATGAATTTGCTTGTATGATGCAGGTATATAGGCTATACATACCAAAATTGTATCAAATAGTGTGTCGCTTGAGCTGTTTCCAACAGGCAGAATTGACTACTCAACCAACTGTGCTTGCAAAATTCAGAAAATAGTGTCTAATGTTGGATGGGATTCCATGATTGGGTGGCACTTACCGAACAATCCAGGTTGCAGAAAGAATTACGCTAATTTAAAAGTTATCAAGTTGAGTTTGCAATGTGGCTCACTGGAACTTGCTAGAAGCTGAATATATTCGTACATTAGGACTCTATCCTCCGCAAACAAAAAATGTCCACACACAGTCCTTTTTCAATTAAAGAAAAGCAACATGTATTCCCCATTGCGAAGCCTAAACCATGGTCCACTTGCCTACCAATTGGCACCCTTTTCTCATGCAGTATAAGTTGTTGTACACTTTGAAATTTAGTGTTCTTGCATCTGTTCTGATGAATGCAAGACACACAGCTTCAACAGCATGTCTCTTTTGTTCAGCAATACTCCAATTCTGTACTAGCAAGTGGCTAGCTGTGAGAAAAGGAAAGTTGCCTTTGGATTCTCCCAGTTTATATTGAATTGACTAGAGTTGCTGTTGGTAGGAATAATGTCAGACGTTCAAAGCTATGAGCTCTGCAGTGTTCATAGTGATGACCACTTTCCTTGTGATTGACTGCACCAAATAGCCCTCGTACACACAAAAAATAAAAGCAGGACTAGGCTACCAGGCCCTTCAAACCTGCCCCACCATTCAATACGATCATGGCCGATCTGTGCCGGCCTCAACTCCTTTTCTGTTCCATAGCCCTATATTACAAGAAGTTGGAGTTGGACTTCGCTATTCACTATGTCATTGTGCAGAGGTGCACTGACCAGCAATTCAATGGACCTAGCAGTTCCTGATGTACAGTCATTGATCATCTGTACTATGTACCTTTTGGTAGGATATGAGCTCTTCTTTCAGTGAGCTGCTTCCTGTCTCCCAGGTGGCGTGTGCTAAGTGCTACAATGAGGTTTGTCTTAACCTCAAAGACTTGTTAAAAGTTCCAGTCGAAAAGCAGTTGAACTCAAAACTGCATGGATTTCAGGGTAAAAACTTGCAAAATGATAAGACTTAACTTTTCTAATGAATATTTGCTTTTATGTCAGAGTTGAACAACTGTTTGTAATCAACATAAATGGCTTGTACAGTAAATCCCCATTTTAAGTTGCCCATTTGAAGTTCTGCTTTAATATTGGTTAGTTAATTGTGCCCATATTCCCATTTGGCATTAGAAGTTTTGTTTTAAAGAAATTTTGCTGCGTTGCACTGCATGAACAGAGTGGCCTCTGCTGCCTTCTAACCCACCTTCATGCTGTCTTTCCAGCTTTGAGCACACCCTTCAAGTCAAAGTTGCTTTACTCTGCCTCTTTTCACTTACCTCCAGAGCCCTCACTTAGTGAGGGCTCGGAAGAGACAAGGAACGATGGGGGTGGGGAACGATGACTTAGTGAGGGTTCGGAAGAGATAAGGAACAATGGGGATGGGGGGGGGAACGATGACTTAGTGAGGGTTCGGAAGAGATAAGGAACATTATTTTGGGGAGGGGGGGGGGATGGCAGCGCAGCAGGGAACAGCAGAGGCCAATCAGAGGGTTTGGGGAACAGGATATGTAGTGAGCGAGAGGTTCACTGCCACAAGGAAAAAAGTAGAAAGTTAGCATTTCTTTTAAGTTATTTCATTTATCAATATGGGAATTTAGCAGTGTGAAGTATTTCAACTTGTCCAGTGTACCATTTTGATTTTTTTTCTAAGAGGTTCTATGGAACTTTTACGATGGGTTTTAATGGCAAAATCTGATTCACTTACGTTGTTTCACTTAAATTTGCACTTTCCAGGAATGTGGCCACAACTTTAAAGGAGGACTTGTATCCAAAGTGGTCAAATTTGTAAATCCAACTTAATGAGAGAATAAAATTGGAAGAGACTGCTCTGATTACAGAATGAGTTTTGTCGCTTATGTAAGTGGGAAGAGCAATGTCGTATGAAATTTAATGCAAACAGGTATAAAGTGCTAGACCTGGGAATGCAAAATAGAGAAGAGCACACTCAACTAATCATATCAAAGTAGTTAAAGAGGAAGCTAAAAGCGTCCTGTACCACCTCTATCCCTACAACTATCTCGCATTGAAGCAAAAATCTCGGTTCCTCTGTCTCAGACTTCTTTTGCACCTCCCATTCCTCTGACCCACTCCAAAATTAGACTCAGGATAGTTATTGGGTAATACGGTGAAAGGGTTTCTGTTTTTAGTGCAGCAAGAACGATGGATCTGGTCTAAAAAAAGAAACAAAGAATGTGATGTTCTCATTTAATATTTTCCCATATTCTGATGCCTTAATATTCACAATTTTATTATTTTATCAGCTATTTAAGGATGAAGAAAGAAAATGGCTTTTGAACGATGTCAAAAGATTTCTTTCCAGGAAAGTTTGGAAGCTATCAAGGAACGAATGAAAGAGAAACGGAATCAGAATCAAACTAAAATTAACAGGGCTAAGCAAACCTTGACTTCTAAAACTAAAACAAAAGCATTGAGTAAGTATGCAGTTTTATTTCTGTTGAACTATAATTTTCAACTTTTAACAGCCCTTTTTCATTTTTTTGCTTTTTAATTTAACAGGCAAGAGCGCTTTTCTAAAAAATATCCAAGCAAACAATCAGAACCTTGCTCTCTCCCTGGAAGGAGAAAAGAAGAAACTGAGAGTAGCATATGATGTCATACTGTCCTTGAAAAAAGAACGGCAAGCTATGATGTTCTACATTCTCATGCTTAAAAGAAAACTTGAATGTTTCCCAGAGCAATTTGAGGTACATGAGCAAATCCAAACCTATTGAATTTTATTTTGACTTTTTTGTAGTAATACAAAATAGCAAATGTCTTAAATTGGTACAATTTCACGTGAAATATTTATAAAACTCTTCCAAATGTGTATTTCTCAGTAGTTAAAGATGTTTATAAATTGAAAGGAAATTAAGATGTAGCATGAAATTACTGGCTTTTGTTACTGCAAAAGAAATTGGGCTGTGGCCTTCCCAGAATAATTTCTAAAAGCATAGTCACAGTCACCTTATTAAATGCTTTTTGAAAATTTAAATACACTACATCTACTGCTTCCCCTTTATCCACCCTACTTGTTTGTTACATCATCAAAGAACTCTAATAAATTTGTCAAATGCTATTTATCTTTCACAAAACTGTTAACTCTGCCTGATAGTATTATGATTTTCTGAATGTCCTGTTATTACCTCTTTAATAATGGATTCTAGCATTTTCCCAATGATGGATTTGCCACATGCATTTTTTAATATAATGCAATTTTTGGTGTGAGAAATCTCTTGAGTGGAAGGAATATTGACTGTGTGCTGCCCTAATTTGATGGGAAGTTCTTTATGAAGTAGTAGATCAGGCTGCTGCCTTGTCTGTATTCTTGTACTGCTTTTTTAATATTTAAAAGAAATCTTAGAATTAACTTAAGGAAGCAAGATTTATATGCATTGATTGTAATTTTTTCAATGTACCTGATTACTATACAGCTAAGGATCTTTGGGAAAGTTGAACTAGTAAATAAAACATTTATATGTAGACTGATATTAGTTACAATTTTTCAATATTCATAGGTAATGCATTTTCTTACTCCCTTCCTTCCTGAGCCTTTCGAACAAGAAAAGGGAAAATTGATCTTTTCTTGGGTGTCTGCTACTTTTGTGCTGCTTCCAGCACAAAAATGCACAAAACAACAGCAGTTTTTGTTTCCCTCTTTAGTCTCTGGTGCTTGTTTTCTGCAAGTGGACTGTTGAGATTGCCAGCTCACTGAGAAATGTTTGATATCATTTTATCACTTAACCGTATAAGAGAGAATACTGAAATGCACAGTATTAGTGTGTTTAATCTTTCACTTTTGGACATAGATCCCTGTAGCTGTAGTAGCTTTGTCTAAGATCAAATTCATCTGCTATATGTTGCTGTGCATGTAATTGTGGATGTACATAAAAAGCACTTGATTAAATAAAGTGCAAAACACCTTTCATTTTGCTATTCCCAAGTTACATGTCAATAAAACCTGATTGGATTAGAATCACATATGAAAGCACAAGTTTTTGGTATGCAATAAAGCTTGAAATTGTCAGCCAAAGAAAACTTGGTGTTTGCTTTGTCTGAAAAAGATTTCTGCAGTTGTTCCCTAATCAGTTCTTGGGGAATTGCGTGAATAGCTGTTTGTTTACTAGTAATTTATAGAGGAATTGGAATATATAAATATTAGCTTGTGGAAATATTCTTTTTATAATCAGGGAAGGAAGATCACATGAACGTGTTCTGGCTCTTAATGCTGTCAAACATTTTGAAATGGCTCTGCCCTCTGTGCGATGCTGTCAACCTGGGCTCGATTCTAGAGACTGCAAAGGAGTGTGCTTTCAGATTATAAAATTGAGATTGCTTGTTAAATTTGTATTTTGATAGAATGCTAGGGAGCTAGTTAGGAGATGGATACTTTCAAAGTTATTGGTAATCACAGAAAAGCTACATTGATGCAGGTACATGAGCATTTTACAGCTTGGATGTTTTAATAGTTTCTTTCTGCTTCATTCATTTCTCTTTTTCGGTGATAGTTTATATGAATGCAGGAATAATTATAATGCTTATCTATATGTATCTTAAACCTGAAAAGTGTGATTTAGTAAGAGTTAGTCTGAGAAAGCAACAAAGCTGTCTTTATACACCTTGGTTTTCAGGAATTTTATTTCCAGATATATGTAGAAGTTGTGTTTTTAGGATTTTTAAGAATTTAATTCAAGAAGTAATGTGCCATTGGAATAAACATTTGTTATTAAAAAATAGACTGCAGCATCAAATTGCAACTTCACGATTCTGTACAATTTAACTTTTTCAGATGTTTTTTTAAGCTATGTTTGCAAACGATTCACAAACATTTTGCATTGTATTTGTGATATGTACAGGAGTGTGGTGGGCAGATGTATGAAATTGCTATTTTCTAGTTTTATGTATGAGACGCAGGGTCTCAGAATCTTAGAACTTAAGACTAATTCTTCAGTCTTAATTGAATCTAATCCTTTTTATGGATTATGAACATAGCTCAAACTTGTTGAGAGATGTCCATATTTTCCTCTTTAAAAACTTAACTATGTACTGACTGAATTGTATTAAAATCATGAATGATTTTTATAAGTGACAGTCAACAGGGAGTTAATCTACAATGTGAAGAATACAAAATATGTAGTACTACTTGTCTCTTTTGCAGAATTTGAGTCTTATTTCTGATTCCATAGAAGAGGATTTGGGCAACTTTCGGGATGATTTGCCACAATGCATACCAGAAAGAGAATGTTCCTCACTTGTTGAGCCCTTTATTCAGTGAGTATGTTTTGAAATTCTAGTCTTTGAAGAATTAGAATATTCACAGTGAAGGTTTTAATGAATGTAATAGCTCCATGTCTTACAGAAAAATATGTAAATTTAGTGTTAATACATGGGCTGGCAGGAGATGACCGTTTCATTAGAATAATGTCACTAGATTTTAGATAGACTGAATCTTTCTTGCTATTTCTGTCTGTAGATTTGGTCTATTGTTATCGTGCACTATGTCACAAATGATCTTTGCTTTCCCAGGACTGGAATAAAATGTTTTGACTTCACAACAGCTGTAAGGACAGATACTTTTTATGCACAGGCTGCATTCCCAATTACTATGTCTGCAATGTCATTCAGGTTTCATGCTTCTGTTGGTAGAAGTCCTTCATTTTTTTTCTCGAGGGATGTGCTTCTAAGGTCACTGGTGGACACCCGGTGATGAATATTACTTAACGCAGGGCCTGTTACAATGCTGTTTTTGTAAACTTGTCATTGAAAAACATATTTTTGCTATTTCCTGTTAGTTGGGATTTTGAAGAATCAAATAAGGTCTGTTTAATTTAATGAATTTGAATTTTTATCATCTTTGTAATGTTATTGTATACCAGTATTGTGAAAGAATGCATACAGTATGCACTGGTGCCACTGCACAGTGGTGGAGGAGTGTTTAAGATGGTGGATGGGGTGCCATTCCAATTAAGCAGGCTATTTGATTGTATTGAGCCTGAAAATTGCTGCATATGGACACAAACTGCTTCGGTATTTGAGGAGTTGCGAATGGTATTGAATATTGTGCAGTCATCCATAAGCATCCCCACTTCTGACTTTAGGATGGAGGCTAGGTCATTGATGAAGCAGCTGAAGATGGTTGGGTCTGCAATATCTCAGTCCTAGGAGTGAAATAATTGACCTCCAACAACTATGACTGTCTTCCTTTGCTCCTTATGTCTCCAAATGGAGAATTTTCCCCCTGATTCTCATTGACTCCAGTTTTCCCAGCTCACATGGTGAACTCCAAAGTTGTAAGTGTGGTTATAGCATTATTGGCCACAATCCATCCTCATCCCCAGTTCATTACTATTGGGGAAAAAAGGCTTCTAATATGCTCAGTCCCAATGTTATCAGCACGTTTTTAAGGCACTTTGACGAATGGCTGGAGTCATTCTGAAACCATCTCTTAATTTCTTTCCAAGTCATATTGGATGAGAGTGCCTTCACTGTTACCATTCTTGGTGACTTAAAATAGTGGGCACGATTCTCTTGTTCAGTGATGTTGTGAAACATGTTCCCTTGGAGAGTCCCAGAATTTATTCATCTAAAAATGCTGAATGCACCACAGCTGAAGAGAGCAGAGCACTGCTAACCAATATGGTGGACACAAAGCCTACATTAAAAAAGATATCCAGAGGTAAGACGATCTGCATTAATTCTTGGTGATAAAAGAATTTTAAACTAACCATTTACCCACCTCCACCTTTGCAAGTAAGACCAGAGTTTCCTACTGGTGCTGACAGCGCTTGTCAGATGCTAATCAGCTAACTTAAATAAGAAATATCCATGATGTGGATAAGATCCATCTGCTTCTTTGGGCCTTTCCCAATAAGACCTTCAGCCCAGGTAAGCACTGTAAAGCAGCAAAATGTTTTGAGGGTAGAATCACACTGTTCCTGCAAAAATGTAGAAAATATGGACATCTGTTTTTTAAAAAATGACTGATTTAACTGTCTGTCCAGAGTAAACAACTTCGACTGTATTTGAAATTTGTTTCGTGATCTATTAAATTAGAATATTTGAACCAGTTAATGAAAGCTTGAGTTTGAGGAGCACTTGTTTGTGATCGTTATTTATTTTATTCATTTGTGGTATATGGGTGTCGCTGGCCAGCATTTATTGCGCATCCCTATTGCCCGAGGGCAGTTGAGAGTCGTCAACATTGCTGTGGCTCTGGAGTCACATGTAGGGTAGACCAGACCAGGCAAGAACGGCAGATTTCCTTACCTAAAGGACAGTGAACGAGATGGGTTTTTCCAACAATCAACAATGTTTCATGGTCATCTGTCAATTCTTTCTTCCAGATTTTTAAAAATTGAATTCCATATAAATTCTGATAATGAGCCGAAGTATCAAAAATAGCAAAGGTACAAGACTCGATATTGTGAAGACAAAATGAGAAATCATATGATCGCAACCATTGAGCAAAACTGTAAATCATCAAAAGATTGAGTATATAATATAGAATTTGAAACTTGGGCATGAAGAGGAATTAGAGAGATTAAATAAAAACAGTTTGCTGTATAAAGCACAATTTCCTTGTAATTTATTTAAAATATTGACTTTCGCAGGGATGTTGTGAAACATGTTCCCTTGGAGAGTCCCAGAATTTATTCATCTAAAAATGCTGAATGCACCATAGCTGAAGAGAGCAGAGCACTGCTAACCAATATGGTGGACACACAGCCTACATTAAAAAAGATATCCAGAGGTAAGACGATCTGCATTAATTCTTGGTGGTAAAAGAATTTTAAACTAACCATTTACCCACCTCCACCTTTGCAAGTAAGACAACATTAAAAAATGTCTCCTTGCAAAGAACAATTGTTCTGTCTTAATGAAAAATGTAGTCCTATTTTGAGGGGGAAGGTTGAAAGGGAAGTCAGTAGGAAAAAGGCAATATAAGATTAATGTAACCCCATGCTAATGTTGTTGCATTTTCGTACAGTGCAACTTTAAATGAAACAACATTTAAGTGAATCAGATTTTTCCAGTACAGCCAATGTTGATTGTGAGATCACTTAGTTCTGTCTATTACTTGCTGCTTATTTTGTTTGGCACACAGGTGGCCCTGTTTTGTAGCTTCACTGAGCTAAAAATTTGTCAGCTATGCTTGGTGTTATTCCTGGCACGCCCTCCTGCACTCTACATTATATGCCCTGTTTGTGAACAGAATTCCCACTCACCTGAAGAAGGGGCTTGGAGCTCCGAAAGCTTGTGTGGCTTTTGCTACCAAATAAACCTGTTGGACTTTAACCTGGTGTTGTTAAACTTCTTACTGTGTTTACCCCAGTCCAACGCCGGCATCTCCTCTACATTGAACCAGGGTTGATCCCCTGGCTTCGTGGTAATGGTAGAGTGGGGAAATAGGTTGGGCCATGAGGTTAACGATTGCGGTTGAGTACAATTCTGTTGCACATAGCACCTCATGGATGCCCAGTTTTGAACTGCTAGATCTGTTCAAAGTCTATTCCATTTAGCACGGTGGTAGTGCCACACAACGCGATTGAGGGCATTCTCAATGTGAAAACGGGACTTGGTCTCCACAAGGATTGTGCAGTGGTCACACCTACCAATACTGTCATGGACAGAAAGGTCTGCAGCAGGCAAGATGGTGAGGATGAGGTCAAGTATGTTTGTCCCTCATGTTTGTTCCCTCACCATATGCTGCAGTCCCAGTCTAACAGCTATGTCCTTTAGGACCCGGCCAGCTCCATCTATCGTGGTACTACAGAGCCACTCTTTGCGATGGACATTTAAGTCCCCCATTCAGCCAACATTTTGCACCCTTGCCACCCTCCAAGTGGTGTTCAACATGGGGGAGTACTAATTCAGCAGCTGAGTGGGGACAGTAAATGGTAATCAGCAGGAGGTTTCCTTGCCCATGTTTGACCTGGTGCCATGAAACTTCATGGGGTCCAGTGTTGATATTCAGGATTCCCTCCCAACTGTATACCACTGTGCCATTACTGCTGCTGGGTCTGTCCAGTTGGTGACACAGGACACACCTAGGAATGATGATGGTGGTGTCTGAGACATTATTTGTAAGGTATGATTCCGTGAGTTTGACTATGCCAGGCTGTTGCTTGACTAGTCTGTGAGACGGTTCTCCCAATTTTGGAACAAGTCCCCAGATGTTAGTAAGGAGGAACTTGCAAGGTTGACAGGTTGGGTTTGCCGTTCTTGTTTCCGGGCTTGGGTCAATGCCAGTGGTCTGTCTGGTTCCATTCCTTTTTTTGTTCCAGTAGGACAGCACTAAATATTCAATTTTTGATATGTAGGTCGCATCTCCTCTTTGGAAACAAAGGAAACCTCTTAGTGCACGGGGATTTGTGCTCCCCTTAAAAGGACAGGATCCACAAAACAGTTAGTTCTACTTGTGTAATGATTGCTATTTGTGACGACAGCTGCTAGACATTTTAATGCATGACGATGGCTCAAGCATTTTGATGCTACTGTAATTCAAACAAGTCTGATCTTGCACGTATTAAATCATTGTAGCAAACTGCCTCATTGTATTTACAGCTATAAGGAATGGGAAAAGCAGATTACTTACTATCTGTACAATATTCATTATTTTGCCTGAAGTTGAATTTCCACACAAACTCTTAATTTATCCTATCATAATGAGAAATATATATGTCTGGAAATTTTTAAAATAATTTTATCATTGTTAAAACTTTCATAGGAAAGTGCTTGCCTTTCTGGTGAGCAAGAGCTGCATCGGAACCTGGAGCACCTGTGCACTTGGCCTGCACTGTGGGCAATGGTGCATGTGCAGCTGTTCCAGCCTTTCCAGTCAGTGGGCGGCAGGAGCATCAGTGAAGCTTTAAAATGTTGTTTTCAAAAACTCCAAAGACCGTAAAGAACTACTGAAATGGTAGATGCAACACTTAACTCCTTCCACTACAACTGCATCTGTGAATGTGCAGGAAGTGCTTCCCTAGTGTTGTGGCGCAAATGAAGTCATTTCAAAGATTATATATCTATCTTTAAAACCTTTTGATGTAGAAAGCGGATAGCCACTGAAGTTTTATTTGGTTTCTATTTTCAAAAAGGGCGAAGATCTACATTTATTCAAAGTCAAGACTCCGATGCCAATTCAGTAGCTTCATTGGATGGTGCACCTTTGGAGAGAATGGATGAGATGCCAAAAGGGGTTTCTGTTAGGCGACGAAGTGGGAGGAAAAGCCCCTCTTTCAGTGGCCAAATTGGTGTGTTTGATTTGTTCAACACTTGTGAAAATTTTTCAGAGGTGTCCTGGGCAAGTGAAGAACAAATGTTTAATGTAAATTTCAAAGCTGTTGATAATGGACCTACATCTCTACATTCTAATCAAGAAAGCACTGAGCTAGAGCAGGTGCAAATGACAGAAAATTGGAATCCTGAGAAAGTTGAAACAAAGTTCAAGATCAATGTAAATGCAGAAATGGTTTCAAAAAAAGAACTGGATATCCAATTGGACGTAGAGCAGAGGGGAAGAAGAGGGAAGGTATTGGAAAGAAATAAAAGCTTGCTATTAAAGAAACATTTGGAACCTGCCAGATCAAAGAGTAGAGATCGATGTCAAAGCAATATTAGTACTGCCAAAGGAAAAGAAAAGTCTCTTGATTGTAGTGATACTTACAATTTTGATTATGAAGAAAGTACTCATCTCACACCTTTCCGTAGGAAAGATGAACCAAGTGCATGCGAGAATATAAACAATACCAAAAGCAGTATTGATTCAGAGAGTACTTCAGACGATGATTTGGATGATAGTCTTTATGTACCACCTGCTGGTAAAAGATGTAGGACATCATTGACTCCAGTTAAAAATGAAGGGCAAGCTGTAACTAGTAGACGAAGGTTGAGCAGAAGGGCAGTAATTCTCCAAAAAGACATGCCTCACAAGAAGGGACCTGAAAGATGTGATGACAAAGAAACCACTCAAAATAAAAGAGCGACTTTCTTGTTGAAAACATCAGAGTATGGTAAGTACATGTAAATTTGTTCTGGTTGTACTATCTGGTCAGTCGTTCAGTTTAGTGTTTTGAAGAGCGAGGTTCAGTTCTCTTCTGCTAGTTCCTGGGTGCAAAGCATATGAAAAAAGGATGGAGATCCATGAGGCACCTGCCTTCTTTGCATTATACAACTCCAGGGTTTCCATGGGTTAGGAGTGCTGAGTAGTTGCATCTACAACAAGTGTAAGTGTTGAAATTAATAAGGAAATGCGATGATGTCATAACTGAAAAGACCATGCAATAAGTTTTCACAATACAAGAGAAAAACTTTTACTGACAAATGGGGGTGGTGGAAACGAGCACAGTTAAATTAATATTATACCTTGAAAGCAATTATATTTTAAACTAAAAATTTGAACTGAATTCTCCCTGTTTTACTTTTAATTTCAACTGAGGACACATTTTTACATTGGTTTAGTTCCAGGAGAATTGAAAAAGACTAATAGCTCCCAGGGATACAGTCCAATTCTCCTTAGTTTCTCCCTCTGGTACATAGAATTCCAGGCCCCCCCACCCTCTGGGAGGATTCTGCTGCTGATCTCTTCCTAGTAAAGGCAGATCTGGTAATCTGTATTTTTTGTAAATTTAGACTTTTCATTCCAAGCATGTGCTCTAATGGCACATTGCATGGTACCCCACGGAAACATTCCTGCTCTTTCCTGTTTCACATTAGCTGATTTGTCATGGTTTCTATATAAGTATTTTAAAAGTTTTTTTGTTTTCAAGTATTAAAGAAAGCTAAAGTTTTATTGATATGCCTGATATTAAGGTATTTTTTAAAAACTCCACAAGGTATTTATAGATCTCAACTTCCTGGTGCTTAATATATTAATGGATCTTATTTGTCCATTAGATAAAATCGATGTGTGTGAACATGTAAAAACAACTGCAGAGGATATCCAGTTCCTTACCGAGTCGGGCAATGAGCCAGAAAATATTTTTACCATCAAACATAAAAACAGGAAGAATTTTCAAAGTTCTAGAGATAATAAATATCTCAAACCACAACTGAAGAAATGTATGCTACTGCAGCAAGAACATGGAGAAGAAAATGCAGGAAGCAATGCAACAATAAAGAATGATAACTTTAAAGCAAAAGGTATAGACGTTACCCTATGCTACATCATGCTAGTTCAAATAAAAATAATTGATGTCAATCTTCACTGGGATACTTAAAAATGGACAGTGAATTCTGCACTAGCCTTGGTGCCCTCATCCTTGTGAAAGAGTAAAAAATGTCACAGATTTGTTTTGGAGGTGGTTAATATTGTTTCAGTTTATTGTTGGGTCATTTGTTACTGAACTTTGAACATCAGAGTGTTTACAATTTGAACATCAAAATTGAAAATTGTCCGTCGGTATCCAAACACACTTGATTGATGTTTCAGATATAGTGCGGTTTGTTAGTAGAGTTATGACCCCTTTGTGAGAATGGATGTTAATTTTAAAAATATTTTTGGGCAATGTGTTCTGTAAAAAGAATGTGTGTGTGGGCAAATTAATTAAACTGATGAATGGTTAATGGAAACCATTTGTCTGGATGAGTTGAGGGATGAAAGGGGTGAAGGTGCTAAATACACGCACTTGTAATGAAACTGCTTTATAAGTAAACAAGTAAAATTTAGAAATTTGCATTAGGAGATAGAGAAGGGCTTGGAATTTCTTCAGCCAAATTGCCAAAAGGGGTAAGACGCTGTCACAGCTTGCAACTGTTTTACAAGTAAACAAGGAAAGTTTATTATCTGATCCCAAAAGTGGAGCAGCAGGAAAGACATGAATGATTTTCATATTTTGGAAAAGCTGAATTCAAAACAGTGCTACGAATCACAAAGAAAATAAAAAGAATATGTAATGAGAGATATTGAGTTGATTTTGTGTTGGCTGAGAGAGGAAGACCTCCTGGAACAGCTCTGTGTTGAGTGAAGGTTTTTTGAATCAGTCATCCAGTCAAGCCAGAAATGTTTTTGGCAGCAAAAAGAAGTCTCATTCTTAAATTTCTTGGATTTCCACGGCAGAGTGGAAATGAGTTTGAGAGGTTGTGTTGTATGCCTTTATTATCATGGCAGCAGTTTTGCCTCTGGTAATATTGCTGGATTGTTATAGTTAAACATCTGTAAGGGAGTGTTGCCTGGAAGATGTTTACTTGTGGGTCTGACCAAGTAGGGAGTTTTTTGGGGAGCTTCAGTTATCTAGCTACCACATACTTTGCTTCACTCGAGGGACCAGGCAAAACTTTCAGAATTTTACTCAGTTTTTATTCAAGCTATGGCAGGGACGTCTGCCTCAACAAAGTGGCACAGTAAGAGTTTTAACAACACCAGGTTAAAGTCCAACAGGTTTATTTGGTAGCAAATACCATTAGCAAATACCATTTGCTACCAAATAAACTTGTTGGACTTTAACCTGGTGTTGTTAAAACTCTTACTGTGTTCACCCCAGTCCAACGCCGGCATCTCCACAAAGTGGCATACAGACTTATTGAATGATACATTGTATCAGTAATTATACCATTCGTTATCTTATAAGTTAGATAATTTAGCAATCACAAGTATATATTTGTTCTTTGGGCATCGATATCCAATTACAGCTAATGGTTCTGGTTTGATTTCTGTCAGGTGAATACAGTTAACCAGTTACAGACTCCATATGCTTGCCTAGTTAAATAAACAGTTACTAACAAAACATGACTACACCATCCAGGCTTCCACATCTGTGACCTTAACTTGAGCCATGGCTTGTTATCTCCTTGTGGTTTATCAAAGTTTTCATTCTTTTTGTCCATTGTTCATCTTGTTTGTGCAGCTTATCTGCAGCTGTGGGAATTTCACAGAAATTTTACAGCAGCTTCCCAGGGGACCCTTGTTGTATTCAATTCACAGGGACACTCTGCTGCACTGTGATTTCAACTCCTTCAGTCTCCCCTTTGCTTTACCCAAAAGGGCCAAATTAGCAGTTGACAGTTCTTTTCCCCTAACCTGTTCCTTCTAACTAATTTCAAGCCTCAAGCCACAACCCACAGTGTGATCAATGATGTTACTACATTCTAAATGAGGAGATTAATTCTTAATTGACTTGAGTGCATGATCAATCTGTGATTGGTCTAATTGGTTTCTCAAGGGTGATCATTATTTATTGATATCATTTTCCATAGTCCCCTATTTTGTGCATAACCAAGTTACCTAAATTAAATAAACTCAGTGATCCCATAGTCTCTCGACTGGTCCTCTAAGGTATCAATTACTTGTGGAATCATCCCCCCTCATTAAAATTTGTTTCTATTACTACCTGCTAAGATAAAATAATACTTTAATATCTCCATTGTTCAGGATGGGGGAGATATGCTGTCTATGTTTTGGAAAAGTTATTTGAAGGTTGCTGTTATTTTCTGTACTTGGAATGAGTTACTTTACTTTTAAAACAACGGATAGTGTAGCTTATAACTTTAAAATACATATCAATGCTTGAAATTGATCAGTCCACTTAACACCGTACACTCAACTACAGATATTAAAATATAAAAGAACTAAAGTTACAAAAGCTAATGACAGGAAACTTAATTCTAAACTTATAAGATCAAAGATGGTAAAGTGACTTCTCTTAAACATCAAGTCAAACTGCACTAATTTAATGAACATGGCTGATTGTTTTAATACTTGCTTTTCTTTGCACAAAGGGCTTTGAATTTCGAGAACAGAACCAATCATTTTAATAATGAGGGAGGTGGATAGTTTGTGCTGGTAATTTTTCAACTTTGACGTCTTGCATCACTGCCTTAAGGCTATAATGTTCTTTCTCCCATGTCAATTTTGAGTATGATTCTAAGACCAAGTCATGTGATGAGCTTGTGTCCCAGAATTCAATATAAAGTCACATTATGTTGGCTTTTATTGTGTTAACTAAAATTAATCATTTAACATTGGTTTCCCTACCTTGAGGCTGAGATTGCCAAGGCATTTGCTGCCCCACATAATAACTCTACTGCTGTGTGTCAAGTTTATTGCATTGTTTTCTCCCGTACATGTAAGTACTTGACTCCCATGGTTGCACTCGCAGCATCCTCCTTGAGGTTAACTTCACAGCTATTCAGCTAATATGCAATTCAATTCCCCTTCCCTTCATTTGGTCTACTCTTAGCTCCCGTCCGTTCTTTTCATTGGCTGCTGATCTACAACAGCACTGTTAGGCGTATAACCCCTTCAGGGAGGAATATTTTGCAAGACTATGTTTAGCTGTTTAACTATAATCTTGTGTGCTTACGTTTCCTCCTTGTTAATAAATCTTTTACTTTTAATTTTTAAAATTCAGGTAGTGTTACAGGACTTTTGCTGTTGAGATCAGTACATTTTATTCTTGCTTTCAGAATACAAAAAGATATGGCCTGTGAGCCAAGTTTCACTCTGGGGTTTGGTTTGCTCAGCAATTAACATTTGTTGTGGTCATAACACCTTTCAAGTGTTAACATTTCTGGCATTTTCTGTCATTTCCAATTTCCAGTTTTTGCCCAATCTTGAACCTTTTAAATTTATTTTGTGTACGTTTTAGGTGGAAGTGTAAATAGTTCAATCTTTAATATAAATGTGTTGTATGATGAATGTATTTTGAAATTTGAAGCCAATCTCGGAGGATTAATTTATTAACATCTTGTTAAAAATAGTTTCTTGCTTGTCTGTATGCTTCAGATACATTGAATTATAATTTAAAATGAAATGGAGCATAGTGTTTGTAAAATATTAATTAGGTTATTTTATGTGTTATGATTTTTATAAATGTCCATTCGGAAGGTGTGCGGAGTCAGCTGGCATGTCAACCAATTGACTTATGGTTCTTTACCTTTGTTTCATTTTCAAAGGAAAGATATTGCATTTCACACAGGCATCTCTTAATTTTTTCTTATCATTGAAATAGGGAAGAACTTTGGACCTCGCTTCAGTCTGAGTGATGTGACCAATTATTCAAAATTACCCACTGAAAACAAGGAAAAGAAAATGTCCTGTCCTGCTTTGTTAGAAAGAATGAACAAGATTTCTCCAATCGCTGTTGGTAAACGTAGGTGCACCATGGCTATAAATTACAAGGAACCCAGTCTCCTTGCGTAAGTTATACTTGTTCCTGCATATAAATCATTTAGGATAGATCATCGTACATGCGTCAGTCCAAGATCTTCATCTGGAATTATCTACTTAATTTCCCATTTTGCTGTCCTTTCCCGTTACCCTTTACTCAACCCATTCTATCATATTAAAGCTGCAGTAGTTACTTGTGATAAAGTCGATCATCTAATAATTCTGTTTTACCTCTTATCCTTCTAGTGATAAATTTGCCCTTTTTTAATGATTCAGTAACTTATGGAATCATTTTTTTCATTCCCTGACCACCCAGCGAAAAACACCTCTATTTTTAAGCTTTTCCACAAAATTATAAAATCGTTTCATCTACCCTTCCTTGTACGCTGTCCTCCATTTATCTTTATAGACTGCAGTATTTGAAAGATTTGATGTGGGGATACAAGTGCTGTCCAAGGTAAATCTGATTTCAGATTTCCTCATTTTCAGCACTAGCTGGCCATTTGGAATACCTTAAGACCCAAAATACAGCACAGGGGTTCTTTCACTTAATTGTCTCTGTTACCTTGACTATTGTTCATTTGACTATTCCAGCTCCTGGTCAGCCTCCCATCTTTCTTGTTGCATAATTTTAAACTCATCCCAAATCCCTGTATCCTATCTTGCATCTTAGCGGTGATGACAGAATGAGACTGTTTGCTGACCTACATTGGCTTCAGCTGAGCAAAGTCTTGATTTTAAAATTCTCATGCTTGTTTTTTTAAATCCCACCATGGCCTTCCCCCTTCCTGTCTCTGTAATTACCTACAACCCTCCAGTAATCTGCATTCCTCTAATTCTGGCCTCTTGTGTAGGTGTGTGTATTATTGCACCACCATTGATTTGATTTATTATTGTCATGTGTATTAGCATATAGTGAAAAGTATTGTTTCTTGCGTGCTATACAGTCAAAGCTTACCGTTCATAGAGAAGGAAACAAGAGAGTGCAGAATGTAGCGTTACAGTCATAGTTAGGATATAGACAAAGATCAACTTAATGCAAGGTGGGTCCATTCAAAAGTCTGACAGCAGCAGGGAAGAAGCTGTACTTGAATTGGTTGGTACATGACCTCAGACTTTTGTATCGTTTTCCCGATGTAAGAAGGTGGAAGAGAGAATGTCCGGGGTGCGTGGGGTCCTTAATTATGCATTGGCAACCATACTTTCAGTTGCTGAGATCTTTAACACTGGAATTCATTCAAAGGCTATGCTTTCATTGAATGGCAAGAGTTTTAAGAGCAGAATAGCCACCTCCTATTTATGTTCCAATCTCTCCTTTTAAGATGGTCCTTAAAACCTACCTCTTCGCCATGTATGTGGGTAATTTGTTTATGTAGCTTAATGTCAAATGTTGCTTGATAAAGCTCCTATGAATTGCATTGGTGCATACTGTTAATGATAAATGTTCTGTTAAGCAGTTGCTGATACCTTGAATGAATTCACTTCCCTTGTTTGTGCTGGAAAATAGAACACTTGCCCATCCATTGCTTTACCTTAATAATTCCCTTAATCCCAATTTTAAAACACGCCTGCTTTCTACATAAGATATTACAAGTATGCTATATTTATCCATGTTTGTAATGGTATTACATGCATGCTTGTGTGCTATAACATTGCATCTCCACAATCTGGTGTAGATTCAAAGCCAGTTAATAGAAGTGAATAATACTTTCAGTCGCAGCTCACAAGAAACCTGGTAAAGAAGAAATTCACCATTTAAAACAAAGCTTTATCTAACGTAAATGTTAATTTAATTAAAAATTTTAATCTACTCTACAGGAAATTGCGGAGAGGAGACAGATACACTGACACGCAATTTTTGCGTTCACCAATATTCAAACAGAAAAAGAACAATGCTTCTCTGCGTAAACCTGGGGAAAAAACATTTCCACTTAGTAGGTATAATGAGGCATTTGTTGGCTGTCGATAATCTTTTACTAAATATCAACTATACTGAGATCATGATAAATTGAAGTTTGATAACTTACTGTATGGATTGATTTTGTTTTTAATTTCAAACTTGTTTGAGGTGTTGTTTTCACCAATTGTATTTTAAATGCTTAAGAAAATCTAATAAACATCTTCTTTACAAGTATATTTAATTGGTTTTATTACTATAACAATATCAAGTTTCTTTATCCGAATGGACTAAACAGTTCATGTAGGTACATAACCCTCTGTTTAGAATTACCTTGAGCATCATCAAACAGATTGTGAAAAATCTGAATAAATTGTCATCACCATACATAATTTTTTTTGTTTCACCTTTTTATACGGTTTTTTCCTTTCATCAATACTTTTAATTTTGGATGGACTGTCAGCAATGATGTGTAGTGATTGGCGGTCCAGCCACCAGTCGGGTCAGATGTATCATACTTCCAACAATTGGAGTTGGCAGGGTGGCAATCAAATAAAATCATCAGCTTTTACAGTTAGATGTCATTTATCCATATCACTCCGCCCCCGCCCCGACCATCCTCCTTACCTTCTTTAAAAAAAATCTGTCAAGCCTTAAAACAAATCAGTTCTAGCTTTCTTTAATTAATCCACATCTGTTCATTGACTGCTAATTTTGTCCCCAAATATCATTTCTAAAACCTTTGCTTCCATCAAGCTAAACAGTCTGGCTTGTGGTTATTGGATTTATCCTTGCACTCTTTCTTGAACAAGGGTATAAATTTGCAACTCAGTCTGTTGGCCTCACCCCTGTATCTGAAAGGATTGGAATTGTATGGCCGGTGCATCTACAATTTTCACTCTAACCTCTTGCTATCCTTGCACGTGTCTCATCTTTTCAGGTGACATAACTTCAAAGTACAGCCAACCTATCCAATACCTCAATTTTTTTTTTAGCCCATCCAGTGTTTCAACTACTTCCTCTTTCACTATGACTTCAACAGCAGCATCTTCCACGTTAGATGGTGTATGTCTTGGAGGTTTTGGTGCTTCCATGATATTACTGCTTAACATTAGGTGTTTCAGGGGAGGGAAGTGTACAATGCATGCTACAAGTTGTATGTTTGCAGCCACATGTGCAAGTAGTGGAGGGTGTGGATGTGGAACCCATTGACATAGTGCCAACAGGAAATTTGCCTTGGTATTGAGTTCTGTGTACCCGTTCAGCTGATTAAGGCTACACTTCTATCACCCAGGGGTTTATCTGTAAAGATGAACTCAATATTTTGCATTATCATTTGAGCTTTGGATAGTTGCAGGGAAGGGTGAAAATCTGTGTTTAACTTTGTGAAGCTTCCCTATTTTTATCCCCACCTTTATTAACTTGCTACTTTATTTTATTCTCAGGCTGGTGCCCTGTCCTGAAACAGCTGACCCAATATTTTGTCAAGTTTCTGAAATAATCTTTGAATTGAAGGATTTATGATTGTGGAAAATAAATCTATTGAGTTAATGTTCTATAATGGCAATGTAAAAGTTCAAACTAGGAAAATACGATGCACTCTTGTCAAATCATCTAGTTTAGGGACTTAAGATAACCAACATTGGAAATTAAATATAGTACTATACTCAAGTATATAATTTGAAAATTACACCATTTATTTTTAACTTGGTACCATATATTAATTTTACAAAGAACATTTATTGTATAGATAGCAAATACAAAAGTTTACAAAAAAATCACAAAAGTGAAGTTTACAGTATTGCACAAAATCTACTATTTCCCTCTAAAAACAAATAAAGGAAAGATTTTAAAAACCTCTAAGTTAGTCTTTCAATTTTTACATTCTAATTTTGCAGCACTGGATGAGAGATTTTTGGAAAGGAAACAAACATTTTAAATTACTTTGTCTCAGCTACTAAATGAAAACTTTGATCTTCAACCTAGACTATGTTCCAACAGTTAAGGCTGGCATTCAGATTATTGGTAGAAAACACAAGCCATGCAGGCTTGGATCATATTTTTAAAGTCTTAATTTGCTTTGGAATCGTTCTTTGACTGTATTACATTCAAGTTATGTGAGCATTAACACCAGCTCTCAAACGAATATGAAATGTTTGGAACCCCTGACCCAATGATGAATCCAACCTACAATGCTGGAACATTCATTCTCACTTTAACAACATGATGCAACATCCATTTTAATATCAAAGTGCTTTCAGAAAGTGAGAATTATTTTTACCAAGCATACTGCAACACTTACGGGTGTTCCACAAATGTAATCACCAGTTGAGAATTGTATTTTTCAAGATTTGCATGTGATTATTTCCACGTTCATGGAAATCTCCATGTAAAGGGGAAATGGTTTTAGGTTTTAACCACAACTCACATTTGCACAATTTCTCCAGAGTAATAACTCTTCCACTTAAGAACAAATTAAAATGTTTTTGGATTTAAAGTGGAAAGCACATTTATGGTACATAGCACAGTATGATGAAACAGGACATAACTTTAGGTACATCTTATGATAAGGATCTCTTTTACAAAACAAAAGCACTTCAGGTTAGAGTTTTACATTTCTAAATTAAATTTTGCAAACTAAACTTGGGAAGGAATAAAGAGTTTTATAGAAATGGTATAAAATTGAACAGGTTTAACAAATAGGATTACATGTAGATAAAATTAGATCACAGTATTTAAACTACAATACATCAGTAGTTACTGCTATAGTGCAATATTTAAGTTTAAGAAAATAAGACCCAATGAAACTTGAGGGGTTTTTTTTGTAGGCATTGCGATATCTTTACCTTTAGAATGAATTATTCTAAATGAAGATGAGCACAATTTCAGTCAGGAAGTTATATCATTGCTAACAAAGATAATTATTCAAATACGCATTAAAGGTTTTGTTATCGTCTGCTATATTAAATATGCAGACAGCATACCCTATCCCAACTCAATCACTATTAAGGATATGCATGTTCCATCAAATAAATTGCTGTAAATAGTTAAACTTCATATATGTTCTCATAACTTAAAATACTCTTCCAAAAAAGAATGTGAAGCCTGGTGCTAATGGCCACTTATATTCATCTATTTTTCACACATTATTTAGTCATTTACAATATTTGCTACTTAAGCTGTGAGGGGAAAACAATTATGCTTGTATATTTCCCAAGGAAAATGGATTTTGGTATTGCCTAGCATTATTAGCATTTTGCCTGCTTCCTGTCATGCATAAACCATGCAATATACCTGTGCCAGCTGTATACCTTTCATTGAATTGCGACAGAATAACAATCTGAACTTGTGAAGTGTTAAATTACAGGGGTGTTCAACTTGCATGCTTTACGCCCTCAGAGTCCTAGTAAACCAGCCCTTGAAACTTAGAAAAGTCAATCTGACAAGACTTGCATAGTGTACAAATACCAACACTCTACACATGAATGGGAATATAGAAATAGACTTTATATATGATCCCCAGGGCTGTCAATTATTTGGCCCAAAAGTATAAATATTTGGGCAACTTTGTTCTTTTGGATAGTAATGTAGAGCTCTTGAGATGTTTGTTTCCTTTTCAACCATGATTACAATAGACATCAATATAAATAAGGGAGCTAACTGACAAATGCAAAAAGCCTGATGTAAAATTAATTGCATAATGGGGAATGCAGCAGGAATTTAAGTCATTTGAGATGAGTCCAGTTTAAAGTCACCAATAAGTTACTGGCTAATAATAATGCAAATTACTTTAGTTTATTATAATGATTTAAATCACAGACATTGGTTTCCTCTTCATGGAATTGTTATTGTTTGGGATATTCTGTTTCTAGAAAAGATTCAAAATTTCTAACAAATTTATTTTTGAGGTGAAAAATAATTGAATGGCTTAGCTACAGTAACTGTATTTGATTACATAATACTCTAGGTTTAATGAGGATCAAAAATGTAAAAAGGACTATCTTAAATCAATTCTGACTAAAAAACTTAATTTTAATCCTAGATTGAGGCCAAACTTCTCTGAAGTAAAGCATTTCAACCATAAAAAGTTACTTTAGGAAGCCAATGTCAAAATGTTAGGAATTCACTCGGGGATGTAATTTAATATTTTCTCAACTAATTATTACAAAATATACTGCATTTGGAAACAGAAAAATGGGGACAGGGTCAGAAGAAATTCATCCATTCACTGAAACTAAATATGTTAGATATCCCCTTAGTCTTGATTTCAGCCACTCAGTGGTCCCAGTGGAAGGCATGGTCCATTTTAAAGGCCTATCCTCATTTAAATTTAAGTTGCCAGACTGTGACAGAGACTGAGCATGCTGGGACAAACTGACATCTCTGGACCACTGCAGTATCTCATTCCGTTCAGAAGTCTGTCTGATTTTGTGGAGCTTGGGTGAGCACACTCTGCTCTTCTGGCCCACAAAACTGTAGGAAAAGTTAGTTTTGTGCTTATCTTTGGCTAGACTGCCAGCTTATTCTGAACAAAGTAGATGCAATGCAAACTTTCCCCAGTACTGCCCTAAAATGACATAAGGAGTCCTATATGTTGTTCATAGGATCCCAATTTGCATTTTAAATATAACTACTGTGGGTGTTCTGATCATTTATTGATATTCATGGGGGAAATCTCAGTGATCATAATGATAGTCAATTTAGGAAGCCAATGTCAAAATGTTAGGAATTCACGCGGATGTAACTTTAAAATATTTTTTCAACCAATTATTACAAAATATACTGGTGTGCATAAGTATATGGGTGGTAAGGCATTTCCCATCGTTTTTGGGGTGCCACCATCTTATTCCCACTGGGTGAAGGACCTCAAAATCCCTTCCACTCTTGAATTTTGTAAGTAGCTTAGTTTAATATATCAAGATTCCCCTTCAATTGTTGAAAATTTTCCTCCATTTATACAGTAACACAAGATCTTACATTCACTTATGTTCACAAATTAACAAGGCGGAAATTCCTTTTAAAGGTATATGAAAGTCTTAGTTGTTTTGCTGTTGAAGAATATAATGTGTTATAATTGTGGTCTTCAATTTAAGATTTTAGAATACCTCGTTGCTGGAAGTGTTCAAATTAGGTGAAGACTAGTTGGGGAAATCAAACTGCCAATGTGTCATGAGAGAGTTAACTCTGCAGTCAATGATTTGTTTTAGATGCAGATACACTAAGGTTCCTGGATAAAATATCACCATCTTATCAGGAGATACAGTCTGGTAGGCAAACATTGGTAATATATGCAATTGGTTGCATGCACCTCTAAACACTGCTGATCACATACTAATTAGAAGAAAATAATGTTCTTAAAATTCGAGCCAGTTTTATGCTTACCCCTTAGTGCACAGATGAATCTAAGGTGCAAAGCCCACTAGCAGGATTAGGCAGCTCCAATCTTAACTGCACAAAAAACTCCTGAAATCAATTAATCTCATTCCTGAAAAGGAGGCTGAATAGTTAGACCATTAGAAATACAAAATGCTGTCTACATTGCAAGAGAGTCTCATCCCATAGGTTTCTTCCCCCAATGTAGTTGGATATTAAATAACTCGACCTATTTTAAAATGTTTTGTAAAAACATTTGTAAAAAATTTTAAATGCAAAACTCGCATTGCACAGATAGTCTTAAAGCACCAGGATATGATATTTAGAAACCCTTCACAGTTTTCAAACCAACTTATTCAGAATTTCACAGCTTTTGTTTATGGATATGGAGTAGATACATGGACTGCAAAATTCAGTGTGGCACCCACATTTTTTGTGCTATGGGTGCTGTTTTGGATCCAAAATGGCATTTGCACCTGCATACACTCCCTTCTCTGGTGGTCTTCACTGGACACCATTGATGAAGTTAGTGTACGAGTTGGAGTGTGTTCCAGAAGTGTGCAGTGTAGGTAGATCTTGATCTCAGCACATAACTCTGATTTGAGTCCAGTCATGCCATTTTCCACCTGAATGTTCCAGTTAATTCCCTCTTAATCTTGCACAGCTGAACTTGTGTTTATCAAGAGCAAGGACACTACTGAATGCACTTTCAAGTTAGTTGTTGCTTGATTGAATTCCACTGGTTGTTGCTCGGCTAGTAGAAGTATTTGTTGATTTGTACTTGATTTAAATTTGGTAGAAACTATAGGGCTTGATGTACTGGTGCTGAAGTCCTTGGTTCTCACTTCAAGGGTTCTGCTTGCTTCCAGGCACGGTAACTAGTTTCTAACCCCCTTTTGCTGCAGGAGAACACAGATGAGGGCAATCCGGTTAACCAGTAAGGAGCAGGAGGTCGTATGCACCCAGGTATTTCCGAGATTAATTCTCCTACCTCAACCTAATCCAGGAATAGTGCATGTGACATTTCTGTTTCCCTAAAGAGATGCTCATTGAAATCTATTGCTTATTGCAGATGGACCTGCAGCCTCAGGGCAAGATGAGGACAGCACTGCCAGTGACTGTAAAGATGGTTGTAGTCGTGAATTTTTTTATGAGTCTCCCGTCATACTGGAGCAGGGGACATTGCCAACATCTTTGCTGTGCACTGTTGGATAAGGGAGGTGACTGCCACCTTTGTATGTTGAGACAGGAATATATTGCCTTGTCTCTTTGCAGAGAGAAGCAGGGGGAGCATGAACACAGCTTTGCTCGGATAGCAGATTTCCAAAACAAACCATCCAATATTCCATACAAAATTAACTAATCAACCTTGTGCATTGCTTAGTGCCTGTTGTCCTTGTGCTATTGCCTGGTCTAGTGTTCCTGTGGTATGCTATACCAGTAGCTGCAGCGTGGCTGGCAGAAGACTTTTATTGGAGGAGACTGCAGATGGCCATGCTGTATTGCCATGCACAAGTCTGGCCCTTGAAGGCCTGGCTTCCAACTTCCATCCTGGCATAGGCAGCAGTAGTCTGGGCTGATAAGTAACAGCATAGAGTAGCAGTGCTGGGAGTACAAATGCAGTCATCCTGAGATGACAGCAGGTTTGTGCTCCACAGAAGCACGGCATCTCTCATAGGACAGTACCTCAGTAATATTATTAATCTGCTGGAACAGACTGCAAGCTGCTGAGCACTGTTAGCCACAGCCATGATGACAGCAGTCTGTGCTTGCATAAGTGAGCTGAGCTTGTGGGACTTAGTCTGAGCTTCCACTGCAACACTCAGAAGTTGCGTGACTTCAACTTCTGCTGTACTGGAAGCTGAGATGGCTTACAGCTGCATCATGGGCTGATTCTTCAAGTGCTCTCGCTTGACCATCACTTCTATGCTGCAAAGGATGGGATCCTGTGAAAGGTTTGTGTCAGACTCCATGCTCCCTGACAATGACATCAGGCTTTCTGGCAGGCCTGCTAATACACAAAGCATTTCTGTATCCATATCCATCAGCTTTTTTCTCTCCGCCACCCCATTAAAGTTCTCCTCTGAATCCTCTGCAATAGCCTTTGCCCTCTGGAGTGCTGGTACCTGTGCTTCTCTTCTCCAGCCTGGCTTTAGGGACACTTGTATCCATTTATCACCATGTACGGATTCCATTTTGAAGATAGCCTCCAAGATGGACAGTGTTCAGAATCTGAGCAGGTGCCTGAGTTATAGTTCAGATGACTGTTCATCATCAATCACCTTTCCCTTGACAACTTCATGCTGCTGTTCTTTAGTATCTGCTAGCAGAAAGGCACAAGGGTAGGATTGCAAGGGGAGGGGGGTGTCCACCCTTAAACCATCTGAAGCTAGTAGATCAGAAGAGATTGTGAGGTGTTAAAAGGAGGAGGATTTGGTATGAACATACAGGCTACATTGCTTATATTTACAACATTGACTATCTGCACCCACTGCCTTCATAAAACTTGTGTGGGGGGGTCTCCTGGCTTCATCAGTTTACCTCACATACCAAGGCCTCCAGAGTGGTGTTGGTGATAGATGCAGCACATTCTATGTCCTGTTTTGCCAGATTCATTCATCTTGCAGATCAGATGATCTTCCCCAGCCCCTTAACAGTGCCAGCTGCAGCCAGAAGGCATCTCCCCTTTAAAAAGGTGTAGGCAGGCTTTAGGTGATACTGACCTTACAGAACTTTTGGCCCCCTGTTTAGACAGGCAGTCAATCAGCACTGTGTTTAGTGCTGGGCTGAAAGTTTTTATCATTTGCATGACCAGACAGCATGCAGTTTGAGACCTGCCTGCATCAGAAGGTACAAGTTGCATCATGATCCCTGTGCCTATTTTGGGAGGGCCATTGCATATTGTCCCGTTTGACTTCAGTGCCACACCTAAGAAGCCAGATTAAATTTAACTAGGTAAAACTTGGTGACATGTCAGCACTAGGAAACTCCCTGCAGTTTATCCAGTCGATGCAATCCTAACTGTGAAGGACTGGCTTATAGTGATATAGAGTTCATTGGGAAGAATCCCCAGCTCTGAATAGAAGATTCATCCACATTAAGAGCATGTAAGAAGGACAGACCTGTCTGAGCATAAGAAATAGGAACAGGAGCAGGCTGTTCAGCCCCTCAAGCCTGCTCTGCCATTCAATAGGATCAAGGCTGATCCAACATTCCTCACGTTCACTTTCCTGCCCTTTCCCCTGGCCTGGTATTGCCTCACTGAATCTGCCAGAGAGAGACTTGTTTCTCATCTCTCACCACTGCAGTGGGTTACAACCTCCTCCCAAAAGCAGGATAGTCAATTGATTGTTAAATAACTGAAGAGTGGGTTTGAGCTCACAAGCAACGTGGCACTGCTTACTCAAACATTTGTGAGCACATTGCTGTCAGCTTCTTAATTCTGTATGGAAACACACCATACCCTACACCACTGCTGCGCATGTGAAACTTCAGCAATGGAATCAAAGTACTCACTGAACTATGGATATACGGGCATTTGTTCACATGCCAGTGCTCCAAGTACTGCCTATTCACTAAGTAGTGTCCCAGATCTCAACGCATTCTCATTATGTGGAAGAGCTCAGTGTGCAAAACTGATCCAACCTGTCTCAAATTGCAACTGGCTGCATAAAAAATTTCCCACAAAATCTATAGCAGCCAGTTTCTAAAGCTACTGGTAAGCATTGTAATAGACCTATATATTCTACAGTACATTAAACTAGCATCAACTAGTCAGAGCACCACAAAAAAAAATTAAATTCTCAATTTACTTGTCTATCAGTCCAGCTTCTTTAATTTTACTGTAAAAGTTTTTTTCTAAGATGTTGGCACACTTGAAGTATTCGCTTTCTGGAGGATTATATTCTCGACAGTTGGTGAAGATACGTTGCATGTCTGCCATGAACAACTTCTTGGTCACATAATAGCGGTTTTTGACACGTTCACTCATTGTTTTCAGATCTGTGAAGCAATTGTATCAAAGTAAATGTTAAGGAAAGACATTCTTGTTAAAAAGATACATGTGAAATGTCCGAATTTGATGATTGTTACCTATATTAAGAACATAAGGAACAGGGTTCACTAATCACAAGATTCACTGGTTCACTAATGTCCTTTAGAAAAGGAAATCTGCTACCCTTGCATGGTTTGGTCTACATTTGCTTTCAGACCAGCTGTTAACTGTTAAATGCCCTCTGAAATGGCCAAGCAAACCGTTCAGTTGTAACAAAATGCCAAAAAAGAATGAAACTGGACGGATCACTTGGCATTGACTTAGGCACCGGATACAACAACAGCAAACTTAGCCTTATTGACTCTGCAAAGTCCTCCTTACTAACATCTGGGAGGTTGTGCCAAAATTGGGAGAGCTATCCCAAAGACTAGACAAGCAACAGCCAGACCTAGTCACACTCACAGAATCATACCTTACAGATAATGTCCCAGACACCACCATCATAATTCCTGGGTATGTCCAATCTCACCGGCAGAACAGACCCAGGAGAGGTGGTGGCACAGTGGTATACAGTGCCTTGGGATTCCTGAACATCAATTCTGGATCCCATGAGCGTTCATTGTGTCAGGTCAAGCCTGGGTAAGGAAACCTCCTGTTGGTTACCACCTACTGCTCTTCCTCAGCTGATGAATCAGTCCTTCCCCATGTTGAACAGGACACTGAAGAAGAAGAAATGTTGTCACTCGAATTCATACTCACAGCCAACAGCTCAGTTACTGAACCTTACATAATTTAGAGGGTAGCTTAAAGGAAGGATCTGTACATACACTGTAGCAGGATGCCTTTCCCTTACTGTGGTGCTAAGGTCACTCATGCCCAGACAATGGGGCTGCACATGTATTCTACGGCATTGGACACAAATGAGAACTTCAATGGTGTGGCCTACAGAAAAAGGCAGATGGGGATGTACACAAGAACCCTTGCTGCATCTGCAGGCCTAGCAGAAAGCCATGTTAGGAACATAGAGTCATCTGGCTGCACAGGGCTTTGCACATACTGTCCTGGTTTGAGTTGAAGTATTTTTTGGAAAGCCCCAGGTAGATAAGGCTTCTCACTGACAATCCTTCTCCCTTGCCTCTTGTTTTTTGGGAGAGCAGCTTTACTCTTCTTTGCTTTCACTTGGTCAGCAGCCCGAGCCAGAAACAAAGGGCAACCATGAATGGAAGCAAATGGTCCGACCAGAATTCTTGGCATCAAAACTGAGGCTTTCTCCACATGCAGCACCACTCCCTGTCAACCTCATAAACTTTAACCAACTCTATAAACCACCGAACACCTGTACAAACTCAAACAGAGCCAATGTAAATTAAAGAGCAGCTAACCTGAGAGCAGTGCTGGTGTCAAATCAGGGGATCGCATTGACTAACGTCTCAATCTACATACATCGCAGAGTTCTAGAGCATGTTCCCAGCAGACCCATACTAACATCACGATGATGTTTGGCATAGGTCATCAGCAAACCCCACTTTTGTCCTTATGATGGAGGAAAGTTCATTGATGAAGCAGCTGAAGATAGTTAGGTTTAGGACAATACACCAATGCCACCACCGCTATAGCATAACAATACTGACTAGGCTTATCACTAGGCAGACATTTTTGAAAAAACTGGCCGGAGTACGCACCATGCACTCACCATCGCTTAGTATCAGTTGGTGAAGAGGATTCCAAAGATAATTTCCTCCTTTTGTGGAGCTAGGATAACCCAGTGTTTTCATCCAAAAACTGGCCTATGTTTTTATGCTACCTCGCCAGAAGACTGGGTGACTTTGGAGGGCCATGACGCACATGTGTGTGTGTGTGTGTGTGTGTGTGTGTGTGTGTGGGGGGCATTGTCCCCAAAAGATTCTACGTGTCGAATCCGCATGAAAATTGGAGTAATTCACGCTGTTTTTTTCGGTGGGAGCTCACACCAGAATCTCCCACACTCTGTGCACTGCAGAGGTCACCAGCGCAAATATCATTAAATTTCAGGGGCGGGGCCTATTCACGCTGGAGAGGCTGAAATAAGTGGGCCTCTGCGCAGATACAGTGGCCCAAAGTGTCAGCCTCTGGTTTGCTGGCCAGTTCAATCGCTGGCCAACCCGGGACCTCGGCAGTGCTGCCCCCCCCCAACCCCCACACAGCTCGATCGCCATCCCCCTGACCATTCCCGTACCCAGCCCCAACCCTCCCCCATCCTAGCCTGCCCTGATCTCCATTCCCCCCCACCCCCACCCTCCCAGCAGTGACGATCCCCCCCAACCCCCGCAGGCAGACCCACCCCTGGCAGACAACCCTCCACACTCCAGCAGACCCCCCCCGTTGACGACTACCACCCCCCCCCCCCCCACCTCCAGCCCGCCCTGATTGCTGGCCTCCCTCCAGCCCCCACCGGTCCCTATGCAGAGTGGCAGTGGGACCCCAACCCCCACGACTGCCCCGCCCCCTTGCCACTGCCCCATGCCTGGTGGACAGTGCCAAGATGCCCTCTGGGCATGGGCACTTTGCCCCTTCAGAAGTACCAGGGGCATAGGCTGCTCTGCCAGGGTGCCCATGCGCAGGAGGCACCAACCCCCTGCTGCCCGATCCTCTAGGGGGCCCCTGATTGCCCCCCCCCCTTCATTCCGGGGGGGGGGGGGGGGGGGGGGTCATGCCACCAGCTCCCTTAAAGTGGGGAGCTACTGGAATCCCCACTGGAGTGGAACACTCTGGCGGGGTGGGAAATGCTAGCAGACTCGGAGAATTCAGTCCCAGGCCCGCTAACAGCATTTAAATAGTATGTTAAATGCTATTTAAATACTAGCCCCGCCTCCCAGCTGATTTCCGGCGTCACGAAAATGCCGCCGGAAATATGGGCCTGGGAGACGGAAGCGCAGTGCAAACGCTCGCGGGAATCCTGCGAATTGGCCACTGCCGCAATTCTCCCGACCTGCTGCGCTAAAAACGTAGCGCAGCGGGATGGGAGAATCATGGCCAGGGTCCACTGAGTCTGGATGGATAAGCTCTGTTCTTTTTTGTACATTCATTAAAAAAAAAACCCTTGAACAGTTGTCAGGGCAAATCGGTAACATTTCAGCAATATAAAATGAAGATCGCTTTTAGGTCAGATTCTAAAGTATGATTTTAAAACGGATCAATTAGGACCCTATACACTACTCATTGAAGCTTTAGAAAATAATTCTCACATACCCATTGGAAAGCGAATGACTTCGTAATAACCAGGGGCCTCGGTTTTCTTTACTGGTTCCATAAATGGCCAAGCACTTTGGTGACTCTGTTAATTAAGGACAATTCAGATTTTTAGTTTCAAGTGGCAAAAATGGATGGAAAATAAGTAAGCAGCTGTAAACGTCAAGATCAGATTTGGTGTCTACCTTTACTTGTTGTAGGATGTTCTTTAGGATATTGTAGAGCTGGTCAGGGTCTCTGGAATCTTTCCTGAAACAAAGTAGTCAATTTTAAAATAACCTGCAGTGGAATCTCCTAATTCAAATGTTCATATTTTCTGCAGCAAATAAAAAATAAAAATGATTGTAACATGTTTAAAACAACACATTTTATGCTTTTGAAATTTATTCATTTCGTTTTTACCGTACAACCTTCCTAAAAAAATCACCATCATACCTGAAACACACACTGATTTTGCTGAAAATATTTATTTAATGATATTTATAACTCCATGTGCAACATTTAGCCTATTAGAAATCATAGAAATCATAGAAACCCTACAGTACAGAAAGAGGCCATTCGGCCCATCGAGTCTGCACCGACCACAATCCCACCCAGACCCTACCCCCATATCCCTACATGTTTTACCCACTAATCCCTCTAACCTATGCATCTCAGGACACTAAGGGGCAATTTTAGCATGGCCAATCAACCTAATCTGTGGGTTTCCTCCCACAGTCCAAAGATGTGCGGGTTAGGTTGATTGGCCAGGTTAAAAAAAAAATTGCCCTTAGAGTCCTGAGATGCGTAGGTTAGAGGGATTAGCGGGTAAAAATATGTGGGGGTAGGGCCTGGGTGGGATTGTGGTCGGTGCAGACTTGATGGGCCGAATGGCCTCCTTCTGCACTGTAGGGTTTCTGTGATTCTGTAACCCACACATCTTTGGACTGGACTATTGGCAATGAAAACTTAAATCTTATGACAGTAGTAAGTCTAATATTTTGAACATATAACAAGCTCTAAAATTCTTGATCTGTAAATGCAGACACAAAGGCAATAATAGTATATAGTTCTGTAGAAGGGTCATACAAAATCGAAAACGTTAACTGCATTTTTCTCTCCACAGATGCTGCCAGACCTACTGAGTTTATCCTGCATTTTCTGTTTGTATTTCAGATTTCCAGCATCTGCAGTATTTTACTTTTATTACAGTGATAGTATATGCAGTGTCTGCATTTCACTTTGGAGAGATTAGCTCATTTTGCAGTGAGAAGCAGCCATTACTAAAAACAACATATATTATCTTTTAATACAACATCCAGATAACATGTTTCTGTTGTTAATATGCATGATGTATTGGGCCATCTCTGAACCAAATATGGAATTGGAACAATAGTGATCAACACATCTAATCCCATTACTATGGAACAGGCAGTTCAGCATCAGCCAGTAATGACTGGAGAATGTCCCAGCCAGTGATTGACAAGTGTCACAGCAGATCCCATTTTGTGTCAACACACATTGCAGCATGTGCTGTAAATGGCACTCTGATAGTGTAGATCAGGATAAATACTCAGGCAATTTTGCACCTCTTCTGTTCCCTTGTCCTCATCACTGGGTGTAACTTATCTGGATGTTGTATTAAAAGATAATATATGTTGTTTTTAGTAATGGCTGCTTCTCACTGCAAAATAAGCTAGTCTCCAAAGTGAAATGCAGACACTGACATTGATCGGCGATATTCATTTATGTCGCCAACACTGGATGCTGCTAAAGCACAGCAAACTGGTATCTTCCAGTGGTGGAAAAGTTTGGTAATTTATTCTGTGAGCTCTAACTTTGCACATAAGTCTGTTTTGTGGCGCTGAATCAAATGCTTTTTGGAAGTCCATGTACACCACATCAACAGCATGAAACTCTCTGTTACCTCATCAAAAAACTCAAGCAAGTTAGGTAAATTTGATCTGCCCTTAACAAACCCATGCTTGCTTTCCTTAATTAATTCACATTTGCCCAAGTGAGCATTAATTGTATCCTGAATTATTCATCCTCAGTTTCTCCATCACCGAGGTTCAAGTGATTGGCTTGTACTTGCTGTGTTTATCTTTAAACCTGATTTTTGAATAAAGGTATAAATACAATTCTCCAGTCCTCTGGGACCACCCGAGTCTAAGGAAGATTGGAAAATGATGATCAGTGCCTCCGCAATTTCCTGCTTACTTTCTTCAGTATCCGTGAATGTATTTAATTCTGTCCTGGTACTTTATCGACTTTAGGATGGCACGGTGGCACAGTGGTTAGCACTGCTGTCTCACAGCGCCAGGGACCCGGGTTCGGTTCGCGGCTTGGGTGACTGTCTGTGTGGAGTTTGCACATTCTCCCCGTGTCTGTGTGGGTTTCCTCCAGGTGCTCCGGTTTCTTCCCGCAGTCCAAAGATCTGTGGGATGATGTGCTAAATTGCTCCTTTGTGTTACGGGGATGTCAGGGAGATTAGTAGGGTAAATATGCGGCGTTACGGTGGTAGGGCCTGGGTGGGATTGTTGTCGATGGGCCAAATGGCCTCCTTCTGCACTGTAGGGATTCTATAATTTAATTACAGACTATCTGATACTTCCTCTTTATCAATTTTGAACCCTTTAAGTGCCTGACCTACCTCCTCTCGACCACAATGACCTGGGAAAATCTTCTCCCTTGATAAAGACAGATGCAAGGTATTCATTTAACGCCTTAGCCATGCTCCCTCAATTCATGCAAAAATCACCCTTTTGGTCCCTAATTGGCCTCAATACTCCTCATATTGTCTTTTGTAGAAGATTCTTGGATTCCAAGTTCTGGGAGGTTCTCGAGCAGGTGCCTGTCCACCATGGAGTTCTGAATAATTTGTTTTATAAAGTGCTTTTTCCAGTTAGTGTTGACACTATCAAGGTGGCTGAGGAGAGTCCTGCCATCTATGGATCTTACTGGTGATGGTTAGTGTGTTGAGGGTCCATAGGGCACTTTCGTCGTCTTGAAAAAGCACATGTCACATTTGTTAGTTGCATTCCTTCAGCCTTCTCTGTCCAACTTTTGTTCTTCAAATTGTGAGTTCCTTTTTGAATTTCAGCTTTGGCAGTCCGATGGGTGAGCTTGTTTTCTATAGCGTTTGGAGCAACTGTATCAAAGACTTCAACTAAGATTCATGGTGAAGTTTGGAAAATATTCCTCACTTCCCGTTTCCTGGAAACGATGCTTCCCAAAAAGCTGACATTGATGAAGACGTACCCTACTGAATCCAAAGCTCTAGCTCAGCCTATAGTAAATTACATACTCCAGGGTTTGAGATGGTGATCGCAAAACCGACACGAAACAAAGTTTATCAGGCAGTGGTTCTTCCTACACTTCTCTATGGTGCTGAAGTTTGGACAACTTATAGATACTATATCCTTGACCTTAGAACGTCATCAATGCTGCCTAACAAGGACACGGTAGCACAGTGGTTAGCACTGCTGCTTCACAGCTCCAGGGTCCCGGGTTCGATTCCCGGCTCGGGTCACTGTCTGTGTGGAGTTTGCACATTCTCCTCGTGTCTGCGTGGGTTTCCTCCGGGTGCTCCGGTTTCTTCCCACAGTCCAAAGATGTGCAGGTTAGGTTGATTGGCCAGGTTAAAAAATTGCCCCTTAGACTCCTGAGATGTGTAGGTTAGAGGGATTAGCGGGTAAAATATGTGGGGGTAGGGCCTGGGTGGGATTGTGGTTGGTGCAGACTCGATGGGCCGAATGGCCTCCTTCTGCACTGTAGGGTTTCTATGATTGCAAATCGAGTGGGAGTACCGTGTACCTGGTAGATGGTGTTCTCACGTGAGATGATGGCATCTGTGTCGATGATCCGGCATGTCTGTTTGAGGTTGTGCGGTTGTTTGAAGGCAAGAAGTGGGGGTATAGCATCCAAGGCTATCCCCACACCCCCACTTCTTGCCTTCAAACAACCGCACAACCTCAAACAGACCATTTTCCGCAGCAAACTACCCAACCTTCAGGAGAACAGTGACCACGACACCACACAACCCTGCCACAGCAACCTCTGCAAGACGTGCCGGATCATCGACACGGATGCCATCATCTCATGTGAGAACACAATCTACCAGGTACACGGTACCTACTCTTGCAACTAGGCCAACGTTGTCTACCTGATACGCTGCAGGAAAGGATGTCCTGAGACATGGTACATTGGGGAAACCATGCAGACGCTACGACAACAGATGAATGAACACCGCTCGACAATCACCAGGCAAGACTGTTCTCTTCCTGTGGGGGAGCACTTCAGCGGTCATGGACATTCAGCCTCTGATCTTCGGGTAAGCATTCTCCAAGGCGGCCTTCACGACACACAACAGCGCAGAGTCGCTGAGCAGAAACGATAGCCAAGTTCCGCACACGAGGACGTCCTAAACCGGGATCTTGGGTTTATGTCACACTATCAATAACCCCCACAGCTTGCCTCCTGGACTTGCAGAGTCTCACTGGCTGTCCTGTCTGGAGACAATACACATCTCTTTAACCTGTGCTTAATGCTCCCTTCACTCACATTGTCTGTATCTTTAAAACCTGGTTGGCTGTCGAGATTCTAATCAGTATTCTGTAACTTGATTTTGTGTCTCTGTGCACTGTTTGAGAGCAGATATCCACTCCATCTGATGAAGGAGCAGCAAGCGCTCCGAAAGCCAATGTCATTTGCTACCAAATAAACCTGTTGGACTTTAACCTGGTGTTGTTAAAACTCTTACTGTGTTTCCCCCAGTTCAACGCCGGCATCTCCACGTAGTGGGATGAGCAGAGTTTATGCACAGAACCAAAAATGTTGTCTTTGCTCTTTGTGGTCAACTGGAGGACAGTTTAGAGTCATCCAAAACTAATCTATCCTTAAATCCATTTAGCATATACAATCTCATTTCAGTACAATACTGCACCATATACTTAAAAGTCAGTTTGCTGTATGGCAACACCTATTTTTCAAAACAGACTTACCCTCTTTCTTTTCCACTCGGTTTCCAACCAGATTCTCCTGTAGATAAATTAAATCAGTCAGTCAGCTCAAATCCATTAAAATCATCTTTAATTTTAAAAGACTGGCATTAGGTAACATTTGGAGCCATTGTTATATAGAGGAGTGAAAATACTTCAAACCTGTGCTGGGTTGCTTACTTATTCCAGGTATACTTTCAATGGGAATCTGTCGAACTCCTTCTTTAAAGCAGGACAGACCTGGATACACCTTTCGAATTTGTGCTTGCTTTCTTTCTATCAACTTTTTTATGATCTTAAAAAAAGAGAAGCAACACTATAATTAGGGTTAGGAAATAGCTTGAACAGTTTCTTTATCTGTAGACCACAGTCAGTAACAATGACATAATAAAGGGGAAATGTTGGCAGGTTTATCAACATCTATACAGAGCAAAGACCAGTTAATATTATGGTGTTGTCCTTCTGCAGAATCTCATCGCTAGACTATTAATCCAGAAACCCAGCTAATGTTCTGGAGACCAGGGTTCGAATCCCGCCACGGCAGATGGTGGAATTTGAATCCAATAAAAAATATCTGGAATTAAGAATCTACTGATGACCATGAAACCATTGTCGGAAAATCCCATCCGGTTCACTAACATCCTTTAGGGAAGGAAATCTGCCATCCTTACCTGCTCTGGCCTACATGTAACTTCAGAGCCACAGCAGTGTGGTTGTCTCTGAAAAAGGGCAATTAGAGATGGGAAATAAATGCTGGCTAGCCAATGATGCCCATGTCCCACGAATGAATAAAAAAAAAGCATGGCATAATCAGTGGCAGTGCACTGGGTAATGACTAGTAGTAAATTACTGGGAAATAAAATCTGTATAATCCATTGTCAGCACTTTAAACATTTTAGGAAGGAGAAGTTAAGTTTTGCAAAAATTTCCTGCATTTCAAAAAGTACTTCAGAGGCTATAAAGCATTTTGCGACGTTTGGTGATGGTGAAAAGTGCTATATAAATGCAAGTTTTTCTTTCTTTGATAATGACAAAATGTAAAGAAATTGCTTTTATCTGATAAATATATTTCCTTAATTATTTGTATTTTATGTACTTAATGTACAAGCAACATTATTTCACATTTTTGTCCTTGAAAGTCGATCATTTGTCTGCCCACCTTATAAGGAGATGGGGAAAACCACCTTTTTTTTACTAACTAATCCGATTTAAAGTGTCAGCAGTCACCTCTTTCTGTTTCTTTATGATCACGGAGAATTCAGTGTATGGAATCCGTGGATTCAGTTCACAGCCCATCAGAGTGGCACCTTCATAGTCTTTAATGTAACCAACATACTTGACTTTCGGAACTTTTATATCCTTGGAGAATCCCTGAAGCAATACACAATGTCACAATATTTTTCTTTTTACCATTCAATGTATGTAACTACAAAATGGCAATTTGCTCAAAAAACAATTATGTTGAGAATTACTTTGTGTAAAGGGGAAAATACAAGGGGGGCACACTCTAAAATGGCAATACAAGAAAGCACACTCTAAAATGGCTGCCTGGCACATAAAGGGTTAACTGGGAAAGCCAAAAGAGCAGACACAGGCTCCTGCTGTTCAGAAAAACCTAACAGACAAGCCATTTCCAAATCACAGACAGTGACTCATTGCAAACAAACACCTCAGGAAGCCAAAGCCAAGGGTCAAACATCTTTTAAGATAAGGAAACCCCTAAACAAAGAGCCTAGCTTAACGTTACAGGAACGCGGGAAATATAAATGCGAGGGAACCGATTAGCACCTGCACAAGACGAAATTAGCCATTGATAGACACAGACACAAGGAAATGTACCCATTCATAAAATGTTAAATGTCTATACCTGTTTGTACTCTTGTAAACATGGGGAAATGTACCCATTCATGAAATGTTAAATACTTGTACTCACTTAAACAATGTGATAATGTTCGAATCACCGGTATGCCCATTGTGTATAGAGTATAAAAATGAATCGCTCCTGACATACTATTGAGAGAAGGTTTGCTACAGACCATGTGCCTTGTCTCCACGGATCCGTTTAATAAATCGTATTTTCTGAATCTCGAAGTCTGACTACTAGTGGATTTTTCCCACAACACTTTGTAATCATTTTAAACTTTTATGAAGCTTGTTGATAAAATTGATACACTCTACAGCAACTTAACAGTAAGCACTGATCTCTCAAAAATGTAAAATAATTAAATTGGTTGGATTTTAGGTCCAGCTATTTTACTGAATAGTTTCAGCTGGCAATATTTACATACCCTGAGAGACTGTAGGACACAGTGATGGTTGCAACTGTATCTCAGTTCACTTACACAGACTACCACTACGTTTAGATGAATGCAAATTGTGCACAATACTAATTGACTTAATTGTGCAGTGTACTGCTATTAATCACTCAGCCCATTTAGAAAAAATACTGTTTGAAATTGGAATATAAATTTTTCTTCACTGCAAAGGTAGTGAAGTTACAATATTTAAATGTGTAAAATATCCGAAAATGGATAGCATACAGTAAGCAACTAAACTATTATCCTTGATTAGGTGATGCAGACAGTTATGCGTGAATTTTCTTTCTACGCTAAAGATGCCAATACATCACTACCCACAAATACCTCATTCTACCAGGATACACAATGTTTTCCTGTGATACTAAACTCCTGGGCATCAATTTCCACAGGGCCCTCCAGCTTGACTGCCTTAAACTCAGCAGAAGTGCTGGGACAACCATGGAAAAATTTCCAAATGTCACTCTTTTAACCTTCTCCCCACTGTTAATGGGAATACAGTGTAGATGTGTTATGGTATTTTATATCCTAAGTACAAGATCTGGAACACGAGACTAAGGGGTAAATCAGGCTTGTCCAACCTTTTCGTACGAGGGGCCACATTTCAATTTTTTTCTCACTCCAGGTGCTGATGAGCAAATTTTGAAAAGATAAGGTTTGGTGCAACAGCAAACATGAATTTCAATAAAATGTAGAGGTATAAAGAAAAGAAACAACTTTCTGAGCAAATATAAAACATTGTCAAAGCAATAAGTTGATCATTTAAAATATTGAGCAATTCATGAAGATAACCATTGAAGTATGAAAATGGTCAAATTGTGCTTTTCCAACTCACTCTCAGGGTATTTATTCACTTACTCTCAATAGTCCAGACAATGGGTGACGGTGTCGGTATATGGGGGTGAGGGTGAGCCAGATTCTCCCTCATTCACAATACGCATACACACTCTCCCTCACAATATACACACACACACACTCTGCCTCACAATACACACACACACACACACACACTCTCCCTCACAATACACACACACACATACACACTCTCCCTCACAATACACACGCACGCGCTCTCCCTCACAATGCACACGCACGCACTCTCCCTCACAATACACACGCACGCACTCTCCCTCACAATACACACGCACGCACTCTCCCTCACAATGCACACGCACGCACTCTCCCTCACAATACACACGCACGCACTCTCCCTCACAATACACACGCACGCACTCTCCCTCACAAGACACATGCACGCACTCTCCCTCACAAGACACACGCACGCACTCTCCCTCACAAGACACACGCACGCACTCTCCCTCACAAGACACACGCACGCACTCTCCCTCACAAGACACACGCACGCACTCTCCCTCACAAGACACACGCACGCACTCTCCCTCACAAGACACACGCACGCACTCTCCCTCACAAGACACACGCACGCACTCTCCCTCACAAGACACACGCACGCACTCTCCCTCACAAGACACACGCACGCACTCTCCCTCACAAGACACACGCACGCACCCTCCCTCACAAGACACACGCACGCACCCTCCCTCACAAGACACACGCACGCACCCTCCCTCACAAGACACACGCACGCACTCTCCCTCACAAGACACACGCACGCACTCTCCCTCACAAGACACACGCACGCACTCTCCCTCACAAGACACACGCACGCACTCTCCCTCACAAGACACACGCACGCACTCTCCCTCACAAGACACATGCACGCACTCTCCCTCACAAGACACACGCACGCACTCTCCCTCACAAGACACTCGAACACTCTCCCTCACTCACTTAGAACACACACACACTCCCTCGCTCACAACACACACACTCTTTCTCGCTCACAACACACACACTCTTTCTCGCTCACAACACACAGACACACACTCTCACACACCAGCAGCCAGAGCCTCTCCACATGTTGGAGAGTCGCTTCCTTTCTCCATCTCGGGAGCCACTTTCCTCCCACTCGGCAGCCATGTTGCGAGAAAGAAGCGGCCTTTGGAAGGACTAATTGTGAACATGGCTCTGTGGGCTGGATAGGAAGGCCCAGCAAGCCGGGTAGGAGCCCCTGGACCACGTGTTGGACAAGTGATTGTGGAAAGCCCTGAATGGCTGCAGCCTGCAATATTCCTGTGGGAGCTGAGTGAGCTTATCTACTTCTCCTGGGTCACAAAAATAATTCAGCATGGAGCACCTGTTTTCCACCTGAAGATCCTGAGGAATACGAGGATAGACAGAATCACAGTGGGAATGGGATAGTGAGTGCAAATTTTCTTAGTATCTTTGGATGCAGTTATATTCAATGTGCTGTGAACCTGTCGCTTTTAATCATTCACAAGGTGTGGCTAGGCCAGCATTTATTGTCCATCTCTATTTGCCCTCGAGAAGGTGGTAGTGAGCTGCCTTCTGTACAGTTGCAGTCCATTTGATGTAGGTATACCCACAGTGTTGACAGGGAGTTCCTGGAAATTGACCCTGTGACAATGAAGGAACGGCAATATATTTCTAAGTCAGGGTGGTGAGTAACTTGGAGGGACTTTGCAATTGTCATGCTGCCCTTGTCCTTCTAGACTGTCGAGGGTGAGGGCTTGGAAGGTACTGTCAAAGAAGCCATGGAAAGTTACTACAGTGCATCTTGCAGATGGAACACACTGGTGCCACTGTGTCAGTGGTGGAGGGAGTGAACATTGAAGATGGTGGATGGAGTGCTAATCAAGAGGGCTGCTTTGAGCTTCTTGAGTGTTTTTGGAGCTGCACTCATCCAGGCTAATGGAGGGTATTCCTCCCCGACTTGTGCCCAGGGTAGGCAGTGGACAGGCTTTGGGGAGTCAAAGGTGAGTTACTCGCCACAGAATTCCCAGCCTCTTGACCTGCTCTTGTATTCGTAGTATTTAGAAGGCCAATCCAGTTCAGTTTCTGATCAATGTAATCCCTGGATGTTGACTGCCGGGGATTCAGCAATGCTAATGCCATTGAATGTCAGATGGTTAGATTCTCTCATTGTTGGAAGTGGTGATTGTCTGGCATTTTTCACTTATGAGCCCAAGCCTGAAAGTTGCCCAGGTCTTGCTTCATTTGGACACAACTGCTTCAGACACTGAGGAGTCATGATTGGTGCTGAACATCTGTGCAATTATCGGCAAATATCTCCATGTCTGACCTTATGATTTTTTTGATTTGATTTGATGGAAAGAAGGTCATTGATGAAACAGCTGAAGAAGGTTGGGCTGAGTACACTACCCTGGGAGACTCCTGTAGTGGTGTCCTGGGATTTAGATGAAAGACCTTCAACAACTATTTACTGAGGAAACGGGCATGGAGTCTACGGAAATAGGGCAAACAGGTAGGGAGGTCATGGAACCTTTACAGATTAAAGGGGAGGAGGTGCTCGCTGTCTTGAGGCAAATCAGAGGGGATAAATCCCCAGGACCGGACAGGGTATTCCCACGGACCTTGAGGGAAGCTAGTGTTGAACTTGCAGGGGCCCTGGCAGACATATTTAAAATGTCAGTTTTCACGGGGGAGGTGCCGGATGATTGGAGGGTGGCTCATGTTGTTCCGTTGTTTAAAAAAGGTTCCAAAAGAAATCCGGGAAATTATAGGCCAGTAAGTTTGACGTCGGTGGTGGGCAAGTTATTGGAAGGTGTGATAAGGGATAGGATCTACAAATATTTGGATAGACAGGGACATATTATGGAGAGTCAACATGGCTTTGTGCGTGGTAGGTCATGTTTGACCAATCTATTAGAGTTTTTCGAGGAGGTTACCAGGAAAGTGGATGAAGGAAAGGCGGTGGATGTTGTCTACCTGAATTTCAGCAAGGCCTTTGACAAGGTCCCTCATGGGAGGTTAGTTAGGAAGGTTCAGTCGCTAGGTATACATGGGGAGGTACTAAATTGGATTAGACACTGGCTCAATGGAAGAAGCCAGAGAGTGGTTGTGGAGGATTGCTTCTCTGAGTGGAGGCCTGTGACTAGTGGTGTGCCGCAGGGATCGGTGTTGGGTCCATTGTTGTTTGTCATCTATATCAATGATCTGGATGATAATGTGGTCAATTGGATCAGCAAGTTTGCTGATGATACAAAGATTGGAGGTGTAGTGGACAGTGAGGAAGGTTTTCAAAGCTTGCAGAGGGATTTGGACCAACTAGAAAAATGGGCTGGAAAATGGCAAATGGAATTTAACGCAGACAAGTGTGAGATATTGCACATTGGAAGGACAAACCAAAGTAGAACGTACAAGGTAAATGGTAGGACTCTGAAGAGTGCAGTTGAACAGAGGGATCTGGGAATACAGGTACAGAATTCCCTAAAAGTGACATCACAGGTGGATAGGGTCGTAAAGAGTGCCTTTGGTACATTGGCCTTTATAAATCGGACTATCGAGTATAAAAGTTGGAGTGTTATGGTAAGGTTATATAAGGCATTGGTGAGGCCGAATTTGGAGTATTGTGGACACTTTTGGTCACCTCGTTACAGGAAGGATGTAAATAAGGTTGAAAGAGTGCAGAGAAGGTTCACAAGGATGTTGCCAGGACTTGAGAAGCTGAGTTACAGAGAGAGATTGAATAGGTTGGGACTTTATTCCCTAGAGCGTAGAAGATTGAGGGGAGATTTGATAGAGGTGTATAAGATTTTGATGGGTATAGATAGAGTGAATGCAAGCAGGCTTTTTCCGCTGAGGCTAGGGGAGAAAAAAACCAGAGGGCATGGGTTAAGGGTGAAAGGAGAAAAGTTTAAAGGGAATATTAGGGGGGGCTTCTTCACGCAGAGAGTGGTGGGAGTGTGGAATGAGCTGCCGGATAAAGTGGTGAATGCGGGGTCACTTTTAACATTTAAGAAAAACTTGGACGGGTTCATGGATGAGAGGGGTGTGGAGGGATATGGTCCAAGTGCAGGTCAGTGGGACTAGGCAAAAAATGCTTCGCCACAGATAAGAAGGGCCAAAAGGCCTGTTTCTGAGCTGTAATTTTCTATGGTTCTAACAAGCACAACCATAGGTAATTAATTACTTTGATTGATATGGCAATATATACGTGGAAAGGCATAGGAGTAGATCGTATGAAAATCATCTTAAGTCATTATTTAGATTTCTCATCAGTAATTTTATACAAACCTATCCACTGTGGTAAACAACATACGCTTTGAGGAGCACAGAAAGCAAGAGCACAAAATGACATACCTGCTTTTTGAAGTAGCCAATTGCATATTCATCAGCGTAAGTGAGGAAGTTCAGAATGTTATGTTTGATGTGATATTCCTTCAGATGATTCATTAGATGAGTTCCATAGCCCTAAAGAAAAAAGCATTTGACCATTTGGTAAAGAACAAAATTCAGTTCGATTTGCCTTTACCATTTAATATTTTTTATTAAAACAGAAATTCACATTTCTATAGCACTGCTCATGTACTGAAGCAGGTCTCCAAGAACTTTTACAGGAGAAATATTTTAATACTTCCATAATTTATTTTTCGAAGCCTTGGTGTAATAGTATTGAACAGTGAAGACCACGGCTCATGAATTCAACAACACTGGCTGCCTATGGCTTACACATTTATCTGCTGCTTCCCAATTGGTAAAGCTGGCTCTTAAATCAGCCATGCAAATCCAGACTCAATTCCTAGACCATGTTTCGTTAGTTGATCTCTGGTACATGGCATTATGTTAACCTCATCATTATTTGCTTTGGGAGGTTAGGCTGCCTTCTCCCAACTTCTAACCAATGGCTTCTGGAAAGTTCACCTGTGTGACCATAGGTTGAAAGCAGATTATTGATTTGGTTAGGAAATTGGTAGAGTGGCAGAAGACAGAATCCATGATTTTCCGGCCCCACGTAGCGGGGTTTCCGGTAGCGGAGGTGGCTGCCAACGGGATCTTCCAGTCCCGCTGAAGTCGATGACCATTTGTGTTGCTTGCCAGCCACGCTGCCGGGAAACCTGCCGTGGGGACATGGGGTCGCCTTCGGTGGGACCAGAAGATCTCGCTGGCTGGAAAATCCCAGTAAGAGTTTTAACAACACCAGGTTAAAGTCCAACAGGTTTATTTGGTAGCAAATGCCATTAGCTTTCGGAGCACTGCTCCTTCGTCAGATGGAGTGGATATCTGCTCTCAAACAGGGCATACAGAGACACAAAATCAAGTTACAGATTACTGATTAAAATGCGAATCTCTACAGCCAACCAGGTCTTAAAGATACAGACAATGTGAGTGGAGGGAGCATTAAGCACAGGTTAAAGAGATGTGTATTGTCTCCAGACAGGACAGCCAGTTAGAAGGAGCAGCGCTAATATAAAGAGGGTGACATGCCCAGGCAGTACCCTGGCATATCTCTGGCACTGTTAGGGGGCGGGCCCCTGTTGGAGCAGGCCCTCACATACAATCTGGAGAGGAAATCCGGCTGTGCAGTTGGACAAATACATGCCAGTTTTCTCACCTCAGACAGCACTTGTGCACTGAGTGCAAAGTTCAACCCATCAATTTTATTATGAACACTAGTCTAAAGACTTCGGAATTATTTGGGTCAACCTCTACTGCCACCATAAATTGTGATTAAATTGGAACTTTAAACACATAAGAGAATATTTAAGATTTAATGCATTGCTTGTTGATGGATACAAATTATTTATTTTTAAGTTCACACTTACCTTCACTTGTTCGTTCGAAGTTACAGCACAAAATACAATCTCTGTAAAACCTTGTGTTGGAAACATCCGGAAGCAGATACCGCCAATCACACGGCCATCTTTGATCAAAGCAAGGGTCTTGTGTTTACTAAGATTTAACCAAACAAAACGACTTCAAAATTGAAAAGTAGTCATCTAATCTTTTTGTAGCCTCTATTTATGTACCACATGTAGCAAATGCTTCATGTGGTAAATGATTGAGCTATAAAAGGTTGGTCTTGTGCACTGATATTTATGCTGAAAGATCTAGGTGCTGATCAAAGATGATAAAAGTGTTACCTTCAGCGATGGTGATAAGCACATAGGGCTCAGACCGCCATCCTTAAAAAGGTGCTCTCCCAAAAACGCAAAAGCACTTAGCATATTAAATAGTTCCTAAATATTTTGAATATTTGCTTTAGTTGGGAATTTATTTAAACTGGCCTTGCTAATGATTAAAACAATTGTCCATTTTCATCTAAAGTAAGTAAATGAGTCGCTTTCCAATCTTTTTTATGTTCTGTGTCTATTATATATCCATTAATTTGAACAAAAATGAACCAGGCATCATACAACCTCTTGGTCTGTTGGCCTTATCTATTCATCAGGCATAAAATGTTCAATTGTTTCTTTGAACAATGTCTTCCTTTTATTGCCACACATCTCCAAGAGTGGTAAGTCATCACCAAGCAACGCTGAAGAGAGATGCCTATGATCTCTTGAGGTCTGTGAAACAGGATTCCAAAAGCTAATCTCTGCGCTGGATCATGCTGTGCACAGTCAGCTTGTGTTCTACTGTATTGAGTGTACTTCTACAGAATAAGCCTGAGAATACTCTAGCCAAACCCACCCAGTAAATTAGGATCTACCAACCTTAAAAGCAGATGAAACAGAAAGCTACCAAATTTGTAGCTATTGTCATTAGTTGAAAATGAGAGCTGCTTAAGAATTACATGAAGTAAATATAATCAGGGTGAAACTGATCTTTGGCATCAATGGAAAAGAAAATTGGGTGTAAACTGGATTGGCAATTCACCTACCACCCAAGACCAATTTATCCTTCACCATGGTTAAAGATTTGAGCCTTACCATATGACAAATACATGTTTTTCAATTCAACAAACAAAGTAATATGGGAGGATGAAACCAAAAGAGAAAACTCTAGAAAATCTCAGCAGGTCTGGCAGCATCTGTAAGGAGAGAAAAGAGCTGACGTTTCGAGTCCAGATGACCCTTTGTCAAAGCTGATATGGGAGGTTTCAAATATGGGAGGTTGGTTGAATTGAGATACCATATTAATACCAGTTATAAGCCATGCACTCACGGGTCAAAGACTAGCCGAGTGATGTATTCCTTCGGCATTCTGGGCAATTGATGGGAGAAAACATTCTGTAATCCGACCAGCCACATCATCATTTTCTTGTTTGGTTTTTGGCTCAGCGAGTTTCCCACGACATGGAACTCAATTACACCCCTTCTTTCTTCAAGCCTTGCTGCCTCATCTCTGGCTGCATGTGCAGATAGTAAGCTAGTCTTGTAAAGGACAGGATTATTAACATTTTCCCATTATAATTTGTAAACTTTCAACAGATTGCAATCAATACCATGAATATCTGAGCTACATAAATCAATTTAAAAAGATGACCAAAAGCTCCATTTTCTCTGCATGCACAAACGGCAATAAAATATAGGATCATTGCAAAATGCCATACATGGAGCAAAGAGGAAGTTATAATTAAATCAGGAACTTGATATTATAGATAGTGTATTCATGTTATCTGAAACCCAAGATTTAATTAGTACTTTAAGTAAAAGTTGCAATTCTAAAGGTTGACGTTATTTGTATATTATGATAACTAACCCATTTTGAAACACATGCTATAAATGTTTCACATTGATTTAGTAGCTATTTGGTTACTACTTAATGCCAAATACTGAGTTATTTACCACTAGGAATATATTAAAATCAAAATGGGGAATCTAGGTTCAATACTACAGAATATATCTCAAGGGTATTGTAAATTAGCTACCAGAGGATTACAAGTCTGTAATTTGGATGTTGAAATCCTTGACATCCAATAAACTTTGGAGGGGAGCTGAAGGAACAGGGGGACAGAGCAGTCTTATAAAAGCCAAGTGAGAAACTTAAAAAAGGATAATGGGCTGAATTACTTTCTTTGTTTAAATCTGGCTTAACACATAACACCTCAGTAACAAAACTGATCTACATTCTATGTAGTTCCTAGCAAGAAGAGTTCAATACAGAATAGGACGTGGTGCACGTACCTCTGGACCCAACATTGCAGCTGGATCTGTGATAGTTGACATTACTTCATTCACTAGTTCCATAGGGATGTCCCCCAAAACTCGCTGTCTCTTGGCATCTTCTGTATTAAAAGATTCTGTGGGTTTCCTTTTCTCTCCTTAACAAATAAACAATCTGTCAGAATTTTTGCAATAAAAAGTGATGAAATAATTAAGGCGACAAATGACCAGATGACTAACAACGAACGGAATGCTGAAACTTCTTTTGTGGTGCTATGAATACAGCACTACCCTATATGAGCAATTGAAAAGTAAATTTTTCCTAATAATCCCTCCCTGCAGAAGCACAGCTGAGATCGGCAACTAAATCAAAGCTATACCTTGCACAATTTTGAGCAGGCATCGTTACAAAATACCTAGAAATTAATTTGCAGTGCGGGTATATAAAACACTGAAAAATATAGAATGAACTTCGCATTACATTAAAAATACATTCTTCCCTGGCAATATTTATTTTCTCTCTTCTTGTTTTCCTTCTGTGATCAGGCATCACCCACTGCTGAGAGGTTTCAGGGTATAGACCAAGGGAGAGGGAGGGGGGGCAAGAGGTCACGGCTTTAAGGGGTGCTGATGGAGGCACCCACTCCCCCCTAAGATCCAACCATCCCCACAGCCTCAAAACCCAACAGCAAGAGAGCATAAAGTTCCTGCCAAGGTGTTCTACAGTGACTTGTGTAAGATTTCCCTTTCCTACTGTGAGGATATGGACCAATAGGTTTTACATAATTAAGAGCTTCTGCCAGGTTTCAACAATAACCTCCTAATTATTACAATTGACCAGTCCGTCATACCCAATATTTGCTCTGAGCCAGAAGCCACTTTGTTCCTCCAGACAGGACTCAAACTTCCACTGTTGGTTTGATCAATGCTGCCAGAAGCTGGGCTCGATCCGTACCCAAATGGCTTCATGTTTGGCAGGAGCCCAGACACCGCAGGAGGGTTGACAACTAACATTCCAAAGACATAAAGAAGTCAAAATAATGAAAGAATGATCTTAAAGAATTAAGTTTAGCTGAGCTGTTATATAATGTACAACTTCATTACATTTATTATAGAAGAACTAGAAAACATTACGAGTCAAAAAAAAAGTCTCTCAAAAAATGTTTTTAATTTTAATATCCACTTTTTGTAAACATTTTCTGAGGTTCCCAATCCTGCAGGAAAATTCAAAAATGCTGACGTTAGTTACCTGCGTGTATCCCTAGTTGGATGTTACCAGAAGACACCAAGAAGTCTAAGTCCCATATAGGAGAGTTGTGGCTGTACACTTCTTCCTCTAACATAGAAAGGAATCTATAATGTAAAAAAATGCAGTACTATTTTCTGTGCACACTGTGGTCACATATTATTTGGGAAATGATTACAACATTCACAGTTTTCAATATCCAAAGCATTGAAATATTTTTTTAAAGTTGGTCTCTCTGTTCCTGCATTCTATATAAATGGTATAATTTAGTTTACACAAACTCTCGTCGTTTCTCCTACCAAGACGTATCACATCACACTTCTCTACACTAAATGTCATCTGTCATATGTCTGCTCAGTTCACCAGTCTGTGCCCTCCGAAAGACTGCTACGATTATCCTCATTGTTTAAAACATTTCCAAGCTTTTGTGTCATCTGCAAACTTTGAAATGATGCTCCTCATACTCAAATCTATAGAACCATAGAATCCCTACAGTGCAGAATGGCCCATTGAGTCTGCACTGACTCTCTGAACGGGTATCCCATCCAGGCCCTCCCCTCTGCCTTATCCCCGTAACCCTGAGCATTTACCATGGCTAATCCACCTACCCTGCACATCTTTGGACTGTGGGAGAAAACCAGAGCACCCGGAGAAAACCCTTGCAGACACGGGGAGAATGTGCAAATTCCACACAGATGGTCACCCAAGGTCAGAATTGAACTCGGGTCTCTGGCGCTGTGAGGCAGCAGTGTTAACCTCTGTGCACCATGCCACCCCAGGTGCCTTTCTCACCTCCAGATACAATGCTGGGTGGACCAGTTCCCATCCTTTATCCTCCATCTCCCATTAACCCCAGTTTATCCTCAACTCCTCCTCTGATATCATATAATGAAATATCCCTTCGCTGCTGGTTCTTGGTCCCCTAAAGCTTCAGGCTTAACCTCCTCATCCTTGTGTTCAAATTCCTTTTTTAAAAAAAATTAAATCACTCCTCTCGATTCCTGTCATCTCTAGGCTTACAATGCCCACTCACCATTCATTGACCCGTTACTGCCTACTGGTTTCAGAAAGATCTGGAATTCCCTCCCTAAACAACACAATTTTTCTGTAGCTGCAAATGTTCATTGCCATATCCCTAATGGCATTCACATGGAAATAAAATCGCTTTTGAGTCAACTACCACCTCCGGTTAAATAAGTCTGTTTTCATGCAATTGTACTTCCTCTTGGTCTTAGTAAAGGTGGAACTTGTGGATCATCGGGTCATAGAGGTTTACAGCAAGGAAACAGGCCCTTCGGCCCAACTTGTCCATGCTGCCAGTTTTTATCATTAAGCTAGTCCCAATTGCCCACATTTGGCCCATATCCCTCTATACCCATCTTACCCATGTAACTGTCTAAATGCTTTTTAAAAGACAAAATTGTATCCGCCTCTACTACTACCTCTGGGAGCTTGTTCCAGACACTCACCACCCTCTGCAATCCCAAATTCTCCCCTCTCCCCATGTGAACAGAAGTTCTCCATCCCAGGAATATCCTCCCCTTCCATCCTCCCCAGTGTGTTTAAACCACTTTCCCACAAAACTATCGACACCATTCACCTCCACCACTCCCCGTGAGAGCGACTTCCATATTCTCCTTGCTCTCTGGATAAAGAGCTTTCTCCTGCATTACTTATTCTCTCTGTCTCTCCCTCACACTCCTCTGGCATGCCAGGAGTTGTTATGCTGCTAATCTCATCTCTTTTGAGTGGCATAAAATAGACACATGCACCCCACTGTTTGGAATGTTTTCAGTAGAAATGAGTTCATTTGCAAATCCTATCTCCCTGCCAAATTAAGTTTTATTTAAATCCTCCCAGGTCCAGAAATGTTGGGGCTATGTTAGTTCATTTTCTCTCCTCCCATTCACTCACCCCCCACTTTACCACAATAATTACATTTCACTAAGTACCTCATTGTATTTGAAGGGCTTGGGGCATCTGAAGATCAAGAACAATGCTCTACAAATAATAGTTTTTCTTCACTTTTTATGCTTATAAAATTGAAAACTATCTAAATCAAATAGACAAAGCTAATATGATAAATTTGCTTCAGGCAATCATTTAAATGGAACACTTTATTTAACAAGAGCTTTAGTATGGATTAGAAATCAAATTCACACAGACTACATTAAACAGTTGGATGGAAGAACATTCAAGAAATGAGACTGTACAGGCTTTCGAATATGTACTTACTTTGGAAAATGGGTAAGGATCAATGTTTGTTTTTCCAGAGGTAGCTTATCTTTCTCCAGCCTGGACTTCTCCAATAACTGGCGCCTCATGACTGTAAAAACAGAGCGAAGCAACGTCCTGCCAAAAACCTGAGTGGTTTCATGCCGCGGGAGACTGTCACAGAACTGAGGAACATTACAGTAGCAAAGCCATCTGAAAAGCATCAACAGACTTACAGTTGACTTCAAGTCAGTGCGTAATGGAGAAACAATTTTTATCTTCCAATGTATAAATAGTTAAAGCATGATTTGTTCCAAGCAAAGTCATTCTTGGTGGTTATATACCTGAACCAGTGTTAGAATTCAATATTGTTGATTTATAAATTGTCAATGACTCTGGATCTCAGCCTATTTTGTGCATTTCTGGAGCTTTAATGACTCGGGTAGAGCACAAATACATGTATGGAATGGTTGGGTTGAACGGCCTGTTTCCGGGCAATGAAGTAACTGTGAAAATCCTTTAGTCGCCACATTCCGGCACCTGTTTGGGTACATTGAGGGTGAATTTAGCATGGCCAATGCACCTAACCTGCACATCTTTTTGGGCTGTGGAAGGAAACCAGAGCACCCGGAGGAAACCCACGCAGATTCGGGGAGAATATGTAAACTCTGCACAGACAATGACCTAGGCTGAACCCGGGTTCCTGGCACTGTGAGGCATCAGTGCTAACCATTGTGCTACCGTGCCGCAATATAATATATGAGGCTTCAGGTTCCCTGGGGAATGTGCTGCATATGGAAGTTCATTTCTGGCCTATTATTTTTTTCTGTTGTCACTGATATTCTTAAGGTGCTATATTTTCCAGCTCCTACCACCAGTGTGATACTCTGGTCCTGCCAAAGTCAATGGACTTTTAAAATGCTTGCAGCATTTTCTAGCCCCACCCCTGCCCCAACAGAGCTACTGGAGTGATTTACAAGACCTGCTGTGGATGAGAAAGGCCACTTCGTCCATTGTAACATATCCATCCAGACTGCCATCTTTTCAATATCTAATTGTTTTTCAAAAGATTTTAAGGTGTTTGTCTTGGCAACATTATTCTATGGACATATCACTCCTTAGTTGAAGAATAAATTTCTGATAGCAGTCCTGAATTTACCTTTTATTAGTTTGAATCTATGTCCTTTATCCAAAGCTTGCAATTTAATTTAAACTGACATTTTGTTTTCCTTTTCCAATCTGTTAACTAACTTATATACCTTCATAAGACTGCCTCACGGACATCTCCTTTAGAACCTGAAAATGCTACATTAGTGTGCTGGCTGCTGTTTTTCTTCAACAGTTGCAACCATCCCATGTCTCTTCCCAGGAAATCCCCTTTATCTGTATTTTTTGGGAGGCATAGATGAGGATCCAATAAAAGTATGGCATTTAACAACTGCTCGCCACATTACAGGATCTATGGGCAGGGGTGGACATTCCTCCATTTGTCCAAGAGGGGCAGGGACTACATTCAGGGCAGACTTAGTCACAGAGTCATAGAGGTTTACAGCATGGGAACAAGCTCTTCGGCTCAACTTGTCCATGCCACCCAGTTTTTACCACTAAGCTAGTCCCTATAGCCAGCAATGAATTCTTTAATCATATCTGCTGCAAAGTTCCTCCACAGCCTTAGTCTTTATAAGGATCATTTCAGACTTGCAAATGCAAACATTGGTAATGAGGCAATTAACTGTCCAAGATGTGTAAATGTGTAAAACAAGTGACCAGTGTTTGGTTTGCGTGAATGAGCAAGTTCATCTCCTTCAAAACAACTAATAGTAGTATGATAGGACCAAGACAAGAGGGGAAAGATTCCTAAAGATTCATGGATTGCAGATTGCGCGTGTGTGACCCTCCTAACCCTCAGCACAGACAATTACCTGAACAAGTAGAAAGGATTCCACTCTCTGCTCATTTGCAACCATTACACTGGATTATGCAAGTTAACGCTCACTTTCCAGGCAGCTGTCAGAATTTTAAGGGAATCCATCACCTCATCAATATTTGATCCATAAAAAAACGATTTCAGGGTGGATCCTAGCTGATGGAAATTCTGCAGTATCTCAGGCATCATTCGTGCACAAGGTAAAATAAAGAGCTGGCATGGACCAGAGTCATCATCAAGCACACAATTTGCATGTTGAAGCAGCACTTCAAATACTTGGATCGAACTAGGCAAATACAGCTGAACATGTTGTGCAAGTGTTCACTTCCTCTCTGTGACAGTCCATAATATATGTGCTCTTAAACCTCAGTGGCAGTATATATTTGAGTTGGTTGGCTGTTATGTGTATGGAGACACTTAAGATTGTGGCAACCCTCACATCCCATTAGCTAAGATCTGAGATGCACAAGCTGCATACTGCAACACTTCAATTACTAATTTTAATTCACTGGTTGAGATTGTTGCCAGCATTTATTGACCAGCCCCAGTTGCCTGAAGGTGGTGGTTTGCTTTTAAGCGGTTTTGATATAACAGAGTAGCTTCTGAGATGGCACTTAAACATTTACCACGTTGGTGTGAGACTGGAGTCACACAGGAAGACCGGATAAGAGGGTCTCTTTTATTCCTTCAAATACATTAATGAGCAGTTACATTTTTACAACAATTAAGCAGCTTCTAGGTTAAGCCTTAAAAGCCTTTCATTTCCAGATTTTTAAAACTGAATTCAAATGCTCATACTATCATGATAGGAACTGAAGTCAAAGTTCTCTGTAATAATAGTTCAGGGCACTGCATTACTAGTTTAGCAACATAAGCACCACATCATTGCTTCATTCAGCAGCCAGTGCCTAAGTGTTTCTGGCACCTGTTCAAGTATCAGAGTGGGCTGGAAGGATGGATAAGGCATCCTGAGAAACAGCACCATAATTTGTGGCAGGCATGCTCTTATTACTGAATATTGTATCACCAAGGCTACTGATAGACCTAATAACACAAATTAAATCAGGAAGCCCTGCCTTGGTTCCTTAGACAATTTGCAAGCCTCTCAAAAATGGAAGAGACTGCCCACTTTGTATCGTAGACTCTTGGTCTGAGGCCTGAGTATCCATGGGAGAAGCACCAAGGATGTCTGGCACGGTGAGAAATCTGCTGTCAATATCCCTGGAATTCAAAGATGGACAGCAGTGATGCAAAATTGTCGTGCAAGGCTGCACACATGCAACTATAAGACCACCCCAACTGAGTTACCATCAGTAAGATGTTGCTTGTCATGGTCCCTAATATCTGTTGCAACACTCAAATTCTCAGAAAGCATTCTTCTTCTAAAACTGCCCCCTTGAAATTGCCAGGCTCAGCAGCTGAGACAGACACTGTTTGGCCCTCTGGACTGCACTTTCCTCCGTCTTTGCTACCAATATTACTGGCTCCAGCTCACTTGTGATGTCTCATGCAGTGCATTGCCTCCAGCTCATTCTCTAAATTCCCTGGATCTGAGCTGGTCCTTTAGAGGGATAGAGGGAGTAATGGTATGTTCTGTGAAGTACTGGCACTGCCTTCATGTAGAGGTATCTGATGCTGCTTTCAGTGATGCACCTAGAGAAAGAGGGTGGGAGTGGGTGGGAATGCTATTGGATCTTGATGAATTGCCTTCACATTTAGCTTTTGGTAGGAATGACATGAATGACAGATGCAAGTGAATTAAAGAATAAGAGGGAAGAAGAATATTAGAACAAACCCAAAGATGCAGCAATTAATAGAGGCATACAAGATGATCAGAGGATTAGATAGGGTGGATAGTGAGGGCCTTTTTCCTCGGATGGTGATGGCTAACATGAGGGGACATAGCTTTAAATTGAGGGGTGAGAGATATAGGACAGATGTTAGAGGTAGGTTCTTTACTCAGAGAGTAGCAAGGACGTGGAATGCCCTGCCTGCAGCAGTAGTGGACTCGTCATCGTTAAGAGCATTCAAATGGTTATTGGATAAACATATGGTTGATATTGGAATAGTGTAGATTAGAGGGGCTTTAGATTAGTTTCACTGGTCGGCGCAACATCGAGGGCCAAAGGGCCTGTACTGCGCTGTAATGTTCTATGTTTATGTTAAACCTCCTATTTCCTATCCCATCACCTTCTATGGCTTCCCTTCATAGAATTTCAAGAGTTTCTTCCTCATATGAGATTTGAGATTTAAAGTTAGGGGATCCACCATCTGTACCTGCTTTCACTCAACTGTTATGGATTGTTTTCTCCTGCAAACAGAGTAAAAGAAATGAAACATTCCCATTGATAAGACGATATGAAATAATATCCGTGTCAGGAAGTAGACCACGTTAGGTATGATGTAACACTCAGCTACAGTTAATGGCAATGTTTTTTCGCGTTAAATGCATGTACAATGTTGCGTATTGAAACTCTTCCAGGCGAAGGATGGAATGTACAAAGCCCTCACATGGATATTCTTTGTAGGGTTGCAAAGCACTTGATGGCAGAATGAGTGGGGGGAGGGAGGGACCCCCAGTGCCCTTTTAAAGTGGCACCCAATTGCTTTGCAGCTCACCAGTGTGTTTAGCAACCCCCTACCACCCGGCCCGGCACAAAACTTACCACTCTAATGAAAAATGACTAAGTGGAGGACAGTTGTGGATTGCACCTGTTTTCTCATCCAAAATGACACTTGGGGGAAATTCTGGCTGCCCTTTCCGATGCCCATTTTAAATTTATGAATTTATATATGTTTCTCTGGTCCCACCTAATTAGTTAACTCTAAAATAGTTGTAAACTGTACCCAGTTTTTCTTTACTATTTAACATACTTAGAAGAACGCTTTCTGAGAACTGAGTATTCTCAAAGACATTAGAGACTATGACATTGATGGGAACTCAGTTGGGGTGGTCTAATAGTTGCACGTGAGCATCCTTGCATGACAATTCTGCATCACTGCTGTCCATATTTGAATTTCAGGGATATCTGCAGCAAATTTCTCACCATGCCAGGGATCCTTGGGACATACCCCATGGATATTCAGGCCGCAGACTTAGAGTCCAGAATACAAAGTGGGTAACCTCTTCCATTTTTGAGAGGCTTACACATTGCCTTCGAGGAATAAAAAAAACTGACACTATACACAAGAAGAAGATGCTGGGACCTGTACAAGCTGGGCGGGTTGCACCCCAGCAGAACGAGGACCAATATCCTCACAGGGTATTTTGCTCGCGCTGTTGGAGAGGTTTTAAACTAGATAGGTAGGGAGAGGGGAACCTGAGTGAGGAGACAGAAGAGAGGGAATCAAAATTAGAAACGAAAGACAGAAAATTAGAAAGCCAAAGTAGAAAGCAGAGGAAACAAGAAATGGCAGCAAATAGGGCCATACTATTAAAAACTATGTATAAAAATGTTAAAAAGACAAGTCTAAAGGACTGTATCTGAATGCATGGAGCATTTGCAATAAGGTAACAAATTAACAGCGTAATTGAGATAGATGGGTATGACATGATTGCGATTACGGAGATATAACTGCAGGGTGACCATGGCTGCGAACTGAATATCCAAGAGTACTCAATATTTAGTAAGGACAGGAAAAAAGGAAAAGGAGGTGGGATGGCATTGTTAGTTAAAAATGAAATCAGTGCAATAGTGAGAGAGGATATTGACTCAGAAAATCTCGATGTGGAATCAGTCAGCGGAATCAGCATGCTGGCAAAGTGGTTAGCCTTGCTGCCTCACAATGCCAGCAACCTGGGTTTAATTCTGGCCTTGGATGACTGTGTGGAGTTTGCACGTTCTCCCCAAGTCTGCATGGATTTCCTTAGGGTGCTTTGGTTTCCTCCCACAATCCAAAAATGTGCAGATTAGGTGGTTTGGCCATGCTAATTTGCTCCTTAGTGTCAAAGATGTGCAAATTAGGTGGATTAGCCATGGGAAATATGTGAGGTTACGATGATAGAGTGGGAGAGAGGGCTTGCGTAAGAGACTCTCTCAGAGAGAGTCAGTGCAGACTCGATGGGCTGAATGGCCTCCTTCTGCACTGTAGGGGTTCTATGATGAGGTCACCCCTTAACTTTCCTTTTTGATAGACCACAAAGAAAAAGCTTTTCTAATCCTTTCCTTAGCTCAGCCCAGCACAATTTGAATAAACATAATTATCTTTGTACGCTTCTCATTGTAAGCACATGTTTTCTTCGAGATTATGGCAAAATTGAACACAATAGAATAAGAGGTTGAAATTGTGCTTAGTGATCAGTAAAAGTATTGGAGTTTTTTTAGGTCAGCAATTTCTATAACGAATCCTGAGTAATGGAAATAATTTCAGTTAATAAATTACACCCTCTGTATTCTTCTAAAGATGGTAATAAAACAGGAAAAGAGCTCTCTGTGCAGAGAATGGAGAAAGCAAGCATGATACCATGATATGTGGCACCTACATTGAAAGAGACGTGTAGAAGATGCATGACATAGAAGAGAAATGCAAAGTAGACAGCCTGAGGGAAGATCATCCTTATACTTACACAGACAAGATTAGCTGTTATGGGGATGGAAGAGTGCGCATGAATGGCTTAATAATGAGGAAGAACCCTATGTAGAAATAACACCACAAATCCCTTTATCTCAAGTGCAATAGTTCATTCAAATAATAGTACAGCTGCAGCCATTATGGCATTAATCATCCCTTCCTGACCTATAAGGTTACTGCATAATGAATTTAATGGGCAGGATTTTACAACCTCGCTCAACCAGAGACCCAAAAGTGCCGCCCAAGTCCCATTGTCTGCCCCTTGCCCACTCTGATTCCTGTGGCAGGCAGGGCAGTAGAATTCCGGCGAATGCCTTACAAGGGAAATTAGAAATAATGTTCAATTAACAGACGAAACATACAAATTGGCAAGTGAAAGCAACAGACCTGAGGTTTAGGACCAGTTTAAAATTCAGCAAAGGAGGACTAAGGGATTGTTTAAGGTGAGGAAAATAGAGTATGAAAGTTAGATAGCAGGGAACTTAAAAACTGACTATAAAAGTTTCTATAGATAAGTAAAGAGAAAAAGATTGACAAAACAAATGTAGGCCCCTTACAGTCAGAAATGGGAGAATTCATAACGAGGAACAAAGAAATGGCTGAGGAACTAAATCCATACTTTGCTTCTGTCTTCACAAAGTAAGACATGAATAATGTTCCAGAAGTTCTAAGAGAAAAAAAATGTAGCGAGGAGCTTAATGAAATCAGTATTAGTAGAGAAATGGTTTGGGGGAAATTGATGGGATTAAAGGTGGATAAATCTCTAGGACTCGATAATCTTCATCCTAGAATACTTAAGTGGACCTGGAAATAATAGATGCATTGGTAGTCATTTTCCAAAATTCTTTGGAGGGTAGCTAAATGTAAGCCTGCTATTCAGAAAGAGAGGTGGAGGGAAAATAGGGAACTATAGACCAGTGAGCCTAACATCAGTACTGGGGAAGTTGCTAGAGTCAATTATCAAGGATTTCAAAGCTCAGCATTTGGAAAGCAGTGGTAAAATCAGACAAAGTTAACATGGATTTACAAAGAGGAAATCTTGCTTAACGAATCTATTAGAATTCTTTGAGTATGCAACTAGTAGGGTTGATCAAGGAGAATAGCTAAATGTGGTCTTTTTAGACTTTCATAGAACATAGAACATTACAGCGCAGTACAGGCCCTTCGGCCCTCGATGTTGCGCCGACCTGTGAAACCAATCTAAAGCCCATCTAACCTACACTATTCCAATATCATCCATATGTTTATCCAATGACCATTTAAATGCCCTTAATATTGGCGAGTCCACTACTGTTGCAGGCAGGGCATTCCACGCCCTTACTACTCTCTGAGTAAAGAACCTACCTTTAACATCTGTCCTATATCTATCATCCCTCAATTTAAAGCTATGACCCCTCGTGCTAGCCAACACCATCCGACGAAAAAGGCTCTCACTGTCCACCTTATCTAATCCTCTGATCATCTTGTATGCCTCTATTAAGTCACCTCTTAACCTTCTTCTCTCTAACGAAAACAGCCTCAAGTCCCTCAGCCTTTCCTCATAAGACCGTCCCACCATACCAGGCAACATCCTGATAAATCTCCTCTGCACCCTTTCCAATGCTTCTACATCCTTCCTATAATGCGGTGACCAGAACTGTACGCAATACTCCAAGTGCGGCCGCACCAGAGTTTTGTACAGCTGCAACATGGCCTCACGGCTTCGAAACTCAATCCCTCTACCAATAAAAGCTAACACACCATACACCTTCTTAACAACCCTATCAACCTGGGTGCCAACTTTCAGGGATCTATGCACGTGGACATCGAGATCTCTCTGCTCATCCACACTACCAAGTATCTTATCATTAGCCCAGTACTCTGTATTCCTGTTACTCCTTCCAAAGTGAATCACCTCAGACTTTTCCGCATTAAACTCCATTTGCCACCTCACAGCCCAGCTCTGCAGCTTATCTATGTCCCTCTGTAACCTGCAACATCCTTCCGCACTGTCCACAACTCCACCGACTTTAGTGTCATCTGCAAATTTACTAACCCATCCTTCTACGTCCTCATCCAGGTCATTTATAAAAATGACAAACAGCAGTGGCCCCAAAACGATCCTTGTGGTACACCACTAGTAACTGAACTCCAGGACGAACATTTCCCATCAACCACCACCCTGTCTTCTTACAGCTAGCCAATTTCTGATCCAAACCGCTAAATCACCCTCAATCCCATGCCTCCGTATTGTCTGCAATACCTACCGTGGGGAACCTTAACAAATGCTTTACTGAAATCCATATACACCACATCAACTGCTTTACCCTTATCCAACTCTTTGGTCACCTTCTCAAAGAACTCAATAAGGTTTGTGAGGCACGACCTACCCTTCACAAAACCGTGTTGACTATCCCTAATCAAATTATTCCCTTCTAGATGATTATAAATCCTATCTCTTATAATCCTTTCCAAAACTTTGCCCACAACAGAAGTAAGGTTCACTGGTCTATAATTACCAGGGTTGTCTCTACTCCCCTTCTTGAACAAGGGGACAACATTTGCTATCCTCCAGTCTTCTGGCACTATTCCTGTAGACAATGACGACATAAAGGTCAAAGCCAAAGGCTCTGCAATCTCCTCCCTAGCCTCCCAGAGAATCCTAGGATAAATCCCATCCGGCCCAGGGGACTTATCTATTTTCACACTTTCCAGAATTGCTAACACCTCCTCCTTATGAACCTCAATCCCGTCTAGTCTAATAGCCTGTATCTCAGTATTCTCCTCGACAACATTGTCTTTTTCCTGTGTGAATACTGACGAAAAAAGCTTTTGACAAGGTCTCTCATAATAGTTAAAGTGCATGGGATTGTGGGTACTGCCTTGAGATGGATAGAAAGCTGGTTAGTAAACAGGAAGCAAAGAGTTGGCATAAATGGGTATTTTTCCGAATAGCAGGCAGTGACTAGTGGAGTACCATAGGGCTCTGTGCTAGGACCCCAACTGTTCACATTATATACTAATGATTTGGAAGAGGGAACTAAATGTATTATCTTCAATTTTCCAGATAATACAAAGTTGGGTGGAAGGGTGAGCTGTGAGGATGATGCAGAGATATAAGATTAATCTAATTTATGCAAAAAAATCTACTTGTCTATCTAACCCATATAGTTTTGATGCCCTATACATCATAATGCAGAAACTCCATACCCACCTAGAGCCAAGTAAATATTTGAGCAGATTTTTCTCCAAAAACGAAAATCTCTAGTCAATGAGAGCCAAAAATGTGGAAAATTCATCTCCAATTATCTGAGGTCATTAAAACTAATCCAGGCCATCTACTTCCATACAATGATCACTGCCCCTCAGAGCAACAGGTTTAGATTCCTCCTGAAGTAATTTAGTGAATTCTGTGTTTGAGTCAGCAATCTGGTTCACAAGCTCGCTGGTCTCTGCAAAATGTCTAACATGCTGTCAAAATCTCATGTAAATTTTTAGCATGACCCTTGGTTCTCCATAATCTATCCAGCTGAAATAATTGGTTCACATGAACATAAAAGGCAGCTGATTAGCTCAGCCGACAGGATAGCTGGTGTGTGGTTCAGAATAATGGCAACAGCATGGTTTCAATTCCCATTCCGGCAGAATTAGACTTGGGCCCTGCCTCCTTGCCCTACCCCTGAGTTTGGAATGCAATGACAAACCACCACTGACAAACAGCCAAGGAAGTGGCTCAGGATCAAGCATCAGCAGACAATGTGACCCTCGCCAGCACTTTAAAGTTACACAGTGCTGTTAAATAATATGAGAATAGGTGTCTGTGAGGCCGGCGAATTTCACAGTTTTTAATGCCAGATTCAACACTCAGCACAATTTTAGGAAAACTACATCCAATATCTCCCAAGTTACCCACATCCATGGTGACTTCCTCAAAACATATATTCAGATTTATAAGATGCAACATTTTTTTCCAAAAGCTGTGTTTCATTTCCCAAATGTGGCTTTTTCTATCCAAGTGGCCATACAGAGCATCTCTAGTTATACCTTTGAACATCTCAACTATTACCAACGTGAAGTAATGAGCCAATATTCATTCATATTTTATAAATTGGAACTACAGTGTTATGCTTCTAGGCTGAGGGAACAGTCCCTGACTCCAGTGACCTATTAAAGGTGGCAGCAGGTCTCACATTGCACCATATTTTTAAGGACCCTCAGATGAATATCAGCTTGGCCAAAAGTCCAAATTATTTTAAGGCACTTTATTCTAAGACAATATCCTCATCTATTCCTGATTTAAAATGCGCAACAGGACAAGAGGACATAAACGTGAGATCACTGAGAAGCAAATTTAGAAAAGTCATATTGAATAACCTGAGAGGCAAAGCTGTAAAGATAAAATATTGGGCTTACCGTGATGCTATAGAGTACTGAGCTATGGTGGACAAAATACTATTTATCATCTATGATTTTATTTTCTTGCTATGAATGGATTTGGCATTTTACATGCACCCTCAATGGGAACAATAAATGTGGGTCATCCACCAACTCCACTGAATTTTCCAGCTTTGGATTAATGATTTATCCTTTGTGTTGGGCTGGCCCTGGGAGAATATACAATTAGAATGAAATTCTTCATTCTGCTGCACTGCTAAAAGGGCTACAGCAACTAAAGTGGAGGTGTGGCTATTACATACGGTAACTACAAGGAGGCTTGGACCTGAAGGATGCTCCAAAGCTCACTCCCCTGAAAAAGAAAGCAGTGCAGCACACATGGGCCTTGTGGACCTGCACTCTGCTTTAGTCTATTGCTCATGTTTAAGTATCGTTAGCCAGGCTAAAGATTTTGGTGGTCTCGGAGTTGCCATCCTTGCAATCTGCTTTCACTTTCAAATAAGGATGAGCAAAGGACCATGTCAAAAAGAAATGATGTTCCTGCTCAATAGTAGTTTTATAATGGGGGAGTGCTAATACTGCACGGTCATTTAGTCTGTTATATTGTAATTAAGTCAACACGTGTTTATGTGCTATAAATAATCGAACAAGGAACCATGGAAAATTTTCATTCCATTCCTTCCATTTTTAAAGTTTGGTGTCTCTGTTCCTCAACCCCATAGTTATCTGTTCATATTATATAATATATATTGAACTTTATGCAAGCTATGCCCCAGCCTCCCCTTATTGAAAAGCTGTGGTATCACCAAGCAGCCACAGCAATAAATGTTAACACCACTGCACTCAGTTCAAGTCGTTTCGCTTCCTACACACCATCAAAGTCATAGAGATCCCAGTTTCTGTTAACTGAGTTAAAGTGAGATTTGTAAGGAGATATATTCAGCTTGTCATATCCTTGCATAATCTGACTTCAGCTAATCCCTTGGTTCATCGCCAACATATTTTACTCAGCAAATCCAACTCAGGTATTCCATGTCAAAGATAATGTACACCACACTGCAAATGTATGTCATTGTGTTGTAACCAAAGAACAATTGCAACAAAAATAAAAATGAGCTTTTTTAAAGTTGAAGCATGGTCTACATCAAAGTCTCACACCATTTCGGGGCTTCACACTTTGGTCTATCTAATACCTTGTATAATTAACCTTGTATCCAGCACCATCATCATTTGGTGACCGTAGCCTCCGTTGTGAGGGAGTTTCCAGCTGCCAGTAGTTGATTCGATTCAAAAACATTTTGGACAGTTCACAAATAGTTTGCCTTTCCTTTGATGGAAGGTGACTAAACTTGTACTGTACAAAGTTAGTAACTCCCTAAATAAAAAAAGGAGCAAATGTAAATAGCATGTTAAAAAAACACATACAGCTCCATGTAGCATGCAACAACATGTCAGTTAAAGGTACAGTGTTTGCTTCTACTTCTCAATTGACATTGAAGAACGGCATAAACTTGGCATGCTGGAGTCGATTGAAGAAAGGACAATATGGGAAAGCTTTACGACTTTACATTCAGAAAGAAGAATGCAATCAATGTGGAAAGTCCAGTCTTTCCCCAAACATGTCAAAACTAATCATCCATTTGATCTTTTGGAATATGGGCATTCATATGTTAACATATTCATCTGAAAATCATCTCTCCATTGCTTTAGCCTAGGTATTAACCAGCTTAAAATAAATGGGTTAATGCCTCGGCTAAAATAGCAGAGGAAACATTTCAGACCAACACTCTAATGCTTATATGCTAATATCCCGCAGAATAATTACAAGCCTCGAGGGAAGGTTCTGCAATAAATAATCCCTGATCACCAACTACAGCCAAAGGAAACTCCAGAATTTTCACCTGTCACTATGACCACATTATTAACATTTATTTCCCATGTGAATTTTTTAATTCAAATTTCCACCTCATGTGTCATTCCCTGGTAAAAGGAACAGGGAGATGAGGGAAAATGCAGAATGATTTAATTTAAAAAGAAACTTATCATGTTTTAAGGACAAGTAATTCTGCTCAGGCAGTTGTTCCTTCTGAGATAAATACCATTGCCTCACAATTATAAAACGAGTAGATACTGTGTGCATTTTATGTTTTATATTCTACCCTATTATGAATTCTTCTCCACCTTTTTATTCTCCCGAGGAATAGCTCTACAAAAGTAATCCCTCATTCCCAAATGTAATCACAGCGACTAAGCACCTCAAACAAACATGAGCTGATCAAAGAACATCAACATGATCTTGTGAATGGTAAGTCAAGTCTGGTTAATTTTTTGAGACAGTCACTAGTGTGGTGGATAAGGGAGGCCTGTGCATCAGAGCTTAAAATGTTGAATTATAAGAACAAGCTGAATAAACTCTTGCATTTAGAAGGACTTTAATAGGAAAAAAAGGATTTCACAACTAAATTATTTCCTCTGGTTGGGCAATCTCGAGTAAGGGACATCATTTTAAAATTGCAGCTAGGCCTTTTTGGATTGAAATAAGGGCCAGAATTCTCCAGCTGTCCACGCTGTGGGATCTTCTGGTCCCGCTGACGGCGGGCACCCCCGCCGCAGATTTCCAAGTGGGGTGGGGCGCAGTCAGACATGGCACACTGCCTCCCACCACGAGGAACATGGGACCCTATCCCCGCAACGAAGCCTATTTATACATATTGACGGTGGATACCTGGAACAGTCTCCTCAAAAGTCTCTGGATGCTCGATTAACTAACATTTTCAAGATGGGAATTGATGGATTTTGTTTGGCAAAGATATGAAGCAAAATGGAGCAAAATGATGCAAATAGAAATGATCCATTATGAAAGTAAATACTGAAACATATTCAAAAGGATGAACATCCTACTCCCGGGCAAATTAAAGAACATTTTTGCAGTCCATTGCCATTATTCAACTCTGACTTGCTGCCTGTCAAATATCATTCCCTTCCTTATATGTCCTTCTGGCCCCAGAGACACATGAATCGTTGGCCTGGATTTCTGCAATGACAGAAAGCCTCTCCATCACTGAGAATACGGTGGAAGAGGCCCAAATCTGCAAGTCCCACTCCCGAACACCGCACTTACCATTTACACGGGGACAGGAGTGGGCCCAAGTTGGGATTCACACATGCATATTTTGAGGAAACAAGTGCCCATGGAAATCAGCCTCTGCTTTCACACATGGTGATTTTGGTGTGAGAGATGTCTGAAACCTAATGTGTGCAAATTAGACCTGGTAGAAACACATCTGACCTTTGTGGACTTGTTGGAAAGTCAGGAGCGGTCAGGTGCTCTATTGGGGAGGTAAGGTGCCCTGTGGCCGGAGGTTGGGTGCTCTGCCGGATTACTAAAATTGGGCATGAATGTGTATACAAAGTGCATAAACTCAATGGAACTGTGAAGCTCATTGGCATAATTAAAACAACTGTCAAAAGAGTCAAGGTATACTGTTAAAGGGAACTGTCAAGTCATTTAAAACTCCTGCCTTTTAACTCTTTGAAATAACTGTCTGGAATGTCAAAAAAAAAGATTGCTTGCTATTTCACTGTGTCTGTTGACGTAAGTCTGAGGGTTGCAATTTCTGAATTAGTTGCTTGACTGATTACACAACCAACAATCATCATGGTTGGGTGTCCATCATTTCACATTTTGATTGACAACTCCAAATGGTTATGGACTCTTGAAAGTGGAACCATGAATTCAAATGCTTGTTTTTATAAGTTTTTAAGCAACTGAATGAAATGTTTGTTATTATAAAGAAATTGAAGGAAGTTAAATATAGTAAATGTGTTTTTATGAATGGAAGTGTTTTTAAAAAAATTAACCTCAACATGCGTCCTGAGGTCTGCTCATGGTGGGTTCTGGGCGAGCTAGCATAGTAGGTGTAAGGGAAAAGAGTAGTGGATGGGGATACACGAGTTGCATTAGCAGGTTTGAGATGCCATGGGGGGTTGAGCAGAGAGGGATAGATTGGGAAGGAGCGTATGAGATGCCATGGAGGTGGACAAAGGGGCATAGATTGACAAAGAGGGTGTGAGGTGCCATGAGATTGGGTGGATGTCTAAGGTTGGCATGGAGGGTCTGAGGGGCCATTGGGTGTGGGTGGGAGTGCAAGTTGACCTTCCAGCCAGTCTGTCTTCATAACCGACATCCTTTGCACTTATTCCAGAGTGGCCGGCCCGATTCCCAGGGAAGCCCAACACCCTGGAACAAAAATCTGACTTTCCAGGCCATTTTCTCCCGTATTAGATTTGCAGAGCTAGGAAATGGCCCAACTCTGCACTCCCGGTTACATCTTCCTATACTAAGTCTCAGCAAGATAATTCTCACCCAACAGCAGTTTTGTTTTTTGGCCTACTGTTGTTTTAGAACCAAACTGTTTTAACAATGCTTACATCTAAAAGCTCAATCTATAGATTGCGGTGTGCAAACTTCTCTCACTTTACCTGTTCAATGCTGGGTTTCTCAAAAGGTGGACTTCCTAATGGTCCTTCCACCACTGGGTTACCCATTTGTAAAATACATTTTCTCAAAAGCTGTAAATGGAATCGAAAACACATCATGAATCCATGAGGGAAAAGAAAACATTAAATGGAATGAAGATAGTCTTCAAACTTAGAGGGTGCATTTAACATACAAGATAATGACAAATGTTCTGGAGAAATATGATCAAAGGTCAAGTTACAGCAAGAATGGGAAGCAAATAAATTGGGAACCACTGCTGATTTTAACATGATGTAACAATATTCAACAGAGTCTTATATAATAGTAAATTCCACTGAAATAATTCATTAAAACCAGTCAGTTCTAGATATATCTAATCACTCAGTTGATAAATGCACTGAGAGTAATGGTACTGAACCTCATCGATCAGAAAGGTTTTATCTCGGGCTATGCAGCATAATTAAGTCCGACATGAAATTGTCAACATACTTCAATAAAAAGGATTGTAATGCTAAAACTGTTTGCAGGTATTGAAGTAGAATTTATATGTACTTTTTAAATCTAGCCCATCTTCTGTAAGCCTGCTCACATTATGTCAGGGGAATGTGCAGTCCTATAGGAACTGGACTATTATTTCATGCTACATTTAATTATAATGTTAGAGAAGTGTGAAACTTCATTTTTGGTCCTTTGTAAGACTTGCAATGCACTGCTGAGTCAATTCAAACTTCATTATTTTTAGTCAGATTTTGAAGAAGAAATGGAATTGAATACATTGAATAAGCTATACAAAAACTTATTTATAACTGAAACTGGTTGAAAAACATTATCTGTTCCACCCCTTAACCCACTCATTTTTCACCAGTCTTTGCGGCACGATGACACAGTGGTTAGCACTGGTGCCTCACAGCGTCAGGTTCCCAGATTCAATTCTGGCCTTGGGTGATCATCTGTGTGGAGTTTCTCGTTTTCCCTGTGTCTGCGTGGGTTTCCTCTGGGTGCTCCAGTTTCCTCTCACTCTCCAAAGATGTGCAGATTAGGTGGATTGGCCATGCTAAATTGCTCCCTAGTGCCCCAAAATGTGTAGGTTAGGGGGATTAGCAGGGTAAATACGTGGGGTTATGGGAATAGGGCCTGGATAGCATAGCAGGTCGAAGAGCTGGTGCAGACTGTAGGGATTTTATGATTCCTCCCTAACGTGCTTATCCCCACTTCTTGAATTTCCACATTCCCACTCCTCAATTACTTCAACCCCAATCATCTCCTCTTGGTTTGTTCAACCTGCATTATCTCACAGGCGACGTAGAGAAACATTTTAATTTTGGTACAGTTTCACTCATCAACCAGGAAAGGAAAAGTTGTCCCGGACAGCACGGTGGCACAGTGGTTAGCACTGCTGCCTCACAATCGAACCCAGGTTTGATTTCCGGCTTGGGTCACTGTCTGTGCGGAGTCTGCACGTTCTCCCTGTGTCTGCGTGGGTCTCCTCTGGGTGCAGTAGGATTCCTCCCGCAGTCTAAAGATGTGCAGGTTAGATGCATTGGCATCTAATTGTCCTTTAGTGTCCCAGGTTGTGTAGATTAGAGGGATTAGTGGGGTAAATATGTGGGGTTATGGGGATAGGGCTTAGGTGGGATTGTTGTCGGTGCAGACTCGATGGGCCGAACGTTCTCTTTCTGCTCTGTAGGGTTTCTATGGCTTTCTTTCTACCTCCCCAGAGGACAATAATGTGTGTACAAACTGTGTGGCAACAGTCATGAGTACACGGTCCAGCTCAGCAGGGGAAAAGATCAAGAGTAAATAAGGATGCCAACACAGATAAAACATGTTTAAAAATGAATAAAACTTTTCAGGGAAGTATTTTAAAGAAGCTCATCTGTGGAACACTAAATGTGGGCAACAAATGCTGCCATACAGAAGATTCACAACTACTTCCAAGATATCTACTCTGAAATCAAAATCACTTTTGAAATAACTAAACTGAAAGGTGCTGATTTAAAAAGGATCCATAACTAAATACAGTACAGACAATATAGTAACATGTTATATATGAGCCAGAAATCACAGCTGAAAACAAAAACTGGGCTATGAGGCCCAGGAATAGCAATTGCAAGACATCACAGTCTTAAAAATAGGTACAAGCTGCACGGAATCAAAGAAGTCTCCAAGGAAGATTGTCAATATAGACACAAAAGATAATTTACGAGGATATTGGCATTGTGGAATTTGTACTTTCGTGTGTTCGGTTTTTTTTGCTTGTACAACATAATCAATGGATTTCCAAAAAAGTATTTTATTTAGATCAGATTGGTCCCTAATTGGTAGCTGTTGCTGACAATCATTTTTTGCGATATAACTTTTAATGACCACACACTTTTAGATTATGGTGTTCCAAAATTCACAAATGCTGATTTTTATTTTGCTGTCTGCTTGCTGATCCCTACTGAGCTATGGTTTGTTTCTGATTTGAAAACGTCTCCTCTTCCCTCTTTCAAACTGTCCTTTATCACAACTCTCTACTTTGCCCCTGGCCATTCCCCTCTCTCGGTTTTCCTTCCTGTTGTTCTTCTGTGCCCCCTTTTTTCACCATTCATTTTCTCCTTTCTCCCGGTTTCTCTGTCGCTACCCATTGTTGCCCCAGGTCTGCTGTTTGTCTTGGACAGTTTCCCAACACAAAGCAGCAAAATCATCACTTTATTTCTGAAAACACTCATTGTGTTTATAACGTTAAGTGCACTGAGTGCTTTCAAAACATGATTGCCAGTTGAAAAACAATTAAAGATCAGTTAGCAAAACCAGGGGCTGGGGCTACTCTCCCGTCTCTATCTGTGCATTAGTTCATATGCAGCTGAAATGCCCATCCTTTTCCACCTCCAGGCTCAACTATTCCAACATTTTTCAAACCATCTTCCTTTTTTCCACCCTCCATAAATGCCAGGTTATTCAAAGCTGTCCTCACTTCAAGTCCTATTCATTCATCATTTCCATGTTCACTGACTCGAACATCTCAAAATTTCAATTTTTCTTCTTTATAGTCTTGCCCTCTCCATCTTGGTAGCCTTCTCTCTCTAGCTCCCCAACCCTCTGGAACTCTGCATTATTCCAAGTCTTTTCTCTTGTGCAACATCCATTCCCTTCATCTCTCAGTTGGCAGCCAGTTCCCCACTAGACCTCAACAGAGGTGGCAGCTAACAAAAGTAAAATAAAGCAATTATAGATAAGGATTGGTTTGAGGCTGCAGTAAAGAACGTAAATAATTTAAAACTTAAAATAACTGCAGTAACACCTACTGCAATAGATCTAGGAGACAGAACAGGAGGTACAACGGTTGGCTGTATCGTATATACACCCGCTGGTGTATTTCTGGCAGTGGGCACACAAAAATAGGTCAGGTGCTGAGCCCATCTTCCCACCCACCCCGAGCTCAACCCCATGATACAGGGGATGGGTGGGCACTGGAACTGGCAGCCAATATTGAGACAGTTTATCAAGGGTTAATTAGGCTTGTTGGCAATATAATGTTTGGCATCAACAGTTAGGCAGAAGACGGCATGACAATGTTTTCATCTACACCAAAGGGAGGGAAGGAAGAGGGAGTTTCGACCATCAGGGTCTGTCCTTTGCAGATCGGTGGGGGGAGGTACACCAAAGTGAAACTACCCCTTTCTTTCAAGCCACCGCAGTCTCAAAACCTTCCCTGTCCTCGGCCTGGACTTATTTGTTCCAGGGGTCCATTGGGCCTTCTTTTGTCTTCTTCCTGCAGTCTTGGCAGTGTTCATGAATACGCCTTTGGAGCTACCGGGACAGATGGAGCTGCCGGCCAATTGGATTGGCTGGTACCTCCAGAGGGCAGGACCTCCTCCCAATGAAGGTGAAAGTCTCACTTGGCGTTTCTTGATCCAGCTGGCAGCACGTCATAAGTATGGGGTGGGGTGGCTTCGTGCGATTCGGCTCCACACCGACTATGCTTCGGAGAGGGGGGGGGATGACAAACCAGCCACCCAACCCCCCTGTATTATTCAGCCCAGCGTGTCAACTAACACCGGGAGGAGTGGAGTGCAATTTTAATGGTAACCTTTTTTGATGATCCTGTTAGAGATCATTAATGTTTCAAAGAGAAATCCGAACACCCAGTAATTAATTGACAGAACTACACCCCGAGATTTCACTTTCTTTTAAAACAAAACATTGTATATAAATATTAAACAAAGCATGCATGATTAACTCAACATTATAGTTTATAATACTTATGCTATAAACTCTGTTCTACTTTTTACTTCCTCCCAAAAGTTCCTAATCTTATGAAATTTTGAAGGCTCATTCACCTTTCCTTGCATGAATCCAAAGGCATGCCACAGTCCTCCAGAATTTACATTAATTCTCCTCAGTATTCTAGTTTTCTCCAATGTACAAGGTTTTTGTGTTCCTTCCATTAGCTTTAGGCAAGGCTACCCCCCAATTTCTTTACTATGGACTTTTCAGCTCCTTGCTCTTGCTTCATACATACCGCGGCACGATAGCACAGTGGTTAGCACTGCTGCTTCACAGCTCCAGGGACCTGGGTTCGATTCCAGGCTTGGGTCACTGTCTACATGGAGTTTGCACATTCTCCTCGTGTCTGCGTGGGTTCCTCCGGGTGCTCCGGTTTCCTCCCACAGCCAAAGATGTGCAGGTTAGGTTGATTGGCCATGCTAAAAATTGCCCTTAGTGTCCTGAGATGCGTAGGTTAGAGGGATTAGTGGGTAAATATGTAGGGATCTGGGGGTAGGGCCTGGGTGGGATTGTGGTCGGTGCAGACTCGATGGGCCGAATGCCTCTTTCTGTACTTTAGGGTTTCTATGATTTCTATGATACATAAACTGCTAATTCCCAGTCTGCTGCAACAGCTTCTGTATATCTTTCCAAGCTAACTATTCAACTGCCTGTAGTGTGTTACAAGGTTCTGTGAGGAACACTGTCGATTTCTTCCTCTAACTTTAAGGTTGGCAAGCCTTCCAGCTTCTTTCCCATGGTGAGTTCCAAACTGAGCTTGTGCGGTGAATGATAAAGTCAGTATTTTCTCCTGCTTAAATGCATGATAGCATTCATATCCTTTGATTCTCCACACTCAGTAAATTGCAGCCTACACTAGACCATATCTGCCACTGGCTGTCAGTTTCCAAACTGAACTGCTTGCTTCTGTCAACAAACACATGCAGATAAATTAAATAAAAACACCTTCTACCCCCAGTGAAGACTCCCACATTTGATCACCATCAATATATCTCTGGTGCAGATATGTACGTGTACAGAGATACTGAAGTGGACAGAGCAAAATTTTGCTATAGTCCAATTGCCCAAATGTTCCTAAAGTCTGCTGATTTTCATTGGTGAAATATATATATTTTTTATACTTTTCCAATTCAATCAAATCAAGTCCAATTCAGAGTCTCAACAATTTGAGACATTTCCGATCCAGGCTGACAAGACAGGGCCTTCACACCTGTCTTGGGCCTGATCTACATGAGCCTAGCTGATTGGAGGAGGGGCAGGGTTCCTCCTCCAAGGCTGGATCTCATTTGCATCTGAGCCAAAAGGCCGAGATGCCGCTTTTAAAAATTGCTTCATATGAATATGAAGCTTAAATGAAACCTAATGACCTCAACCAAGCGCAGCATCCTATCCATACTACACTTGATCTTAGCCAAAAGGCCGAGAAGCCAGGAAATATATTTATTTTTTATACTTTTCCAATTCAATCAAATCAAGTCCAATTCAGAGTCTCTACAAGTTGAGACATTTCCGATCCAGGCTGACAAGACAGGGCAAGTGACCATTTACCCAGTCCTGGGCCTGATCTACATGAGCCAAGCTGATTGGAGGAGGGAAAGCAATTCCTCTTCCAAGACTTGATCTCATTTGCATCTTAGCCAAAAGGCCGAGATGCCGCTTTTAAAAATTGCTTCATATGAAACATATGAAGCTTCAATGTAACCGAATGACCTCAACCAAGTGCAGCATCCATATAACTACACTTGATCTTAGCCAAAAGGCCGAGAAGCCAAGAAGCCGGGAAATATATACAATTAACAGCTTACAGGAGTACATAACCTGTAGAACAGCACTCATGCACAAGTCTGTGTATTCAAGTGTAAAAGACACTTCATGGTCAGGCATACATAGGCATACACTCATTTATAAAAACACAACACATGCACTCTAAACACATGGGCCTAGAATTGTTGCTAGATTGTCTGGTTTACTGCCTATAAGTCATCCTTAATTGACCAAACTCGAGCAAAGGATCAGGAATTTCAAATGTAAATTACACCCAATGCAAATTATGTTTCCACAATCTTTTTCACTGGTTAACAGTTACCCTGATGTGGAGATGCCGGCGTTGGACTGGGGTAAACACAGTAAGAAGTTTAACAACACCAGGTTAAAGTCCAACAGGTTTATTTGGTAGCTTCTAACAGTTACCCAACAGCTTTCATCACCATTTGCACCAAACACCAGTCCCACCCAGAAAACTGGCCACAATCCCAGAGTGAATTAATCATTATGGTGGCTTTTCACTAACTACATTCATCTGTGGGCCTATGAGTTGGTCCTAAGATAGGTATGAGAACGCTTTTAAAAGCATTTAGAAATATATAGTAGAAATGCTAAGGAATTGACTATTGTACACCAACAAACATAATAATGATCCTGTATAGTTTCTTTTAATGATTTTAAGTTATTTAAAATTGGATTGTTCACTGGTGGTGGACTCTGATTGAAACAACATATTTTTTGTGTCAAAATCTTTTTCAGCTGTATAATTAATAAAACTGCAACAGGTTACCAGTCTTAATGGGTTGGATGTTCGCAGAGCAATGAAAACTCCATGGATCTTTAAAAATGATGAATGGGACCTGGATCTGGAAGTTTTGCCCCCACTTCTGACAGATTGCATTTTCACCAGCAGGAGAAAAGGGACACGGCATAATTCACAGAATGAGGGAAATACAAACTCAGCAGGGCCATTTGAACTCAAGTGCTAATTTCAAATAGGTCCCCTTTTCACTTTAGCAACAGTCTTATCCTGCAATATGGAAGTTATGGATTTATGAGGTGATGTAAAGACTCGTGTAGGGTCGAGAAAGTCTCTAGAACTGTCAAGCTGTGAAGTTATTTAAATCCCCAGCCCTTTAAAAATAAAAAACACTGCCTTTGTCAGTGAGAGTTGAAAAAAGTTTGTCCAGCAGTTAGAATAGCTGTCTATTGACATTACCCGAAGGGCTATCATTAATAATAATAAACCAGGAAATGCTGGAAATCCTCAGCAGCTCTGGCAGCATCCGTAGAGAGAAAAACAGAGTTAACGTTTCAAGCTCAAAATGACTTCTTCGGCACTCGAGTTAACCCTGTTTCTGTCTGCACAGTTGCTGCCAGATGTGCTGATGTTTTCCAACACTTTGTTTTTATTTCAGATCCCCAACATCTGTAGTTTTTTTGTTTTTAATATCATTATTAATGTATGCCTGCTTTCCATACCCTACAATTATCCCAGCAGGGGAGTCCTCAGATCACAGTTTGATTGACGGGTCAAAGAGGTTATTAAAGGAATAGCTGTCTTTGATGTAGCATTATGAATACAAGTTTCTTTGTTTTCGTCTGGGATTAAATAGCTGAAAGTTTTTTAAAAATGTTTTGAATGGGCTTTCATGGATGGGAGTATTTTTTACTGCAGCAAATGCTATAATACATATTTAGATATTTATATCATATAAAATATTTGGGTGAAGTACCAGAGAACTGAATTTTCCTTTTAAATAACCCACCACGGTACTCAGCAGCCTTTGCAACCACCTCAAATTTGTGTTCAGTGGTGACAGGCCCAATTTCTTCTGCCACTGATCCCCTTCAGCCCAACATATGAAGAAATATCTTCTCCTGCAAATTTTTAATACAACATTTTGCTCTGAAATGCTCCTTGATTGCACTGGTTCCCATGGAAGGTTTTACATTCTTGATATACAAATTAATTTGAGGGAAATTCAATTAGAAAGCTGGTGTAATTTTGAATGCAATTCATATCCAGATTACTGATTGCAGCCAAAGTGGCAACCCCAGTAAATCTTACAAAAATAGCACCAAATATGTACTGTTGCTTAAGGATGTTGCTAGGCGCCAAATAGCCCTGTGAATTGCATTTATTGGTGGGTACTTAATAGTTACTACAGAACCATTAAAAAAATCAATTGCTGTTATTTGAGCAAACATTTCATAGAATTAGGTGCCTTCTTAATTGTCAAAAACTTCAAATGAACAGACAAAATGGAAAAGTACGAATCTTTATACTTACTTTGAACAGATAAAAATAAACTTGCTTTGTGTCCGCATCTTCTTCTCTATGGACACAGGTAAATAAGTACTCCACATCTAGTACTATTCCAAGTAACCTATTCATTTCTTCTTCCGATACATTTTCCAAATGGGAAACGTGATCAGCTGAAAAACACAACAGTGCAATGTTGGTTTTTGGTTCTGCATTTCAACTTTAACAGGATTTCACTTCCCTCTGGGTAAGCAAAGAAATTATAGTATTGGTTTTACAAATCCCACACAACCCCATTAAAAAAAAATCACAAGAGCACCAACCAGATCTGTGAACAGGGTGACTGTTTCCTGGCTACACAATTTGGAAGCACATTTTGCAAACACACTGGGGCTCTCAATTTTCCTGCTAAATGATTCCATTACATTCAATCAAGCAGACTTACGAATGTAAATGGACAGGTCCAGACAAATCTGAAAATTCAGCAATATTAGACAGTTCTACCAACAAAAGTTGAAAAAGAGGAAGAGGTGGAAAGTGATTCAATTAAAACGCAGATTAAATTTTGTTACGAAACTGATATCGAATGTTTGCCATCTCCTTGCTGCCCTGATTTAGGCTGGTAGCAAGATGGAAAAGGAACAAAAATCTGGCAGGACTGAGTATCACTAGATTCCCACCTAGTTATCACAAGCTGAATATGCATCAAACTTGTGATAAATATCTGAATTTCCTACTGGAAGCAGGTGGGAGCTTCACTATTGTACTAAAGAGAACTTCCGAAAGCTCTGGATGCCAAGTCTCCAGCACACCAAGGAAAACTAATGGAAGATAAGGTCTCAGGTAGGTATGCAGGCGGGGGGACATTTCAAAGGCCTACTCATTTTCAACATAGGCACATTCGGTCTTTTAATGGCCCTCCTTTTTTTTTGTTCCCAGCTGGCAGTTAGGCTTTCATCAGACTTACTCGCAGGCAATTATTTATCCATTTATTCTTGCTATCTTTATTGGCAATAGTGCTTGCCATTGCAAATCTATTGAAGTGTTTGGAGGAAAAGAGGAAATGTGAAAGGACGTCTGGCAGGCCAGGTTGCCAGCTAGTTTCTCTCCTCTTTGCAATGTGAGCCGGGGCAGCAGACTTGTTAATGGCACACCTTGAGATGCAAATACCTGTCTAAATCTCGTGCTTGAAAACTCTACAGAAGCCTCCTAATCACAACTGCATTCCAGGCCGAGTAGGATCCAGAATTGTCTGTTTGGCCACACCTACCAAATGCCACTAATCATTTCTGTGGGTTTTGGCAAGCCTAACTGGAATGGGCCTTTTCAACGAAAGATCAGCAAAGGGAAAGAGGCCAAGATCTAGCATTTGTTGCGAGGATACCAACGGCTATCATGCAGCACAGAATTTACAGATGCCCAAATACGTCAGTAGTCAGCGTGAATTGTAAATTTAATGAACATTCTTGCAGGTATGCTGTTGTGCTAACTTATGAGATGGTGCAGGTGAGTGATAGAGGAAAATCATCGCAAGCATCTGACGTTGCATCAACTTAATTCCAGCAGTCATCTGGGCTCCACAATCAGTCATCAAGATATTCATGGCAGCCCCTGTTTATTTCCCGTCTATGTCCTTACCTGTCATCCCTCAACCCCACATATTGGCAAAGGTTACTGTTAGGCGGAGATCTATTTTAACACACCCCTGATTCTAAAACTCTGTTTCGTTCTTTGCATTAAATTTGACTTGCGCTCGAATGTTGTTGCCTGGCTTTGTAGAAGGAGCTGAGTATGTACTTAGAATGCTATGCAAACAAGGTTAGACAAGAAGATTGCGTGCTTATTAGATTCTGGAGGATCTCAAAGAAGTAGATTTTACTCATAATTTTATCTACCTTTCTTCTCCCATACTAGATAAAGCATTATCTTAGCATGAGGACTACATGGCGTGCAAAAACAAATATAAAAAAAAATCAAGTTTCATTCAGTGTCGAAATGTTAGAGGAAGCAGCAATTTCAACCTAGATCTCAAGCTTTTGGGTGGGATTGACAGTACAATGGCAAACTGCCCACATGGCAACATGTCCACAGATACAAAGACAGTTGAGTAGTGATGTAGATTTTCCCTATTCAAGTAACACTGCAAAATAAAAGCAAATGAGTTTTGATATTGTAAAATAAAATGAAATAAAAAGGTTGACAGATAAAGGAAAAATAAAATATTAACAAGTGGAAGATTTACAGAAATATGATAAAAGCAGGATTGGATAGAAAAGTTAAAGGCATTTGAAATTTCAATTGAAAAATAACACCAATTCTTCCTTTTTCCTTCCCTCACCAACCATTTTATCATTAAACCGCTTTCCAACCTTATGCATCACTGATGTGTTATCCAATGTGTTTGTCTGGGTTTCCTCAAATTAATCTTAAACTAGTGAAAACATATTTTATTGCTTTGATAGTGTTAATACTACTCGCGCCTTCTTTCTGGTTGTTGTTCCCGGAATTCAGATGTTGGGTGTCATTTGGCATTCAAAACATTTAGAGCAACTACTGCAAGAAGACAAAGCAAAGCGACACAAGTGTTGTGTTCCTTTTCTGATGGAACCTGCTGTGGCAGAATGATGAGGTTCAAGTGGAATTGAACCGAGTGACTGAAGCCAGCATGGGGTCCTTCTTTCAAACAGTTTGCTATGCTGAGTGATTCGCTGAGCACAGTTAAGAGGAGACCATCAGCAAATATACACCCAATTTCAGTTCGTATTTTTTGCCCTTATTTATAATCTTCTCACAAGCTACAATTTCCAGGGGCATCCACAGAACTTTTGAAAAAAATAGTTCCAATATATAGATGTAGATGAAATCTTGAGGACCATATTACACTTTGTCCTATCTGTCACAGCTTACAGCTTCTCTGCCGTTTGGCCATTCACACTGTTTATTCTATAGACTGCCAGTAGCAGTCTTTTCCCCCTGGTTTCTATGGCTATGACTCATCTTTCATTCCCTCCCCCTGCAGTATAAATATCTCCCACTTTTTATGCCTTTTAGCTTTGACAAAGGATCGTCTGGACTTGAAACGTCAGCTCTTTTCTCTCCTTACAGGTGCTGCCAGACCTGCTGAGATTTTCCAGCGTTTTCTCTTTTGGTTTCAGATTCCAGCATCCGCAGTAATTTGTTTTTTTTCCCCCTAGCAAGGATGGCCACTGTGGAAATGTAATGTGCATGAATAAACCTCTTACATTTTCAGGATCAAAAAATGTGAATTTTATATTGTAAACTTTTTTGAGGATATTAATAGATTTTTTCCTTTTCCTTTTGGGTGGCACAGTAGTTAGCACTGCTGCCTCACAGCACCAGGGACCCGGGTTCAATTCTGGCCTTTGATGACTGTCTGCGTGGAGTTTGCACATTCTCCCCATGTCTGCATGGGTTTCCTCCGGGCGCTCCGGTTTCCTCCCACAGTCCAAAGATTAGGTTGATTGGCCATGCTAAATTACCCCTTATTATCAGGGGGATTAGCAGGGTAAATATGTGAGGGATAGGGCCTGGGTGGAATTGTTGTCGGTGCAGGCTCGATGGGCCGAATGGCTTCCTTCTAAACTGTGTTTCTATGATTCACTCTATGATTTTTCTCATGAGCAGTCATAGGTCACAGTTGGGTTTACGAGCCCTTTGTAGGTATGCATTTTGTATCTTCAAACCGGGGCACCTTCAGGTTGTTCAGAACTGGGGTTTTCCTGAATACTACCACTGACTAGATTAAAGTCCTTTGTTCCCTTGACGTTGCCTCTTTTGCAGCCAACTGAATATTGGTTTGTATAATTGATTCATAGTTTATACCTTATTATGCCAAATAAAATCATAAGATGGTTGGTATTGCCCAGAGAATTATGAAACATCACATTTCAATTGACACTCTGCCTTGTGCGACAATTGTAAACAGAAAAAATCTGTGGACAATGGTCTTACAGCTATAAGTTAGATATGGCAACTTTGGTGTTAAAGAGTTAACTTTAAAAATATATGTATATATAATATATAGATATTCAAATAAATACTTGGAAACCTGAATCTAAGAATTTTGCAAGCATAGAAAGTACTAATACATATTAAGTAATAATAATTAGTAATTAAGCAACTGGTAATTAAGTGCATTAAGTAATAATAATGCACAACTTTGCTTTCAGAATAAAATTATTCTACTCGTGTTACAGACTTCCCACTGAAAAAGAGTGGCTCAAGTAGCAAAGAGCTTTCTACTAGTACTGATAAACCGAAGAAGTGATAAAGTGAATTTCTCATTATTTGAATTAAACAACTTTAAATTAAGAGATTAGACTGCATTGTTCAGCTTTAGCCAGAAAGTGATGGGAGAAAACTCTCTGCTTACCTAGTGTATGACCACAGCTCCGACACGGTTCTGTAAGAGTGATGGCTGTCTGCTGGAGGCTTATTCTTGGGGGGGTTGGAGGGGGATTTGGATTCTTCCAGCCATTGCACTTGCAGGATTCTTCAGCCTAAAGGGATTAGGAGAACATGGCAGTCACATGTCATACATATCAAATCTTCTATAGTGTATCATTTCTATATTTAAATAATTATTACAATTCATTGATTAAAAGATCTGACTAAAAAACAAATTATGAGCAAGTACTTCAAAAGTAATTGTCTTTCCTGGTGGGGGTGAAAATTCAGAGTACGTTTTACAAAACGCAATAGCCTCAAGTGCACATATCTTTCTATAATTTCACTTAAACAAACTAGATAACTACATGCAGTCAAAGAGGCGGTCACAAAATGTTACTGTCTTCCCAATTCTATATTCCGCTTACAGTGCAATCAACACATTCTTCCAAAAGGCAGGGTTTGGTGAAATTCCATATGTGCATTTGGAATCTTATTTTTTTCTCTGATAAAAGGAAAGAGATGAGAATTGAAGCATCTTCTCCATAATATTACCCTTTCCAACCACTATCCTGTTACCTCAGACTTTGTAATACACTACCTGATTTCAATTCTGTTTAAATGCAGACACTTGACAAAATAAATTCTCTCCAGAATGCTTCTCCAGAGCACTCATCCAGGCTCAACTTCCTTCCGAATCAACTTCAAGTTTTTCCTTAATACTTTGCTGTAAGTTGATTAACTCGAACAATTAGCAAACCAAAGATTGCTAGCAGAGTATATATAAATTAATTCAACTGACCATGGCCCACACCTCTGATCTCAAAGGGCCTTACCACACAGGTATCCCAGGAAGTCCCCACGCAACGAGTGCATGAATTTCCAGGGAAGTTTAAACTTCCAATGGGCAATAATGCTGCACTAAGGATCACCCATACTCTGACTTAAACAGAGACTTTGGAGAATTCCAACTCTCTTAGCAGAAACGTTACCCAGGAAAAGTTATGATTAAAACCACTCCTAATTCCTGGATAACTATAGTACTGTGCCAATAACCTGACCCCCCACTGGACCACCTGACTACTCTCCTGACCTGCCAACTACACCCCATCAACCTGTGACCCTTGACTATTCTTACCCCCAACTAACTTGCCAACTAGCAACCCCACCCCCCCCCCACCCCGACAGCCATCTCCCCAAGCTCTTGACCACCACAGGATTAGTTCCCCCCACCCTCCACTGCATCCCTGACTATCCCCACCATGCCCAATCATCACCTGACTATCCGGCTACCCACCCACCATCTGACTCCACACACACCTGTCCCATGATCTGACCAATGCCTGACTACTGCACCCCAAGCACCTGGCTATCCACCACCCACCCCCAAAAAACCACCCTCTGTCCCCCACTGCCTGACCAGCAGCCCCACTCTCTGACTGATCATCTGACTGCCTCACCCTCCAAACCCATCTTACATCCTCCAACCACACCCTCTCCCCTACCACCAACACTACCTTACACACACTTACCTTTTCCCTGGCTTTTCAAAGTGACATTTAAACACCGGAATCTTTAATCCTACTGCTTTATGGCAGCCTGTGTTATAAAAAAGGTTCCCTATTGCGCTGCCCTGCTCCGGAACTGCTGCGTTGCATGTTTCTCACTAGGCCTGGGCTGGGAGTCTGGAAATGATATCTGCAGCTTGGATAGGTAAAAAGTAGCGGAGTGGCAATCCAGCGATGAGTGCCAATGCTTGGAAATTCTGGGCCATCTCTAATTATTCAAAATTGATACTCTGGCTGCAAACTTGGGCTCGGGGCACTCTGTAGCACTGCTGGTTTCAGTGCCATGGGAGCCTGGAGGCGTTAGAAATGGCAGTGGATCCAGTCCCTGCCACCTCCAGCGCAGCTTCTGATGATTGCCATCTTTGGAGGGATAAAAACATGAGTGTGCCATGCATGTATTGCAAGTGTGTAGTGTGGACAGAGCATGACATCAGTCAGTGTTAAATAATGATTTGATGTCTGATCTACTATTTTGGACCTTGCAGATCCTATTAACATCTTCCTCTTAAACATACACCTCTGAACGATGAGGGACCTACCCCAGATCCACTGGCATTTTTAAAAAGGTCAGCATGGTACCTTCACGTGTGCTGCTTTTGACTTTTTTGTTGCTTCTGCAATGTTGGTGGAAGTACTGTGTTCTGGGTTGTTCGAGGAACTCTTCGCAAGTTGTTGAGGTCAGAAGGGGGCAGCGATGCTGGACCTTTGCAATGGAGTTGAGTGGAGCTTGAAGAGCTCAGAACAGAAATCTTGCTCCCACTCATGGGGTCTGTAATTGCAGTCCTTGTTGGGTTGCATGAAAGGGAGAAGGGGCACAGATAGCACAGAAACTGCACAGAGGGAGAACAGGAAACGCTCTGAACAGTAGGTCATACCCTCTATATATTCAACAATAACTTTTCCTATCTCCAGTTAAGCGAGAAGCAGTGACTGCAGTGGCTACAATTCACCAAGGAAGAGGTCACTGAATAATGTCACCTCCTCCAACTGTACCTGTCACCACAGAACAGGGCCAGGACTATGCTGCCAAAGGCTGGCAAGGTCATCATCACCCTCGATTTCTATGTCTCTGAATGCTTCTTTGGAGCCAACATTGGCTGCTGAACGGGGAATACAGGCATCGCTGCATCAGGCAGGTCAGTGAGAACGGCTAAGAAGAGAGAAGCAGGAAGAGCAAGCAGGATATTCAATAAAGGGATTCTCAATGGTGCAGGAAGACATTATACCGAATTTTATCACCTCGCCCACCCCGGAATCAGGGCAGGCGAGGCGATAGAACGGAATTCTTTGTTGGCCTTGGGCGAGATTTTACGAGCCTCACCCAAGTGAGGTCATTGACTGCAACACCTGTTGTTCAGCAGGTGCCACATCCCAAACAGGAGTTGTACGAAAATCACAAAGTGTTCCACTCCTTTAACATGCAATTGGTGCACAACCATGCACACAGTATCATGTTGATGAAGGCTGCTAAACCTGGGGGCAGCCACAATGCTTCCATCCTGCATCAGTCAGTCATTTAAGCCATCTTCAAATAAGAGGGTGGCTGCTTGAGGCAGGGACACACGGTTCATGACTCCCCACTGTCACCTGCCACTCAACCACACATGGACATTGCTGGCACAATAAGAGCCATGTTGCAACCAGGACAACTCTCAACAATAGCTGTGCTTCCTAGACCATTAGTTGGGGGAAGGGGAGTTCTCCAATTTTCACTGGAGTTTATTTTGAAATTTGTGTTGGTCTGTTGCATTCAGCCAATCTGCTGATCATAAGGGCACAGTGCTTACCATCAGGCTTTCTGTGAGAACCTCAGGAGGAAGGAGGAGAAGGAAGGAGGCATCTTCCTTACATGCTCCAAGTAGGCTGTCTGCGAGTGTTTCATCAGACAGCAGTTCCCTTGAGCACATCACCATTGCTCTATAATTTCCCACTTTTTCATCCCTCTTTTGTGGACCATACCTTTCTTTTGGTGCCTTTACGTTGCCTGGTTCTCTTAGACTTGCTCCTGCAGTCTTCCATGGCTGGTGGAAGACTGCTGACTTTCACAGGGGAAGACTGCAGATGACTTTGCAGGCTGACCTTGAACAACTCTGGGCCTTAAAGACTGCATCAGCTCAGCGTGGATGGCAGAAGTCTGGGCTGACTATGGGGAACAGTCAAGAGTACTGGCGAAGGAGCAATAGTGGGAGTCCAAATGCTGTCCTCCTGAGAAAAAGAGAGTGCACAGAAGGCTCTCACACCATGGAGTCGCTGCCTCAGTGTGCCTCAGTACAGCTTACTGGATTACTGAGACTGTGCGGTCTGGGCTTGCATGGCAACAAGCATGGATCTCGTGCCATCAGCCCGAGCTTCCACTGCAGCATTACAGGGTGGCTTCCATCCATACTGCAAAGGAACCTTAGGTATCCGTTTCCAGACGCTGCATCAGGGTGCGTCATGGCTGGTTGCCTTATGAGGAAAAGTTGGAGAGATTAGGTTTGTATTCACAGGGGAGGCGATGGCCTAGTGGTATTATCGCTAGATTATTAATCCAGAAACTCAGCTAATATTCTGGGGGACCCGGGTTCAAATCCTGCCATGGTGGAATTTGAATTTAATTTAAAAAATCTGGAATTAAGAATCTACTGATGACCATGAAACCATTGTCGATTCTCAAAACACTCATCTGGTTCACCAATGTTCATTAGAGAAGGAAATCTGCCATCCTTACCTGGTCTGACCTACATGTGACTCCAGAGCCACAGCAATGTGGTTGACTCTCAACTGCCCTCAGGAAACTAGGGACGGGTAATAAATGCTGGCCAGCCAGCGACACCCACATCCCAAGAATGGGTAAAAGAAAAACTAGAGTTTAGAAGAGTGAGGGGTGACGTGATCCTGAGGGATCTTGACAGGGCGGATGTGAAGCAGATGTTTCCTCGCCAGAGAATCTAGAACTAGAGGGGTCCCTGTTTAAAAGTAGGGGGTCACTCATTTAAGATAGAGATGAGGAGAATTCCTTTCCCTCGAGGGTTGTGAATCTTTGGAACTCTCTTCCTCAAAAGACAGTGGAAGCAGAGTCTTTGAATATCTTAAGGCAGAGCTAGATAGATTCTTGATTAACAAGTGGATGCAGGAATGTGGGGTTGAGGGTACAACCAGATCAGCCATGGTTTTATTGAATTACAGAGGAGGCTCGAAGGGCCAAGTGGCCTATTCCTAATTTGTATGCTTGGCCCATAAATACTGTCATGGAGTTGGCCACACTGGAAAGGATCGGCTCCATATTCTGCATGAAGCACTGTGCAAAGTTGGAGACTGACTCCTCCATGCTCCCTGGCATTGCTAATAGTTTGTCGCAAGCCTACCAATGCACCTAGCATCTTTGTGTACATGCCCATCAGCTTTTTTCCTGCATACCATCCTATTAATGTCCTCATCTGAGTATTCTGCAGCAGTATTTGTCTGCAACCACTCCCTCTGGGAAATTGGGACACATACTACCCTTTCCCTCTGTCCTGGCTGCAACCCACTTTTACCCTGTGACTCAATCTCACTTCTGTTTTTACTTTCTAAAGTACATTTAGTGCCAATATCTGAGTTGGTAGCTGCAAGTGTCAGATCAAGTGACAGTATTTCCTCATCAGACATCGGCTCTTCTTTAATACTCTCCATTCTAAGACCAGGCCCCAGTTCTTGATTGTCTAAAAGCAGAAATGGGATTTGGGAAGGTGCATAAGATAGGAACATACTGTCAATCTGAATATTCTCAGCAACGCTGGTTGCAATAATTTGCAGCACCCTCTCCTCCAAGGGGCTCAGGAGATAAAGCTGTGCCTGTCCCCCACTGGTTCTCTGTTGCTCCCTCCTATCATATGTGACCTTGTCCTGCAAGAGAGAAGGAAGAGTGTCAGTGAATGTGTTGCAATGGCTGATTTGCACATCATTGCTGAATAGTTGGATGTATGTGGAAGTTACGAGATGTGATAAGAGTGCGAGCGAGGATGAAGTGGAGTATATGAATGCCAGGCATGACCTTTGATTGCCAGAGAGCTGATGGCTGAGTATTAAAGGTGTGGTGGACTGAGCGGTATGTCAGGTTGGTGGTAGTGGATGAGAGATGGCATTTGAAATTGCATTCACTGAACTTGACCATTCATGTGTGGTCATTGAACTCTTTGTGACACTACAGATAGACCCTCGGGGCAAGACTCCATTCTCCTATTTCCTTTGCACTTTATGTTTACTGGGCTTCTTGATCCCCTGGGGGAAAAATTATATCTCTTCTCCTTTCCAATTCTGAGAATAAGGCTGCCAGTACTGGATCATGATGCAGAGATGCCGGCGTTGGACTGGGGTGGGCACAGTAAGAAGTCTCACAACACCAGGTTTAAGTCCAACAGGTGATTCCAAAATCACGAGCTTTCAGAGCACTGCTCCTTCATCACTCACTCACCTGATGAATGCGCAGCACTCCGAAAGCTCGTAATTTCAAATAAGCCTGTTGGATTTTAACCTGGTATTGTGAGACTCCTTACAATACTGTCTGTCTGACGCAATCTGGAAGCCCACTCTCTGGCCTGCCTCCTACTTTGGGACTCTGAAACAGGTACAGCTGTACCACAATACATCCCACCCCCAAAACTTAAATGAGGTACAAGCTGGCTTTAAAAAAATGTAGGCCAGCTATAACTTGTTCTGGCTTGGCAGGTACCTGGACCTCCTGCTGTACAGTAGCTACTCAGTAATACTGGGCTACACGCTGCAATCATTGAGATGAGCAGGGGAGCACAAAGTTTGCATTACTCCAAACAGGCGCGGGGTAATCATGCATTGCAATGTCTGTGCCAGAGAGATGGCATCTTATTTGTCAGCTCAGAGATCAGTTCCACTTTTTTTTCAAAAGGGAAAGTAACATTATTGCTACAACTGAGGAATGTATTCCTTTGGCAGTTCCAAAAGTCAACCTGAAAAAAGAAAACTTTCTCACTGGCATTATTTACAACCCAGTCTGCCACACCAGAAAAATACACCAAACGTTACAACCGTAAAGCCTTGCTTTGCCATCGAGTTTTTAGAAAAGGACACAGCATGTAGCGATCCTAACATTGTTTACAACACACACAAGCGCCAGAGACAGAAACAAACCCGCCCCCTATTGCAAAACAAGCCGACCTGACACGAAGACAGTCAAAACAGAATTAATTCTGACATGTCACTTCATTGGAGAAGCTGTGAGTGGAGTTTGTTTGTTGTGAGTGCCCCCTCCCCGGGCCGGGGGGAGGGGAGAGGGGGGGGGTGTATATATATATTGCCCCTTGGCGGGGGCAGCAGCCGCCACTCGGGTTTACCTTGCAAGCGGAATAGACGCCGAGCTTTTCCAGCTTCTTTGTCCGGGGGTAGCCGCGGAGCTGCGCCTTCCTCAGCGCGATCCTTTCCCGCTGCTGCTGCTGACTGCCCGCGGCTGCCGAGCGGCCGCCCTCCGCAGCGGAGCTGACAACCGGCACCGGGGGCACCGACTCCGAGGAGCCCACACACGCCGCCGGCAGCGGCGGCGCTGGAGGCGGTGGCGGGGATCCCTGCTGCTGCCCGCCCGCTCCTCCCGCTCCTCCGCCGCACTCCGCCATGGCTCCCAGCTGCTCTGTACGTGCGGAGCTGTGTTGTTGCTTTTTTTTAAGGAAGTGATCCGGGCTGGAATGGTGACCAGAGCGGGGCTGGTGGCAGGCAGCTCACTGACTGGCCTGTCTGTCTCCTGTATGTAGTCCTCAGCATCGAGCAGCACCCCGCCAGGGGCGGTACGGAGCACTCACACACACCAGCTCCTTCCCCCATTCATTTTCTCTTCCCACTCCAATCAGAGAGAAGGAAAAAAAAACAAAGCAACCTTGTCCAAATTCATTTATGGCCACATAATGGAAACACAATGAAAGGCAAAAATTATCAACAAGAAACTAATCACTCTCTTCACGCAGCAATTAACCAGTCTTGAGGAATGAACCATTCACTGTTTTAGTTTATTAGTGTCACAAGAAGGCTTACGTTAACACTGCAGTGAAGTTATTGTGAAAATCCCCTAGTCGCCACACTCCGGCGCCTGCTCAGGTACACTGAGGATAATTTAGCGTAGCCAATGCACCCAATCAGCACATCTTTGGGACTGTGGGAGGTAACCCAGAAGGAAATTAAACATCAACCTAATATAAACACAATACCAACACTTAGTAACACAATAACAACAACTCCGTGGCAAAAAGAATGGAGTCCATTATAAGTTATCTGTAATCTTCCAGGGCTTCGCCTTTTGGGGTTATCACCTTCAGGGTTTCATCTCTCAGGGTTACAAACAGTTCATCCAGTGACTTCCAAGGTTCCATTCCTCAGGGCTAGACCTTCCGGGGTTACACCTTTCTGAGTTGCACCTTCCGGGGCTGCGCCTTCCGGGATTACCACCTTCTGGGGCTGCGTCTTCCAGGGTTACACCTTTCTGAGCTGCACCTTCCGGGGTTACGCTTTCCTGGGCTGCGCCTTCCAAGGTTGAACCTTGCTGCGTTACATCTTTCCACAAAACTCAGATTTCACCGTTTTTAACCTATAGTTCTTATAGTTCAATTAACACGAGGAGAACGTGCAGACTCTGCAGTCACCCAAGCCGGGAATCGAACCACCTTCCGGTGTTGCGCTTTCCGGGGTTGCGTCTTCTGGGGCTGCGCCTTCCAGGGTTACACCTTCCTGGGCTGCGCCTTCCGAGGTTGAACCTTGCTGCGTTACGCCTTTCTGGGTTACGCCTTTCCGCAAAACTCAGATTTCACCATTTTTAACCTATAGTTCTTGTAGTTCAATAAACACGGGGAGAACGTGCAGACTCTGCAGTCACCCAAGCCGGGAATCGAACCTAGGTCCCTGGCGTTGTGAGGCCGATGGTTGTCATGATTTGGAGATGCCGGCGTTGGACTGGGGTAAACACCGTAAGAAGTCTCACAACACCAGGTTAAAGTAACTTTAAAGTTAACTTTAACCTGGTGTTGTGAGACTTCTTGCTGTGAGGCAGCAGTGCGAACCACTGCACCACCCACTGCACAATCTTGCCCCATGTTTCTGCTGCATCTGAAATCACAATCTTAATCTCATTGATGGCTTTTTTTGCTGTTCTCCTATATTAGCTAAGACTTCTTCAGTCTGTTTATACAACACATGTTCAGCTAATGGCTTCACTTGGCATCTATGCTATCTCTAAAAAAATCTGGTCTGAGGCCTCAGGAATGATCAAACTTGAGCAAGCGTTGTGAGCGTAAGGAAGTAATATCGACACAAACACAGGGTTGACTGTTCTGCTCTCGCTCTCTCTGGTGGTGAACTTGCAGGCAGGAAGGGCAGAATTAAATTTAACCGCCCCGCCACTCCTCCAATTGAGACCCTTAAGTAGTCAAATTAATAACCACTTAAGGATCTCATCCCCACCATCTGAGGCAGGCCTATCACAATGCAATATGCATAACAACTGAAACTATGCTGGCCAGCTCATCACCTGGGTGGGGGTTACCCCAAGTAAAGCACTTTGTGCCTGATCAAGGGATTGGACATCAGAACGGGGGAAGCCACTGAGAGCCACCCACCCCACCCTCTCCCTGCAGCCCCATCCATGAACCCCCCGTCCCTCCATATAACTGACCCATGGCCTGGGTCACTGCTGATCTTGAGAGTCCAGTGCCTGTCCATCCAGCAGCTGCCATGGCCTCCCCAAAGGGGCAGCTGTACACACAAGGTCCAGTCTCTGAAAGGTCAGGGCCTCTTGGTAGGCGAGACTTCCACCCTGGGGTCTTGATTCTAGGGGAAGGCCTGCCGCTGACCTCGTCACTGTCTGTTTAGCTTGTCAGGCTTTCAGGCTCGTCAGGCCTTCTTGAAAAGAGGCAAGGAAGCTCTCTCACTGGCTTTCCAGCCAGCAAGTGAGACCCATGAAATCCCGAGAAGGTTCCACCCAATCAGTGCAAAAAGAAATTTTAAACATATCCCAAAATTGAACTGAATATTATACTTTTTAACTTCTTGTTGGGACAGCACCAAATGCCTATCAGCAAATGTTAATCAATATTTAGACATCACTGAGTATACTTCCAAATGTATGTATTTATGGACAAATAATACGGAGCAGCAATATAACTTATTTTTTAAAGTTGTTCTATAGGCGACACCGATGAATCTACATTTAGAGTCCAAACTCAGTGACAGTATTTTTTTATTACTAAGTGAAGTGCACAGTGGTTAGCACTGCTGTCTCACAGCACCTGGGTTCAATTCTGGCCATGGGTGACTGTGTGGACTTTGCACATTCTCACCATGTCTGCGTGGATTTCCTCTGAGTGCTCCAGTTTCCTCCCGCAGTCCAAAGATGTGCAGGTTAGGTGGATGCTAAATTGCCCCTTAGTGCCCCAAGATGTGTAGGTTAGGGGAATTAGCAGGGTAAATATGTGGGATTACAGGGATAGGGCCTGAATGGGATGCTCTGTCGAAGGGTTGGTGCAGATGTGACAGACGAAATGGTCTCCTTATGCACTGTAGGAATTCTATAAGTCTAAACAATTAAAAATCAGTTGCACATAATGGGTTTGAAGATCCGTGTAAAGTACAAGATAAGGCTTCCCTCTTAGTGGGTGGGTTGGCTAATTCCATGGAGGTGTACTGAATTGAATTGATTTATCATTGTCACATGTATTGGGATACAATGAAAAGTGTTGTTTCTTGCGAGCTATACAAACAAAACATACCATTCATAGAGTACATAGGGGAGAAGGAAAGGATAGGGTGCAGAATATAGTGTTGCAGTTACCGATAGGGTGAAGAGAAAGATCAGCTTAATATGTGAAAGGACCATTCAAAAGTCTGATGGCAGCAGGGAAGAAGCTGTTCTTGAGTCGGTTGGTACCTGTCCTCAGACTTTTGTATCTTTTTCCTGATGGAAGAAGGTGACAGAGAGTATGTCTGGGGTGCGTGAAGTCCTTGATTATGCTGGTTGCTTTCCCGAGGCAGCGGGAAGTGTAGATGGAGTCAATGAATTGGAGGCTGATTTGTGTGATGGACTGGACTACACTCACAACACTTTGTAGTTTCTTGCCGTCTTGGTTAGAGAAGAAGCCATGCCAAGCAGTGATACATCTGTAAAGGATGCTTTCTATGGTGCTTCTGTAAAAATTGGTGAGAGTCGTAGCGGACATACCAAATTTCCTTAGCCTCCTGAGAAAGTAGAGACCTTGGTGGGCTTTCTTAACTATAGCGTTGGCGTGAAGGGACCAGGACAAGTTGCTGGTGATCTGAACACTGAGGAACTTGAAGCTCTCGGCCATTTCCACTTCATCACCGTTGATGTAGGCATGTCCTCCACTACGCTTCCCGAAGTCGATGACTATTTCCTTCATTTTATTGACGTGGAGGGAGAGATTGTTGTCATTGCACCAATTCACCAGATTCTCTATCTCCTCCCTGTACTTCGCCTAGTCATTGTTTAAGGCGAGTAGGAGTGAAGTATGTTGACAATTTCACACAGGAATCTCAGGGCAGATGGCTACCTGCCAGGATGCAGACAGACATTAAGCCCATTATTAATCCAGCTAATGTCTATTTCCTCACATCTGCAATTTTTTAAATGATGCACAGACCTTCTGTTGAAGCTGAAGCCTGACTGTTGATCACTGGTGGCTTCCTTTAAATATCGCCTTCTCCCAGTGTCAGGGGGATCGTGTCCACAGGCAAGGCTATATGCCATTCCATGGAGAGGCTTACCCTGCACAATGATGGCGTACAAGCTACAGCCCACACTTATTTTTAAACATTTTCACATTTTTTAGAGGGTTCCTCCATTTTGAGGTGACCTTGCAGTCCTCTATGTGCATTTGAGAGCCACCTCTGTCAGTGCAGCTGCAGGCTCAAAACCGTAATATGTAGTTCTAGTTGTCCTTTGGTCTGGGACCTCAGAGAGACAGATCATGATCGGTGGACATTAGGCAGGGAGCTCCCAATGTCTCAGACATGCTCATGAGGAGTTGGGATTGTGACCTGAGCACTGAGAGATCGCAGGGTTTGGGAGTAGAGGGAAGGGAACTTTAGGAGGGAGACCATGAGATGTAGCACAACTAAGAAGTGTTTCGGAATATTGGGGACTACTGTTATCTAGCAGTATTTTACAATTCTCTTTCTCAGATATTTTGTGCCCCCAAAATTCAACATTACCTGTACTTGTCCTCCACCTTCCTACTGCTGCGGTCTCAGAATTTCTCTTGCATAATCCTGTATGCTTAGGTTAGGACAGGCAGGGGTTCCATTCCACAACTCTATGTTGGTAGAGTTTACCTCCAGAAATTTTAGGCCCCACCTTTTACCATTTTCTTCTTTCTCCTCAGAAATGATAGGCAAATCTGATACAGTCTAAAAGATACAGTCCAGTTATATTTATAGTTTAATGGAGGACATCTTCCATGTCCCCACCTTTGGAGAGGAATCTGGCCTGCTACAAGCATGGATCATGAAATTGTGCTTGTGCCAAAAGGTTATTTTCTATTATTGGCAGCGGAAGATTTATCTGGACTTGTGTTTATGCGCATGAGTTTGCTCATGCTCCTACTATAATTGCTTAGAACTGAGAGCAGATATTCCAACAACATCAAATATTCCTAGCCACAGTGCTGCCAATCACACTGGAATTACCGTAAGGTTGGAGCTCCAGAGGGTCACTTGAGGATAAAGGAGAGAGGAATAACATGTGGGAAAATAAAATAGAGAGAGGCACTTGGGGGAGAAAACAGAAGTAACACTTGTTAAGGAGGGTAAGAGAGAGAGAAAATGATCTTCAGAAACTGCCTGGGGACGGAAAAAGAAGCTGTGAGCTGCACATCTTGAGAGAAGAAGGTAGGGGAATTGCTTTAAAGAGGGTAGGAAGCTTGTAGCAGTGTTTGAAAAAACCTCAATTAACAAGGTACAATTATGCTAAATGCAGTGCATCCATTCTTGGTAATAGCATAGCTATTGTCATTATCAAGGCTGTTCAACATTCATTAATTACACCATTCCGAAACACAATTTTTATGGCCTCAATTACAATTCGAAAAGTAATGTAAATTTTAAGATCACAAAAAATAGTCAAGCTATTTTAGTAGAAAAATGCACTTAAGGTATTTGTAAATAGACTGCTAGCTTTAAAATGTTGATAGTTAAAATCAATACGTAAAGCAGTATTTCATCCTAATGTCATCAAGCATGAATATTTTGAGACTGACTGAAATATGGAACAGCTGATGCTAAAATTTAATTTTGCAATATGTACAATGAACAGTATTTTGCCGAAATTGTATGCAATGTATTCATTTTGATATTAATGGAACAATAGATTTTAAGTTAAAGTTTATTTATTAGTCACAAGTAAGGCTTACATTAACATTGCAATGAAGTTACTGTGGAATTTCCCTAGTTGCCACATCCTGGCACCTGTTCGGATCAACGCACCTAACCAGCACGTTTTTCAGACATCTTTATCAAGGCCCCTCAGTGTCTGTCCTGGCATTTTGGCTGTAACACCTCCAGACCTGATTTTTGTTAAGAGTACAAAAACATCATTTTTCTTTAAGTCAAGTTCAAGAGCAATGAATTCTATCATTTCACCACCTGCAGTGGAAAGTTATCAGTGGAAGTAGGTAAAAATTGATTTTAAAAGTCTCTAATAAAGAGCAAGAAATGGAATGGAACATAGGTAAATAATTTTACTGTAAATTGTCATTGGATAGAATATAGCATTCCATTGTGTCTCATGTCACTTCAGAAGGTTGGAAATATTTCCCACGCTAGACATTTGTCTGTATCTGGGTGATTGATTTTTGGATTATAGAATGGTTACGGCATAGAAGGAGCCTGTTATTCCAAAGCGGCCCTCTGGAAGAGCCATAGTCCCATTCCTCTGCCTTTTCCCGATAGCCCCTCAAATATTTTTGCTTCAGGTAATTATCCAATTTTCTTCTGCAGGTTCGACTGAATTTGCCTCTGACAAGCTTTCAGGCAGATCATGCCAGATCCTAACCAAGCAATGAATGACAATATTTTTCCTCATGTCAGTTATACTTCTTTTGCTAATAATGTCTTCTTGACCCTTCCTCCAATGGGAACAGTTAACCCCTATCTACCCTATTCTGATCATTCATGCTTTTGCAAACCTCTATCAAATCTACTCGTAATCTTCTTGTAATGTGATGGGTATTCATAAAGACACCAGAAAAGCCTGATGGTTAGAAGGGCTAACTCTGTATCAAGCTAACGACTGTGGGAGGAGCAAAGAACAGGATGTGCAGCTATGGAACAAACATGGGAATTGATTGGACAATGGCTCTCGCTATGCCTTGAACAAACAGTGATTGGAGACAAACTCCTGTATGTTGTGTTCCTAACAAAATTGCGACCTTTGACAGAGGCACGACTGTATGTGACTGGAATCATGATTAGTCATGATGTGGAGATGCCGGCGTTGGACTGGGGTGAACACAGTAAGAGTTTTAACAACACCAGGTTAAAGTCCAACAGGTTTATTTGGTAGCATGGTATGCTATTGGTATTTGCTACCAAATAAACCTGTTGGACTTTAACCTGGTGTTGTTAAAACTCTTATCATGATTAGCAGGATCTCTATAGGAAGAGACAAAGAGACATTGGCAGCAGTAACCAAAAGAGAAAACGCTGGAAAATCTCAGCAGGTCTGGCAGCATCTGTAAGGAGAGAAACAAGCTGATGTTTCGAATCCAGATGACCCTTTGACAAAGCTAAAAGGCATAGAAAGTGGGAGATATTTATACTGCAGGGGGAGGGAATGAAAGATGAGTCATAGCCATAGAAACCAGGGGAAAAGACTGCTAATGGCTGTCCACAGAGAGAATAAAGGGTGTGAATGGCCAAATGGCAGAGAAGCTGTAAGCTGTGACAGATAAAGATGTTGGGGGGGGGGATTGTGACAGAGGTAGAGTCTAGAAAAGGGGAAGCGGGGGGAGAAAAGGTAAGGGAAAGGGGATGAAGTGGGGGAAAGAGTGGGAGGGGGAAGAAAAATGAAGAAAGATAATAAAGAAATGAAAGGTAGAGAACAGTAAAAAATTAAATAAAATAGAATGAAAGCAAAGGGGGCCGAGGTGGGGTAGAGCAAATCATCTGAAGTTGTTGAATTTGATGTTGAGACGGGAAGGCTGTAAAGTACCTAGCCAGATGAGATGCTATTCCTCCAGTTTGCGTTGAGCTTCACTGGAACATTGCAGCAGGCCAAGGACAGACATGTGGGCATGGGAGCAGGATCGTGTGTTAAAATGACAAGCAAGGGGAAGGTCAGGGTCCTGATTGCACACAGACCAAAGATGCTCAGCAAAGCGATCACCCAGTCTACGCTTGGCCTCTCCGATATAGAGGAGACCACATTGGGAGCAGCGAATGCAATAGACCAAATTGAAAGAGATGCAAGTGAAACGCTGCTTAATCTGGAATGAGTGTTTTGGGCCTTGGATGATAAGCGTGGAAGAGGTAAAGGGGCAGGTGTTACACCTTCTGCGATTGCATGGGAAGGTGCCATAAGTGACGGGAGAGGTGTTGGGTATAGTGGAGGAGTGGACTAGGTTATCCCGGAGGGAACGGTCTCTGCAGAATGCTGACAGAAGGAGTGAAGGGAAGATGTGTTTGGTGGTGGCATCACGCTGGAGTTGGCAGAAATGGCGGAGGATTATGCTTTGCATGCAGAGGCTGATGGAGTGAAATGTGAGAACAAGGGGGACTCTATCCTTGTCTGGGAGGGAGGGGAGGGGGTGAGGGTCATAGCGCGGGAGATGGACAGCACGCTGTTGAGGGCCCTGTCGACAACTGTAGGTGGGAATCCACAGTTGAGGAACAAGGAGCACATATTAGAAGCACCACTTTGGAAAGTGGCATCATCGGAACAAATGCGACGGAGGCGAAGGAGCTGAGAGAAAGGGATGGAGTCCTTACAGGATGTAGGGTGCGAAGAGCTGTAGTCCAGATAGCTGTGGGAGTCAGTGGGCTTGCAATGGATATTGGTAGATAGTCACTTTACAGCCTTCCGGACTCAACATCGAATTCAACTTCAGATAATAAACAAAACTCAAAACACATAATGCACCATTCACAAAATTAGCATGCACGAACAATGAGGTGGGAAGGAGTTACGGGGGGCTCAAAAGCAAAGGGTTTTTTTTTGTCTCAATTTTTGGATTGAAGAATGTGCAAACAGATTTTTGAACTTTGTGCCTTTGTTTTTCTTGGTGCAACTCCCTATTGGTGGTTCTTTTAATCTTGTTACTAACTTTTAAACTTCTTCCCAAAGACGGATCATTATTTTTGAAGATTTTCAATGTTCCCTCAATTAGCTTGAACACCCCAATATGTGTTGCAATGTTAGTTGTTTGCTTTGTGATGTTCCTTCATCTTCTTCGTCTGAGAGGGATCACTCCTGCTCAAGTTGCATCAGTTCCTTACTGGTCAGCGCTTCATCGTGGGACTCCAGCACTTTCTCAATGTTGTCTTGTCCACTTCAAAAACTCCTACTTTCTTTGCCGTAAAGCCACAATGGCTTGACAAATGGATTCAATTGGCTCATTGTGGTTGTGGAAATTCTGAACGACTTTACCTCCTCCCAGCATTTGCAATATCTTAATGGCCTAAATGTGTTGTAGCCATGTTAGAACTCACGTTTCCTATTGGTCTCCTTGACAAGTTGTGTGAAAGTCCCATGTAGATAGTAAGCCTTGAATGTGAGTTGGATTAAGGATGGGTGGTGTTTTTAGGGAGGTACTGTATTCTACACAGACTTCTTTGGGGAGGTTGTTCAGGTTTTCAGAAGTAGCAAAACTTTATAAGCAATTATTTTCTGAGCCTGCTCCGAAAACACACATATTGTCACCCAAGCTTCTTATCTGACTTCCAAATCACAGGAAGATGTGCCTTGCTGTAATCTTTCATTGCTCATGGATTTTCTGAGTGGTACATGTTCAATGCCTGAGCATACACAGCTAGAGCCACACAGATGCATGCACACTGAGGAAATTATTACAATTACAAAAATAGCATGTATTTATATTTTATAATTTCAAGAGCTCTTTGTTACACTTGTCCTGAAATGATGCGGGCCTGTTTTGTCTATCAAGTGAAAGCTCTGGTAGTTTAGAGAGGGACTCGCTGTACTTTTTATGTTCGCAGTAGCAGATTTCTCTTATCATACTCCAGTCAAGACGCAATAGCAGAGCTCTGGTACGGTTCCTCAGGTAGAGTTCAAGGCCACCTGCGAGTGGCTTAAGAGCAGGTGTTCTCAGGCTGGGTCTTTTCCCTTTGTTGACATAGATGTTTCTGCTGTTAATAGCAGAAACATGCTTTATCAGTATGCTTTATTAAAACTTTTTCAGAAACTTTGTCTCTGCCACTTAACCAGAGCCTCTCTTTCCATTGACCTCATGAATAGTTTCTGATAGTTAGACCATTGTCAGACAATGGGAGTCCAGATGTCACTCATCTTGATAGAGCTTGTTACTCCCATTGTTACAGGATTTCAAGTTTGGAGGCGCAGAGGCTGCAACTGTATCATGAAGCCTGTTCTTTAGTTTTTAGTTGCAGAAATGCAGCCATTATCACAGGGAGAGTTATTTGAATTCTAATCTCTTCACCAAGACTTGTCCAGGCTTGAAAATTAGCTCTGTTCCATGTGTTGGCAAGAGTAAGGTCACCAGGCCTCTCAACTCAATTTGGTGGAACATAACATTTCGGATTTAAACTTAATAAGTCCATATTTATGGTTCATAACCTCATACTGCCTGAACATGACAATGGGTAGTAAGTTTTCAACAACATTATAATTAAACAATATTATTGGGGGTGTGTCCCGCTCTGACGAAGAGCCATCCGCTCAAAACGTTGGCTCTATTCTCTCTTCACACATGCTGTCAGACCTCCTGAGATGTTCCAGCATTTTCTGTTTTTGTTTCAGATTCTAGCATCCGCAGTATTTTGCCTTTACGTTATTTGGGCTACTTAAAGCTGAATATAGCTATATTTTACATTGCGTCACCTCATTCATCCTGTAATCCCGACTGGAAAGGAACTAGTTTATTACAGAATGCAAAATAAAGCCGCTACTGTGGTGTACACACACTCGTCCCTGCCTGGGAATGCAGTTCAGTAGGTCCAATCCTGGGCCTGCCTATAAAAGGCTTATGTAGTGAGTTCCAACTGGGCAGGCCACTGCCTGCTACCAGGGGAACTCATATTCCAATGAGCCCTACAGGGAGACCAATCTGTGATTCGCTATGGACCTCATGACAGTTATCACACTTCCCACAAAATGAATCACTTCACATTTCTCTGCATTAAATGCCATCTGCCACTTGTCTGTCCATTCCTCCATCCTATCTAAGTCCTTTTGAAATGTATGATTATCCTACTTATACTGTATTTCATTATACTTTCAACTTATCTTCATTGTCTGCAAATTTTGAAACTAATGGAGACCAAGAAAGGCTGTGGCCTTAATGTCAATCTCTGGGGAACCACAGTATATATATTCTTCCATGTCGAAAAACAACTGTTCACCACCACTCTCTGATTCCTATCATTCAGCCAATTTTATACTCATGCTGCCACCGTCCCTTTTACTCTAAAGGCTTCGGCTCTGTTCACAAACCTCTGATGTGGCACTTTTATCAAATGCCTTTTGGAAACCCATGTACACCACATGAAAATATTGCTCTCGTCAACCATCTCTGTTGTCTCAACAAAAAAATAGTCAAGCAAATTAGTTAAATATAATTAGCTCTTGACATGTCCATGCTAACTTTCCTTAACTAATCCACAATTATTCAAGTGACTGTTAATTTTGTCCTGAATTATTATTTTCAAAAGCTTTCCCACCACTGAGGTTAACCAACTGGTCTGCAGTTGCTGGGCTTATCTTTACACCAATTTTTGATCAAGGTGTAACATTTGCAATTCTCTGGTCCTCTGGCACTATCCCTGTGTCTCAGGAGGATTGGAAGATTACAGCTAGTTACTCCACAATTTCCACCCTTACTTCCATCAGTATCTTCCGATATATCTCATCTGGTCCAGGTGATTTAACAACTTTAACAATGAAACATAGAAAATAGGAGCAGGAGTAGACCATTTGGCCCTTTGAGCCTGCTCTATTATTCAATATGATCATGGCTGATCCTCTATCTCAATGCCATACACCTACCCTCTCCCCATACCCTTTAACATTTTAGAGTCTAGAAATCTATCTATTTCTTTCTGTTGAGAACGTCGCTGATGTTCAGTGCACGGGCATCCAAAATCCCAAAAGGGAAATTTGGAATGCCAGTTCTTAACTATTTCTTTTCGCGATTTGGGAAATATGTGAGAAAATAGATGATATCCAGTGAGGAGAGGAAACAGCCTTGCTGTAGATTATTTAAGTAACAAAACATTTATTAAACTTTAAAACATAGAACAAGAAAGGCAACAGTAAAATACAGCATTTACAATTAACTATAATAATGGTTATCCAGACAGGCTGCTTAAATTACACCCTCCCCCAATCTAAATCAATCTGCTTTTCTAAACTCCAAGAATTTAACTTCCCCAAAACAACATCCCAAAGGTTTTAACACTATGAGCCAAATCCAGCAAATAATTAACATACAGGACCTGTAGTTTTCTTTTGGGAACCCTTCTTCTTGTTTAGAATAGAACTCATGGGATGTCACACATACAGACTTCTGCTACTTTCTTTTCTTCACAATAGTTTGATTTGTGAGTGTAAGGGGAAAAATACAAGGGAGCACACTTTAAAATGGCTGCCTGGCACATAAAGGGTTAACTGGGAAAGAAGCCAAAAAAGCAGACACAGGCTCCTGCTGTTCAGAAATCACTTTAAATCAAAACCTAACAGACAAGCCATTTCCAAATCACAGACAGTGACTCATAGCAAACAAACACCTCAGGAAGCCAAGCCAAGGGTCAAAACATCTTTTAAGATAAGGAAAGCCCGAAACAAAGAGCTTAGATTAACATTAGGGAAACGCGGGAAAATATGAATGCGAGGAAACCAATTAGCACCTGAGTGAGACGAAACTGACCATTGACAGATACAGACATGAGGAAATGTACCCATTCATATTATGTTAAATGTCTATACCTGCTTGTACTCGCTTAAACATGAAGGGATGTACCCATTCATAAAATGTTAAATGTCTATACCTGCTTGTACTCACTTAAACGATGTGATAATGTTCGAATCACCGGTTTACCTATTGTGTAAAGGGTATAAAAATGAACCGCTCCCAACATACTAGTGAGAGAAGGTTTGCTACAGACATGTGCCTCGTCTCCACGGAGCTCCGTTTAATAAATCGTATTTTCTGAATCTCGAAGTCTGACGACTAGTGGATTTTTCCCACAACAAATGGCGTAGTCGGCAGGATCCTATTACTGGTGAGACCGATTGGCCACGGTCACAGCCGGGGTAGAAATTGCGGAATCTGTGACAGTCGGACTGGATCGGAAAATACGGTTTATAAGGGGGAAATATTTGTACTGTGTATTTGTGATAGTATTTTGTTATAGTAATAAGTACTAACTGGTGATAGTAATAAGTAACTGTGATTTGTGCTGATCGACAAAAGGACAAGGTAGTGCCTGTCTCAAAACCTCTGCCTTAGACTGGCTATTAAGAGCAGAAATCTGCCACGTGAAGGTCAGGAATTGAAGTGAGTGAGAGACACCAAGGGCACTAAGGGATTGTGAAGCACAAAAGGGCAGAAGTCGGTTTAACATCAAACTCTGTAGTGGCGAACGGACGCAGAGTTGCCATCTGATTGCATGAAAGTATTGAAAAGTTGGGAACTGTACTGTCAATGTTGTGAAAAGCGAGGTGGAACAGGAGTTTGATCAACTCTGACCTAAACCGGACTCCGGTGGAGAAGCACATTGCCGAAGTGGTAATCGTGGAAGCCGTGAGTATAACTTGAAACCCTGTAACGGCAGTGAAACACGGTGTGAGAATAGCAATAGTGGCTGGGGGTAGTGAAGTCCCTACAGTAGAGAGCACACTTTGCTAATAGTAGTAATAGTGGCCGGGGGGAGTGAAGTCCCTACGGTAGATAGCACACTTTACTAAAGAATAATCGTGGCCGGGGTTAGTGAAATCTGCGAAATGGCAGATAGTGAAGTTAAAAGGGGATCTGCAGGTTCCCTGATTGAAATCTACATGACAGACAGGAAGGAGTTAATAAAGAGAATGCAAAAGAATGGCTGGGATACTTCTCAAACCTTAGAGCAGCAGAGAAAGTGGATAGATAAAGTAAAAAGAAACAGAACGAAGAAAATAGGAATAATGTTAACACATCAGTTAGCAGGTCTAATAGAACAGGTAGTTGCCTCTACAAGGAAATGGAGGGAGGATAAAGAAAGAATTAGAGAATTAGAATCCCGAGTGAGGGAATTGGAAAAACAAAATCAGGTTTTAGAAAGGCAAGGGGGAGGAGAAACTGATCCTCTACCTTCTTATGAGTCTACCCAGCAAGGACCAACCGCTCCATCAGAAGAATGGGAACAGCTGGAACACAACTTAGCGCCCATAACTAGAGGGGGGACAGCAGCGCGACCAAAGGCAAATTATAAACTCTTTACCCCAGGGGAGAGACAGCAGATAATGGCTTCCCTGGGCAAATTACAAACTAGAAGCACGAACACTACATTCTGGGAAGAATTAGACACAATCTGGGTAGGACATCAATTACACCTAAGAGACGTACACCGGCTGGGTCAGGGCAGCCTGTCCAGCGGATAAGTGGAGGCAGGTAGCAGGGGGACCCATTGCCCCTATAGCACAGGACTATAATGGGGGACGGTGGACACATGTAATTCCCCTAACAGCAGAGATAGATGCCCAACAGGCACCCTTCTTACAGTTTAAAGAAGAAATTCAGAGGGTCTTAGGGATTGCTCCTACTAACTGGAGCAGAATTACCACCACAAGGCAGCTAAAAGGAGAAGGAGCCTCTGAGTACGGGGAACAAGAGTGCTCAGGACAAGGGAATCCAGGGCGAGGAGATCGAGTGTTCATCCAGGCTTTTAAGGATGGACTCTCTAGTTATCACCAGGTCATCCTAAAAATGGGAGTGATTATGTCCCAAGATTACGATGAATTAGTAGAATGGGCTAGTGGCATACCTGGAGATGGATAGGGGAGATCTTAGTTTTTGTATTTCAGTGTGTTTGTGAGATCTGGTAGCTTGTCGAATGTAGGTGGTTGTTGTTGTATTAGATTGAGAGCCGGGAGCTGCAGAAGCCTGTTTGTTCCTGTGGAATGTTTGCTGCAGGCAGTGGGTGCAGTGCATTGCACCTTGGTTTAGCCTCAGGGGGGCTGGGGGAGTGTTAAAACTGTTAAAGATTAAAGTGAATTTACTTCTGTTTTAAGACCATAAGACATAGGAGCGGAAGTACATAAGAAGTAAGGCCATTCGGCCCATCGAGTCCACTCCACCATTCAATCATGGTTGATTTCAACTCCATTTACCCGCTCTCTCCCCATAGCCCTTAATTCCTCGAGAAATCAAGAATTTATCAATTTCTGTCTTGAAGACGCTCAACGTCTCGGCCTCCACAGCCCTCTGTGGCAATGAATTCCACAGACCTACCACTCTCTGGCTGAAGAAATTTCTCCTCATCTCTGTTCTAAAGTGACTCCCTTTTATTCTAAGGCTGTGCCCCCGCGTCCTAGTCTCCCCTGTTAATGGAAACAACTTCCCTACGTCCATCCTATCTAAGCCGTTCATTATCTTGTAAGTTTCTATCAGATCTCCCCTCAACCTCCTAAACTCCAATGAATATAATCCCACGATCCTCAGACGTTCATCGTATGTCAGGCCTACCATTCCTGGGATCATCCGTGTGAATCTCCGCTGGACCCGCTCCAGTGCCAGTATGTCCTTCCTGAGGTGTGGGGCCCAAAATTGCTCACAGTACTCCAAATGGGGCCTAACCAGTGCTTTATAAAGCCTCAGAAGTACATCCCTGCTTTTGTATTCCAAGCCTCTTGAGATAAATGACAACATTACATTTGCTTTCTTAATTACGGACTCAACCTGCAAGTTTACCTTTAGAGAATCCTGGACTAGGACTCCCAAGTCCCTTTGCACTTTAGCATTATGAATTTTGTCACCGTTTAGAAAATAGTCCATGCCTCTATTCTTTTTTCCAAAGTGTATGACCTCGCACTTGCCCACGTTGAATTTCATCAGCCACTTCTTGGACCACTCTCCTAAACTGTCTAAATCTTTCTGCAGCCTCCCCACCTCCTCAATACTACCTGCCCCTCCACCTATCTTTGTATCATCGGCAAACTTGGCCAGAATGCCCCCAGTCCCGTCATCTAGATCGTTAATATATAAAGAGAACAGCTGTGGCCCCAACACTGAACCCTGCGGGACACCACTTGTCACCGGTTGCCATTCTGAGAAAGAACCTTTTATCCCAACTCTCTGCCTTCTGTCTGACAGCCAATCGTCAATCCATGTTAGTACCTTGCCTCGAATACCATGGGCCCTTATTTTACTCAGTCAATTGAGTCAATTACAGTTTGGAAGAAAGAATAAAAGCGACTGTCTTAATCAATGTTCTGTATTCTCTTTGAATGCTTTACTCTCATCCCAGTTTGAAATGATGAATTTGAATGAAAAAGGATGTGCTGTGGAATGACTTTTGGAAGCTTCCATGTGTGTCTGTGTGTGTTTAAACAAAGTGGTTGCGTGGATGTTTTGTTGTTGTTTGCTTTAATGTTTTAATGTTAAGAAAGGATTTAAACCTTGGAAGGAACCATGTGCTCTTTCCTTTGTCTTGAAGTAGAAATTATAAGAGTTAGTTGAGGAGTTAAGAGAAGAAAATAAGTTATTTTGTGGAAAGGTAGAAAAGCAGGAACAAAAGACTGAGGTAAATATATTGTCTATGAGTCAGTTTAAAGTATATCAAGTCAGTGAAATACAGTATTAATCGCAGAATATCGCGATTTACGAACGTCAGATAGTTTAATATTCTGAACTAGTTAAAATTATGTACTGCCGTTGGAATTTCATGTGCCATTTATTGTTCAAGGTTTGCCAAATATAAAAACACTGCAAAGTTTAAAATCTAGTCAGTTAAGAAACCAAAATGTTCCTAATCAAATAACTGGTATGTATTGTACCTGCTTTGATTTTGATTCGGCGCCTGTTATTTTTCCTAGAGTGCGGGGGTTTTGATCTGGAGCGCAGTTTAAAAATGGAAACGGCTTGAATTAAAAGGGTTTGGATATCACGGTTACGATGTGTAAAGTGGTATGATACAACTGCCGCTTGATTATTGATATTATACAGTATAGCACTGCCATATAGACACAAGAATAACATCAAATCCTGAAAAGCCTTAATCAACTTTGTATGATATATTTATATACTATATTGTGTATTGATAAAAACATAATTATTTTGTGAAGTACTGTGGTGCGGCGCTTGCACGCAAACAAATGATCAAATTAGAGATAATGTAAGAGTACTCATATAAAGATCGGAACTGTATGGCATGTGATTTTAATGGGGAAAGCGATGTCTTTTGATAAGATTACATACAAATGAATGGATCTCCAATTGTAGCCAAAAAAGGCCAGTACAAAGTGTTATTTAATTCACACTAAGCTTTCTATGGAAGGGGGATATATAGTTAAAATGTATAATGCACTAGCTAAAGCCATACGAACATCAGGGAGAAGGTGGACAGAGGTATTGCCCACTAGTTTAAAGAAATTAAGAGCGACCACAAACCGGACAACCGAATTAACCCCTTATGAGCTAATGACAGGACGGGCGATGCAATTACCAGAAGGCATCATAACAGGTGGGACTGATGTCGGTCCACTAAAAGATAAAATCAAGAGATACGTTCTGGACCTGAGCACCCAGCTAAAAGGGTTGCGCAAATTGGTAAAAGACAATCAGGAAATAAAAGACGCAGAGAGAGAGCTGGAAATGCTCCCTGACGTCCCAACAGTGGGAAGTCGCGTCCTAGTGAAAACACTACCCGACAAACCAGGGTTTGCACCAAAGTGGAATGGGCCATATGAAATTATAATTAGTGGGGACACCTGTGCCTGTATAGACATAAGAGGGAAAGGTGTCTGGGAGCACTGGACGCAGCTGAAATTACACTAAGGAGATAAGTAGCTAAATTGATGAACTAACAGAACTGCTTTCCTCAACACAGGCAAAGACTGCAAGCAAGAGCCGGCGTGCGCGGGTTAATAAATGAAATAACTTGTAAAAAATTGAATTATAGTGTTAAGTTTTATGACTGTTGCGAATATGTATGTAATCGCGTATGTAATTGTATTATTTTGCGTTGTGGCAACTGTAAATCTGACTGGGCTGGAAGATAACTTGTTTTACAAAGCTCACATACATTTACATGGGAATCGAACTGTATATTACCCATTAACACAATCTGTAGAAGCCCTATTTGTAGCCACCCCTGGGTCTACCCCTCATGACTTATATACTGAAGATACATCAGAGACACCCTGTAAGGGACAAATTGGCAAATGTAAAAGAGGTTTGCAGGGGAGATGTGTGGGACTTGTAAACCCCACAGATCCTACATGCGGGGGGTCCCAAAAGGAGGGAGGAAAAGCTTGCCCAGATACTGCAAAATATCCGCTTTGTTTCACGGGGCAGGGATGGGGATGTGCCTATGCCTTAGTCCCTAAGAATGATTCTTGTGTACAGACACAGTGTGTCCGTCAACATTGTCGGATCAACAAGGGACAGATTATTTGTATTTGTGACGAACGAAAATGTTTAAATATAACCGCGGGAAGACAGCTTATTTGCGGGCAATGTAATGGAACTCACGTAAGCTCAGCCAAATGGACATACCCCTTTGATACTTACCAGGTGGTGGGATCAAACGGGAAGCCAAATAAACTGAACAATTGGCAGTATGAGCAAACTCACAATCGGGACACTAAATGTTACTGGGCTAAGAAGGGGTATGTATTCCTCTTCAATGGTACCTACATGACAGAAACACCAAACCTCCCAAACCGTTTTGCAGTAGGAACAATCGGGCCACTGACTGTTCCATGCCCTCAGAAGGGGTACATTCGGAGGAGAATAGTAACCCGGGCTATTAGCAGGGAATTCTGTGCTGACTGGGAAGCCCTGGGTACACTGGGATCCTCACTGGGGTATGGGTTCCTCGGAGCTTTATCTCTAGGGGGGTCAGCCGGGGTAATTGGAGCAAAGAATAGAAACCATATTGTTTGTGGACTAACAATCCTGGGAAACAGCACTTCAAAAGCATTGGAGGCTGTTAACCAAGAAATGTCTGAACTGAGATTGTATGCGCAGCAGACACGATACGCAGTGGACTACCAGTTAGCACAAGGGGGAGTATGTGCCATCATAGGCGACAAATGCATAACCCATGTCACAGATGAGTCTTACAATATTACACAGGTCATCAATGACATCAGGACGCAACTTGATAACTTTAGACAGGGACCCAAGTGAGGAAGTAGTTGGCTGGCATGGCTGGTGGGAGAATCCTGGGAATCGTACCTGTTACATGGATTGGTCATTATAATTGTCTGTTGTCTGACTGTGGGATGCCTTAAAGTCTGTTTTAAAATAATGTTGACAAGAATTGTGCCAGGAGCCAGTGTGTACATCGAAGAAGAGCGCCTAATGAAGATCCCCGAAGACGTCAGAAGAAATGAAGATACTGGAAGAAATGAAGACATCAAAAGAAGCAAAGAAGGAGAGAAGAACGAAGACCTGTATATGTGAATGTATGATTGTTGGTCTGGGGATTGTTCAAGCTATAATCCGACCAAAAAGAGGGACTGTAAAGGGAAACATACAAGGGAGCACACTTTAAAATGGCTGCCTGGCACATAAAGGGTTAACTGGGAAAGAAGCTAAAAAAGCAGACACAGGCTCCTGCTGTTCAGAAATCACTTTAAATCAAAACCTAACAGACAAGCCATTTCCAAATCACAGACAGTGACTCATAGCAAACAAACACCTCAGGAAGCCAAGCCAAGGGTCAAAACATCTTTTAAGATAAGGAAAACCCGAAACAAAGAGCTTAGATTAACGTTAGGGAAACGCGGGAAAATATGAATGCGAGGAAACCAATTAGCACCTGAATGAGATGAAACTGACCATTGACAGATACAGACATGAGGAAATGTACCCATTCATATTATGTTAAATGTCTATACCTGCTTGTACTCGCTTAAACATGAAGGGATGTACCCATTCATAAAATGTTAAATGTCTATACCTGCTTGTACTCACTTAAACGATGTGATAATGTTCGAATCACCGGTTTACCTATTGTGTAAAGGGTATAAAAATGAACCGCTCCCGACATACTAGTGAGAGAAGGTTTGCTACAGACATGTGCCTTGTCTCCACGGAGCTCCGTTTAATAAATCGTATTTTCTGAATCTCGAAGTCTGACTACTAGTGGATTTTTCCCACAACAGTGAGAGAGCTGCTTTGCTACTGGGTGTGGCATGATCTAGGTCTCTAGATTGTGAGTATCCACAAAGTATCTGTTTCACCCTGCTACTAGGCTTATCTGCACTTCACAAGTCCGCAGTGCAGCTAAATCACTATCAGTTTCTTTTTTTATCCAATTCTTTACTTTTTCATTTCTTTACAAATTCTTAACCCTATATTCAGCGACTTGGCCTCCACAGCCTTCTGTAGTAGAGAATTCCATTGGTTCAATACCCTTTAAGTCAAGATGTTTCTCCTCATCTCAGTTCTAAATGACCTATCCTCTATTCTGAGATCGTAACCCAATCTATCCTACTCAACTCATGCCTCATGCTTGTTTAAATTTAGGACCCTAGTTTCAGATTGGACTTCTTCACTTTCCATCCTAATGAAGAATTCTATCATGTTATGGTCACTGTTCCCTAAAGGACCCCATGCAGCAAGGTTATTAATTAGCCCCTTCACATTGCATAATACCAAATCCAGCATTTTCTGTTATTGTGTAAAAAGAAATTCCTGAGATTTTCCAACATTTTCTGTTTCTGTAAAAAAGAGTTGTTGAGATTTCCCAGCATTTTCTGTTTGTGTCAAAAAAGTTGCTGAAATTTTCCAGCATTTTCTGTTTCCGTATAAAAGGGCGTGCTGAGATTTTCCAGCATTTTCTGTTTCTGTAAAAAAAAAGTTGTTGAGATTTCCCAGCATTTTCTGTTTTTGTGTCAAAAAAGTTGCTGAGATTTTCCAGCATTTTCTTTATCTGTGTAGAAAAAACTGCTGAAAATTTCCAGCATTTTCTGTCATTGTGTAAGAAGAAATTGCTGAGATTTTCCAGCATTTTCCATTTTGTGTAAAAAAAACTGCTGAGATTTTCCAGCATTTTATTTTCTGTAAAGAAAGCTGCTGAGATTTTCCAGCATTTTGTTTTCTGTAAAGAAAGCTGCTGAGATTTTCCAGCATTTTATTTTCTATGTAAAGAAAACTGCTGACATTTTCCAGCATTTTATTTTCTGTAAAGAAAGCTGCCCACTTTTTCCAGCATTTTCTGTTTTGCACCGTGTCTGCGAATACCTGCAGAAACTCCCACCCTCCCGCATCTTGTCACAAACACAAATGCCTCTTTTGGGAGAAATAAAAAGACCTGACTATTTTTGCTTCTGTCTGGGCTGCTACCCGGTGGCTTTTGCTACCAAATAAACCTGTTGGACTTTAACCTGGTGTTGTTAAACTTCTTACTGCTACCCGAGCCAGGGCTGCCTGAGGGTCTCGCTGTGGGTGTATCGCTGCCGAAGCCCGATCAGGTTCTGATTCTAGGGGGCGGATAATGGAGACATTCCTTCCCATTGTCCGGCAAAGTCCGAGCATCTCCTCGCCTTCCATCTGTTCTCCGCACAAGCCCCGGGCACTCACACACATCCCTCCCCATGTGAGAGAACAAACAGGCACTCGAGACCATCTTTATGGATCGATCCGAGATAAAGCCTTTTGTAAAATAATAGATTACTGCCGCTGAGATAAGGTGTGTTAGGAAGGTCTGGAGATAGCTAGAGTATCTCAGAGTGTGTGAAGTCGGAGCGTTGCCCATCGCCAGGTAACTGAACAAAATGACGGGCTGTAAAGACTTTGTTACTCCTCTTGTCCTTTTCCCACCCACTCCTTGTCCAAAACCTATAACATTTTTAACTTTTCCCAGTTCCGGGGAAATGTCATGGACTTTGAACGCTAACTCAGTTTTTCTGTCTGTCCTGCTGAGTATCTCGCAAGGTTTTATTTGTTTCAGATTTCCAACGTCTGGCAATATTCTGACTTTTGAGTGTCTAAATCATTACCACTTCTACTTTCTGGAATGCCCTCCTTGAAGGAACTCCGCTGTCCTCTGACGGAGTTTCTGTTTCGTTTCTTTTACCTTGTTCACCTTCATCGCTACTTCCCTTATGGTGTTTGATGAGAAATCTTTAAAACAATCCACAACCACGTTTCCTTCCTCAGCAACTGTCTCCAATTTCAACTTATTTTGCATAGATTCCAGTGAATTCCACCCTCCCCCCACCACCTTCATATGTTTGCATCCACCCAGGATGAGGACTATTTTCTAGATAACCAATGAGTCCTCAGATAGCTGTTTTTCCCACACCATCAGATCCCCCCATACTCAATGTCATGCGCCACATGAACAATCTTGACCTCTATCTTTAGCAGCACCCACTCACCAATCTCAAAATTGTCCTTCTCTATGGTTTAATTTCATTCATTGACTGACTCAACTGATACTTTAACAAAAACATTTCTTCTTTCTCTCAGGAGTCAAGGATCACAAGCTCTAACAACCCAGTGGTACAAAAGCCCCCTTCAGATCTCTTCCTCTTAACACCCCTTTGACCCCACCTCTTCTAACCTGACCCCTTGCCATGTATTTATGATACCCGCTGACCATCACCTCATTGACGGTGAACCACCTCAGTAAAGGATTTTGTTTTATCCCCTTACACTCACACCTCTGTGAGCTTCGAGCTTGGTACGATGTTGAGCTTCTCTTGTTACCTTCACCTCCATTCCCATTTATGTGGCCTGGGGTCCCCCTCCAGCCCTGCTCAATGGACCCATTCACCCATCCCCAGTGTTCTCACTGCACCCGGAGCCCTCCCTCTGGCCTCTTACACTCTTATCTTTTCATTGGCAACTGATAGCATGATCATCAGCCTTCTCAATTTCTCTGCTCCCCTCATTCACTCTAACCTCTCTCCCCTGAACTTGCTGCACTCTGTTCTCTCAAGTGGCACCCTGACATTGTTATCGAATGTGCTGACAAGGAGGGTGTTGTCTGATGAACTCTAACTTGAAGAGGCTGAATGCTAACTCTCTGATCCTTCCTCCACCTCCCCCCAGACCTTGAATGTACCATTGAACATTAGTCAATTATTCCCAGAACTGGTCTTATTTCTTCCAGTGATCTTCCTTTCATGGCTTCCCACCTCAGTAGAATTAAATGTCGAACAACAATAGAGAAAAAGTGACATTTTCAAATTGGTGATCTGTGACTAGTGGGCTGCCACAAGGATCATAGCTGGGCCTTCAACTATTTACAATCCAAAATGGATTGAATGGAGGTACTGAGGGTAATGCATCCAAGTTTTCTGATGATACAAAGCCAAAACGGACATCAAGCTGTGAGGACACAGAGAGCATGATTTTACATATCATCAGGTCTCCCTCACGCCCCCCCACCTCCCCCCCATGTAATTTGGAAGATATAGAATGCATTGGAGACAGTTTCCTCGAACAATGTGGAACTAACCAAGAATAAGCCTATTTTAGATTTTATATTGTGCGATGGCATAGGGTTAATTAGTCTAATAGCAGAAGAGAAGTGACTGTTTTACTGTCAATTTCTGATGCCCTGCAGTACCTTCAGCCAATAAAAAAACCCCAACAACTTTGAACAGAATTTCCTTGAGTTGGAGAAACTTTGGAAAGTGAGAGATGATTTCATTGAAGCATAAAAAGATAAAGATGCATGGTGTTACGGGTAATGTATTGGCATGGATAGAGGATTGGTTAACTAACAGAAAGCAAAGAGTGGGGGTAAGTTGGGTGTTTTTCTGGTTGGCGATCAGTGACTAGTGGTGTGCCTCAGGGATCAGTGTTGGGACCGCAATTGTTTACAATTCACATAGATGATTTGGAGTTGGGAACCAAGTGTAGTGTGTCAAAATTCGCAGATGATACTAAGATGGGTGGAAGAGCAAAGTGTGCAGAGGACGCTGAAAGTCTGCAAAGGGATATAGATAGTCTAAGTGAGTGGGTGAGGGTCTGGCAGATGGAGTACAATTTTGGTAAATGTGAGGTCATCCATTTTGGTAGGAATAACAGCAAAATGAACTATTATTTAAATGGCAAAAAATTGCAGCATGCTGCTGTGCAGAGGGACCTGGGTGTCGTTGTGCAGGAATCTCAAGGAGTTGGTTTGCAGGTGCAGCAGGTAATTAAGAAGGCAAATGGAATTTTGTCCTTCATTGCGAGAGGGATGGAGTTTAAAAACAGCGAGGTTATGTTGCAGCTGTATAAGGTGCTGGTGAGGCCACACCTGGAGTACTCTGTACAGCTTTGGTCTCTTTACTTGAGAAAGGATATACTGACACTGGAGGGGGTGCGGAGGAGATTCACCAGGTTGATTCCGGAGTTGAGAGGGTTGGCTTATGAGGAGAGACTGAGTAGACTGGGGCTATACTCATTGGAATTCAGAAGAATAAGGGGAGATCTTATAGAAACATATAAGATTATGAAGGGAATAGATAAGATAGAAGCAGGGAAGTCATTTCCACTGGCAGGTGAAACTAGAACTGGGGGCATAGCCTCAAAATAAGGGGAAGCAGATTTAGGACTGAGTTGAGGAGAAACTTCTTCAAACAAAGGGTTGTGATGTGTGGAATTCCCTGCCCAGTGAAGCAGTTGAGGCTACCTCATTGAATGTTTTTAAGGCAAGAACAAAAGAACAAAGAACAGTACAGCACAGGAAACAGGCCCTTCGGCCCTCCAAGCCTGTGCCGCTCCTTGGTCCAACTAGACCAATCGTTTGTATCCCTCCATTCCCAGGCTGCTCATGTGACTATCCAGGTAAGTCTTAAACGATGTCAGCGTGCCTGCCTCCACCACCCTACTTGGCAGCGCATTCCAGGCCCCCACCACCCTCTGTGTAAAAAACGTCCCTCTGATGTCTGAGTTATACTTCGCCCCTCTCAGCTTGAGCCCGTGACCCCTCGTGATCGTCACCTCCGACCTGGGAAAAAGCTTCCCACTGTTCACCCTATCTATACCCTTCATAATCTTGTCTACCTCTATTAGATCTCCCCTCATTCTCCGTCTTTCCAAGGAGAACAACCCCAGTCTACCCAATCTCTCCTCATAGCTAAGACCCTCCATACCAGGCAACATCCTGGTAAACCTTCTCTGCACTCTCTCCAATGCCTCCACGTCCTTCTGGTAGTGCGGCGACCAGAACTGGACGCAGTACTCCAAATGCGGCCTAACCAGCGTTCTATACAGCTGCATCATCAGACTCCAGCTTTTATACTCTATACCCCGTCCTATAAAGGCAAGCATACCATATGCCTTCTTCACCACCTTCTCCACCTGTGTTGCCACCTTCAAGGATTTGTGGACTTGCACACCTAGGTCCCTCTGTGTTTCTATACTCCTGATGACTCTGCCATTTATTGCATAACTCCTCCCTACATTATTTCTTCCAAAATGCATCACTTCGCATTTATCCGGATTAAATTCCATCTGCCACCTCTCCGCCCAATTTTCCAGCCTATCTATATCCTGCTGTATTGCCCGACAATGCTCTTCGCTATCCGCAATTCCAGCCATCTTTGTGTCATCCGCAAACTTGCTGATTACACCAGTTACACCTTCTTCCAAATCATTTATATATATCACAAATAGCAGAGGTCCCAGTACAGAGCCCTGCGGAACACCACTGGTCACAGACCTCCAGCCGGAAAAAGACCCTTCGACCACTACCCTCTGTCTCCTATGGCCAAGCCAGTTCTCCACCCATCGAGCCACTTCTCCTTGTATCCCATGAGCCTTAACCTTCTTAACCAACCTGCCATGTGGGACTTTGTCAAATGCCTTACTGAAATCCATATAGACGACATCCATGGCCCTTCCTTCATCAACCGTTTTTGTCACTTCCTCAAAAAACTCCACCAAATTTGTAAGGCACGACCTCCCTCTTACAAAACCATGCTGTCTGTCACTAATGAGATTGTTCCGTTCTAAATGCACATACATCCTGTCTCTAAGAATCCTCTCCAACAACTTCCCTACCACGGACGTCAAGCTCACCGGCCTATAATTTCCTGGGTTATCCCTGCTACCCTTCTTAAACAACGGGACCACATTCGCTATCCTCCAATCCTCAGGGACCTCACCCGTGTCCAAAGAAGCGACAAAGATTTCCGTCAGAGGCCCAGCAATTTCCTCTCTCGTCTCCCTGAGCAGTCGAGGATAGATGCCATCAGGCCCTGGGGCTTTGTCAGTTTTAATGTTCCCTAAAAAACCTAACACTTCCTCTCTCGTAATGGAGATTTTCTCTAACGGGTCAACACCTCCCTCCGAGACACTCCCGGTTAACACGCCCCTCTCCTTCGTGAATACCGATGCAAAGTATTCATTTAGGATCTCCCCTATTCCCTTGGGTTCTAAGCATAATTCCCCTCCTTTGTCCCTGAGAGGTCCGATTTTCTCCCTGACAACTCTTTTGTTCCTAACGTATGAATAGAATGCCTTAGGATTCTCCTTAATCCTGCCTGCCAAGAACATCTCGTGCCCTCTTTTTGCCCTTCTAACTCCCCGTTTGAGATCTTTCCTACTCTCTCTGTATTCCTCCAGAGCTCCATCTGTTTTCAGTTGCCTGGACTTAACGTACGCCTCCCTTTTCATTTTAATCAGATCCTCAATTTCCCTGGTTATCCACGGCTCTCGAATCCTACCTTTCCTATCTTTCCTTTTTACAGGCACATGCCTATCCTGCAGCCTTATCAATAGTTCCTTAAAAGACTCCCACATGCCAGACGCGGACTTACCCTCGAACATCCTCTCCCAATCAACATCCACCAATTCCTGCCTAATCCGGCTATAGTCAGCCTTCCCCCAATTTAGCACCCTGCCCGTAGGACAGCACTCATCCTTGTCCATTACTATCCTAAAGTTAACAGAGTTGTGGTCACTATTTGCCACATGTTCCCCTACCGAAACTTTGACGACCTGACCGGGCTCATTTCCCAGAACTAGGTCCAGTATAGCCCCCTCTCTAGTCGGGCTATCTACATACTGTTCCAAAGAACCTTCCAGTACGCATTTTACAAATTCCTCCCCGTCCGGTCCCCCAGCTCTAAGCACTTTCCAGTCTGTGCCAGGGAAATTAAAGTCCCCCACTACAACAACCCTATTTTTTCTGCACCTATCCAGAATCTCCTGACATATCCTTTCCTCCACTTCCCGTGGGCTGTTGGGTGGTCTGTAGTACACCCCCAGCATAGTGACTGCACCCTTCCTGTTTCTGAGTTCCACCCACAGCGACTCAGTACATGACCCCTCTAAGTTGTCTACCCTCTGCACCGCGGTAATATGCTCCTTAACTAATATCGCTACTCCCCCACCTTTTTTAGCCCCTCCTCTGTCTCGCCTAAAACACTGATACCCCGGAATATTCAGCTGCCAGTCCTGTCCTTCTTTTAACCAAGTTTCCGTCACCGCAACCACATCCAAATTCCGCACAAGCATTAAGGCCCTAAGTTCGTCTGTTTTACCCGTTACACTCCTCGCATTGAAGCAGATGCACTCCAGACCTCCAGGCCCAGTCAGGTCCTCCTCCTCCAGAGTGCTCCTCTTCTTAGCTAGCCTTGCCCTGGCCCCCAGCCTCAGTATTTACTGACCTCCTGTTTTGTTCCCCATCCCCCTGCCACACTAGTTTAAATCCTGCCGAAACACTCGAGCAAAACTCCCAGCCAGGATATTTGCTCCCTTCCAGTTAAGGTGTAACCCATCCTTTCTGTACAGTTGCCATCCTGACTTGAAGATTTCCCAGTTATCTATGAATTTAAAACCCTCCCTCTTGCACCAGTCCTTTAGCCACGCGTTCAACTGTAGAATCTCCCTGTTCCGAGCCTCACTTGCGCTAGGCACCGGGAGCAGTCCAGAGATTGCTACACTGGAGGTCTTACTTTTTAGCCTAGCACCCAACTCCCTGAATTTCTCTCGTATGACCCCCCTGCTCTTCCTACCTACATCATTTCCCCCAATGTGTACAATCACATCCGTTTGACTACCTTCCTTTTTAAATATGCTTCCTACCCTCTCGGAGACATCCAGTACCCCGGCACCAGGGAGGCAGACTACCATCCTGGATTCTCGTTCAGTCCCACAGAAGCGCCTGTCCGTGCCTCTAACTATTGCGTCCCCCACAACTATCGCTCTCCTAAACCCCTTCTTTCCCTTCCGGACCCCTGAGCCTGTCTCCGTGGAGGCGATCTGGTCCTCGTGGCTTACCCCTGGAGGGTCATCCCCCTCCACAGAATCCAAAACAATATACCTATTGTGGAGGGGGACAACCACAGGGGATCCCTCCACAGACTGCTCACTCCCTTCCCTTCTCCCATCTGTTGCCCATCCCTTTCTCTTATGGGAGACTGCCACTGGGGTGCTTTCTGGCACATCACCCTTCTGACTATTACCCCTCCTAACCGTGACCCACGTGTCTTCCTTCCGAGACCCTGGTGTCACTACCTGACTATAACTTTTATCTATGACTCTCTCATTTTCCCTAACTAAACTGAGTTCATCGAGCCTCAGCTCCAGCTCCCTTACACGATCCTTCAGGAGATGCAGTTCCACACATCTGGCACAGATATGGACTTCCGGGAGGCAAGTTGTCTCCAGGAACTCCCACATCCCACACCGAATGCAGTATACTGGCCTCCCACTCATACCAGCCATGTCCTTTTTAGTTTTGGGGATAAAACAAAAAGGGGGTGTAACCAAAGAAAAACAAACAAACAACCTTCCTCGCCTTCGCCGAAGCCCTGTGAGCCAAAGCCCTTTTAGCTCTCACTCTGTCCCCTGCTCACTCCACTGCCCGCTAACGACGCTGCCCGCTCAAAGGTGCAGCCTACTTTTAAACCCTCCAAAATCTTCCCAGGCTGCTGCTGGGCCTATTTCCCTCAGCCTGCTCCTGTGGAACAATGAGGCTGAAACCTCCAAGTTAAGCACTTTTAAACCCTCCAAAATCTTCCCAGGCTGCTGCTGGGCCTATTTCCTGTTTAGAAAAAAAACCTCCGATTTTTTTCACTAATTTAACTGAAAAATAATTAAATAAATTAGTGCACAAACAAGCTCCCTTACCCTCAGCCTGCTCCTGTGGAACAATGATTGATAACTTTTTGAACAGTAAAGGAATTAAGGGTAAGTGGAGCTGAGTCCACAAAAAAAATCAGCCATGATCTTATTGAATGGCGGATCAGGCTCGAGGGGCCAGATGGCCTACTCCTACTCCTAGTTCTTATGTTCTTATACACATTTCCTTGCGGGCTTAATGGGGTAGATACTGAGGTTCTTCCCCCTGGCTGGAGAGTCTAGAACTAGAGGTCATAGTTAGAATAAGGAGTTGGTTATTTTGGACTGAGATAAGGAGAAATTTCTAAAGATTGTGAATTTTTGGAACTATGTATTCCAACGGGCTGTGAATGCTTAGTCCTTGTGGGATCATTGATTTTACAGCACAGGAAGAGGTCACTTGGCCCATTGTGTCTGCACCAGCTCTCAGCTAGTCCCATTCTCCAGCCCTACCTCCGTAACTCTCTAAATTAATCACTTTCAAATATGCATTCAGCTCTCTTTTGAAACCTATCTAATCTGCCTCCACCACTCTCCCTGGCACCGTATTCCAAATCCCAACAACTCTCTGAGTAAAGAAATTTCTCCTCATCCCACTCCAAGCTCTTTTGCTGATCATCCTGAAATTGTGATCCCGAGTCACTGACATACCAACTAGTGGAAACACAATATTCTTCTTTACCCTGTCAAAATTGTTCATCATTTTGAACACCAATATATATTGTGTATATCCAAGGCTGAGACAAGATAGGAATGAAGGGCATGGGAATTGGATGGGAAAGTGGAACTGAGGTCGATGATCAGCCATGATATTACAAAATGGCAGAGCAGGCTCCTGGGCTGGATGATCTAATCCAGCTTCTATTTCTTCTACTTAAAAACAATCAAATATAATTTGTTTTTCAAAATATGGGCAAATGTATGTTTTTTTTAAGGTGCTGGTTTGGTCAGATTAAATATATTTCTAAAAATATCCAAATTGGCACTCAGGTTACTTCCCTTTTGAAAAATTCTGTCATCTGATTAATGCTTAGTGGTTTACTGGTGGGTTTCCTGAACCCTCTGCATGGTACACAGTGGTTAGCACGGCTGCCTCACAGCGTCAGATACCCAGGTTCAATTCCTGGCTTGAGTCACTGTCTGTGCGCAGTTCTCCCCGTGTCTGTGTGGGTTTCCTCCCACAGTCTGAAAGACATGCTGATTAGGTGCATTGGCTAAATTCTCCCTCAGTGTGCCCAAACAGGTGCCTGAGTGTGGCGACTAGGGGATTTTCACATTAACTTCATTGCAGTGTTAATGTAAGCCTACTTGTGAGACGAATAAATAAACCATAAAGCCAATTGTGCTGATGGCGCTTGTTTTTAAACTAACTGAAATATAAACTACTGTTTCGTTTAACGCCTTCCGCAACACCGTTTTGTATTTCATTCAAGTTTGCACCAGTATACGGTATGTGACAGTAGCAATGATTCCTTTGCAGCACCTTACTTTCCTTTAGCAGTGACTCTCCAATCTCTGCTTATACTTCCATGCAGGAGATGCCATTATGCCTTCGAAATCAGCCCAGAACCTGCTTCTGACCCGGGGGAACGCACAAGTTCTGGATGTGTCTCAGTGCGACGTGCTGACAGTGCCATGCATGAGCTGCAACAAGAAGGTGTACGCGTTGAATGCCCGCCACCACCGGACCCTGCACCGCATGCTGGAGCTGCTGCAGTACCCGGCGGGCAGCAAGCCGGTCAGCCTCCTGTCCCTCCGGCTCCGCCGCCGCAGCATCATTGCCAAGAGGATGCGCTCCAAGAAGTTCAGCCCGCTGGAGCTGCAGAAGATCGACTTCGCCTACGAGATGGTCAAGTCCAGCCGCTTGCTAACGTGGCCCTTCCTCCTGGAGAGTCCCATAATGTGCAGAGAGGAAATGCCGCTGCCCCTGAGGCTGCCGGACACCTCCTGCGTGAAATCTCTGGGCATCTGGCAGGACCGGAACACCGCCCGGAAATCCCAGATGGAAGGCACTTATGTTTTCATGGATTGCTACGGTGGTCGCAGCGACGCCTGGTTCATCGGGGTCTTTGACGGCTGCCACGGCGCGTCCGCGGCGCAGTTCGCCTCCGGAGACCTGCCCGTCCTGATGCTGGAGCAGCTGGCCACAGCTGGCCACCCCTACACCTTGTCCAGCAACAACCGGGCGCACCTCCGCAGCTACAACCCCCTCTTTCCCCGGGGCAGCCCGGAGGCGTCCCACCTCACCCCCGACCAACCCGAGAGGAAGGGCAGCAAGCAGCACCTTTACTCCTCCATCCACGTGGCTTTCGCCAAAGCCTTTTGGAAGATGGACCGGATCTTGCTGCTGGGCCGCAGGGAGCGCTCCAGGGTCCGCTGGAGCGGCTGTACAGTCGCCGCCTGCCTGCTGGAGCCGGCAGTGGCCCGCTCCCGGAGTGCCAGCGACACTGAGAGCCTCTCAGAGGAGAGTGTGTGTGAAATCGGAACGCTGCACATTGCTAACGCAGGTAATGTTGGTCACTGAAAATAAAACATAAATAGTCCGGGCTCTGCTCCCTTTTACATCTTTAGTTAGTTATGATGTGGAGTTGCCGGCGTTGGACTGGGGTGGGCACAGTAAGAAGTCTCACAACACCAAATTAAAGTCTTAACAGGACGGCACAGTAGTTAGCACTGCTACTTCATAGGAACCTGGGTTCAATTCCCAGCTTGGGTCACTGTCTGTGCAGAGTCTGCACATTCTCCCCGTGTCTGCGTGAGTTTCTTCTGGGTGCTCCAGTTCCCTCCCACCATCCAAAGATGTGCCGGTTAGGTTGGCTGGCCATGCTAAATTGCCATAGTGTCCTGGGATGTGTAGGTTAGAGGGATTAGTGGGTTAAATGTATGGGGTTGTGGGATGGGGCCTGGGGTGGGTGCAGACTCAATGGGCCGAATGGTCTCCTTCTGCACTATAGGGCTTCTATGAGGTTTATTTGGAATCACGAGCTTTCTGAGTGCTGCTCCTTCACCTGATGACTTTAATCTGGTGTTGAGAGACATTTTTAGTTGATGAGGCTGTTTGGGAGACATCTCGGCCAAGCATTGCTATTGCAACAGATCAAATACCCATGCTGGCAATCTAATCCAAAGATTTTTTTTTTAAATGTTCAAAATACCAAGGATGAGGAGTTTAGTGTGATTTTGCTGCCCTGTCTGCTGTGGCCACCACCTCTCGGTAGAAACAGGTGAGGAAAGTGGGCTCCAGCTCAGTCAATAGATTTTTGGATACTACGGCAATTAATGGATATGGAGATGGTGCCAAGTTAGAAGGTCAGCATGATCATGTTGACTGACAAGTAGGTTCCAAGAACCAGGTGGCCCATCTCCATCTCCTATTTCTTATGTCGTAGGAGTGATAGTGCAAGGTCACTGTTATTGGAGCCTCTTCTAGCATGGTCTGGAGAAGGACACCTCTGTGTGACTGTCTCCTCCCCATCCCATTTGAAGGAGCACTGTACCCTACCCTGTACACTTTACACTACACTATACCCTACTCTTTACACTATACACCACACTGTACCCTAATCTGTACACTATACCTTACCCTGTACACTATACACTACACCATACCCGGTACACAATACAGCATATCAAACCTTACTCTGTACACTATACCATACTCTGTACACTATACACTACACTATACCCTACCCTGTACATTATACAGTATACTATACCCTACTCTGAACACTAAGCACTACACTATAGCCTACTCTGTCCACTATACAGTATACTCTACTCTACATACTATACACTACACCCTACCCTATACACACTATACCCTACTCTGTACACAATATACTAAACTATACCATACCCTGTACACTACAATATACCCTACACTCTACCCTATACACTCCACTATACCCTGTACACTGTACAGTACATTATATCTACCCTGTACACTATACACTACACTATACCCTACCCTGATGCCAAAGAGCTCAGTCGACTGATGCAATACCAGCACAACAAACTTGGACCACGGAGGTCTAAACCACCAACTAACAGTTCACTCCAACAACAGTGACCTTGCACTATCACTCCTACGACATAAGGAATAGGAGATGGAGATGGGCCACCTGGTTCTTGGAACCTACTTGTCAGTCAACATGATCATGGCTGACCTTCTACCTCAACTCAATCACTCAGCACTATACCCATATCCATTAATTGCCTTAGTATCCAAAAATCTATTGACTGAGCTGGAGCCCACTTTCCTCACCTGTTTCTACTGAGAGGTGGTGGTCACAGCAGACACAGACTGACCCTCAATCCTTGCCCCCTCACCCATCCAATATCAAACACCCTGTCTACATTTTGCTGGCTCAGAGCTGGAGCACAGGGAACAATGCCCACGGAACATCCCTAGACAGCCAAATGAAGTTTTATTTTTGAAGAGGGGAGTAAGAAGACCTGCCATCGCAAAACACTTTATTGTCCAGACTTTGTCCAATTTTGATTCACAATGAAACCTTGAATAAAATAATATCTTTATTTACCAAAATCCAAAAGAAGATCCATTGAACTCTGTCTTGATTATGCTTGATGGTTGAGCACCCACAGCCCTCAGGAGTATGGAACTCCAAAAGTTCAAAAGCCTTTGAGTGAGGAAAATTCTCTCAGTCCCAAATGGCTGACCCCTTATTCTGTAACTGTGACCTTGTTCTCTTGATTCCCTCGCTGGAAGAAACATTTTTTTTTAGCATCTACTCTGTCGAGCTTCTTAACATTTTATAGCTTTCAATTCTTCTGAACTCATGGGAATATAGACTTAATCTATTCAATTACTCCTTCGCGAACAATCCCCTCATCCCAGGAACCAGTCTCGAGATCCTTTGCTGCCCTCCCTCTAGGTAATGTCTGTCCTTCTTTAGATGAGGTGACCAAAACTGCACACTACTCCAAGTGTGGTTTCACCAATGCCTTGTGTAAATAGTTGTCTCCTTTACTTCTATGTCTCCAAACTTTGTAACAAAAAATAAAGTACCATTTGTTTTCATAATTACTCACTGTACCTGCATGTTGGTTCCTGTGACTCATGTGAAGGGCATCCAGCTCTCTCTGAGTGCAAACATTTCCCAGTCTTTTACCATTTAAAACATATTGTTTTTTTTATTTTTCCTGTTTTGCCACATTATCTCCCATCTACCATGTTCCTAACCACTCAACTAAGCTACTACCTATGTCCCTCTGTAGTCTATTTGCTTCCTCCTCACTACTTACTTTCCCACCTGATTTCATATGATCTGCAAACTAGGATATATTACTCTTAGTCTCCTCATCAAAGTCATTAATATAGATTGTAAATGGCTGAGGTACTGATCCTTGTGGTACTCTGCCAGTTACAGCCTGCCAATCTGAAATGTTGTTTATTCCTATTCTCTGTTTTCTGACAATTCACCAATCCTCAATCCATGCTAACACATTACAAAGGCAGAGCAGAAAGGAAGAGATCATAGAGAAAGAGTAACTATCAGAGAGAGGAAGAGACAGAGGAAGACACCGTGTAGCAAACCAAATCCACACACTTTTTAAATTCATTCATGGGATGTGGGTGCCGCTGGCTAGACCAGCATTTATTACCCATCCCTAATTGCCCTTGAGAAGGTGATGATAAGTTGCCTCCTTGAACCGCTGTAGTCCATGTAGTGTAGGTACACCCACAGCGTAGTGAGGGAGGGAATTCCAGGATTTTGATCCAGTGACAGTGAAGGAACGACAATATGGTTCCAAGTCAGGATGGCGTGTATCTTGGAGGGAAACTTCCAGGTGGTGGCGTTTCCATGCCACTGTTGCCCTTGTCCTTCTGAATGGTAGCGGCCTTGGTGAATTCAAAATTTACTCTACTGAGGAGCATTTAATGAAGTGCCTTTCCTTCATCAAACAGTTTATCACCAAGCTATACCACCAGCTGCAGCCCAATGTAAGTCTTGTGGTCAGCTTCTGGTCAGAAGTGCTTTAATGTCGTAGGCTCCTTTCAGGACGCAACAAGTGATATCAGCCACAACTCCCAATTTATAATACAGATTACAGGTCACTAAAAGTAGCAATGGAGGTTAACAAGGCCATAAAAAAGCAAACAAAGCCTTGTAATTCATCTCCATATGGATAGAATTGAAAAACAAAGAAATTACTTTAAACTTGTACTGGATCTTGATCAGACTATAGACAATTCTTAGCTCCATATTCTAAAAGGATAAAGAGGCACTGGAGAAGGTACAAAGAAGATTTACTAGAATGGAACCAGAACTGAGAGGTTATACATTTCAGGAGAGATAATCAGGCTGGGCTTTTTTTTTCTCTAGAAACAGAAGACTGAAGGATTATCTGATCAAGGCTATTAAAATTATGAAAGTGTTTAATAGGGTAGGTGTAAAGGAGATCTTTCTACTTGGGGTGAGGCCAAAACAAGGGCCATAGATAATTGAAAAGAACAGCACAGATGCATTAAGAGGAAGCTAAGTTCATAAGCACATGTGGGAGTAATGATAGAGGAAAATGTTGATGGGGTGAGATGCAGAAGGATAGGAGGAAGCTCAAGTGCAGCATGAACATGGGCTTGGACAGCTTTAGTTGAATCTCTTGTTTTTGTGCTGTAAATATATTTTTTAACATTTTGTATATTTGATGTATCAGGGAGGTAACCAGCACTAAACCAGCATCCATTTCCCAAGGAAAGAGCAAAGCAGTTCCAGAGAGCACTAGGTTCTGGCTTTATATGCCAGGCTTCTCAATTGGGTGCCATAAACTGCACATTCATTGCTATGTTTGTTCCTCATCTCCAGCCTGACAACGTCATCAATAAAAAGGTTTTCCATTCCCTGTGTACATATCTTGCAAGTTCTATGTCCGTTGCAGTCATGTCTAACTCATCTTCTATTAGTATGCTGTGTTCCCTTTATTGAAAATAAGCTGCTGCGTTACAGGCCAGCTACTGGGTAACGAAAGCTATGCCTCCAGTCTTGTCTCATGGCTTCTGTCAGGAACCCACCACAGTTGTGGAGCATGCCCACAACAAATGCCACAATGCCACAAGGAAAATTATTGAGCAACCGGTCTGAGTACTCAAGCATAGCTTCTGTTGCTCGGATTGTTTCCAAGGTTTGCAATACACTCATGAGCATGTATCTGGGTTTGATGTTGCCGGCTTCTAGAACAAGAGGTCACAGGTATAAGTTGTGGTAGATTTTAAACTGAGATGAGGAGGAACTACTTCTTGCAGAGAGTGGTGAATTTGTGGAACTCACTGTCCCATAGCGCGGTGAAGTCTGAATCGTTGAATGGTTTCAAGAAGGAGATAGATATATTTCTGATAAAAAGTGAGTTAAAGGGATATGGGGAACAGGTAGGGAGGTGGATTTGAGACCAGGGAGAAGTCAGTCAAGATCTGATTGAATGGTGGAGCAGGGTCAATGGGCTGAATTGTTTACTTCTGCTCCTAATTCCTATGTTTCTATGTTCCTGCTTCACTGTCATGATGACTCAACCTTTACAACCATGTAGGTAGTAACAAGTGCAGGAGAACAAAGAGGAAGAGGAGTGTGACCAAGAGTGCCCCTAGCTGCCGGAGCTCTCAGAGACCAGCTCATTGAAGAGTATTTCACCTAGATCATTTCTCCTGTTCCCCAGTCACCAATAGTGTCATAATTCTTATCACTTTCCTTCAGTTCAGATTTATGGGTCTTGCCTTAACTCACTACAAAGCTAAACATAAACACCAAATCCAGCACAAAAGTTACATTTATCAAACAAATATTCTGATCATGCTTCTCCCAGGCTTCTTTCCAGGCAAGCACTTAATGTCTGTTGTGTATGCTTCTTTTGCTATTCTTATGCTTCTATGAATTGTTTCCCTTGAGGCTACAGCCTTATAATTAAAAGCTGTTAAACTTCCATTGAGAACACTTCAGATGGTACTGGAGGATGACTGTCAACAGCGCTTCGCCAAGAGAGCTCGGCTACAGATTTCACATCTTGTTGTGCATGCATTAGTTTGGACCTGCTGGCTGTATGGCAAAATTAACTGTACTGACAGAGTGGCTAGTGACAGAGCAGGCATGCACTGTGAGAAAGAACACGAGGGGAACCAGTGTCCCTGCAAGCTACTTGCAACCATGTTTCCCTAACGCAAAGGTAGCAGTTGTTTGAGCTTCCCCGCCAGCAGTGAAAGCTGCTTTTGTAGCCTTATGAACTTCCAGAACAGCAGTCTGTGCTACCTGTCATAGTAGTCATCTGAACTTTGTCAGAGCTACAGTAACAAAGTCCATCATGGTGGGTTTCATGTGGTGTTGGTGGCTTTGATCACTCGGTTCAAGTTAGACAGAATAGTCTCCATGTTGCTCTTGAAACCTTGAGGCCATCTGGAGTTCAACCCCTCCATGTACACATTGTGCACAAACTCTCTGACAGGTTGAAAAGTGCACCTAACATTCCCTGGCAAATGACGATCAGTTCTCTCAAATTCTGTAGCTGAGTCCTCTGTGACAGAACTGGTATGTGACCATGCCCTTCAGGGGTTGGGCTTACTATCCCTTTGTTCTAGCTCTTGCATAATTTAAAGCAAAACATGCGCAGCACAGAAAGATATCATTCAGCCTTTTATGACTTTTCCTGCACTTTGAAAGATCCATTTCCTTGCCGCAAACAATTTGGCTGCTGTGATTTCTACATTGGCTGCGTTTGCTGCCAGTGCCGTGAATGTACAGTTGTATATGTGGCTGCCATTTTTATTGGGGGTGGGCAATGTGCAGCAGGGTGTAGGCACACTCATCACTGATCCTAGAATTGGAAATATTACAATGTCAGCAGCATCAAGTTAATACATTTAACAATGCCCTCCACCCACAGCTCACCCCACCTTCAAGCATCATTTTCTTTGCAAATCTAGAATGGTCCTTACAATTGCATCTTAGCTTCAATTGTGAACACAGGTCTCCACAAACTTAGCTACAAATCATAGCCTTATAAACTGAGACAGGCTGAAGTGAAAATCTTACACTCTCAGATGTTGAAGTAAAGCCCTGGGACCTCACAAACACAAGTCATTTGTTGCCATTTTGGACAATGAAGTGAGAAGTTATCAGCATTTATAAAGGTGAATCTCTGTGCATTTGCTGATGAGTGTGCATGCGTAGATATGCTGTCAGACTCGGAGACCATCCTCCTTTGGCAGGAGTTACAGAGGTCTACATTACTATTGTGACTAAACTTTAGAAGTAATTAATTGGCTGTAAATCACTTTGTGACAAAAGGCACTGTATAAATGCAAGTCTTTCATTCCAATTGTTCCATGCCCCTGCTATTATCCCATCGCAAATATTTCCCCCTCAAGTATTTATCGAGTTTATTTTCGAAAGTAATCACTGAATCTGCTTCCACCATCATTTCAGGCAATGAACTGCAAATCATAACCGCTCACAGTGTAATGTATTTTCCTCGTGTCATCTCCTGTTCATTTGACAATTAAATCTGTGTCCTTGTTACTGACTCTTCTTGAAATAGTTTCTCCCTATTTACTCTATCAAACCCAGCATGATTTTGAACGCCTCTATCAAACATCTCCCTAACTTTTCTACTTTAAGGGGAACAATCCCTACCCTCACCATATAGCTGAGGTCTTTAATCTAATTTCTGAAGCCCAACCCCTGAAGGGCATGGTCACATACCAGTTCTGTCACAGAGGACTCAGCTACAGAATTTGAGAGAACTGATCGTCATTTGCCAGGGAATGTTAGGTGCACTTTTCAACCTGTCAGAGAGTTTGTGCACAATGTGTACATGGAGAGGTTGAACTCCATCTGGCCTCAAGGTTTCAAGAGCAACATGGAGACTATTCTGTCTAACTTGTCTGAGATGATTCCTGCAGGAGTAAGAGGTACATTTTCCAAAAGATTATAATCCTTTCCTTAACAGACTGAGGAGTATCCACATTCTTAACTGCTGAAATTAGTGATCTGACAGACTGGATTCAAACTCAGCTTCAACTGTTAAATGGGCATTGAATCTGGCATCAAGTGTGCCAGTCTGTTCCTCCCCAGTTGGGATTGTTACCAGTGTGATCTTTATCTCAGAGGAAATGACTTGGAATTTTTATGATCTTCCCATTAACGATAATTAATCCACATTTTCATTTTATGAAGTGCACAATTTTAATCAACATTGAATTGAAATGTTTCTGATCTCCACTAGGTGTTCCTGTTCGATGTTCACAGGCATTGTGATTTTATTAAAAAATGATCAGAATTGAACTTGAAATGTGATTAATTATTGTCATTTGTTTACAATCTTGAGCACTTTTTAAAGTCTCTGTAAAAAACCAACACATAGCTGTTGTCTGCGCACAATAAGTAAGCATTACAAAGTCACTAACTATTTCCACCTTCAGTACATAATCAATAAATTAGTATCATTTAAACTATAAGCATGTCTTTCTGCAGGTGATGTACATGCTGTCTTGTGTAGAAATGGAAAAGGTTACCGTTTAACTGAAAACCACAGCACCTCAAACCGTAAAGAATGTAAACGTATTCTTCTGGCTGGTGGAACAATCAGTAAAAATGAACAACATGGGCTTGTAGAGGGATTCATTCAATCAACACGAGGACTTGGATTCCATGGAGACCCCAAGCTTAAAACATCTATTGTACCAATACCACATACTGCCTCTGTCCCTATTGATTCCTCATGCCAGTTTCTTGTTCTAGCTTCAAGTGGATTTTGGAAAGTGCTAAGTAGACATGAAGTAGTTTCAATCTCATTGGAAATGCTTTCTTTTTATTTAAGATCTTTTCACACACAATCTAGAGAAATCCGCTCAGTAGTTCATTCTTTACACGTTATGGAACCAGATGTACACACTGTTGATAAAAGTTCCACTGTAGCACAGTTGCTTGAGGAGTTTTCACAGCAGGGACATAGAGATGCTTTGATGTCCCTTAAACGTTTGTTTGAGGAGGTATTAATAAGTAAGAAACATGGCTGGAAGACCATGAAACCTCTAGCCAAGCGTTTAAAATTAATGAAAGATCGTGATTCTCTTTGGCAAGCCATGCGTAATTTACTTCAGAACATTCCAAGACAGGAAAAATCCAAGTCACCAATTGAAAAGATTATAGAAGTTGTGTCAAAAGAGCTGGAACATGACAGTGGTATATTCGTGAAAAGTGTGCCCAAAGATACTTTAAATGAGAAGAACAGTGAAGACAAGACAAAAGCAGACAATTTTCTTGAGAAGTCTCTACCAGAAAATGAAGGTAAGGACAACGGGACTTTCATAGAACACAAGGAGCATTTAACAAAAGAGAAATATAATGATAACAAACTATCTGTGATTCCTGAGGCTGAGTTGTCTTCACACACCGAGAGAATAAATGGTCACCTAAGCCAAGAGGATATATCCAAAAAATTAAAGAAGCAGAAATCGGTGATCTGGCATCCTGAGCAAATTGAACCAACTCCTTCAGAAAAGTTTGCCATTGAAAAATTAGATGAAGAAGCTTATCTTATGAATCAGGACGAAGCCAGTGAAGTTTCAAGTCAGGAAACACCCGATGAACGACAAGAAATTCAATATGAAACTCTAGCAAATACAATCAGCAAACGATTAGTTGAAATTGCTAAACAAGCAGGAGCTTCTGACAACATAACAGTGCTCATATTGTTGCTTCCTGGATGTAATAAATTAATCCCTAAAAGAGAAGAAATGACATAAGTTCCTCCATTTCAGAAGTGGTGCATCTGAAGAAAGTTCCTTGGCAATCATGCCTGGAGGCCACACTGCCGTCAGTGACTAGGGTGGATTTTTCCCACATAATTTGTATGAGACTATCCTCCATTCATTGTTCGTTTGTCTGGAAAAATTGTTGTCGTTTTGGGCATGAGTTCTTATTGCTATTGTTGGTAGAGACTCTTAAATAGATTCTGTAGATTGTTTGCTGTAGTGTGCTCTTTAAATAGACTCTGTTTGCTGAATAAATAAACTTTGTTTGCTGTGAAATACATTGTTTTATGTAAGTCTTGCTGTAAGACCTGGTCTGTGTCCAACTCCCTAGCTGACACTCTGGGGTAAAATACTCTGTATAGTGTGATACTGAGCAGTAAAGGTTCAGCAGATGCAATCCAATTCTTTGTTAAGTGGACTGATCGCATCTGGCTCAGTGGAAAAATGTGACAAATTACTTAACTTTCTCTGCGATAGGGAGAAGATAAAATCAGCCAGCATTTCTACAGCTTATTGCTGGGCATTAATCATCCTGAGAAATGTGTGACAAATGCTGTGTCTGGTTGCAGATCAAATTTGACACTAATGCCCTCCTGATAAGATAGCCCACATACAGTATTAACCTGAAACTAGAGAAGGTGCAGAGGAAGTCCATAATCAGATGAAGAGTTTGGCAAAACCGAGACCTTGAAGACTTTATTTTAATATTGTTGTGCTGCTTTCCACTTGTCTGCAGACAAATTGACAATCTTCCCAACAAGATGGAAGGGAAGTCAATGGAAGTAGGCCACAGCTGTAGACCAGTGGGGACAATTGCTAGCATCCAGAAGACAGTGTCAGCTCAAGACCATAATTGGGAGCAGGGGATTGGAAGAAACAGAGATTTACAGATTAGGAGTAGGGGTAGACTACTCACACCCCCGAGCCTGTTCTGCCAGTCAATTTGATAATGGCATATCCAACTGTAATCTCAATGCTACATTCCTATCTATCTCTGATAAATTTTCACCGCTTTTCTAAAATCAATAATCTATCTAGTTCTGCCTTAAAAATGTTCAAAGACTCCATTTCCTTCACCTTTTGAGGAAAAAAGTCTCAAATATTCAACACCCTCAGATAAAAAAATTCTCATCTCTGCCTTAAATTGGTGACGTTTTTCTTTCAACAGTGATCAAAACATTTAAGATCCTGAGGGGTACTGCCAGGGTGGATGTGGAGGGGATGTTTCCTCATGTCAGAGAATCTAGAACTAGGGCTCACTCATTTAAGACAGAGATGAGGAGAAACGTTTTCTTTCAGTGGGTCGTGAGTCTTTGGGACTCTCTTCCTCAAAAGGCAGTCATGATGTGGAGTTGCCGGCGTTGGACTGGGGTAGGCACAGTAAGTAGTCTCACAACACCAGGTTAAAGTCCAACAGGTTTATTTAGTATCACGAGCTTTCGGAGTGTGGCCCCTTCATCAGGTGAGTGAAGTTCACAAACAGGGCATATATATATACTCCTCAGAAGACAAACATGGGGCACGGCGGACAGAGTACCCTTCGTCGTCCAGTACTTCCCCGGAGCAGAGAAGCTACAACATCTTCTCCGGAGCCTTCAACATGTCATCGATGAAGACGAACATCTCGCCTAGGCTATCTCCACACCTCCACTACTTGCCTTCAAACAACTGCGCAACCTCAAACAGACCATTGTACGCAGCAAACTACCCAGCCTTCAGAAGAACAGTGATCACCTCACCACACAACCCTGCCACAGCAACCTCTGCAAGATGTGCCGGATCATCGACACGGATGCCATCATCTCACGTGAGAACACCATCCACCAGGTACACAGTACATACTCTTGCGACTCGGCCAACATTATCTACCTGATATGCTCAGGAAAGGATGTCCCGAGGCATGGTACATTGGCGAGACCATGCAAACGCTACGACAACGGATGAATGAACACCGCTCAACGATCACCAGGCAGGGGTGTTCCCTTCCTGTCGGGGAACACTTCAGCAGTCAAGGGCATTCAGAATCTGATCTTCGGGTGAGCGTTCTCCAAGGCGGCCTTCACGACACATGACAACGCAGAATCGCTGAGCAGAAACTGATAGCCAAGTTCCGCACACATGAGGACGGCCTCAACCGGGATCTTGGATTTATGTCACACTATCTGTAACCCCCACGACTTGCCTGGGTTTACTAAATCTCACTAACTGTCCTGACTGGAGACAATTCACACCTCTTTAACCTGTGCTTAACCTTCTCTCCACTCATATTGTCTGCATCTGTAAAGACTTGATTACCTGTTAATACTCGCATTCCAACCATTATCTTGTCAATTGAGTTTGTGTCTATATATGCTCTATTTGTGAACTGAACTCTTCACTCACCTGATGAAGGGGCAACGCTCCGAAAGCTCGTGCCACCAAATAAACCTGTTCGATTTTAACCTGCTGTTGTGAGACTACTTACTGTCAAAAGGCAGTGGTAGCAGAGTCTTTGAATATTTTTAAGGCAGAGCTAGATAGATTCTTGATTAACAAGGGGGTGAATGATTATTGGTAGTCAGAAATGTGGCATTGAGGTTACAACCAGATCAGCCATGATCTTACTGAATGGCAGCACAAGCTTGAGGAGTCGAGTGGCCCATTCCTGGTCCTAATTCAAATGTTCATGTGACCTCTGATTCTAGATTCTCCCATAAGAGGAAGCATCCTTTCCATATCCATCCTGTCAAGCCCCTCAGGATCTTATATTATTCAATCAAGTCACTTCTTACTCCTTTAAACTCCAGCAAGTACAAACCTGACCTGTCCAAACTTTCCTCATAAGACAACCCACCCATTCCTGGTTTTAGTCTAGTTAACGTTCTCTGATCTGCTTCCAATGCATTTATATCCTTCCTTACATAAGGAGAACAATACTGTACATAGTTCTCCAGATGTAATCTCACCAATGTCTTGTATAGCCTCCCTTCTTCTGAATTCAATTCCCTTCTCAATAAATCATAATTCTATTTGCTTTTCTAATAACTTGTTGTACTTGCATACCTTTTGAGATCCCTCTGCATCTCAGAGCTCTGCAGTCTCGCACCATTTAGATATGTTGCTTTTCTATTCTTCCTGCCAAAATGGACAAATTCACATTTTCCTACACTTCAGTCACTTAACCTATCTATATTCCCTTGTAGCCTCCTATGTTCACTTCACAACATACATTCTTGCCTATCTTTGTATCAATAGCAAATTTAGCAGCTATACCTTCAGCCCTTTCATCCAAGTCATTGAGCTGATTGGGATGAGGAAAGGGTGTGAAAAGAGGCTTTCGGGAATAATCCAGGCACAGGGATTCTGGGGATGGCGAAGTCAGGCTCCTGGCAGTGACTTGGATTGGGAGAGGCCAAAGGCTTCCTTGTGAAGCTTGCCTGTTTTAAGCACACCTGTTATTTCTGACCCATAATGGCTGAATAAAGACTAGACATTTAGTACCTTAAGGAGTTGGCAGTTCCCACTTCAGATCAGCTGCCAGGCTCCCTTTCAGTTCCAGTTAAATTTAAGTTCTGAGGCCAATAATGTCATCATGTGTACACCTTCCCCACCACTGCCAATGTTTTGCAGAATCCTCCTGAGTGGCTTGAGTATATTAAAACTTACAAGTCAGGTGAATGGGGTTGTGTTACTTGATCCTGATATTTTAATCCCTAGGGATCTTGATCCGTCTATTGTGGGTGTGTTTGGGTGATGGTGTGGGAGATTAACATTGAGGCCATAGTGTTAAAGTGAAGATTGGCTTGAGTGAGGTACTGGAGGACTTTTTCCTATTTGTTCATGGGATGTGGGCATCGCTAGCTAGGCCAGTAATTATTGCTCAACTCGAGGGTCATTTAAAAGTCAAGCACATTGCTGTGGATCTGGAGTCACATGTAGGCCAGACCAGGTAAGGACGATACATTTCCTTCCCTAAAGGACATTAGTGAACCAGATGGATTTTTTGGACAATGGTTTCATTAGACTTTTAGTTCCGATTTTTATTAAATTCAGATTTCACCATCTGGTGGGATTCAAACCAAGGTCCCCAAAGCATTACCCTGGGTCTCTGGTCCAGTGACAATACCACTGTGCCACTGCCTCCCAAGTGACTGCTAGAACTTGTGCAACCTGTGGTAAATTACTGTCTTGAGAAAGGGATAAGAGATGATCAAAAAAGAGAAAAAAAAATTAGTGAAAATTAATTTATTCTCTATTTGGAGCATACTGCATAATTCATAAGTGCCTAAATTATATTAAATGCTTCAACATTTAAAACTCTGTGACAAAAATCTATTTTTAAATTTTGATTTGTTTTCTTTAAATGGAATATTTAATGTTGAGATTTTAAGGGGATAATTTTAACTTTTGCTGAGTGTGGCAAACTAGGAGTGGCATCTTAAATGTTCAGTCTGGATTTCAGTCCCATTGCTGTTAAAAAGGAAGATCAAACAAGAAATATAATGGGCTGCCAATGTGAACATCTTAGGTGAAAATTACCCAGAGTACCCATGCCTTGCCCGACCATCATTGGCAGAACCTTCTGTCATAAATGGAACTCATTGTACAAATGCATCTGCATAGCTTCAGTCATCCCTTATCATTTACCAAGATCCACACTTTTAACCTTGCCTTTGGTCACCTCCCTTAAATTTTCTCATAACTTCTAAATATCTGATTCCTCTTACGAATTGTCTTTTGAGAACTAAGAACAGTACAGCACAGAAACATGTCCTTCGGCCCACCAAGCCTGCGCCGACACATGACCCCTTTCTAACTTAAAGACCTTTTGCCTATACATGGTCCATATTCTTCTATTCCTTGCCAAAATGCCTCTTAAACGTTGCTATTGTAACTGCTTCCAACACCTCCTCTGGCACTTACCACCTTCTGTGTAAAAAACTTGCCTCTCACATCTCCTTTAAACGTTCCCCTTTTTACCTGAAGCCCATGACCCTAGTAATTGACATTTCTACCTTGGGGAAAAAGACACAAACGAGTCGTCCGGACTTGGAAAAATTCATCAACTTCGTCTCCAGTTTCTATCCCTCCATCACCTTCACCTGGTCCATCTCAGACACTTCCCTTGACCTTTCTGTCTCTATTTCCAGCAATAAACTATCTACCAATATCCATTACAAGCCCAGTGACTCCCACAGCTATCTGAACTACAGCTCTTCGCACCCTACATCTTGTAAGGACTCCATCCCTTTCCCTCAGCTCTTTCGCCTCTGGCATTGTTCTGATGATGCCCCTTTCCAAGGTGATGCTTCTAATATGTGTTCCTTCTTCCTCAACCGTGGTTTCCCACCTACAGTTGTTGACAGGGCCCTCAATAACGTGCGGTCCATCTTCCGCGCCCTGACCCTCACTCCCTCCCCTCCCCCGCAGAACAAGGATAGAGTCCCCCTTGTTCTCACGTTTCACCCCACCAGTCTCCGCATGCAAAGTATAATCCTCCGCCATTTTCGCCAACTCAAGCGTGATGCCACCACCAAACACATCTTCCCATTACTCTGTCAGCATTCCGCAGAGACCGTTCCCCCCAGGATAACCTAGTCCACTCCTCCACTATACCCAACAACTCTTCCCATCACCCACGGCACCTTCCCATATAATCCCAGGTGTAACACCTGCCCCTTTACCTCTTCCATGCTGACCATCCAAGGCCCAAAACACTCATTCCAGATTAAGCAGCGTTTCACTTGCATCTCTTTCAATTTGGTCTATTGCATTCGCTGCTCTCAATGTGGTCTCCTCTATATTGGAGAGACCAAACGTAGACTGGGTGATCACTTTGCTGAGCACCTTCGGTCTGTGTGCAATCAGGTCCCTTACCTTCCGGTTGCTTGCCATCTTAACACATAATCCTGCTCCCATGTCCACATGTCTTTCCTTGGCTTGCTGCAATGTTCCAGTGAAGCTCAACGCAAACTGGAGGAACAGCATCCCATCTTCCCACTAGGTACTTTACAGCCTTCCGGTCTTAACATTGAATTCAACAACTTCAGATGATTAGCTCTACCCCACCTCGACGCCTTTGTTTTCATTTTATTTAGTTTTCAAATGTTCTCTACCTTTTATTTCTTTATTGTCTTTATTTTTCTTTCCCCCCACTCTTTCCCCTTATTTTACCCCCTTTGCTTCCCTTTTTCTCAACTTACCTCTCCCAATCCTCACCCCCCCCTCCCCCAACAGCTTTATCTGTCACAGCTTACCCTCTGATTTTAATTTCTCTGCCATTTGGCCATTCACACCTTCTATTCCATCTATGGACTGCCATTAGCAACCTTTCCCCGTGTTTTTATGGCCATGACTCATCTTTCATTCCCTCACCCCACAGTATAAATAGCTCCCACTTTCTATGCCTTTTAGCTTTGACAACGGGTCATCTGGACTCGAAACGTCAGCTCTTTTCTCTCTTTGCAGATGGTGCCAGACCTGCTGACCTTTTCCAGCATTTTCTCTTCTGATTTCAGATACCAGCATCCGCAGTAATTTGCTTTTATCCTGGGATATTAAAGGCTGTGGGTATGATTAGCGAACAAGACTAGGGGATTGTAAAAAAAATATTAGCACTGTGTAGAAAAATATTAGCACTGACTTGATGGACCAAATGGACTGTTTCTAAGCTATAACAGTCTGTGTTTCCCAGTAATGGCATCCTGGATGCTTCGTATTTAACACAACAGTTTTATGCCCTTAATAGATTGGATAAAAATGAAGCTACTCCATTACCTTGCCTCCTTAGATCGTCATTCTGGAATGAAAATGGAAGAGGGATCAAACGCTTTGGCTTGCTTGTAGGACAAAACTGATGGTGTAACATTGCATTGTTTATGAACAATATGGTACATAAGAAATGCACCAAAATAGATGTGAAATCAATTGGACACCTTCACTGGGTTCAGTGTTATTTCTACACAGGGGAAAAGTGCGTTTTTAGAGTCATAGAGGTTTACAGCATGGAAACAGGCCCCTCGGCCCAACTTGTCCATGCCGCCCTTTCTTTTTTAAAACCTCTAAGCTAGTCCCAATTGCCCGCATTTGGCCCATATCCCTCTAAACCCATCATACCCATGTAACTATCTAAATGCTTTTTAAAAGACAAAATTGTACCCGTCTCTACTACTACCTCTGGCAGCTTGTTCCAGACACTCACCACCCTCTATGTGAAACAATTGCCCCTCTGGACACTTTTGTATCTCTCCCCTCTCACCTTAAACCTATGCCCTCTAGATTTAGACTCCCCTACCTTTGGAAAAAGATATTGACTATCTAGTTGATCTGTGCCCCTCATTATTTTATAGACCTCTATAAGATCACCCCTCTGCCTCCTACGCTCCAGAGAAAATAGTCCCAGTCTATCCAGCCTCTCTTTATAACTCAATCCACCAAGTCCCGGTAGCATCCTAATAAATCTTTTCTGCACTCTTTCTAGTTTAATAATATCCTTTTTATAATAGGGCGACCAGAATTGCACACAGTATTCCAAATGTGGCCTTACAAATGTCTTGTACAACTTCAACAAGACATCCCAACTCCTGTATTCAATGTTCTGACCGATGAAACCAAGCATGCCGGATGCTTTCTTCACCACTCTGTCCACCTGTGACTCCACTTTCAAGGAGCAATGAACATGTACTCCTAGAGCTCTTTGTTCTGTAACTCTCCCTAATGCCCTACCATTAACTGAGTAAGTGCTGCCCTGGTTCAATCTAGCAAAATGCATCACCTCGCATTTGTCTAAATTAAACTCCATATGCCATTCGTCAGCCCACTGGCCCAATTGATCAAGATCCCGTTGCAATTGGAGATAACTTTCTTCACTGTCCACTATGCCACCAATCTTAGTGTCATCTGCAAACTTACTAACCATGCCCCTTATATTCTCATCCAAATCATTAATATAAATGACAAATAACAGAGGACCCAGCACTGATCCCTGAGGCACACTGCTGGTCACAGGCCTCCAGTTTGAAAAACAACCCTCTACAACCCTCTCAAGAAGCCAATTTTGTATCCATTTAGATACCTCACCCTGGATCCCGTGGCAATTTTAATTGCCACTGTTACATTTTGACCCACTTGTTTCAGCAACTGCTCTATACACAAGTACACCTCAATTTTATTGCTTTCTTCCAAGTACTGAAGAGAGAACTATTTGGAATGTAGTTAGAATTATTCAGTGCTGTAATACAGTATTAGGGTGACAACTTTACTCTGGAAAAGCATGAACATTGAGGCCCAAAAGAACATTTATTTTCTTCCCAGTGTGAGAGAGGTGTGTGTATATCTGTGTTTGTAGGAGAGAAGGGTGTGTGTCCGTGCGTGCCCGTTTGTCTGTGCAAAGAAGAGTATGTGCGCATGCACGTCTGATATAAGAATCCAGATCTCCAGCAACACTCCTAATATTTAATGAATTTGTGAGCAATAGAAACAGCATCACTCCTCCAATTATATTGATAAAAAGGTAAGACTTAAGTACTTGTTGAATAAAATAAATTATAAATGCATGCATATATGAATGTATACATATAAATGTATACATATAGAACAGTACAGCACAGAACAGGCCCTTCGGCCCACGATGTTGTGCCGAGCTTTGTCTGAAACCCAGATCAAGCTATTTCCTCCCTATCATCCCAAAGTACTCCATGTGCCTATCCAATAGCTTCTTAAATGTTCCTAAAGTTTCTGACTGCACTATCCCTGCAGGCAGTCCATTCCACACCCCAACCACTCTCTGAGTAAAAAACCTACCTCGGACATCCTTCCTATATCTCCCACCATGAACTCTATAGTTATGCCCCCTAGTTACCGCTCCATTCACCCGAGGAAATAGTCTTTGAACGTTCACTCTATCTATCCCCCTCATTATCTTATAAACCTCTATCAAGTCTCCTCTCAACCTCCTCCGCTCCAAAGAGAAAAGCCCTTTCCTCATAAGACCTACCCTCCAAACCAGGCAGCATCCTGGTAAATCTCCTTTGCACTCTTTCCAGTGTCTCCACATTCTTCTTGTAGTGAGGTGACCAGAACTGCACACAATATTCCAAATGTGGTCTCACCAAGGTCCTGTACAGTTGCAGCATAACCCCACGGCTCTTAAACTCAAACCCCCTGTTAATGAACGCCAACACACTATAGGCCTTCTTCACGGCTCTATCCACTTGAGTGGCAACCTTCAGAGCTCTATGGATATGAACCCCAAGATCTCTCTGTTCCTCCACATTCTTCAGAACCCTACCTTTGACCCTGTAATCCACATTTAAATTTGTCCTACCAAAATGAATCACCTTGCATTTGTCAGGGTTAAACTCCATTTGCCATTTCTCAGCCCAGCTCTGCATCCTATCTATATCACTTTGCAGCCTACAACAGCCCTCCACCTCATCCACTACTCCACCAATCTTGGTGTCATCAGCAAATTTACTGATCCACCCTTCAGCCCCCTCCTCCAAGTCATTTATAAAAATTACAAATAGCAGAGGACCAAGCACTGATCCCTGTGGCACTCCGCTGGTAACCAGTTTCCAGTCCGAAAATTTTCCATCCACCACCACCCTCTGTCTTCTGTTAGATAGCCAGTTACCTATCCAATCGGCCAAACTTCCCTCTATCCCACAGATCCTTACTTTCTTCATAAGTCGACCATGGGGGACTTTATCAAACGCCTTACTAAAATCCATGTATATGACATCAACTGCACTACCTTCATCTACACGCTTAATTACCTCCTCAAAAAATTCTTTCAAATTTGTGAGGCAAGACTTGCCCTTCACAAATCCGTGCTGACTATCCCGGATTAATCCGCATCTTTCTAAATGGTCGTAAATCCTATCCCTAAGGACCTTTTCCATCAACTTAGCGACCACCGAAGTAAGACTAACCGGCCTATAATTACCAGGGTCATTTCTATTCCCTTTCTTAAACAGAGGAACCACATTCGCCACTCTCCAGTCCTCTGGCACCACCCCCGTGGACAGCGAGGACCCAAAGATCAAAGCCAAAGGCTCTGCTATCTCATCCCTTGCCTCCCAAAGAATCCTAGGATATATTTCATCAGGCCCAGGGGACTCATCAACTTTCAGTTTATTCAAAATTGCAAGTACATCTTCCCTCCAAACATCTACTTCCTCCAGCCTATCAGCCTGTGACACCCTCTCTTCCTCAAAAACATGGCCCCTCTCCTTGGTGAATACCGAAGAAAAGTATTCATTCATCACCTCTCCTATTTCTTCTGACTCAATGCATAAATTCCCACTACCGTCCTTGACCGGCCCCAACCTCACCCTGGTCATTCTTTTATTCCTCACATAATACTTATATAAATTTATATAACTTATATTCTTATATAAATTTGTTATTGTGTGTTTGTGCAAAAACATTCAATCTTTTGTGGTTTAATTCTTGAAATAATGTTTCTCAGGGTTTCACCAGTATCCCGGGGAGGTCAAAATAATTCTGTGGCTGGAAAAGTTAAGGAAACCCGACTTTAAGTGAACACATTGTTAAAACACCATTAAATGTGTTGCCCACCAATTGAATTTAAAGTCAGGGAGTAGGAATATGGGCTTTGATTTAGACTGAACCACTATTGTTGGCTCCAGACACACAGGAGGTTGGAGTTGCGATGCAAGTTTTGGTGGTGTCCAGAATTCCAGTGGGAGAATTAGAGATCCTAACTGTAATTGTACAGATTATTGAATGTGAAGAAAAATACAACTTTCCGTTAATTTATCTTTTGATAGTATATTAGTGAGATGAATCAAAACATTCTAAATTATTCAGATTTGGGTAAAAGAATAACCAAATTTTACAATTCTCAAAAAGATTAAGTAGAAAATTTCCCGAGAGATTTTGAGGTGAAAAATCAGTTAAAATATGTAAATATAAAAAAGGTATTTTATCTAAATAAAGTTTTTACAAAATTGATCATATTCAGAGAGATTCATAGAATCATAGAAATCGTACAGTGCAGAAAGAGGCTATTTGGTCCATCGAGTTAGCACCGACCACAATCCCAGCCAGGCCCTACCCCCATATCCCTACATATTTACCCACTAATCCCTCTAACCTACGCATCTCAGGACACTAAGGGGCAATTTTAGCATGGCCAATCAACCTAACCCGCACATCTTTGCTCTGTGGGAGGAAACCGGAGCACCCGGAGGAAACCCACGCAGACATGAGGAGAATGTGCAAACTCCACACGGACAGTGACCCAAGCCAGGAATCGAACCCAGGTCCCTGGAGCTGTGAAGCAGCAGTGCTAACCACTGTGCTACTGTTTCAATCACACATGTATTACTTACAATCCTTCCTGAATTGGTCGCAAACTGCTATATCATTGTTAAAATTCACTGCTTACCTGACAGGCGGTAGCAGTTGTCTAAACAGGTACAACAGCAACTCGGGAAGGTGCTATATCCGATTCCACAAATTATCACGGATTGAAACAGCCTATGCTGAGGTTGCTCCATAGTGTACCTCCTTTGATAACAAAAGCTGAATCTGTGATTTTCATACTTGTGAATTTAGGCCAACATGTCCTCTTCAAGCCCCTCCAGTTTGAGAACCACTATTATGTATGTTCTTAGTCACATAGGTTGAGCTAGTCCAGTGTGAGGAACTCTGGATCAAAGCCAAAAACTGATTAACATGGTTTTGGAGCCATTGATAGGTCTCTTTTGAAGAAGGATGCCCAATTATCATGGTTCAAGCTCTAGGAAGAAATTAATAAGTCACGCGATGTATGATTTTTGTCCAACTAATTAAATTCTGACAATACTAGTTTTTGAAATATGCCTTTTTTATTTAAGTTTTTAAGTTTATTTATTAGTGTCACAAGTATGCTTATATCAACACGGCAATGAAGTCACTGAAAATCCCCTAGTCAGCACACTCCAGCGCCTGTTCAGGTAACACGGAGGGAGAATTTAGCATGGCCAATGCACCTAACCAGCATGTCTTTGGACTGTGGGAGGAAACCGGAGCACCCGGAGGAAACCCACACAGACACGGGAAGAACATGCAAACTCCAGTGACCCAAGGTGGGCATTGAACCTTGGTCCCTGGCGCTTGACGCAGCAGTGCTAACCACTGTGCCACCGTATTAGTTTACACTATGCTTGTTCAACCCCAGGCCCGTTGGCTGCATCTGTCTGCTGAAGTGTCTGACCTCTCTGTAGCCCACAGAGAAAGATTCTACTACAGGCTGCCCTGCTCCCATGTTTACTGCTGATAAGGCTCATTTAGGGAAGGGAGTGGAGAAGAGATTGGCTGCCACGTGAGGGATTGAGAGTATGCGTGTAAGTGTATACCATCCCTTGGCTTTGTGACAGGAAAAGTCTTATTGGAAAACCTAGGTCCTTGGTTGAAGGAATATTAATTTTATTAGTTTCATGGTTTGAATAGATGTTTCGTGACTTTAATGGGAGGCTGAATTTTAGTATTTCTATTATTTCCTTGTGATTGAAATGAGGAAAATAATGGCTTGATGAACATCTAGCCAATCAGAATCCTGGAGTACTCTAATACATTTGAATATACTACCAATATATATTTGCCAAAATTACTGAAAGGTATGCCAGGACACAATATTGTTTTTGTTATTCTTTTATGGGATACATATCTCTGGGAAGGCCAGCATCTGTGGCCCACCCCTAATTGCCACTGGACGGGGATGTTGTTCTGCCTTCTTAGATTGTTTTAGTCCACATGGTGTATGTAGGTACATTTACAGTGCTGTTCGGGAGGGAGCTCCAATGATGGTGAAGGAAGTGATGTAATTCAAAACCAGACTTTGCAGCTTGGGGGAAAGTTGCAGGTTGGTGTGCCTATGCATCTTAGGCTTCGAGGTGACAAAAGGTGTGGATTTGGAAAGTGCTGTTGAAAGAGCTTTGGTAAGTTGATGCAGTGCATCTTGTAGATGGTACATACTGTTGCCAGTTTGTCAGTGATGGAGGGAGTGAATGTTTGTGAAAGGATTGCCAATCAACCAGGTTGCTTTGTCCTTGATGGTGTCAAATTTCTTGTGTTGTTGGAGTTACAAAGTGGAGAGTATTACATGACATCCCCGATTGTTTTGCAGATGGAGGAGAGGTGGCAAATTACTGGCCACAAAATTCCCGTCGACTCACCTGTTCTTGTAGCCACAGTATTTAAATGGAATTTAACAGTGAGGGATTTAGTAATGGTAAAGTCGCAAGTAATATTCATGCCAGAAGCCTGAATGTTGCCTAAATGCAGCAAGATCTGGACAGACTGCTTTGGTATCTAAGGAGTCATAAATGGTACTGAACATTGCAAAGAGCGAACATTCCCATATCAGACCTTATAATGGAGGAAAGGTCATTGATGAAGCAGCTTGTAGATGTTTGGGCTTCAAAAGAACTCCAACAATGTCCTCAGGCGGAGATGATTGGTTTCCAACAACCAGAACCATCTTCCTTTATGCCAGGTACGACTCAAACCAATGGAGTTTTTCCCCAATTAACATTAACTTCAATTTTGCTATGGCTCCTTGATGCTACCTTCCTTTCGATGCTATCTTGACATCTGGGACAGGCACTCGCTAACCTCACCTCCTGAATTCAGCTTTGTTCCGAACGAAGTTGCAACGTCAGGACAGAGTAGCCCTAGTGGAACACAGACTGACCATGTCTCATAAGTACTGTTTGATAACACTGTCAACAATACCTTAGTTCTGTATCAAGTCTTTAATAATACTACCAGGCTATTGTCAGAGTTCAAAGCCTTTACAGTGTCCATCTTCAGCTGTTACTTAATATCACATTTAGTGAATCAAATTGGCTGACAACTGGTACCTGTGATGTTGGGGGCCTCAGGAAGGCAAGGTGGATAATTCACTTTGCACTTCCGGATAAACATGATGCACAGCATGGTGTGCTCGATCCCCCCATATGGAACAGGAGTGATATGGTGCATAGGTCAACACAAATAAATAATTTCACCAGAATGAATTTTAAAAATGGAGACGTTCCTCAGAATCCAAGAAATGAATATGATTCCCTTTGAAAGTTCATTTTCTTCAAACCATTTAAAAGTATTTAAATATCCTTTATCAAAGGAATCTCAAAGTTCCATCAGAAATTGGATAGTGTACTGAACTTTAGCTTTCAGGTCATATGATATTTGAAAATAAGTCATGGATGGATGCTTGACAGATTTAATATATTCCTAACATTCCAGTTCAGAAATTTCTCAATGATTTAACACCAACATTTTGAATATATTTATTTACATGTATATTTTAACAAAATGATTAGAGACGTCCAATTTCTAACAGGTGAATAAATACAAAAACCTTTAAATGTTAATTTTAGTTGAAACACTGCATTCACATGGATTGAGTCAAAGGAGGAAGAGTTTACATCAGATTATGACTACTACCTTGATAATTGTATATTTAAAAATTCAATCATTAGCTTGCCCATTGTTAGATGCAAAGCCATTACCCTTGCTCCTTTTGCTAGATGCTTCATAATGCAACTGCAATTTTTTTTTTTAAACCTGTTGTGCTACTGGTTTATTAGATAATTCACCTTTTAGAAGATATGCCCACAGTACTGCAAACTAACTACAAAAATTGTGCATTACAATGGAAAAAGAAAACATTCTGTAACAAAAAACACATTTGGGAACTTGAAAAAAATTACTGAAGGAATACATGGTCATTACTTACAGTACATACATTTGTAGAGTGCTCTGTCATATTTATATCATAATTATAAAGTTTCATAACCCTTCTAGAGCAAATCATCTGATCTACTTCAATTAGTTCTGTATTTTAATGATTTTTTTCAATATGGCATTCCTACCAGAGCAGTCTGATAAGTTTATGTAAATGCAGACCAAGTCGTAATACCCTATTTACAAGAAGTGGATCTCAGTAAATCGCAAAGTAATGATATTGAGGGAATATACACGAGAAAATATTAGTGCAAGGAGTGGTACAGCTTTTACACAACAACCTGCCAAAATAGAGTTCAATTCCATTATAATTCTTTCTGCAGGTCAGATTGCTGAATGGAACTTTAACATTTTAAAGTTATTTCCAATAAATAATTAGATTATATTGGTTTTAATAATATACTGTACATCCAATATAAACATTTAAGAAGCATTAACCAAATGGTCACCTCTTAGTTAATTGGATACAGTCAATAGTACAAATTTCAATTGAACCAATTTAAGCAGGTTTTAAGGTTTCATTAATTTTTCATTAGTTCATCCCTACAGAAGGCAAAATTTATGCTTGTATTGAGCGATGCATGCATCTACCAACTGAAGAGAAGAACACTTTACATTTTAAAAGTTCTTAAGACATAAATCTTGTATTAGAAATGTAACTATATGCTTTTGTTCTAAATTTTGAAATTGTTGAGGGTCATCTGTTAACACCAGATTTTCCATTACAAAGCAGTAGTGAGGTGGATACTTGGAAATGGAATTGCATTAGAAACAGGCCTAGTTACTACAACACTGGCTCTTCGTCTGTTGGGTGGGTTCATGAAGATCTACTCCTCTGCTTCTTCCACTGTTTGGTCCTGTATTCTGAGGCTCATTCTTGGGCAATTTCTTTGCTGCAAGGACGAGATTACAAGTCTGACAGTTCATTTCCTGGGCCATACCAATCTAAGTGTGTTTCAGTTTTTCTGCTCAAAAGAACCTTTTGCATTTGCATCACTTTCCTACTCAGTCAGAAATACTGTATTTCAAATCTCTACAGATGGTCCTAACTCATACTCTGGCACTATAACTTTTGGAAACTTATAACAGCCTGTCATCTTAATTCCCTCGCTGACCTCTGTCCTTGGCTTGCTACACTATTCCAATGAAGATCGACGCAAGTTTGAGAAACAGCATCTCATTTTTTAATTAGACACTTTAGTTTTCCAGGCTCACATTCAACAATGTCAGATTATAATTTCTATCCCCTTTTATTTTTGGATGACACCTTATGTTTCTTGTCCCATTACCATCTCCTATGCCTTCCACCATTATCTCTCATTTAAATCTCCCCTGCCTTCCATCCTAACAGTCTTAAAACACATTACATCTTCAATTTTCTCTAGTTCTGATGAAAGGTCAGAACTGGGAGTTGGCATGAAACTGCAGGAGACTGTCAGGAGCTGAGGAGCACCTATAAATAAAGCCCAGGGATTGCAGTGTGACCTACCTTGCTGGGAGTTGGAGTTGAGTAGATGGGTGCACTATTTCACCTGCAGGGAGGCAGCAGTGAAACAAAAGTGCAGTGGTGACTTCACAGGCAGATTGGCCGGAAAGTGCTCAGTTCAAGGGACAGTGTGTCGAAAAGCAGCTTAGGACACAGGAGTTAAGGTAGATCTATAAATAAGAACTAAGTCCTTAAAATAAGTAAAATTTTAAAATAAAAAAATATATATCTGAAACACATACCCGTGTGGTTACGAAGCATACAGCTTTTAGTCAGTGGTACTAGCATTCAATAAGCACAGTACTCCAAGTTAATTAAAGTTATCAAATTAAGTTACAGTCAGAAGTTTACAGCACGGAAACAGGCCTTTGGGTCCAACCTATCCAAGTTAACTAAATAACAAGTTAGAATGGCAAGGCAAGTGAGATGTTGCAACTGTGGAATGAATGTGTTTTGGGCACCAAAGCAATCCAGCACTAGGTGGACATGGAAAGGATGTTTCCTCTTGTGGGGAACACAGGTCATCCTTTCAGGACAGATGAGAATTTTTTTTTGTCAGGGTTGTGCGAAGTCAGGACTCTGCCTTAGAAGTCAGTGGAAGCAGGGTCATTGAATATTTTTAATGCAGCAGTAGATTGATTTCCTTGCCTAACAAAAATCCACCGTTATTGGGGGTAGATGGGAATGTAGAACTCAAACACAAACAGATCAGCTATGATCTTGTTGAATGGCAGAGCTGGCTCGAGGGGTTGAATGGCCTATTTCTACTCCTATTTCATATGTTTGTTATGTCAACTTCAAAACATTAACTGTGTTTCTCTCCACAGATGCTGACTGGCCTTGCCGAGTATGTGCAGCATTTTCTGTTTTTTATTTTATATTTAACTTTCCTTTTCAACAGCCCCTCGCAAGAGAAAGGGGGAAAGAGAGAAAATGAACGAAGTGAAATAGGCAAAACAAATAAAATTAAGTTGCTTGTTGAAACATTAAATAGTTTCAGGTGAAAAATAGGTTAGAATGTGTAAATGCTTAGCTTAAGGAATTAATTGTTCCTCCCAAGTTTCTACAAACTGAAACAATGAGTTTAACAACTTCAGATCTTGATTCTCTTAGGCAGCAGGCATTGGTAACCAGAGCCATTGGAAGAAAAGGAGATGTGGGTTATTCACTGGTTTTAGAAGAGTGAGGAGGGATCTCACAGAAACTTATAATATTCTAACAGGGTTAGACAGGGTAGATTCAAAGAATGTTCCCAATGGTGGGGGAGTCCAGAACTAGGGGCTAGAGTTTGAGGATGAGGGGTAAACCTTTTAGAATTGAGGCAAGGAGAAATTTCTTCACCCAGAGGGTGGTGAACGCGTGGAATTCACTATCACCATATGTAGTTGAAGCTAAAACGTTGTCTGATTTCAAGAAGAAATTAGATATAGCTCTTGGGGCTAAAGGGATCAAGGAATATGTGGGGGGGGGGGGGGGTGAAATCAGGATACTGAATTTGATGATCAGCCATGATCAAGATGAAAGGCGGAGCAGGCTCGAAGGGCTGAATGACCTACTCCTGCTTCTAGTTTCTATGTTAGTACTTTATGGGGATCACCTATTGATGCACGATTGACAGGGTCTTTCACATCCCTTGGGTCTACCTGCTTTTCTTCCACCACATTCCTTGGTCATGGAGATTTACTTGGAAGGTTTTCCATACTTCCCTTTGTTGCTATCCTGTTGTAAACATTTTCACCTCCTCTGGAAAAATCTTGTGTTTCTATACTTATTGCCTGGCTTCTTATCCCTTGTTACTTTGTTTATTTTTGCTCTCAACCTTATTAAAATAGATTTCCCTCTTGCTCTTTGCCTGCATCTATACCTTCGCTCTGCACTTATTAAAACCTTTCCATCTCCAAACATCTTCCAGTTCAGAAGTCGTCATTGACGAGAAGCATTAACCCTGTGCATCTCTTTACAGGCCCACTGCAATTTCCAGTGTTTCATTTTTATTTAGCATTTAAGTGTCTGCACATTTGGTTTAATGGTTACACTCATTTAGAGAGAAGTTACATAAATAAGTTAAAGTAATCAAATTACATGGTTTGTACATTCCTGAAGCATCTCACTGTCCAAAAACTTACATAAGCAGCTTTTATTTGAATACTTTATATGCAGATTCAATTTTTAATGAAATTTTATTGCAGCAAGCTGCAATTTATAGACATTCATTTCGATGTAATCAAGCTTACCTATTGCCAAAAATATTTCATTCACATTCATTGAAGTTTTTGCAGATGTCTCCATGAATAATAAGCTGTTGTCATCTGCATAGGACTGTGCTTCCTATAAAACAGATCAATTAGTTAAAAAGCATTTTGTTTGGAGGCTGTCTGCAGAATTACAGCAACTATCTCACCCTTTTCAAAAAGGCACAATTGGAATACATCCAGTTTTTCTACCACAGAACAAATATTTCTTTGTGTAGCATGGTCTGCAGTAAACACTTGAGAATGCCATTCTTGTGGACATTAGGGATATATAAATTCTGCAATGTTTAAAAGAAATTCAATACTCAAGCAGTAGAACATTTATGCAAATTATATATAAAACTACTCTATTAATCAATGTTTTGATTTAAAGTTTCTTAGGTCAGTGTTTCCATTATTTATTTTAACTCTCACCCTCCTTCCCTACAAAGCAGCAACTCATTTTGAGGTGAAGTGCTGTCAATGCACACTTGGACAATGAAATGACAGCATTCGCATTTACCAAGAAGAAAAACTGTTCAACAGGGCAAAGTCAACCCAGTCAATTGGCCTCATTAGCTTATTCCCAATGATAACCAAATTGTTAGAAGGAATTGACAGCAGTGCTATTAAGTGGCACTTACCAATAACCTGATCTTTGATATTTAATTTGATTTTGGCAAAGGCCACACAGCTCCAAACCAACTTCCTTGGTCCAAACATGAAAACAAAAGTTGCATTCCAGAGATGGGGCAAGTGACTGATAGACACTGTGGCAGATTTCGACTGGAGTGTGGCACCAAGTTATAGTGAAATTAATGAGAATTAGGGGGTGAAACGCCACAGGTGATTGAAGTCAAGACAGCTATGGTTGTTGAAGGCCAATCATCTCAAATATCTGATCACTTTTAGGGGTCAGAGGACTTTCCCAGAATTATTTTTCCAAGGAGATTACTTGGCTGCTAATAAGACAGGGAGCATTGGGCAGCTTGTTGCCCAGTTACAAGATGTCTCATTAGGACAGAAACCCCCCCCCCAGCTGATTTCTGTATTTTTCATACATTTGAAATAAAGCTGCTTTATAATTTATCATCATGCCTCACATCACCAAATGTTTACTTGGCTTGCCTTCAGGGAGATAAAGTAGTACATGAGAAGATAAATATCTGGTTCACGTCACAAGTCACTACTGAGCAGAGAGAATCAACTTCCAACAACGTAAAAAGATCAGATTGCTTACAGGAGCAACTGTGGCAATTGAACCAGAGAAGGACCAATGGCAAGCCCAAACCTGTAATAAGTACTATGGAGAAGAATGTGTTTTTTGAAGAGACTGTTAACAACTACTGGTTTAGAATTCAAGTGACCAATTAAATCAGAAGTTGTTAGTCACAAGTGTGAAAGATGTACTTTACAAAACATTTGCTGCACACATTCAAAGCCAACTCAAACTGTTTTGAAAATATTTTTACTGCACACAGCAACAATTGCTCATCTTTTACAAACCTGGAACTCTATCGCTCTCTTGTTCGCAAGATCAGCCTTGTTCCCCGCTAAAGCTATTACAATGTTAGGACTTGCTTGCCTCTGAAGCTCCTTAACCCAATTCTTGGCCCGTACAAAAGTATCCTGCAAAGAAATGGATGAAGGAAATAGTGAACATAAGAATTTTTACAAATCTGCCAAACAATGGACAGACAGCTTTCAAGCACCTGTCCTGAGGACCAATGTTCTGCAAAGCATGAAGACCATAAGACATAGGAGCGGAAGTAAGGCCATTCGGCCCATCGAGTCCACTCCACCGTTCAATCATGGTTGATTTCAACTCCATTTACCCGCTCTCTCCCCATAGCCCTTAATTCCTCGAGAAATCAAGAATTTATCAATTTCTGTCTTGAAGACGCTCAACGTCTCGGCCTCCACAGCCCTCTGTGGCAATGAATTCCACAGACCTACCACTCTCTGGCTGAAGAAATTTCTCCTCATCTCTGTTCTAAAGTGACTCCCTTTTATTCTAAGGCTGTGCCCCCGCATCCTAGTCTCCCCTGCTAATGGAAACAACTTCCCTACGTCCATCCTATCTAAGCCGTTCATTATCTTGTAAGTCTCTATCAGATCTCCCCTCAACCTCCTAAACTCCAATGAATATAATCCCACGATCCTCAGACGTTCATCGTATGTCAGGCCTACCATTCCTGGGATCATCCGTGTGAATCTCCGCTGGACCCGCTCCAGTGCCAGTATGTCCTTCCTGAGGTGTGGGGCCCAAAATTGCTCACAGTACTCCAAATGGGGCCTAACCAGTGCTTTATAAAGCCTCAGAAGTACATCCCTGCTTTTGTATTCCAAGCCTCTTGAGATAAATGACAACATTACATTTGCTTTCTTAATTACGGACTCAACCTGCAAGTTTACCTTTAGAGAATCCTGGACTAGGACTCCCAAGTCCCTTTGCACTTTAGCATTATGAATTTTGTCACCGTTTAGAAAATAGTCCATGCCTCTATTCTTTTTTCCAAAGTGCACGACCTCGCACTTGCCCACGTTGAATTTCATCAGCCACTTCTTGGACCACTCTCCTAAACTGTCTAAATCTTTCTGCAGCCTCCCCACCTCCTCAATACTACCTGCCCCTCCACCTATCTTTGTATCATCGGCAAACTTGGCCAGAATGCCCCCAGTCCCGTCATCTAGATCGTTAATATATAAAGAGAACAGCTGTGGCCCCAACACTGAACCCTGCGGGACACCACTTGTCACCGGTTGCCATTCTGAGAAAGAACCTTTTATCCCAACTCTCTGCCTTCTGTCTGACAGCCAATCGTCAATCCATGTTAGTACCTTGCCTCGAATACCATGGGCCCTTATTTTACTCAGCAGTCTCCCGTGAGGCACCTTGTCAAAGGCCTTTTGGAAGTCAAGATAGATAACATCCATTGGCTCTCCTTGGTCTAACCTATTTGTTATCTCTTCAAAGAACATTGTTGGAAAAAAAACTAGACACTGGTTTGGCAAGATCATGAGGGTTATTTGAGGCTTGTCATTTTAAGAGTGTGCTGTGCTTTAATTCTGTTCAAAGTTGTACCCCTGCTAAGTAACACATATAACATTATGGCTCACAAAGCTCTGAATACCAAATACATTCAGTTCCTGCCAGGTGTGGGGGCTCCATTCCTGCAAATTCTCGAAGTGTGAAATTGCAAACGATGAACCCGCTCATGAGCAGAGTTGGCACATGCGCAGTGCTCACTGGCTGTGCAGGAAAGGAGTGTTTAACATTCTAAGTCAGGAATATGTGAAATTTTATGCCACAAACTGTGATTACGTTTACAATTGCATTCGCGCAGGCAAACAATTTTGTAATAGAGGGGCTAGCAAACAAGGAGTTGTTTGTGCACAGAAATTACAACCTAAAGTTTTACTGATGACTAAAAACAGTTTAGATCACCTTACAGGTCATCAGATATTATCTTAAAAAATTAATCCTACCACAAAGCTAAAAGACAGGTGAAAGACTATTTTTTCAAGGGACCTTTTGTGACTCATTGCTTGCTTATGGATTTTTTTTTTTAACCTAAGAGAAGGATGTAATAGCCAGGTATGTTGATTTTAAAAGAGGAAATTTGAAAAGGTTTTCAATTTTGGACTATAGCGAAAAAGTTTCTAAATATTGAGACAATCCAGCTGTGAAAGGAGGGAGCTATGACATTCACTGAATTATACATTGAGTTAATTTGTGCCAGTTGCTATATTGCGTAACAGTGCATCTTCCTTTTCAGGTAGTTTCAATCCAACGTTTTGAAAATATAAAAGGAAATCTTAGCTACTGCTCTACTTCAAAAAGAAAATCAAAGAATCTGTTACTTGATTGAGAATTATGTATTTGTACCATAAGGACATATGAACATGAAATAAGAGCTATTCGACTCCGAGTCTGTCTTGCCTTTCAATAAGATCATGGCTACTCTGTTTGAGTTTTGAATTCCACATTCCCATCTACCCCTAACAACCTTTGATTTCCTAGCCTAATAAAAATCCACCCACCTCAAAAAATTCAATGACCCTGCCTTCTGAGGCCAAGTTCCGAAATTGCACAACCCTCAGAAAATGTTCTCATCTTTGTCCAGAGGGCAACCCTTAATTTTAAAACAGTGGCCTCTCGTTCTGGACACACCCAAAAGTGGCACCATTCTTTCCATGTCTATCTCAAGATCGTTCAGGATCTTATCAATAAAGTCACCCCTCACTCCTCTAAACCCCAGTGGAAACAAACCCAGTCTGTCTATCTTTTCCTCATAAGACAACCCACTTTCTCAATTTAGTAAATCTCCTTTAAACTGCCTCCAATGTATTTACATCCTTTGTTAAATGAGACCAAAACACGATATTCAAGTTGTGGTCTCACCAATGCCCAGTATAACTGAAACACAAGATCCTTATGTTTAATTCCTCTCAAAGAACAGAATTCAATTAGTCTTAATTATTTGCTGTGCCTGCACACTAACACTGACTCATGCAAGAGAATACCTCGATCCTGCTAAAGCTCGGAATTCTGCAACCATTCTCCGTTCCTGTAGTCATAGAAATCATAGAAACCCCACAGCGCAGAAGGAGGCCATTCGGCCCATCGAGTCCGCACCGACCACAATCCCACCCAGGCCCCACCCCCACATATTTTACCCGCTAATCCCTCTAACCTACGCATCCCAGGACTCTAAGGGGCAATTTTTTTTTTTAACCTGGCCAATCAACCTAACCCGCACATCTTTGGACTGTGGGAGGAAACCGGAGCACCCGAAGGAAACCCACGCAGACACGAGGAGAATGTGCAAACTCCACACAGACAGTTCCTTTTTAGTTTTCCTGCCAAAGTGAAAAACTTTACATTTTCCCACATTATACTCCACCTGCCAGATTTATGCCACTAAAATCAATCTAACTATCAATCTGCAAACTCATGTCCTCTTCTACAAATTTAGCTACCATGCCTTTGCTCCCCACATCTAAATCACTAATACAATCTGTAAAAAGTTGAGGCCCCAGCACAGGCCCCTGTGGGGCTCCAATTGACACATCTTGCCAATTTATCCAAAGTGTCTTCTGCCAGTCAATCGTATCAATTTTGGACATAAACACAATGTATTAAATTTATACAGACATACATGGTCAAGGTGCTAACTACAAAAATAAAGTACTGATAGTCACAGCCTGCACCCCAAACTTCAGACGGAGGCCATTCGGCCCATCGAGTCCGCACCAACCACAATCCCACCCAGGCCCCACCCCCACATATTTTACCCGCTAATCCCTCTAACCTGGAAAACTACATCAGATGGTACCCAACTCCAAACTGATTTTTCTTTTAGAAAAAGTGTTCCTTTTGGGAATTAACAGTATCTACAAATCTTTGAAACGCAGTCAGGCTTCAAATTCAACTTAAACCTTCAGCATTAATGAAGCAATTTGATCCAGTTTGCTTATTCGCTCAGAAAAGAGAAGCTAATATCTCACCTGATATTTTATAAATGAGGTGAAATCTTAAGATGCAAAATAAAAATGTCTAAAGAAAATTTTGCCCAGATGCAAAGGAAAAACAGAAGATTTGAGGGGAACTGGGCAGATGTAGTGATTAGAAAATAGGTCAAATGGTACGCAATTACAAAAATCATTATGAAACAAACAACTACAGACGCATCAATTAGATTTTATTCACTGTGTAAAATAATGGAATCTATTCTCAGGAGTAAGCTTGACTAAGTTGCCTGATTATCTTAAACAGCAGAGATTTAGAAGGGGAAGGTTTTGCCTGCTAAATTCGCAACTTGTGTTTTAAAAATGTTGACATCCAAAATGAACTATGGAAAGCCCCAAGCCAATATAGTGTACCTAGATTTCCAAAATGAATCCGAAAGTGCAAATTAGTATGAAAATCAGAATCCCTATAGTGCAGAAGAGGGCGTTCGGCCAATCAAGTCCGCGCAGACTCTCTGACATGATAGAGCATCTCTCCCACACCTTTCCCATGGCTAATCCATCTAACATATCTTGGGATACAATGGGCAATAGCCTGCTAATCTTTGGACTGAAAGGAGAGGAGTTCAATGAAAGCAATGAGTACTTTACTTTCAGATGGTGGGACTGTGTATGGCCCTATATTGGCTCCACCATTGTTTCTAATTTAGTTCAGTTCCAGATTAAGAAACTAAATGCAAATCCATCAAATATAAAGAGGATACTAAACTAGGTTTTGGCAGTTGATTTGAAGCAGGCTGTCAATTACAGATTTTGCAGAAAATAGGTAAAGTGGAAGAACAATGGCAAATGAATATAAATGCAACTGTAAAGTACATTAGCATCATTATGATACAGAGAAGCCATTTGGCCCAAGTACCATGCCAACCTCTCAAGAGGGATCCAGTTAGTGTCATTCCACTTCTCTATCCCTGTAGCACCTCGGTTCCTAAAAGCCCTAAAAGCTTAACTTCTGTAAGATGCCAATCCTACTTCCTTTTGAAATCATTAATGATCTCTGCTTCTACCACCCTCATAAGCACCATGACCCAGGTCATTACCCCTCGCTGTGTACAAAGGCTCTTCCTAAAATGCCTCTGCACCCTTGCTCACAACCTTAAATCTGTGACCTCCAGTCCCTAAATCATCAAAACCTATTATGATCTTGTACACCTCTTATCAAATCGCCTGAATCGCTTTTGCTCCAAGGAGAACAACCACCGTTTCACAAATCTAACCATTTGGCTAAAACTCTCTGGAAGCATTGTTGTTAATCTCCTTTGCATCCTCTCAAGGATCCTCACATCCTTCTTGAAGCGCAGTGAACAGAATTGGACACAATTGTGATGGCCTAACCGGAATATTATAAAAATGCAGCATGCCGTCTCTTTGTACTAAATCAGTTGCAAGTCTAATCAGCAGAACAGGCATGATTTTGGGAGAAACCCTCAGTTTCATATAATAGCTATCAAGCTTGTCATACTATATCCTTGCATCTATGTGAAGCATTTTTTAAATCAAATTCTCAAAGCACTGAAAATGCCCTACTCAATTTTCAGCTCAAAACATCCTGCTATTCCACACACAGCCTAGCATGCTTGACCTATTTGTTTAGAGTAGTTTTGCCAATTAAAAATCTCTAGCTTGTTTCTAAACAGTAATGCCAGCAGATAATTCAGCTCAATGTTCTCCCCAGATTTGGTGCTTCCCACAGCACACAGGATCTTAACATTTTAGTACCATTCAAACAAACAAAGCTGTACTTGATGGTCACAAAACACACTATATGAGGTGCTTTCAATGAAACAAAGTTTGAATATTCTACATTTACTGGAAATACTATTTTCAGTCAATCTGAATCTCTGAAGTACTCCACCAAAATTAAGAATGCAGCTGTAATGTAGTTGTACAACTCCACTTACATCATTTGTAATGTCGTATACCACTATAGCAGCCTGCGCTCCTCGATAGTACATTGGGGCCAAGCTGTGATATCTTTCTTGTCCTGCTGTGTCCCATATTTCAAATTTCACAGTTGTGTCATCCAGGCATACAGTCTGAGTTAGGAAAGCAGCTGAAACAGTTGATGCAGTTAAAAATTTGAATATTTTTTGAACTGGATAGCACAAACAAAATTTGTCAGCAATACAAAAGCTTAAGAGTTACAAAAATTTGCTTGCTTCAAAGAAGAGTTTTTATTTACACATTTAAAATTATGCATTCAAATTCAGGAATATGTATCAAAGTCATTAAAATAGTTACAAGCAGCATTTTTATTCATTGAGGACTCAATTAGAGTTAACCAGCTTGGAGCACTTCAATATCAACTGTTTGACCTTGTAGTCTATGGTCACAACCACCATTTTCGTCCAAACCAAACAAAACTGATTCACAAAAATAGAAATTAAAATAGTAAATGAAAGTAATTTGAAACCAGCTTCTCAGATTAGCAGATGCAAATGAACCTCCAAAGCTGAATTTCAACAGTAATCTTAAAAGTATTACTTGGCATGTTTAGTTTTAAAATCAGGCACATATTGTTTGTCTTTGTGTTGCATATGCTATGATAAACGTTTCATTACAGAATTTCCCTGCATGAGATGCAAAACAAATATTTTGTTTTAAAAAGTTGGGACTTATACATTGTTTACTTCTCTACTTGAGAAACAAATTTAGGTTTTCAAGCTCCATGAGAGAATTTATCATGGCTAGTCCGCACATTATTGGACTGTAGGAGGAAACTGGAGTACACTGAGAAACTCACGCAGACACAGGGAGAAACTCCACACAGTCACCCGAGTCTGGAATCGTACCCAGGGCTCTGTGGCGCTGTAAGGCAGCAGTGCTAACCATTGTGCCACCATGCTGCCCGCAAGGATCTCACCTCGCTGCATTCAACTCTTTTGTCGATGTTTGGACCAAGGCCATCATGCGGTCAGGAGCAGAGCAAGTTTGGCAGAACCAAAACTGAGCATTGGTGAATGAGTTATAGCTGGAAACAAAAACTTGGTTAAGGATGTCAGGTCCTAATTATAGTTCAGAAGCTCCTAGCATTTTAAGATTCTAACTTTTAAACAGAATGATATTGCTCGTGAGTGGGAAGGTTTAGATCCTGGGATTTTGCAGCATTTGTGTATGGGGGAGGGGGGGGGAAAAGAGAGAAACAGAGGTAGGCTTGCGGTTGTGTGTGTTGGGGGACAGAAATGCTGGGATTTGGTAGCTTAAGCTGCTTAATTATTTCAAGAGGTGCTTAGTTGCATGAGCAACCTTAACTCAACAGTATTTTTCAGTTTATTTCCTCTAATGTGGAGGGTAGGGAAAGGCGGGAAGCAACTCAAAAGTCAATGAGGATGTTGTGCCATATAAAGACGACAATATTACTGGCAACTGAATAGATCAAATTCTGTTTTTATGTTGTAGTAGATGCCAACCGTTTTGGGGGATCAAATTCGTCTTTTGAAAACTGTAAATTTTAATTAATGCAACTCATTTATATTTCTTTACCTATGTATTTATTCCTTTCTCTCAAGACCTATGATACACAGGATAATGAAAAGCTTAATGTGACAAACCAGGGATAGCTATGTGACAGCAATTGTGGGTGAAAACGAAATGAAGGACCCTGTTGTATTGGATGATGGGTTATGGGAAATCGATAATCTTTGAGCTTTGGAGTGCTAAGCATTCTAGATCATGGGAGTACTGGGACAGGAAGTTTGTCTTTGACCACTCTTGGCCATCAAACCACTCCTTTGCTCTGCTCCTTGCTGTTAAGGCACCATTCTACAGCCCACTACATTCCCAGCCTGAAATGAATGGAAGCGCAAAATGTGCTTTTGACTATTGCCCACCACCCTCCATGCACACTAACATGCGTATTTTTAAATTTTAATTTTATTTGTGTGTCACAAGTAGGCTTACATTAGCACTGCAATGAAGTTACTGTGAAAATCCCCTAGTCGCCACACTCTGGCGCCTGTTCGGGTAACTGAGGGAGAATTTAGCTTGGCCAATGCACTGAACCAGCACGTCTTTCAGCCTGTGAGGAAACCGGAGCACCCAGAGGAAACCCATGCCGACACGGGCAAAATGTACAATCTCCACACAGACAGTGACACAAGCTGGGAATCAAACCCAGATCCCTAGCGCTGAGAGGCAGCAGTGCTAACCACTGTGCCACATATAAACCCAACAGTTAAGAGTGGACAGGGTCTGGGTAATGGTGGGCGGAAAGGTCCAATGTCCAGAAACAGACGAGTCAGGGTGGCTTGCAAATGCCATTAGTAAGGATGAATGAGGTTCTGTTCAAGGCCTCGCTGTGATTAAGGTAGCAGCAGAGCAAGAGTCTGAGGGAAAAAAAGTGCACCTCACGATTTTGCTCATTGGCTGGATGTGGAAAATGCATTCAGCTTGTTTTATCACATTTGAATTGGTTGCATTAATTCTATTCAAACTGAGTGAACAAACTTTATTTTAAAAAAGTAAGGGTTTAAACTACGCAAATTCCAAAAGAGATGAGAACATACTGAATGGAAATGAATTAGTTCAAAACCTAGGTTACAGCAGATATATTACTTCAAATAGTAAATTTCCATGTTTAAATTGTTTAGCTTCAACATGGGGGCCTGTTTAGCATTGAATTTCAGTTTAGACTTGTTTCATGCAGGAATGATTGTAGGGCCGTTGGCATGACTGGCATTTTGGGAGTGGACTTTGCCATGCTCTGATTCACCTTCTAGAGGCCGGCAGCCTCTGCAGCACACTGACTCTCCTTCCCTCTCCTCCAGATTGTGCCTTACGTCCTGCAAATCAAAGTCACTTGTCTGCATCTTGCCATTCAACTCCAAAGAATGCTCAGGGGAGGGAAGTGACACACATTAGAGGCAGGGAGCTGGAGGTTCAGCAAGAGAGTGGGTCTGCAACAAGCGGGAAAGTGAGGGAGCACCAGTGACCATGAACACTTTGGAGGAAATAATAACAAATGGGATTACTATCTCAATGGAAACAAATTAAAACATGCTACCGTGCAAAGGGACCTGGGGTTCCTTGTGCATGAGACGCAAAAGCCCAGTCTGCAGGTACAACAGGTGATCAAGAAGGCAAATGGGATGTTGGCCTATATCGCGAGGGGGATAGAATATAAAAGCAGGGATGTCTTGATGCACCTGTACAGGGCATTGGTGAGGCCGCAGCTGGAATACTGTGTGCAGTATTGGTCCCCTTATATGAGGAAGGATATATTGGCATTGGAGGGAGTGCAGAGAAGGTTCACCAGGTTGATACCGGAGATGAGGGGTTTGGATTATGAGGAGAGGCTGAGGAGATTGGGTTTGTACTCGTTGGAGTTTAGAAGGATGAGGGGGGATCTTATGGAGACTTATAAGATAATGCGGGGGCTGGATAGGGTGGAGGCGGAGAGATTCTTTCCACTTAGTAGGGAAGTTAAAACTAGAGGACACAGCCTCAAAATAAAGGGGGGTCGGTTTAAGACAGAGTTGAGGAGGAACTTCTTCTCCCAGAGGGTGGAGAATCTCTGGAATTCTCTGCCCACTGAGGTGGTGGAGGCTACCTCGCTGAATATGTTTAAAGCGCGGATGGATGGATTCCTGATCGGTAAGGGAATTAAGGGTTATGGGGATCAGGCGGGTAAGTGGTACTGATCCACATCAGATCAGCCATGATCTTATTGAATGGCGGGGCAGGCTCGAGGGGCTAGATGGCCTACTCCTGCTCCTATTTCTTATGTTCTTATGAACCAAAGGGTTGACATCAAGAGAGAGATGAGGCAGAGGACACAAACCAAAGGGTTGGCAATGAGAGGTAGGGCTAGAGAGCTGCAAAGGCTACAAACTGAAGGGTCGGCAACAAGAGGAAGGGTCTGCAGTGACTCTGATGGTCAGGTAGCAGGGTATGTAGTGAGCAAGAGGCTCAAGGAGGCAGCAGAAGAAAGTTAGCATATTTATATTTAAAAGTCATTTAATTTACCAATATAGGAATTTAGTATTTCAACTTACAGGGTGTTTTAGAAAGGTCCTACAGAACAGAACTAGAATCAACTAATTGTTGTAATGGGAAAATCTTATTTGCTTCAAGTTGTTTCTTTCAGGAATGCAACTACAACTTTGACAATGTACTGTATCTATTTTGTTTTACTCTTTTATGGGATGCGATTGTCACTGCCAAGGCCAGCATTTACTGCTCGTCTCCATTTGCCCTCGAGATGGTGATGGTCTTCTTGGACCACAGCCAGATGTATCAATGCTGCAGAGTCCAGGTTCTTTGACCAACAACAATAAAAGAAGAGCAATATAGTTATAAGTCTGAATGGTGGGGCTTGGAGGGGAACTCACAGACTATCATTACCATGTTATCCCTCGCGGTTCTTCTAGATGGTGGATATCGTGGATTTGGAAGGTACTGACGAAGGAGCCTTGGTGATTTGTTGAAGTGTATCGTGATTATAGTACACTATTGTGGTGGTGGAAGTGAATGTTGAAGGTAGTTGGGAGTGTCAATCAAGTAGGTGGTTTTGTCCTGGATGGTGTCAAGTTGAGAATACTGTTGGAGATGCACCTATCCAGGCAAGTCCACAGTATTCCATTACACTCCTGACTTGTGCCTTTTGGATAGTGGACAGGCTTTAGGAGTCAGGAGGCAAGCTACTTAGTGTAAGATTCCTAGCTTGCAATCTGTTCTTGCAGTTACAACATTTATATGGCTGGTCCAGTTCAGTTTCTGGTCAATGGGATGTTGACAGTGAGGAATTCAGTGATGGCAATGTCAATGGATGACTGAGGGAGATGGTTGGATTGTCTCTTGTTGGAAACTGTTATTGCCTGGAACTTGTATGGCATCAATATACACATTACTTTACTAAAACAAAGTTGATGACATCTCAAGATATATACAGCAATAACAAGTCCACATTATGCTCAAGTTTTACAATTCACTGACCAGACCATATAAAGTATGAGTTTTGGACACAATGCCCCAAAGTTGATTTTTTTGCGCACTGTTTCTGAAATAAGTAAATTGACAGCAATTGTAAAGATGGTGACCTATTGGCAGGGGTGATGGTGGTGAGCATAGTCAGGAACAGTGGCTGGACCATCGGCAGGTGTGGAGGGGTAGGCAATGTTCAGGGTGCTTGTTTGTGTACGCATGTGCGCGTGGGGGGGGCGGGTGTATGAAGTTCACTTGTTCGGCTCAAGTTGTAAAAATGTCTTTCCAACAAAGCTCCCACTGTTAAATCACTGTCAAGCCATCACCTATAATTAACAGTGGAAGCATCCCAGCTCCACCATACGTGCACAAGACTTTTCAACCGCAGCAATGTCTCAATATTCATCACTATTGCCAGCAGAAGATCCTAGCCCGTTTGATAGCTTAAATTTTTATGCAATAGCAGTGCACATACTGGAAAGAGAAAAAAAGATACATTTGCATTATGTACTGCATTTCACATCTTTATATCACAAATCAATTCACATTTTTGACACAACTTACAAGTTATACCAAAAGTGTGAATTGTCAATTTATCTACAGATTTCAATGTTATTTCTGGTACTCATTAGACATTCAACAGGTAGTATACAAATCTTCCATATCTACATTAGCATAGCACATCACTTTGTTTAAGGAAGGCTGCAGGAAAAAGCCTGGGAACCAGTGAGCCTAACATCTGTAGTGGGTAAGTTGTTAGAAGGTATTCTGAGACAGGATCTACCGGCATTTAGAGGCAAGGACTGATTAGGGACAGTCAGCATGGCTTTGAGTGGAAAATCACATCTCATGAATTTGATTGCAGTCGACGTTGTCTACATGGACTTTAGCAAGACCTTTGACAGGGTACCGCATGGTAGGTTGTTGCATTAGATTAAATCTCATGGGATCCAGGATGAAGTAGCCAATTGGATACAAAATTGGCTTGATGAGAGAAGACAGAAGGGGTTGTAGAGGGTTGTTTTTCAAATTGGAGGCTCGTGACCAGTGGTGTGCCTCAGGGATCGGTTATCTACTGTTACTTGTCATTGATAGTAATGATTTAGATGAGAATTTAGGAGGCATGTTTGCAGATGACACCAAGATTGGTGGCATTGTGGACAGTGAGGAAGGTTTGCAACGGGATCTTGGCGGCATGGTAGCACAGTGGTTAGCACTGCTGCTTCACAGCTCCAGGGTCCCGGGTTCGATTCCCGGCTCGGGTCACTGTCTGTGTGGAGTTTGCACATTCTCCTCGTGTCTGCGTGGGTTTCCTCCGGGTGCTCCGGTTTCCTCCCACAGTCCAAAGATGTGCGGGTTAGGTTGATTGGCCAGGTTAAAAAAAAAAAATTGCCCCTGAGATGCGTAGGTTAGAGGGATTAGCGGGTAAAATATGTGGGGGTAGGGCCTGGGTGGGATTGTGGTCGGTGCAGACTCGATGGGCCGAATGGCCTCCTTCTGCACTGTAGGGTTTCTATGATTTCTATGAATTGGGCCAACGGGCTGATGGCAGATGGAGTTTAGTTTAAATAAATGCGAGGTGATGCATTTTGGTATATCGAACCAGGGCAGAACTTAGTTAATGGTAGGGCATTGGGAAGAGTTATAGAAGCAATAGATCCAGGGGTTAAGGTTCATAGCTCCTTGAAAGTGGACAAGGTGGTGAAGGCAGCATTCAACACGCTTGGTTTCATTGGTTAGAACATTGAATACAAGAGTTGGGACATCTTATTGGAGCTGTACAAGACATTGGTAACGCCACACTTGGAATACTGTGTACAGTTCTGGTCACCCAATTATAGAAAGGATATTAAACTAGAAAGCGTGCAGAAAAGATTTACTAGGATGCTACCGGGACTTGATGGTTTGAGTTATAAGGAGAGGGTGGATAGACTGGGACTTTTCTCCCTGGAACATAGGAGGCTTAGGGGTGATCTCAGAGGTCTATAAAATAATGAAGTGCACAGATAAAGTAGATTGTCAACATCTCTTCCCAAAGGTAGGGAAATCTAAAACTGGAGAGCATCGGTTTAAGTGAGAGGGAGAGATACAGAAGGGTCCAGAGGGGCAATTTTTTTCACACAGAGGGTGGTGTCTGGACCAGGCTGCCAGAGGTAATAGTAGAGGGTACAATTTTGTCTTTTAAAAAGCATTGGGACAGTTATATGGATAAGATTGGCATAGAGGGATATGGGCCAAACACGGACAATTGGGATCAGCTTAATGGTTAAAAACTTGGCGGTATGAACAAGTTGGGCTGAAGGGCCTGTTTCCATGCTGTAAACCTCCATGGTTCTATCAGAGGGACACTGGAGTTTGACCCATTGCTGGAATTGAAGGGATAAAGCGATCAGCTACATGGTTAGCGGCAGAAGTCCAATAAAGGATGAATGCATTTCAGTCGCAATCAAAGAATATGATCAAATACAAGAAGCTATTGCTAACATGTGAAATCCAGTTCTACTGAGTACCACTTCCATAGAGTACCAGACTAGGGGAATTCAGTGCAGTGAGGGAAGAGGTGCAGCACTGGAATTTTAAAAATTTCAAGCAGCAGCTCAAGAGATGGACGATTCACAATAATGGCTAAGTGGAGGACTAGAGATGTTGCAAGTAATAGTTTATCCAAGGTACTAACTAGATTCTGAAAGAGGAAAAATATTTTTAGGGTCATGGACGGGCACCGAGAACTGCTACTTGCAATTCCTGTACCATATTGGAACTCAACACCATTTGTTGTTGAGAGCAAACATTTTAGCTGCTTGAATATAAGTTTGGTTTCTGAACGCAAGGAGCATGGGGACCAATTATATTCAAAAGAGATGGGTTGCACCTCAACAGGACTGAGACCAATGTGATTGTGGGGAGGTTCATTTATGATGACGAAGCCTTAAAATAGTGATGGGCACCAGCATATTAGAGGAGGAGAAAAAAAAACGAACAACAGAATGTTGGATAGTACTCGAGAAGGAAACATTAGGTAAGAGCAGACCAAGGGGGCTCATGAGGAAGACAAAGATTTAGAATGCACGTACATAAATGCATACAATTTGGTGAATATGGTTAGTAAGCTACAAACATGAACAGCTGAGCAGGAATATGATGCAGTGGCAATAACAAATGTGGTTTAAAAGTGATGAGGACTGGTATTTAATATTTACAGATACAAAGTGTTAAGATAGGGAAGGAAAATAGGGCAATGCAGTGGCTGGACTGATTAGGGAAGACTGAGTGTTGGAAAAAGGGGACAAGTATAGAGCTGAGAAGCGCAAAAGGGTATGATTACAAACTATATACTGGATATTCTATAGGTCTCCAATTGAAAGACAATGAGGAACAATTCTGCTGGGAACTCTCAGAAAAGCACAATTATAGAATGGTGCTATCGGAGGGATTTATTAAATTAAATATTGACTGGAATAAAGTTAAGAGTGGGGGGGGGGGGGGGGTTATTTCTGAAATGTATGTTCAGCAGAACTTCCTGGACTAGTTTTTTCACAGCAACTAGGAATGAAGCATTGATGGATCTTGCACTGAATGAGGTAGGTCATGCAGACCAAATATCTGTTGGGCAATATTATGACTAGTGTAATCATATCAGGTTGAGATTAATAATGAAGAGGAACAAGAAACAACTGAAAGAACGTCTAAATTGGAAGAAGGCTAACATCAATGGGATGAGGAGACCTAACCTGTGTAAAATGGAACCAAATCGACAAAAACAAGCAAATAGGAAGAGGTGGGGTGGGGTCCAATAGGGACAAAGAAGGTCGTATATGCTTTGAAGCTATTGGGCATGACTAGAATACTTAAATAAATACTGCTGCAAAGCACTCATTAAGGAAGCACATGCTGACAATATGTTAGGAGTCAAGCTGATACAGATAACGGATGGAGTGAAAATGAATAGGCAGGATGTACTGGAAAGACTGGCTATGCTTGGAGTGGATAAGACACCTACGCCTAGAAGACTTGCAATACATGTCACTAAGGAGGTGGGGTGGAGGAGAGGGTGGAGATAGTGGAAGGTCTTCCAATCTTCCCTAGATATGGGAGGTGCCAAAGGATTGGAAAGTGTCAAAAATAAAATCCTTGTTCAATAAGGTGTAAAGATATTCCTGGTAACCACAGTCAGTTTAATATCAATGGTGAGTAAGGTTTTACCAATAAAGGGGAAAAAAAGATATTTGAAGAGGTTTAAGTGATTTAAGGAGACCAAGGGTGGATTTGTCGAAGGCAGATCATGTTCAACTAATCTAATTGAATTTTTTGACAAACAAACAGAGAAGATGTAGGGAATTCAGTGGATATTGAATACATGGATTTTCAGAATACCTTTGACAAACTGCCACATAAATAGTTGGTTAAAAAAGGTTCAATGAATGGGGCAGCAATCGGTTTGGATACAAAAAAAAATAGCAAGTTTAGGCATGTTTGTTTCGGAGGCTGTTCCTACAACGAACTGGAAAAGTCACTGCTTTTTAATTATATATACACATGACTTGGAGTAAAATTTCAATGTTTGCCTTATGAGACCAAACTTGGAGATGTGATCAACAGTGAGGATGATACCAATCAACTGCAACAGGCCACAAATGGGTTAGCAGAAAGGCAAGCAAGTAGATGGAATTTAACACTGTCAGGTGATGCATTTTGCAGAAGGATCAGAGGAGGCAATATAGACTTAATGCGACAGTTCTAAGAATGTGCCAAGAAGGGGAAACTTGGGGTTCATAAGCATAGATCTTTGAAAGGGGCAGGGTATATTGAGAGTAGCTAGCTAAGCATATGGAATCTTTCCTTCCTAAATTGAATATAAAAGCAGATAAGTTATGCTAAACCTTTATAAAGCTCTGGTTAGGTCACAACTATTATTACAAGAGTAATACATTACGTTCTGGCTTAGGAAGGACATGCTGGCCCACAAAAGGGGACAGAAGAGATTTAACAGAACAGGCTCAGGGATGAAGCAATTTACTTACAGGTTAGGTTGAGAAGCTGGGATTGCTCCTCTTGGAGCAAAGGGGATTTGTGGGAAGATTTGATAGCAGTGTAGAAGATTGTCAGGTTTAGATAAGGTAAACAAAGAAAAGTTGTTCCCATTAGCTGATACAAGGATTGGGGATACAGATTTAAGATTTTGGGCAGGAGATGCAGGTGATGTGAGTGGCAATGATGTGCTACTGGCTGCCTACAAAGTGTGGTGGAAGCAGAAACAATTATTTCCAAAAGATTGGATAGGCACTTGAGGGAAATAAACTTGCAGGGCTGTGTGAATAGAACAGGGGAATGGGACTGACTGGAGTGCTCTACAGAGCCCCCAGCATGGATGCCATCGTACAAATTGCCTTCATCAATGCCTAATGATATTGCGACCTGTGTCTTTGGTCAGACGGTTTTGATGATGCAGGAGAAGGAAAAACTGACTAAAGGGAAGCAAAGAGTGCTGTGGGAGATATGAGCAAAGGCTTTAGTAGAAAATATGGGTTGTAGTTAGTATGGACAGAAAAGTTAGCGTTTATTTTAAGTAAGGGTGAGGATAGGTAACCAATTCCAACGTTAGCTAGCATGAGCCAAGAGTGAAGTTGAATAGTCAGGAGTTTCATTATAACAGAGTCAAGGGAACGTGGCCGAGATGAGCTAGGAAAAGACAGGTGTTGTTGAGTGAGCAACCGAGGGCTCCAGCAGTACAGAGCAGATAGTTACACTCAGGGGCCTGCAGCAAAGGCAGATGATCACATTATAAAGAAAATAAAGACGAATAAACCAACAAGTTCCTTCTACTGTATCTACAAAATGTAGGAAGTAGTGGTCAAAGATTCTGGCGAAAGAGATACAGACTCTGGAGTGACCTTTGCTATTCAGGATGTTCCTAGAACCCTGCACAGTTCAGCAAAGCTTGACGAGCGGAACTTGATAAAGGCCTAATGGCTTCAAAAAAATATGAACCATTTCAAAATACACAAAAAAATAAGACCAAGCAAGCAGTAATAGAATTAACCAAAAGCATGTTTGAAAGAAGAGATTTTGAAGGAAGTGATCATGAAGAACTCCTCAGAATTAGAGCTAGGAAGCTGACAGGAGTTTTTACTTCATGACCAAACCACGGAGAAGTAACCAAACGTTAGGTGACCAGGCTACTGGTTGACATAGCCTTGAAATCTGTTCCAATTCTGAGTCAGAGGAAGGTCATGGAGAAACCTCCAAGAATGAATTTTGAATTGAGCAACAGGAGAGAAGAGAGCCAACATTGAGTTTAGAGGACCCTTTGTCAGAACTCGAAATATTGGCTCTATTCTCTCCCCACAGATGCTGTCATACCTGCTGAGATTTTCCAGCATTTTTTGGTTTTGTTTCAGATTTCAGCATCTGCAGTATTTTGCCTTTATTATAGGAGACAATGGAAGTGAATAGTGAATGATGGATAGTGAAATGCACATGCAGCAGTGTTTGAGGACAGTTGGGAGATTGCAAGTAGGCGTTTGGGTGAAGCTTAGGAAATCAAAGTGTGTGTTGCAAATAGCCTAACTTGAGGTAACAAAAGTATGGAATTATACACAATGGAGGCAAAGAAATGATAGAGGCTGGCAGTGCTGTAGAAGCATTTCTTTTAAGTAGCGCAATAGTATAAAATATAATCTAAATAGTAAGCGAAATAGCAAGATTTAATGTTCTTGTTAATCTGATCAAACTGTTCTAAAGATGATACTACTTCATTGTAAGTATTTTTGCACAACTTCCAACCAACTGACCTCTCTCCTGGTCTCTGCCACAAACATTACTAGTGACTCCGGCTGTCTGAGTTTGTTGGATAAAGTTGGTTTGGAATCCTTGTTTGGTGCTGATTTTTATTTCAGCACTGTATCAAGAGCATGCTGTGATGGTTAGTAAGAGAGGTACGAGACTGTTGATTGCTGAATTGGGTTTGTCTGTACCATAACAGAATGAGCCAATCAGAGCAACATGACTGGAAAACAGACCTTACTGGATGCCGCCTGCTCTTCCTCTTTACCGTGCGCATAGTAGAAAAGGCTGTGCTCTCACGATCAAAGTTGCACAGGATGCAGCAAGCCATAACAAATCACGTCATGCACTCTGAAGAGTACTGTAGGACTATTCCAAATGGCCAATAGTATGTTCTATGGTATGTACGGCAGCATGATTCTTATATTGAGCATGCTGCTGACATGCACATTGGTAGGGCATTGGAGTCTTGAGCCAGGTGGATATCCCTTGTTACATAGTAGCTTCTGGTTTCTTATGATGACTCGAGTTTGGTGATACAGCTGCCAGGATACTGATAATTAATCTGCATAATGATTAAAGTACGGTTACAGACCATCTGAACACTGAGGAACCCTTTGTGGTACATCTCAATTTATATGTAGTGCTTACATAGTGAAGCCTGCAGTCAATGCTCCCCTACAATCTGGTGAAACAATATGTTTGCTATGCCCATTTTTCTCTTGCTAGAGAGCAGCAATGCACTCCACTCACTTTGCATAGTCAGTGACCTCCCATATGCAACAGTGGATGGCAAACTGCAAGGATGTTGAAAATGTCAATACCTCCAGCTTAGAAGTCCAGGGTCATAGTCACAGTCACCTTTGCAATTACTGACAATGCTGTCTTCACCCTGCTGAAGCTGCAGATATGCCTGCAACAAGTCACAGATTTCAGTGAAGACCTCCTTCGTGAAGGGGAGATATTGCACAATGTTCCTTGCTCTGGTAGGGATAGGAGAATTTCTCCCTAAAGACTCTAGATGGATATAAAGCTCTTTTCCACCTCTTCCCATTTAGTGCCTCATGTTCTCCTGTGTCACTTCTCATTCGCTGTTACGCTGCAGGCCAAGGGGGAGAGAAACTACAGCACCCATGACTAGAAATAAATGACCCAAGCAGAATCAAGTCCATCAGCATGTGCTGCACCACTCCCCGCAGACCAACTTTTAGTAACAAAAATCTCCCGACACTTTTACTAACTCAACAATTGTCACTAAAAATCAAATAGCAACTGACCTGAAAGTGGTTAATGACCCTTTTAAATGGCATCGGTAGGAGTCACCTCCTACTGCCAAACACATTCAATTGTATAACTTGAGAACACGCACACAAGTTGGTGTGCAGATCCAAATGGTACCGACACAAACCTATGCCACTCTCAGATCAATAGAAATGACCTACCCGAAATGTTGGCCCAGAAACGATCATATCAAAACTGTGCCTGTCAGATGCAATTTTGAATCTAAACAAAAGCACCTTTGGCACAAAAAATACAAGTGCCATGCAGCCAAATTTTGCTGCACAAATCTCTAAACAAAAACCCGAAGTAGATACATTAATACCATTTGGTCTCCAAAGTAAATTTTACTCTTTCAAAAAAAATAACAAACTTCTCCAGCAAAAAAACCCAGAAGTACCAATGTTTTTAATGTGTTAAATAAATTTGATCATACGTCATTTGTTACTACTTTTGTGCAGCATTCAAAAGAAAACTTATACCCCTTTGAGCCTTTGCTGTACTTTTGGTTGGGCAGCAAATGGGCCACCAGTAAACTTTTAATCCCATCATCCTTTCTGAAAACAGCACAGAGATGTTAATCCGTGAAAGGGGCAGGGAAAAAATGGATGTAGAGCACATAATACAAACATTCATACAGAAAAGTTACTGGATATAGTTACACTAAAAGCCTTGAGATAAACCCTCAGTGAATTAAAACTTACCACCAATAGTGCTTTCTTGATATTCATGGAACTGCCCCTTCACAAAACGAAGAACCAAACTAGATTTGCCAACAGCAGACTCTCCAAGTAGAACAAGCTTGAACTGGCAGATTTTGTTAGCAGCAGCTGGTCCATTCGGTCTCGCTGCGCCTCCCCGATTTGCCATGTCCTAATAAGTCACCAGATTCAATCGTGCGAAATTAATACTTGTTCCTGGTCTCCTCGTCAGTTTTAGGCTAAAAAAAAAACAAGACTTTTCTTAAAGCAATGGTAATGTAAGAATATACAATCCTGCCAGGGCTTTATTGAAACGGGTAAATAATCTCCAAAAATGTTCCATTCCTGTACCAAAATTATGAACGATGTAAAAATACAAGATGATTTTCAGTTAATCAAATACCGAAAAAGAGCATTTGCTGAAAATCTGAAACAAATAGGAAATACTGGAAATCTACAGCAAGTTAAATCAGTATTTGTAAAGAGGAAAGACATTAATGTTTAGTGTACATCAGAACTGGAACTACCTACCCCACCCCAGAATAAGTGAAATCCAAGGCATTTTTGATTCTACCCAATTGAAATAACTGGGAAAAATAGAAAATTCTCACGGGTGCATAGTAAAACTTTTGCTAACAACCAGGATGTTTTTCTCTGCTTGTTCCTTCAAGATGTTGTCAAGTAAGCCTTTACGCCACAAGCCTGGTTTCTTCTATCATTTCTCCACATTGTTCTTCCAAATGGCTAGCGCAACAGCTAATTGGTTTGATTACTCTTCAATAACTAAAGGTGCAAAAAGTGAAATAAGGCTCAAAAATTGGAAGCAAAGTACAGAAGACGGAAAAGAAAATCAATTCAAAATTCTGAGAATTGGTTCTTTGATACCCACCTTGCAGCACTTCAGATGGAAAGTGCTTCTGGAGTGCCCAATTGTTTGTGCAATTATTCAAATGTACCGCTTGAATCTCAGACTAAGGTGGTCTCAGATTGGATACTTATTCTATTGAGTTAAGTGGTATCAAGTGGATTGAAATTGGGATGCTACAATTAGTACTCCAGGTACAGGAAAAGTCAGTTCTGAAACAAATTTTGAAAAAAGCCATTTCTAAACTTTTTACAAAGTCCAACTTTGCCTGAAATATTGCTTTATTCATTCTACTGCACATTTCCTACACAATAAACAAGATGAGGGTAAAAAGTGAGCCAGTGTGGTTATTCCACTGGGGGTCTTGTTTCAGAAACTCTATTTTTAAAAGACAAAATGATCTATTACCACCTTGAACATCAAGATTACGGAAAAATTGGAACAACATGTTTTAAGCAAGTTGCTATATAATTGGACAACAAATCTCTGTTCACAAAACCTATTTTTAGCTCAAATTTGTTTGACAGGGTTAGTCCTTGACAGGCTCAGTCCTCTGATGTTTCCATTAGCAAGTATTCAGACTATGCCTAATTCATATCAACAACTTCCTCCATTCGTTATCCAATCGCGTCTACTTTCATCAATAACTCCACTTTACATTCTTATGATCAATCTCCATAATTCAGTGCAGTGGAATTCGTGTTTGCCTTAGTGGGATAATGCAAATCATATTAATGTTACCAGAGAGGCAGTGCTGGGTAGACTAATGGGACTGAAGGTGGACAAGTCCCCGGGTCCGGATGGAATGCATCCCAGGGTATTGAAAGAAATGTCAGAGGTAATAGTGGATGCGTTAGTGATTATTTATCAAAACTCGTTGCATTCTGGGGTAGTGCCGGTTGATTGGAAAACGGCAAATGTTACGCCGCTGTTTAAAAAAGGAAGGAGACAAAAGGCGGGTAACTATAGGCCGGTCAGCTTAACGTCTGTAGTAGGGAAAATGCTGGAATCCATTATTAAAGAGGAGATAGCAGGGCATCTGGATAGAAATGGTTCGATCAATCAGACGCAGCATGGATTCATGAGGGGAAAGTCGTGCTTGACGAACATGTTGGATTTTTATGAAGATGTGACTAGGGCGGTTGATGGAGGAGAACCGGTGGATGCGGTGTTTTTGGATTTCCAAAAGGCGTTTGATAAGGTGCCCCATAAAAGGCTGCTGAAGAAGATTAGGGCACACGGAGTTGGGGGTAGTGTGTTAAAGTGGATTGGGGACTGGCTATCCGACAGGAAGCAAAGAGTCGGAATAAATGGGTGTTTTTCCGGTTGGAGGAAGGTAACTAGTGGCGTGCCGCAGGGATTGGTACTCGGGCCGCAACTATTTACCATTTATATAGATGATCTGGAGGAGGGGACGGAGTGTAGGGTAACGAAGTTTGCAGACGACACAAAGATAAGTGGAAAAGTGAATCGTGTGGAGGACGGAGAAGATCTGCAGAGAGATTTGGACAGGCTGAGTGAGTGGGCGAGGATATGGCAAATGGAGTATAATGTTGAGAAATGCGAGGTTATACACTTTGGAGGAAATAATAACAAATGGGATTACTATCTCAATGGAAACAAATTAAAACATGCTACCGTGCAAAGGGACCTGGGGGTCCTTGTGCATGAGACGCAAAAGCCCAGTCTGCAGGTACAACAGGTGATCAAGAAGGCAAATGGGATGTTGGCCTATATCGCGAGGGGGATAGAATATAAAAGCAGGGATGTCGTGATGCACCTGTACAGGGCATTGGTGAGGCCGCAGCTGGAATACTGTGTGCAGTATTGGTCCCCTTATATGAGGAAGGATATATTGGCATTGGAGGGAGTGCAGAGAAGGTTCACCAGGTTGATACCGGAGATGAGGGGTTTGGATTATGAGGAGAGGCTGAGGAGATTGGGTTTGTACTCGTTGGCGTTTAGAAGGATGAGGGGGGATCTTATGGAGACTTATAAGATAATGCGGGGGCTGGATAGGGTGGAGGCGGAGAGATTCTTTCCACTTAGTAAGGAAGTTAAAACTAGAGGACACAGCCTCAAAATAAAGGGGGGTCGGTTTAAGACAGAGTTGAGGAGGAACTTCTTCTCCCAGAGGGTGGTGAATCTCTGGAATTCTCTGCCCACTGAGGTGGTGGAGGCTACCTCGCTGAATATGTTTAAAGCGCGGATGGATGGATTCCTGATCGGTAAGGGAATTAAGGGTTATGGGGATCAGGCGGGTAAGTGGTACTGATCCACGTCAGATCAGCCATGATCTTATTGAATGGCGGGGCAGGCTCGAGGGGCTAGATGGCCTACTCCTGCTCCTATTTCTTATGTTCTTATATCCCTTTCAAAATATTCAATTTCAGATTTCTCATTTCCTCTCGTGTTTCCTCCATCCTTGATGCAAAAATAATTAATCTCAAATGGAACTCTTAGATCACTTCCATTGCCAAACTTACTTTTAAACTGTTTGCACTTTCACGCTTATGCTCTACACAAAAATCTAAGTCCACCAAGGAATTCAACAGTACTTCAATAAAAAGGAAGGCACAAACATCCTTTTTTGTACTGTGGCACAAAATACAGGGTTTGTTTGATGGATCCTTCCTTTACCTCAACCTCCCATCACAAATACCTAGTCTCCCACTAACTTGTTCTTTCCCAAGGTCTCAATTGTGAATCATTCCTATCTCTGTAGTTTTTCACTATACTGATTTTCAGAAAATTCTGGTTAAAATACAGCTGGAATAGAGGCAAGATTTCTGCATGACAAGAGATAGAATTACAAAATCCCAGTGTAGGAGTCATTCAGCCCTACAAGTCTGCACTGACACTCCGACAGGGTGGGAGGCCTTGGTAAGATGCTCTCTGTAACACTGCACATTTACCCCACTAATCCCTTTAACCTACACATTTTGGGACACTAAGGGGCAATTTAACATGGCCAATCTACCTAACCTGTACATCTTTGGATTGTGGGAGGAAACCAAGCACCCAAAGAAACCCAGGCAGAACATGCAAACTCCATACAGAAAAACACCCAAGCCCAGAATCGAACCTGGGTCCCTGGCCCCATGAGGCAGCAGTGTTAACCACTGTGACAGCATGCCACCTTAGCTTGCACCATTTTCCCCAAGAAACTGTATGATTCTTCATAACGTTGGCAAGAGTTTTACATTTTGTTTGTATTCCTTTCACAACTCAATACTTTGTATCCTTTTTATTGTTGTTTTAACCCAATCTACTAGATTTCCACTTTGTACTGATACAATCTTCTCTTTTAGCTTTTCTTTTTTGACAGCCCCGCAGGATAAAGGATGACTTTCTTTCATTCTGGTTTGATGGATTTTAAAATAACTGAGTCCAACACACAATCGGCAGACTGCCATTTGTGGAGCAGATGATGCTTGAAGGGTTGGGTAGGTAAGTTGCTTGGAGGTTTGTGCACACCCTTTAACACCTCAACTTCACCTCTGCACATTCCTGAAATCTCTTGATCTGCTTCATTTTAGTCAGATGCCAAGGTCACCCAATCAGTTGGTGGTTATGTTTGACCATTTCAGGCATACTTTGATGACATCGCTAAAGAGTTTAATCAAACTTGAAACTATGGCCATGGTTTACTGGGTTCTTGTATACTTCGGAGACTTGGTGGATGACATACTGCAAGCATTTCAAAGCACTGGCGAAGTACCACCAGCAGTGTCTTCTCAAATCCTCGGGCAAGAAAGATGGTCCAACAGCAGTATTTTCTCCCAAGCTAATTTACCCAGCTTCAAGGCACTAATCTACTCTTAGCTTTATACTGTATCTTATGTTTGCTGAGCATTATTTCACATCTAAACAAGTGCAGTGTATCTTTTAGGGGCATGTACTGGTCTTGCATCAAATATTTTCCTTGAATACCTCCCACTGTTTTTAGGTTACCGGTTAATAATTCAGCCCAATTCATCAGTTTATGTCCCTTTCTTAGTTTATGACTCATCCTCCTCTCTTTGAAACGTCCATTCATTTCTAATTCAGTCATGTATGGTTACTATTCACAAGAAGTTGTCTTACTGTCAGATTGTGTATTTGACCTGGCTCATTGCTCACCACTAAATCCAGTATGGAAATAATTCGAAAAGCAAAGATTAATTAAACCGGGGAAAAAAACTAAACTGAAAGCAAGAGTTCAGGTCAATTAGCAAGACTACGTCTTAATTTTTTTTTGTATTGCAAATAATTTAATCTGAAACAGTTCCTAGTTTCATAAATATTAACTAGTAAGACTGGAATTTGCTGTTACCTATGGGGAGACAGTGGTGTAGTGGTAATATCGCTGGACTAATAATCCAGTTGCCTAAATTAATGCTCTGGGGACAGATTAAAATCCCATCACAGCAGCTGGTAGAATTTAAATTCAATTAATTCCTCTGGAATATAAAGCTAGTCCATGATAACTATTATCGATTGTTGTAAAAAGCCATCTAGTTCACTCTCCTTTATGGAAAGAAATCTGCAGCAGCGACTAATTACCTGGACTCACCTACATGTGATCCCAGACCCACAATGCGGTTGACTCAGCGAGACAAAGGGCAATTAGGGATGGGCAAGAAATGTTGGCATTCTTAGGAACACTCACATTCCCTGGAAGAAAAAACTTGGCAAGATTTTATTTTTTTAAAATTGGCACCCAGTGTTTTTTAAATGATCAGAAAACGGCAAAAAATCAGAAAGTCTCAATTCTACAGTCAGTCACAAAATAGTGAAAAGTAGGGCAAGTATACAACAATCATTGCATTGAGAGTTAGGACTGATTTAATAATCATGATTTTAAAAGGTTAGCCATGATTCCCATCTACTGAACACTAATAAACTTATAGCAAGGACCAGAGTATAAGGACAAGATTGTACACTGAGTGCAGTCTTTTGAATATTGCAACAACACTAGCCAGAGATTCGTTTACGAAGAAATAACACTAAAGCAGGCAGCTGGAGAGCTGTTTGCATCCAGCAACTGCACCCCGGAATAATTCAGCATGTGCAGGAAGCAATCAAGGAAAGAATGCTGGTAGTATCCTTTATGACAATATTCAGTTGTGATGCAATCACTCAAGGATTTTCTTTTGGAATGTCTGCTCCAGCCAGCTGATTTCTGTAAGACAATCTAACTACACTAAATAACTTTTACATACAGCAGCTTTAAACAGATTACATCACCAAAGATTAATAACATATTTGTTCTTTGAAGCTATTTCAATGTGGTTAAATTAGGTAATGCAGAAGACATCAAGAACATAGTATTTCCTTTGCATCGAGATATGGTAAAAAAAATGCAGCAAATGAAATCATAAAAATGCTTGGATCACCTGAAATTTAGGAGCCAGTGATCATCATTACAAGGGTAACTGATCCCAATCAATCTCCATTGTAACTTAAAAGTTTGCTTTCGCATTCTTGAAGACTGCGAACACAGGTCCTCAGACTATAATGATTTATGAGGGAAACATCCCTCCAAAAACAGTTTCAACTTTCATTTCATAACAATCGAAGGATAGATTGTTGACAGATCTAAAATCTTCCACTGAAAGCATCAGTGGTCAATCTATTTCCAGACAGCTTAATGAAGCCGAGTAGAGAAATATTTTATTGCAATGACTAAGATCAGCAGCTTAGAAGATATTGGGCATGAACCCATTTTATAACGGATCTCACCAACAACTCGAGTTACAGCATTTCAGTCAAAATGGAAAATAAAAAAATCAAGAAAATTAGTACCTTGCTGCAGTTAGTAAATATCGGGTTCATAATTTGAACAACAGCTTTTGTGGCTCTTTATAGCAACAGCTACCCGTCACAAACACATCTGATTAACAGCACATAGGCAGACACCAAAATCATAAAAATGACATGGAAGAAAAAAGCTAGGGGATCTTTTATTTCATTGCTGATGGGAGAGTCAGAACTCTGTTTTATTTAGGATGTAAATATAGTGTGATGTTGGCTGTCAGTGATCAAGATATGCATTTGATCGATGACAGCATAGCAGGAAGATTGTGTTTGCAGTTTGGGAGGGACTTGAGGATTTGGAAGACAACAGTCATTGAAATGGAGCAATGAAAAGTAGGCAGCAGCAGTGACTAATTGAGAAAATAAGTAAGGTGGAAGACAATGTTCAAGGTAATTTTTGGGATTATAAAAATATTAGAGGAAGTAATTGTGGATGGCGTAGCTAGCATTGGGGAAAGTCATGGTATGAGGCAAGTACGGTATTTAAGGGAATAATTAATGAGAAGGCAGCCAAAGGGCAGGGCAAGTTTGGATGGTGGACATTGAAAAATAGTTACTTTCAGAATAAGTGCATAGGACACCAAATTTATAGCTTGGAGACGAACAGTATTAGAATACACCACGGGAACAGAAGTGAGTGATTCAGCCCTCTTCAGCCTGTTGCACCATTCAAAATCCTGAACCCCCTCTCGAACAGCACTGTGGGTGTACCTACACCAAGTAGACAAGGTGGCAGCTCACCACCACCTTCTTATTAGGCAATTAGGGAACTCTTTTTGTCCAACCAAATAAACAAAATCAAATTAATGGACAATAAGTGCTGACCTAATCAGTGGTACCTACATCCCATAGATGGTCTGTATTGACTTCAATTACTCATCTTTCCGCTGGTGGCAGTGGAGAATGCAGCAGTTGCTAGAATTACAACAGTAAGATAGGACCAGTTATGGTTTGAAAAATAAGAGAGTCAGATTAAGAAATGGATATGGATCCTCAGAAGGACATCATGGATGAGTGAAGAGGATTGAATCCAACAGAGGAGGTATTGAGCAGCAGGGTGGAGCAGTCATGGAAAAGTGGATGGAGAGCAGAGCTGGGTCTCCAAGCTATGAAGCAAAATTAGTGACAAGACAACTCCTAATGTTGCATTTAAAAATTGGAAAATATTGTTTTATTATATTAACGAATCAAGTGGTGTCAAAACCTGGCTAAGATCCAGAAATTACTGGTTAAGACTCAGGAACACTTTAATAAAATTATAAATATGGGGAAGGCAAAAAAACTCCCAAAAATGTAATTACTTACAACAATCACTCATATCACATATCCTATTATGAATTCTTGCAAATAAAATGAGCTAAGGCAATTTCATTAAATGTTCCATTACAGGACAAATTTCTAGCAGCATCTAAAGTGACTCATTTACAATGAGTACTTAGAAATCCTACAGCACAGAAAGAGGCCATTTGGCCCATCGAGTCTGCACCGACCACAATCCCATCCAGGCCCTACCCCCATATCCACCCACTAATCCCTCGAACCTACGCATCCCAGGACACTAAGGGCAATTTTTTAGCATGGCCAATCAACCTAACCCGCACATCTTTGGACTGTGGGAGGAAACCGGAGCACCCGGAGGAAACCCACGCAGACACGAGGAGAATGTGCAAACTCCACACAGGCAGTGACCCAAGCCGGGAATCGAACCCAGGTCCCTGGAGCTGTGAAGCAGCAGTGCTAACCACTGTGCTACTGTGCCGCCCTACTATTCCATAGAAATGAGATCTGAACAACTGTTTCCCAAAATTTGCAGAAAGCTAAAATCTAAATCATAGCTACGCTTTTCACATTGTTATTGTTCATCAAGTTACCTTAAAATTATTTTGGAAGTTACGGTAAAAATGCCCATGATAAATGGTTTTAGTATCTGTTGCTGCAGGAGACAATACACTAAATTGACTATTATGCTCTCAACTGCAAATATCAAAAGTTAAACAATTTGCATTACAGCTGTTCATCATCCTTTACAGAATGTTTTCACGAACACTTTAAAAAACATTAGATAAATATCCTGTTGCTTCAATGACCTTTGCTGCACTTACTGCTCTGATAAAATTTTAGACAAAAGATTCATACAAGAGAAACCAGTGTAGATTACAATTGAATAGGACTGACATACTAAAGCTATATTAAACTTAAGGGGGCAAGAGTCAAAATAATAAGATCATAAGAAATAGGGAAATAATTTTAGCAACAAGGTACATTATGTTGCAAACAAAAATGATTAATGACTTAAAATTAGAATGCATTAATTTGGAACAAACATGCAACTTTTAAGAGTCTGTACAGTAACCAAGCAGTATTGGAGATGTTCTAGCACCTGACTGCTAAATACTATTCTAAAGTTGTTAAAAACAAAAATAGACTATAGAAAGGGTATAGTTACATACTTGAATAGCAGCATACCTGTTCATTTTGCAGTCAACCTATGTGGAAATTAAGCATCAAGTAATTTAAGTATACTTATTTTTTCCCTTTAAGTTTCAAGCATCCTTATTCGAAGTTGAAAATCTTAACTGGTCATCTGTTGAATAGACTGTCAAGTGTTCACCTAAGGGTCACCATTTAACTTTTACGCTTTCTCAGAAATATAACTAGCTGCAATATAGCTGCTGCCCTATAATCAAATGTTTTAGTTGTTGGCTGCCATCACAAACTTTCACTTGAGAAAATAAGCAGGACATCCTGTTTGAAAATGGAATCAAATTGCTAAACATTTTCAAGCTTCCACTTGTAATTCAACGAAAACCAAGACACTGGGTAGAAAAGGATCTTGAGGAACTTGCATTTTTAAAAAAAATTGCTGCAAGATAGATATGGCCATGTTTTAGTCAGCACAGAGTAGGATCACAAAAAAGATTCTGTTTAAAGATTTTCTGCTAAGCATGATGACTCAATTTAATTGGAACTACCACTGAATAGTATCAAGTAAGGTTACTTAACAAGATTTCCAGAAATTCGAAGTAATAATTACAAGTAAACCAAAGAATCAGACCGAACCAACCTTATTTTCTCACTACTTACATACTCAGTTGTTCCCAACCTACTGAGTGGTCCCAGCATTTTCAATTATTTCAGATTTCCAGCTTCTGCAGTACTTTGGTTTTACAGATGATTACTTTCATTTACTCAAAAATTTCAGTTAACATGCAATTCTTTGCCATCCAGTTCTATAACCTTACGAGGTTTGCTGTACCAAGTGGACAGAATGTTGACCTAGCAGCAACCGAATTCCTAATTGAGCTCGTGTGACATTAATTTTGTTCAAACATAGGTGAGACAATCTTGAAGCAACTTAACATATTGTTATACTTCAACGCTATCTGGGAAACAATGAATCGTTAGCTTTAAAATAAATGTTAATCCGTTTTCGCATTCCGATAATTGGCACCGTGTGATTTAATGTACTTCAAGAAATTGCTTACAAAAATGAACAGAGTACATCACCTGCGAGCACTCTCACACTGGCTCCACTAGAATGGAAAGGGAAAGGTTGTTTACTGTCCCTTCCCATTTTACAAGCAAGCCCACAGTTGATGATAAAAGCTTTGACATAATAACTTTGCGAAAGAAGAAGCTTGCTCTAGTTACACAGCTTACGTCATCCCAGACTTACAACAAAAACACCGGGGCCTGGAGGAGAAAGCGTCGCCGACCGGCCTGCCAGCGGGGGAGACAGGGGGGGGGGCAACCGGGCGAAGGCGCGGCGAGAGGGGATGCGGTCGGTAGAGGGTCAAGGGCGGGGTGTCCGGGTGGAGAGATAGGGGTCCGGGTGAAGAGAGAGGGGGCTGGGCGGGCGCCAGGGGTTCAAGGGCGGCGGCCCGGGCCACCATAAACCAACAGCACCGACTGTGAAATTGACCCAGCCCAACCCAAGCCCAATCTCGGAGGCTTCTCCCCTCGGCGGCCTCCATTCGGCGCTCGGTCTGACCGGTTTCTCGCCCTGGGTTTTGTTGTCGGTTCTACGTAGCCGGGAGCCGCCATTTTGCAGCGACTTCACTGACAGCCCGAGAGCCCGGGGACGGGGCTGCGGCTCCAACTCGCTGCTAAAATTAATGGGGAAGAGGAGGAGGAGCAGGGTGGGAAAGACAACAGGAACAAATCGCCCAACTTCCAGCATCCGACTCCTTACCGACTGAAGGCAGCGAAGGTCAGGTGGGTTCGGGGCCGCTCTCCCCGCCCGGCCGCTATGACATTAATCCGGGGCCTAGCGACTGCCCAAGCGCCCGCTCCGCCTCAGCACTCACACCGGAACTCATTGACACACGCATCACCGCCGCGTCACCTTCCGCTGCCTCTCGCACATGCGCGTTCCACACACTTGGCTACTTTTGCTACTTGTGAATTTGGGAGGTGTGTGTCTGGGTGCCAGTTTGGCTAAGATGGGTGGCACGGTAGCACAGGGGTTAGCACTGCTGCTTCACAGCTCCACGGACCTGGGTTTGATTCCTGGCTTGGGTCACTGTCTGTGTGGAGTTTGCACATTCTCCTCGTGTCTGTGTGGGTTTCCTCCGGGTGCTCCGGTTTCCTCCCACAGTCCAAAGATGTGCGGGTTAGGTTGATTGGCCATGCTAAAAATTGCTCTTAGTGTCCTGAGATGTGTAGGTTAGAGGGATTCGTGGGTAAATATGTAGGGATATGGGGGAGGGCCTGGGTGGGGTTGTGGTCGGTGCAGACTTGATGGGCCGAATGGCCTCTTTCTGTACTGTAGGGTTTCTATAATTCTATAAGCTCAAGATGGGTTGCAATGCCTCATGTCAGCTTGGATCTTGCTTGTCTCCCTTTTATGGGGACCTTGAATTGGATTCAGTTGGATTTTGAATTTGGTTTTTGGGGCAAGCAAGGAATGGATTTAAGCTTGCCTGGTCCATTCTGATCATTGGTTTTAAAATTAAGAATGGAGTAAAAATAAAAAAGACACTTGCTCATGATAAATATTGTTCACTGATTTTTGTTTATCATTAAAAATAACAAGACTTCACATTTTTGTAATGGTAAGTCCTAATGAACTTATCACCATGCTGAAAGGTTAACTTCCCCCCACAGATGCTGCCTGACCCGCTGAGCAGATCCAGCACTTTCTGTTTTTTTATTTCAGATCTCCCAGATCCATATCAGTCTGCTTATATATATTTGTGCCTCTTTTTTTTCTCATATTGAAAGCCCAAATTTAAGCACTATTAATGAAAATGGCTTTGCAAGGGAGAAAAGGGCCATGGGCAACAGGAGAAATGGTTTAGGCCTCATTTTCAGTTCAAGAATCAAGTGTATTTCAAGTTTTTAGGAGGAAAACTTCAAACTTTCTAAATTGGAGGAAATCTTATGGGAGGACGTGATATGATTGCAACCAGTATTCAATTAATTAATCATATCTAGGGGGGAACTTAAAATTAAATAGCATAGGAGCATGAATGATGATGAATTATTCAGTGAATTAAAATGTGAGGATTATAGTGTTGCAAAATGATTTTAAAACCAAATTGTCATGAGTAGACATGTATATCCAGAGTGCCACATCACCAGTCAGTGCACTAAAACAACAATGTATTGTCCCACACCACAGCACATGGTGAGATCTGGAAAAATATATTTGATCCTGTGATGTAAGCTCCCGTATTTGTGTCTAAAAGTGGAATTATTTTGAACTTCTGGGAATCACAAGAAACATGGTGGCATGAGGTGTTTGTGCATAAAACACAAACATTATAAATGAAATAAATGCTGAATCAGATTTGGAAAAAATGATCCAAATTCATGCCAGAGAAAGAGAGAGAGAAACATGAGTGCATGATGTGAAATAGAAACAGCTGCTGCTGTCACGGCAATGAATGTGTAGCTCCAGCCCAGGATGATCTGGAAGGCTGATGATGTTGTATGTTGCATTTATGAAGTTTAAACAAAAATGCACATTAACACTCACTAATTTTCTAAAAGACACTCATGAAGAAGTGTCAGCTTAATATTTCTGTGGACAGGAGAGAAAAGCTTCAGTAGGCTAATCTAACCTTTTTGCGTGAGTGGCCACATTTCCATATTTTTCTTCCTCAAGGGGCTGATGAGCAAATAACAGAAAGATAAGGTTTGATACAGAATTAAACATGATTTTAAAACTACCTTTGAAGTACAAAGAAAATAAATAACTTGCTGAGCAAAGATAAAGCAATGACAAAGGAAGACCTAAACATTACCTATTGTCACTCTAAGTTGCATCTCTCAAAGCTGAAATGAAGTCATCTGCCGAGCTTCTTAATGGCAGAAAGTGGAAGACACCTTTACCAAGGAGGATACATTTTCTAAATGACCAGGAGGAAGTAAGGCAACAACTCTTTGATGCGCAGGTGGAAGAAAGTCCACACTTAAAGTGTGCCAAATCCTTTCCTAAGTTGTTGACAAACTGTGCAGATGTTGTGGGAAAAGTCCACTAGTAGTCAGATCTCGAGATTCCAAAACACAGTTTATTCAACGGAGCTCCGTGGAGACAAGGCACAAGTCTGTAGCAAACCTTCTCTCAGTAAAATGACGGGAACGGTCCATCTTTATACTTTTTACACAATAGATGGACCGGAGATTTGAACATTATCACATCGTTATAGGCAGATACAAACATTTAACATAGTATTGTTCTCATGAATGGGTACATTTCCTATGTCTGTGGCTATCAATGGTCGGTTTCGGCTCATTCAGGTGCTAATCGGTTTTCCTGCATTCATATTTTCCCACTCTTCCTATGACTAATCTACTCCCTTTGTCTCGGGTTTTTTCCCTTACCTAAAAGATGTCTCGATCCTTGGCTGGCTTCCTGAGGTGTTTGTTAACTTTAAATCACTGTCTGTGATTCTAAATGGCTTGTCTGTTGGGTTTGATTTCAAGTGATCTTTGTCTAAGTGGAAGCCGGTGTCTGTTTTATGGTTCCTTTCCCAGTTAACTCTTTATGTGCCAGGTTATTCACGGAGGCCCATCTTCTCAACCTTGCCCCTCATCTGAGGTTATTTTAAAGTGTGCTTTCCTTACGTTTTTCCCCTTACACAGATATAGGATCCAATCATGATAACTTGAAACCAGCAAAGAAGTGAAGCTGGGACTCCATGATCATATGTCATTGAGACTGAAACTGGTAAGTAAAAGGGAAAGAACAGAGTCCATATTCAGCATACACCATAGCTGATCAAGCAGAAAAGGTCATCAACAACACTAGCAACATCACTGACAAGTGAGACAAGATCAGCAGCAACCAGCAGTGCAACATCAACATCACCAGCAAGTGATACAGCATTAGCACTATCAAGGATAACCTTGACAATACAAGAGCAACATGCACAACATTGCCAGTACAGTGTGCTAACTCATTGCTGAGAGTGACAAATACCAAATCCATGAGGCGGAGGAACAACATTTTAGCATCTGAGCAACAATAAAACAAACATTAAAAAAATTTAAGTTCGGAAATACTCATTTAACTATAAAAGTTGATTGGACATTTTAGCTGAGACGCATTCTTGTTAAGAATTTAAAGGTTACATTGGTATGAAAAGCCAAATTCTTTTAAAGAAGGATGTTATTTTGTTACATTATTGCAAAAGAATTTGGGAACAATATTGTTATGTACAGGTATACATGTATATCCAAAAAGGTAAAGCCACCAGACGACCAAAGGCTGCTCTCCTCTTTGAGGGGGAGAGCTGATTGGTGGTGATTTAACCTGAGGATCCCCACACCTCAGATGAGGGGCAAGGTTGAGAAGATGGGCCTCCATGAATAACCTCAACTGCTACGGTAATTGAAGCCATGCTGTTGGAGTCACTCTGCATCACGAACCAGCCATCTAGTCAACTGAACTAACTGACCTGGCCATATTCAGAGTGCTGCATTATTGTCCGTGTTCCAAAGCAGCAGTATATCGTTCTGCACACAAATGGTGAGGTCTGGAATAATACATTCAATGTTATTTCCAGGAATTGTGTCTAAAAGTATGATTATTTCAACTTCTGGGAACCACAGACACAACAAATAGGAAATAAGAGCCAAGTAAAACATTTACGTTAAACCTTCCAACAAAATAAAAGTGGTGTCAGCACAAGGGGAGCTACTGTTTAGTGAGTAGCTGGTGAGAATTTAAGTCAGTCTTAAGTTTATTTCTGTTGAGCCAGATAATAGTCTCATAATGGGAGGACAGCTTGGTTTCGTGCAGTGCACATCTTGTCCCATGTGGGAACTCCAAGATACTTCTTGCATACTTGAGAGAAAGCAGAGGAGGTTCAATTGCTTTAGAGGGGGTGGAGCAGGTGGAGCAAAATAAGTCAGGGATAGGCAGGAGCTCAGGAGAGATTTGACAAATATATCATGGGCACAAGACGAAGGGAGTGTTAATGGTTGGCTGTCATTTTCCAGTCCCCCTCAGACGGGTTTTCCAACAGCGTATGCAGCTTGTGATTGGCTACCAGTGGAATCTTTCTGTCCCGCTGATGTATGCACCATTTTTCTTGGCTCGCCTGTCCTACTGTCAGGGACCCTGTGGTGGGGGTTGACTTCAGTGAGACTGGAAAATCCCACTGGCAGGAAGGGCCAGAAAATCCCACCCATAGACTGCAAAACTCCATCTGCCATTTATCGGCCCAGCTCTGCATCCTATCAATGTCTCTTTGGAGGGCTTTTGTAGGCTGCAAAGAGACATTGATAGGATGCAGAGCTGGGCCAAAAAATGGCAGATGGAGTTTAACGCTGATAAGTGCGAGGTGATTCATTTTGGTAGGACAAATGTGAATGCGGATTACAGGGTCAACGGCAGGGTTCTGAGGAATGTGGAGGAACAGAGAGATCTTGGGGTTCATATCCACAGACCTCTGAAAGTTGCCACTCAAGTGGATAGAGCCGTGAAGAAGGCCTATAGTGTGTTAGCGTTTATTAACAGGGGGTTTGAGTTAGCCGTGGGGTTATGCTGCAACTGTACAGGACCTTGGTGAGACCACATTTGGAATATTGTGTGCAGTTCTGGTCACCTCACTATAAGAAGGATGTGGAAGCATTGGAAAGAGCGCAAAGGAGATTTACCAGGATGCTGCCTGGTTTGGAGGGTAGGTCTTATGAGGAAAGGTTGAGGGAGCTAGGGCTTTTCTCTTTAGAGCGAAGGAGGATGAGAGGCGACTTAATAGAGGTTTATAAGATGTTGAGGGGGATAGATAGAGTGGACGCTCAGAGACTATTTCCTCGGGTGCATGTAGCTGTTACTAGGGGGCATAACTATAAGGTTCATGGTGGGAGATATAGGAGGGATGTCCGAGGTAGATTCTTTACTCAGAGAGTGGTTGGGGTGTGGAATGGACTGCCTGCTGTGATAGTGGAATCGGATACTTTAGGAACTTTCAAGCGGTTATTGGATAGGCACATGGAGCACAGCAGAATGATAGGGAGTGGGATAGCTTGATCTTGGTTTCGGACAAAGCTTGGCACAACATCGAGGGCCGAAGGGCCTGTACTGTGCTGTACTGTTCTATGTTCTATGTTCTAAAAGGTTTTAATATTGGCATAAAGGGAAGATAGCAGAATGTGTTAATAGCAGAACATTGGTCAGTGCTCTGTGGAACAAGTGGCAGATAGCCCCGTGGAGAAATCAGGATGTTGGGACAAAATAATTTGAATCAAAAAAGGAGATCAAGATGGAGGAGAGCATTCATGGTCTAAAGTTGTTGAATGTTAAATCAAGAAGGTTGTAAAGAACCTAATTGGAAGATATGGTCCTGTTCTTCCAGTTTGTGTTGGGCATCAGTGGAGCATTGCAGCATGCCAAGGAAAGACATGGGCCTGAGAGCAAGATGGTGAGTTGAAATGGCAAACAAAATGAAGGTCGGGTTTGTGCTTGCGAACAGATCAAAGGTGTTCTGCAAAGCGGTCACTCAGTCTTCGTTTAGTCTCCCTAATGTAGAAGAAGCTGCATTGGGAGTAGCGAATATAGTAGGCCAAATTGAAGGAGATTTGCTACTTCACCTAAAAGGAGTGCTTGGGACCTTAGACAGTGAAGAGGGAGGAAGTAAAGGGGCATCTATGATTGCATGGGAAGGTGCCGTGGGAAAGGGATGAGGTGTTGGGGGTGATGGAGGAGTGGACCAGGGTGTCACGGAGGGAGCAGTCCCTGCGGAATGCTGATGGGGGGGACGTTGAATGGAAGATGTGTATCGTGGTGGCATCATGCTGGAGTTGGTGGAAACCACATAGGATGATTCTTTGAATCTATATATAAAATACTTTGTTTCTATGGCTCTGGAGGGTATAGGAATCAATGGATATGGGGGGAAGGTGGGATCAGGGTATTGAATTTGATGATCAACCATGATCATAATGAGTGGTGGAGCAGGGTCGAAGGGCTGAATGGCCGACTCTTGTTTCTATTTTCTATGTATGTTGCTAAGAATGTGAAGGCTGGTAGGGTGAAAAGTCAGGAAAGGGGAACACTACCATGGATCTGGGATGGAGGGGAAGGGTGGGATGAGAATTGCAGGAGATTGGTTAGACTTGAGCGCACTGTCAACCACAGGGGTGGGGGTGAGGAGCCCTCAGTTCAGGAAAAGGAAGACATGTCAGAAGCACCATTTTGGAAGATAGCATCATTGGAACAGATGTGACGGAGGTTTAGAAATTGGAAGGTTGGGATGGAATTCTTACAGCAAGTGGGATGTGAGTTTGTAGTCATGGTAGCTCTGGGAGCTGGTGGGTTTGTGATGAATGTTGGTAGACAGTCTATCACCAGAAATAGAGATGCGGAAGTCAAGAAAGGGAAGGCATGTCAGGGATGGACCATGTGAAGGTGAGAGAAGAGTGGAAATTGGAAGCAAAATCTGCACGTTAATCCAGGTCCAGACAAGAGCATGAACCAGCAGCAATACAGTCATCAATGTATTGGAAAAATACTTTTGGGAGGGGGCCTGAATAGGACTGGAACAAGAAATGTTTCACATACCGCACAAAAAGACAGGCATTATTGAGGCCCATATGAGTACCCATACCCACACTTTTTATTTGAAGGTGAGACAAGTTAAAGGAGAAATTGGTGAGTGAAAGACAAATTGGGCAGAGGAGAGTAGTAGTGGATGAGGATTGTTCAGGCCTCTGCTGAAGAAAGAAGCAGAGAGCCCGCAAACCATTCTGGTTGGGATGGAGGTGTAGAGGGATTGGGCATCATAGTAAAGAGGTAGTGATTAGGGGCAGGAAACTGGAAATTATTCATATGACATAGTGCATCAGAGGAAGCAGAAATGTAGGTGGGAAGAGATTGGGCCAGAGGAGAGAGAACGGAGTCAAGATCGGAAGAAATTAGTTCTGTGAAACAGGAACAGTTTGACACAATGGGTCTACCAGGATGATCCCATTTGTGGATTTTAGGAAGGAAATGGAAGCAGACTGTACGAGGTTGGGGGAATACAGGTGATTATTTATTCCAGCATCCGTGGGTTGTAAAAAACATGTTGGGATGATTTCTGCATGAGCCAGAGGGCATGCCTGAGGTACTAAATCAGTACTTTGCATCTGTCATTACCAAGTAGGAAGATGCTGCCAAAGTCGTAGTGAAAGAGGAGGTAATTGTGTCACTGGATGGGCTAAAAATTGATAACGAGGAGGTTTTAGAATGGCTGGCTGTACTTAGAGTTGATAAGTCACAAGGACCAGATGAGATGCACCCCAGGATTCTTGAAAATTGCAAAGCCACAGGCCACAATCTGCCAATCCTCCTTAGATACAGGGGTGGTGCCAAAGGGCTGGATATTATGGGTGGACACATGAAAGATGAAATTAAATGCAGATAATTGTGAAGTGATACATTTTGGTCAGAGCAATGAGGAGAGGTGATATCAAATAAAGGATACAATTCTAAAAGGGGTGCAGGAGCAGGGGGACCTTGGGGTGTATGTGACAAAACATTGAAAATGGCAGGGCAGATTGAGACAGTAACAAAAACAGAAAATGCTGGAAAATCTCAGCACATCTAACAGCATCTGTGGGACGAGAATAGAGCTGACTGAGAAAGTGCTTAATAAGGCATATGGGATCCTGGGCTTTTTGAATCGAGGCACAGACTACAAAAACAAGGCAATTATAGTGAAATTTTATAAAACAACAGTTGGCCCTGCATTGGATAATTGTTGATAATTTTGTTCATCGCACTTTAGGAAAGATACAAAAGCATTAGAGATAGTTCAAAAAAGATTCACGAGAATGGTTCTAGGGATGAGGGACTTCAGCTACATGGATAATTTGAAGACACTAGGTTTGTTCTCATTAAAGAAAGTTTAAGGAGGTTTTCTTGGGTTTGCTGTGCAATGAAGATTATGTCTGTGGAGCTTCCAGAAGGGTGAAAACTACACTGCAACTTTGGAAAGAGCTCTTTGGTTGGAAGTGATTGAGGAAGATAACTTGCAGTGATTTTCCCTGTGACAGACAGCAGGGACATTCCCCTGTAGTTACCGCAATCTGACTTGTCTCCCTTCTTGGATATAATCATGATCACAGTATCCCTGAAATCCCCTGGCAGGTCCAAATGAGAGATATGGGTTGCACAGAAATGTATTTCTGCTATGTCTCAGAATTTCAGCAAAGATTCCATCTATTCCAGAGGCTTTGTCGTTTTTCAACTGCAGAATGGTATTTGCAACTGTGCTCCAGACTGGGGTGCCATCAGCACCGGGCTTGATGGGGTATTGAGGAATGGAGTTAAGGATGTTCAAATTGAAGACAAAGTGTAAAGTTTGAAGTTTAGTTATTTATTAGTGTCACAAGTAGGCTTACATTAACACCGCAATGAAGTTACTATGAAAATCCCCTAGTCGTCACATTCACGGTGCCTGTTTGGGTACACTGAGGGAGAATTTAGCACGGCCAATGCACCTAACCTGTATGCCTTTCAGACTGTGAGAGGAAACCAGAGCACCCGGAGGAAACCCACGCAGACACGGGGAGAATGTGCAGACTCCATGCACAGTTCTTCAAAATGTTCTCTCCAGTGAGATTTGACTGTTTCCCTGTCCTTGACAAGCTCCCATCCATGCTTGGTTCTCAGCAGGGTAGGCCTTGAGTTCTTGGCCAAAGATTATTTTTACAGCACTGAAGAAGCTGTGCGTGTGTATGGTGCACGTGAGTTGTTGGATTTCCCATACTCTTTCTATCCATCATTTGTACTCGATCTCACTGGTTTTATGCTCACTACCACCTTCTCAAGGACAAGCCAGGATGGACAATAAATGCCTAATCAGTGATACCTACATCCCATGAACAAATGTAAAACAATTCACAGATGATCTGTATTGATTTCAATTACTCTTCTTTCTGCCAACGGCAGTGGAGAATGTAGCAGTTGCTGGAATTACAACAGTAAGATGGGACCAGCTTTGACAAAGGGTTATCTAGACTCGAAATGTGAGCTCTTTTCTTTCCTTACGGATGCTGCCAGACCTGCTGAGATTTTCCAGCATTTTCTCATTTGGTTTCAGATTCCAGCATCCACAGTAATTGGCTTTTATTAAGATGGGACCAGTTTTGGTTCAAAAAATAAAAGAGTAGATTCAGATGAAGGAATGGATGTAGATCGTCAGAAGGACATCATGGTGATTGATGCCTTTGGGACTACTGCTTTTCTCATGAGGTATGGTGACGTTTCAAGTCCACAAAAGCTTTGCTTTTATGTTCAGTAAAGTCTTGTTTCTCTTGGTCATTTATGCCAAACCAGTCACAGTTTTCTAGTAGTGAGGTCTATGCTGATGTTTCACAGCAGAACCTGGCTTCCAATCAGCTTGGAACCCCCTTGCAAGGGGCCGCAGAGATGTCCACATCACTGTGCACCATGACAGGTAACAGAGACTGCTGTGGCCAGTGCCGCAAGCAAATTAACATTGAAGGCTTCAAGATTCCACTAAGGTGGTCCTTCTCAGTCAGTGCCTCACTTCTGATCTCACAACTTCAGCCACCAGGAGTTATAGTGTGCCTGCCCGTAGTGTTTGGTCGATCCTAAAGTTGACCATAGCTAACTGTAGGATTGTGTGGAAAGTTGTGTTGCTAATCTGGGGCATGAAGCAGAGGGATATTTCCTTCCATAAAGTCTGAAATTCAGAATTGACAATGTGGACATAACACTAGTATAATTCAGTAGGTAGTTCAAGACAAGACTCAGGGAAAGTAAAGATATGCTACAAATGTGGCCCTTGGAAGTTGAAGCCAATTAAGGAAGGAAGAAAAAATGATTTTAAAAATCCAGGCAGAATTTATGACATTTCCCTCTGCTTGAAGATTGCCCAGAGTAACCAAGTGCCAAAAAGAAAATGCAATCTGTCAGCACCCATTGAAACACCTTTGCGGGCCTAGAGATTTGAGACAAAGATGCTGATTGGTGGGGCCCCACTGACTTCCCGCCACTCAGCAGGCGCCAATTGCTCACGTGGAGCTGGTTGCCTGGCGACAGTAAAAATCAACATTCCAGAGGAGGGGAGGCAGGTTTTCTGGGTTGCGAATTCAAACATTTGCAAACTATCAGCGGTTGCCTGCAGTGTAACCCACAAAGTAAAGGCGTGATGTCGGGGATGGTCCAACCTTTAACACCTGTATACAAAGGGAGGTTCGCCGATACTGATCCCCGGCTGGATACAGTGTGTATTATGTTTCTCCTCCTTAACTTTCTGCTCAATGTCTTATCCATGTCAACTAATGTAAAGTGCAACTTTCTCATTATATCTGGAGCTATTCTCTAAAAATATATCGGCCTTGATTTTATTTATATACCACCAATTAACAATGAAACCTACACGCGAAAGGTGCGATGCTACAGTCTAGTTAGTGATAATGAATGTATCTTTTTCAGGCTGGGAAATTAATCCCTATTACTGGAAGTACTGCGGAATGTCTGACAGAAATCCAGCCCAGGGTATGTAAGCACGGTGCAACCCTACCATTTCAATAATACTGACGTTTAGGGGGGGGGGGGTTCACAGTAGAAACGTATTTATCTGACAACATTTAAGTGCAGCAAGATTTCTTTTGGAATAGCCACGCATGTCAAATTAACCGAAGCTAGTTGAATCAAGAGCTTGAAAAAATGGTAATAGCCCCAAAAACCAGATATGAAAAAAACTAATAGTTACAGAGGTTTAGGACTTTAGTTTATGGGGAATAAGTAAGAAGTGATGCCTTTTGTCTTATAAGTTTTAATGTATGTAGAAAGTCGAAAATGAATGGAGCAATCTTCTCTGGGAAACAAAGTGGTTGGATTTTGTAATATTAAAATGATTTATTGTGTTTTAAAGTACATACTTGATAATTCATTGCTTTTTAAAGAGGAACAACAAATTAATACTTAAAATTTCAACAAACCAGCCAGGCCATTACTTAATCAAATGTTACCTCAGCAACCATTCTTCCATTCTGAACATCGCACCATCCTCATTCACAAAGCACCCTACCTCCTCCAGACCAGTTCATAGAGAGACCATCCTCATTCACAAAGCACCCTACCTCCTCCAGACCAGTTCATAGACAGCCTTCCAAATTCAAACTGGCTCTCTTCACTTGTTCCCTTGTCAATTGAAGTTGGCACCATTCATTCCCTGCAGCTTAGATAAACCAGTGCTCTTCCCTCCACTCATCCATTTCATTTCTCACTGTATCCCAGGAGCAGCAAGCTGGTGTGTCTTCACAGACCAACTTCCCCCAAGTTCAGGGAGTCATATAGATGCATTGTGCTCCTCTGGAGGGCATTCCCCAAAATGAATAATCTACCATTAATGGATTGAAGATATTCTGTTCTGCTGGGGAGAGTTGTAGAACAAAGAGATCTCGGAGTACAGGTTCATAGCTCCTTGAACGAAGGAAGAAGGCAAAAGAGAAAATGCTGGAAAATCTCAGCAGGTCTGGCAGATCTGTAAGGAGAGAAAAGAGCTAACATTTTGAGTCCTGATGACCCTTTGTCAAATTGGGACCTGAGCTTTGACAAAGGGTCATCTGGACTCCAAACGTCAACTCTTTTCTCTATCCGTCTTTGGTAAGGCCACACTTGGAATACTGTGCACAGTTCTGGTCACCCAATCATAGAAAGGATATTATTAAACTAGGAAAAATGCAGGAAAGATTTACTAGGATGCTACTGGAACTTGATGGTTTGAGTTATAAGGAGAGGCTGGATAGACTGGGACTTCTTTTCCCTGGAGCGTAAAAGGCTTAGGCTTAGACCTGCTGAGATTTTCCAGCATTTTCTCTTTTGGTTTCAGATTCCAGCATCCGCAGTAATTTGCTTTTATTTTATGATGAAGAAGGCATCTGACAAACTTGGTTTCCTTGGTCAGAACATTGAATACAAGAGTTGGGACATCTTGTTGAAGTTGTACAAGACATTGGTAAGGCCACACTCGGAGTACTGTGTACAGTTCTGGTCACCCAATTATAGGAAGGATATTATTAAACTAGGAAGAGTGCAGGAAGGATTTACTAGGATGCTACTGGGACTTGATGGTTTGAGTTATAAGGAGAGGCTGGATAGACTGGGACTTTTTTCCCTGGAGCATAAAAGGCTTAGGGGTGACCTTATAGAGGTCTATGAAATAATGAGGGGCATAGGTAAGGTATATAGTCAACATCTTTTCCCAAAGGTAGGGGAGTCTAAAACTAGAAGGCATAGGTTTAAGGTGAGAGGGGAGAGATACAAAAGGGTCCAGAGGAGCAATTGTTTCACTTAGACGGTGGTGAATATCTGGAACGAGTTGCCAGAGGCAGTAGTAGAGGCGGGTACAATTTTGTCTTTTAAAAAGCATTTAGACAGTTACATGTCTAGCTTAGTGGTAAAAAGACTGGACAAGTTGGGCCGAAGGGCCTGTTTCCATGCTGTAAACCTCTATGACTCTATTGTCTGAAAAAATGATGAAGGTCAAGTGGGGGCCTTAAAACTTAGGCATTGGAATTCAGACAAGGTGACGGCCTAGTATTGTCGCTAGACTATTAATCCAGGAACTCAGGGACCCGGGTTCAAATCTCACCTTGGCAGATGGTGGAATTTGAATTCAATAAAAAATATTTGGAATTAAGAATCTACTGATCACCACAAAACCGTCAACGATTGTCAGAAAAACCCATCTGGTTCACTAACGGCCTTTAGAAATCTGCCAACCTTACCTGGTCTGGCCTACATGTGACTCCAGAGCCACAGCAACTGTCCTCTCTCTGAACAAGGGCAACTTGCCCATGTCCCACGAATGAATAAAAACAGTGAGAAACAACTGTTGAAGCCTCAACCTGGATACTTAAACCTAAACATGCTGTGTGACATCATTTAATTTCTTCCTCTTGATCTCCCACTGTAATAAAACATGCCATAGATATCTGAAGCAACTTCATCACAGCCCCTTTCCACAACCATTCAACCCACCCTTAAAGCCTTCTCTAACATTACATGAAATGTTAATAAACCTCATAAAAACATCATGACTTTAAATGAAACTATTTTAAATGAATCATAGCTTCCCATAAAAATCAATGTTAAAGCCAGAGTTAGGTTCCTTCAGACATTTCTTGTCCAGAAAAAGCAATGTACAAGTTGAAAGACTGTACAGTACATGTACAGCACTGTGCTGTGGGGTGTGAGAGGAAGGAGACATGCAGTGGCGGGTTGTGAAATCCTAGCCACTGTCTCTGCTAAAATAGCAAACAAAAACATGCCGTATGAATGTGTTGTGTTTGCTCTCTATAATTGCTGACTTTAATTTCTGGTGTTATCACAGAATGTTCCAATGTTCACTTAACTCTTAACTATTTAAATCTAAATCAGACACCATAACCTAAATAAATATCAGATCAAATGCTATATTTTTCTCATTGCATATTCTCACAGCCTGTTACCCCACTCGTGGTAAAGAAGTTTTTGAATACTAGCAGTCCCAAACCTGGGAAAGCCACGATTTTCTATGGCAAAGCAACTGATCCTGATATTGCATCAACATTGCAGCATGGACTTCCTAGCAAAATTTCTACATCTGTGAGTATTCATTGAGATGTAGCATTGTTACTTTGGTTTCACTATTAATAGATACTGTGCTCTTTTTCTATCCTTGTTACATATTTACATTTTTAGATACAATCACTTTAAAATGGAGTACATTAGATATGTGGGTTAAGTTGATTGACCATGATAAATTGCCCCTTAGTGTCAGAGGGATTAGCAGAGTAAATACGTGGGGTTATGGGGATAAGAGATTGTTGTTGGCGCAGGCTTGATGGGCTGAATGGCTGCCTTCTGCACTGTAGAGATTCTATGGTTATAGCAAAGTGGTTGTTTTACTCAGCTGGTAATACAGAAGCTTGAATTAATGATCTGGAGCCATAAGTTCAAATCCCATCATGGTAGCTGGAGAATTTAAATTCCATTAATAAACAAAATCTGGAATAAAATAGTAATGGTGACCATGAAGTACTGGATTGTCAGAAAAATCTATCTAGTTCACCAATATTCTTTAGGGAAGGAAATTTGCCATGGTTACCTGGTCTAACCCATATGTGACTTCCCACCCAAGCAATGTGGTTGACTTTTAAACCGCCCTCTGAAATGACTTAGCGAACTACCAAAGGAGCTCGATACCAATTCGAAAACACCAGTATCCATTATGGCACATCAGCAAAATGGATGAAACACCCATGAATGTCTATATCCGTTCAATCAAACTATGGAGTGGAAAGATTCAATAACAGTTCTAGTGAAAACCACAGGACACAGGAAGACCAGATATGCAGTGATAATAGCTTGCATGGCTAGTGAGATGAATTTAAAAGCAATGGTAATTTTGAAATGTAAAACCATGCTGAAAAATCAAGTTCTCTGCAGGAGGTTTTGTTCATGTCCACGACAAGAGTAGGATGTATGAGGATTGAGTGAAGCTATGGATCGCTAGTGTGTAGAATAGGTGTCCACTGGCCTATGCAAAGAACATAGCTAATTAATGTCATATTAATCCCATATTACTGATGAGATCAAGAGGCATCTGTGAAGAATGAACACCTAAATTTCAGTTATACCAGGAGTCTCACATCCGTAGTTGAACCTCTGGGTGTGTGCCTCAGCAAGACTTCAAGAATGATGTTTGTGCCAAATAGAATTGGTTGATGAAGGAAAAACCTTCACAAAGAGTGGAAATATGCACGCTGCCCCACTTGGAGTTGGAGCAACAAATCAGATGGGATGGTGGTGTTGTGAAAGTCTTGCTGAGAGAGTGTGTTGATATGACCCCACGACTGAATGTGTGAGATCCGTGAAGAGAGATGCCCCTGTGACCATCATCCTCTGTATCCCAGTACTGAACCTGCCACACCCAGGACCATCAACTGTAGGACACCAAGTTGTGCATCTTTCCTTTGAAGCACACAGCAGTTGCTGGGGTAAACTGCGTCTAATGATCGTTCCTGCTGTATCTTCTGCACCGTCTCCTTTCTCTGACTGCAGACTGAGGTCAACATAGCCCCTGGACTTGGCCTGTCATCTATGACTCCTTTCCATTTTGTAACAGGAATGTCTGCATTCTGATTCCTGCCTGTCTGCTCCTGAACGTAAGCAGGGGCCTTGACGTAGTTCCTATTTCCAAAGAGAACTATGGACAACAGTGACTTTCACAAAGCACTGCAGTCCTGACCTGTCTAGTGTTCATGCAAACCTTTCCTATTATGCCACACTAACAGGCACTCCCCCCATAATCTGCATTCTGCATACCTTCTTCCAGTAATACATGTGCTAGCCCTTAGACCTCCTTGTTTGTCTGTGTTTCATACAGCATGGTTGGGGCCCAGCTTCATACCGCTTTCCATTGTTTATCTGCTTCATCCACCTCCTTGCCCCTCTGCTGCTTTCATGAGCCCTTGCCCTTAATCCACTCCCTCCTCGCACAGTCCTCCTTCCACATTGTCTTTGTCTGCCCAGCCTTGCTCAAACTTTAGACCTTTGCTGTGGTGGCTTCAGAGTCCAGCAGCACAGTGTTGTCCAGATAGATGCTGGTGTGTGGCATAGGGAGAAGCAGATTACTGATTCACATTACTGATCCCAGCAGATTACTGATTCACATTACTGATCCCAGTTACAGGAGGGTCCCTGGGTTCAGCAGCATGGTGCTGTCCACAAAGACTGGTGTACCCCAGAGGCTGATGTACAGTGCATTAGAAATAGCATAGCTTTATAGCAGGCTGGCTTTGCATGTTGCACTCATCTCGAAGACTCTGGCGAGCTAAGGACTGCCTTGTACACACCATTCTTTATCAATCAGGTTTGATGTTTATGTAATTTCCCACTGACAAAATTGGAAGACCTGATGGGATTACAGCAGATAGCTGTTTTAATGAGCAGTCATGAGATGCAAATGAATGCAAATAGATTCTGCGCCACCTGCCAGCGGGAAGAATAACCTGCTATTGGGAGAATTACTACGTGATTTTATGCCAGCAGGATTCTCTGTGTCCGTCTGCCATCAAACCCGCCACGGGCAGGTTGGGAGAATTCTGCAGTGGAGCAACACTTAGTTGATATGAAGGGTGAAGACACAATGTCACGTGACTTAGCAGTCACAATCACCATCCAGTTAATGAGGCTGTGGATAATTGGAGGGTAGAGATTCTTGCTGGCATGAAATGATAGCAAGAATGTGTATTCCTGCTCATCTTGGTGGGTTGCCATTCCTGACAGAGGGCATGTCAGTGCTCACCTGGAAGGCAGCCTGGGCGGCTTGTGGAGATTAGAAGATGGCCTCGCGTGATTGTGGACCTTGGACCCTGGACTGCCACATGCAGCAGTGGGTGGGGAAAGCAGCATCAACCATGTGGATCTTCACACTGCAGGAACTTCCAGGATGTGGATCTTCACACTTGGTGAAACCCCAGGCCAGCATTACTCAATTCATCACAAATTTCCATCAGACTCCACAGCAAAAAACACTCCCAGTTCCTGCCCCACCACGGGATGTTGGCCCGGAAGGAAAATCTCAGCCATAATCTCTTAGTTGGAACACAGAACTAGGACTGTGCAGACATGCGATTGATAATCAGAATGCGTTTTACTGAAGTAGGGTAGGAAAATATTTTAAAAAATAATTAGTTAACGTTAATGAAACTTAAAGTACTTGAAAAATCCGTTTCAAGGCTGGACAGGAAGGAATAGTAAAAACAAACTTGTGGAGGAAACGTTTATTTGAAGTGGAACAATGTGACATGTTAAGATTTAATTAAGCTGACAAACTCACTTAAATATTTGCCTTGCGCAGTGGTAACCAACATTGCGGTGAGGTTCAAAGCTGAGAAAAAGGAGAGGAGGGCTCTTTCAACTTCATTGGCAAGGAAAATCAATTATAGTGTGCAGATCCACTGCCGCCTGCTGAATGCACTGTTGATCTTGAAAGTTCCACTCCAGGATTCAATGCTACTCCTGTTATAGGCATTCAAGCAGAAAGTGAGGAATTTTGAAGATTGTAAGCAGAGCACTCCTTTACCTCTGTTGTAACCTGCCTCATTACTGTGACTGAGCATGGAAAGACTGCAGCAAGATAAACTTTGCCAGGCAGTATTTCACCACCCAGGTCAAAGTATGCTTTGCATAGCAAGCATTTTAAAGAACATCCAATATCTTAACAAGCCAGTGATCAGCAATTATGTTTTCAATCAGCTGACTGTTTGGAAAGAGGCAAGCAATATCCTTACAGTCTGATAATTTCCTTATTGTTTCAGTCTTGGCATAGCCTATTGGAATTTTTGCCAGGCGTGTAATTTCTTTAATGATTGTGTGACAATCAGACAGTTAGCTCATTTCAATTCTTACCCAATACTCTACCCACATGCTATCAAGACAAAGCCATAGTGTAGTTAAAATTAACATGTAAAGATGTAATATAAAAATACTCTAGAATGATAATGCCAACCATCACAGTTATGGCCAACATAATAAGTTTCACTTTGAGAATTTCTACTAATGTTGGAAAACACATCAGATACAGAATGCAAACTTCAATCTTGTTTGTTTCAATTCTCCTATGACTGTATCCTAGGTCATATTCAATATGAGTGGCACAGTGGTTAGCACTGCTGCCTCACAGCACCAGGGACCCGGGTTCAGTTCCATGTTCAATTCCAGCCTTGGGTCACTGTCTGTGGGAGTTTGCATGTTCTCCCTGTGTCTGCATGGGTTTCCTCTGGGTGCTCCGGTTTCCTCCCATATTCCAAAGATGTGTGGGTTAAGTTGATTACAGTAAGAAGTTTAACAACACCAGGTTAAAGTCCAACAGGTTTATTTGGTAGCAAATAACCTGGTGTTAACCTGGTGTTGTTAAACTTCTTACTATGTTTACCCCAGTCCAACGCCGGCATCTCCACATCTTAAGTTGATTAGCCATGCTTAGCTGCCCCTTAGTGTCAGGGGGATTAGTAGGGTAAATACATGGGATTACAGGTGTATGGCGTGGGTGGGATTGTTGTCGATGCAGGCTCAATGGGCTGAATGGCCTCCTTCTGCACTGTAGGAATTTTATGATTCAGTCGCTGCAACTCTACCATCTCACCCGCCATGGAATTGGAGCAGGTGAAGAGCGGAAAACAGAAATGTCCGTTGACCTCGGGCAGGAATTTCTGGTCTCACTCGAGCAAGGCCGTAAAATCCCGCCTAGTGATTCTATTAATGAATTGTCCAATCTGCTGATCACTGTTAACTTGAGGAAATGATGGGGGAGATTTCCTCAGGTTTATACCCAGGTGTAGTAAGTAAATCAAATTTTGAAAATTGAGCAAGCCAAAGTGCACTTCTAGAACATAGAACATAGAACAGTACAGCACAGAACAGGCCCTTCGGCCCACGATGTTGTGCCGACCTTCATCTGAAACCAAGATCAAGCTATCCCACTCCCTACCATCCTGGTGTGCTCCATGTGCCTATCCAATAACCGCTTAAATGTTCCTAAAGTGTCTGACTCCACTATCACTGCAGGCAGTCCATTCCACACCCCAACCACTCTCTGCGTGAAGAACCTACCTCTGATATCCTTCCTATATCTCCCACCATGAACCCTATAGTTATGCCCCCTTGTAATAGCTCCATCCACCCGAGGAAATAGTCTTTGAACGTTCACTCGATCTATCCCCTTCATCATTTTATAAACCTCTATTAAGTCTCCCCTCAATCTCCTCTGCTCCAGAGAGAACAGCCCCAGCTCCCTCAACCTTTCCTCATAAGACCGACACTCCAAACCAGGCAGCATCCTGGTAAATCTCCTCTGCACTCTCTCCAGCGCTTCCACATCCTTCTTATAGTGAGGTGACCAGAACTGCACGCAATATTCCAAATGCGGTCTCACCAAGGTCCTGTACAGTTGCAGCATAACCCCACGGCTCTTAAACTCCAACCCCCTGTTAATAAAAGCTAACACACTATATGCCTTCTTCACAGCTCTATCCACTTGAGTGGCAACCTTCAGAGATCTGTGGATATGGACCCCAAGATCTCTCTGTTCCTCCACAGTCTTCAGAACCCTACCTTTGACCCTGTAATCCACATTTAAATTTGTCCTACCAAAATGAATCAGCTCACATTTATCAGGGTTAAACTCCATTTGCCATTTTTCAGCCCAGCTTTGCATCCTATCTATGTCTCTTTGCAGCCTACAACACCCCTCCACCTCATCCACTACTCCACCAATCTTGGTGTCATCAGCAAATTTACTGATCCACCCTTCAGCCCCCTCCTCTAAGTCATTAATAAAAATCACAAAGAGCAGGGGACCAAGCACCGATCCCTGCGGCACTCCGCTAGCAACCTGCCTCCAGTCCGAAAATTTTCCATCCACCACCACCCTCTGTCTTCGATCAGATAGCCAGTTACCTATCCAATCGGCCAACTTTCCCTCTATCCCACACCTCCTTACTTTCATCATAAGCCGACCATGGGGGACCTTATCAAACGCCTTACTAAAATCCATGTATATGACATCAACCGCCCTACCTTCATCAACACACCTAGTTACCTCCTCAAAAAATTCTATCAAATTTGTGAGGCACGATTTGCCCTTCACAAATCCGTGCTGACTATCCCGGATTAATCCGCATCTTTCTAAATGGTCGTAAATCCCATCCCTAAGGACCTTTTCCATCAATTTACCAACCACCGAAGTCAGACTAACCGGTCTATAATTACCAGGGTCATTTCTATTCCCTTTCTTAAACAGAGGAACAACATTTGCCACTCTCCAGTCCTCCGGCACCATCCCCGTGGACAGCGAGGACCCAAAGATCAAAGCCAAAGGCTCTGCAATCTCATCCCTCGCCTCCCAAAGAATCCTAGGATACATTTCATCAGGCCCAGGGGACTTATCGACCTTCAGTTTATTCAAAACTGCCAATACATCCTCCCTCCGAACATCTATTTCCTCCAGCCTATTAGCCTGTAACACCTTCTCTTCCTGAAAAACATGGCCCCTCTCCTTGGTGAACACTGAAGAAAAGTATTCATTCATCACCTCGCCTATCTCTACTGATTCCATACACAAGTTCCCACCACTGTCCTTGACCGGCCCTAACCTCACCCTGGTCATTCTTTTATTCCTCACATAAGAGTAAAAAGCCTTGGGGTTTTCCTTGATCTGACCCGCCAAGGACTTCTCATGTCCCCTCCTAGCTCTCCTCAGCCCCTTTTTCAGCTCATTCCTTGCTAACTTGTAACCCTCAATCGAGCTATCTGAACCTTGTTTCCTCATCCCTACATAAGCTTCCCTCTTCCTTTTCACAAGACATTCCACCTCTTTTGTGAACCACGGTTCCCTCACTCGGCCATTTCCTCCCTGCCTGACAGGGACATACCTATCAAGGACACCCAGTATTTGTTCCTTGAAAAAGTTCCACTTTTCATCAGTGCCTTTCCCTGACAGTTTCTGTTCCCATCTTATGCCCCCTAATTCTTGCCTAATCGCATCATAATTACCTCTCCCCCAATTGTAAGCCTTGCCCTGCCGTCCGGCCCTATCCCTCTCCATTGCAATAACATTTCTGTTTCTGTTTAGAAACCTGTCTGAATTTCCTTCTGTTAATTTAACTAACTTGCTAGGACACAAATGTAACACATGTTTCAGTAGTATTTGTTGAAATAGCCCAAGAGCACTCACCCACCACTCTACAGACAGTAGGAATACAGGTTTTACCATAACAGCAAAATTGTGTTTTGACATATCTTGGCTGAGTTTTGCAGTTATCTGCAGAAATCATTTCAACCATTAATTATCAGTAAGAATTTTGCAACTGCAATCCAATCAAAAGTGGCCATGTGTTTACATTGAAATGGGTGTATTAGTGTAAATGTCTTAAACATGTCTAAACTTGCTGTTAGGCTTTGATGCTGTTCTATGTGTAGTTTGAAGATGAGAGGAATGAACTGTATTTAAAGCAAGGTTCAGAGGAAAACCTTTATTTTGAAACCTTGTTTATTACTGAAGTTTCATTAAACTTCAGTAATATTGATGATTTAGGAGAACCTGAACAGCCAGGAGGCATGTGTTGGAACTAATGACATAGGTAGAAATAGTATTGACGTCATCAGGCAGAGATTCAGGAGCTCTGAATAAGACAGGATCTCAAAAGGTCTTCCTGTGTCACTACTTGTAATGAGTATAAAAGCAGGGAGTGTTTCAAATTGTTGGAACTTTGGGGCCTGTTCTGGGAAGGGGCACCTGTGCATGATGAATGAGTTGCATCTGAATGGAGCCAGGACCAATGTTCTCACTGAGAAGTTAACCAATACCATTGAGGAGGGTTTGAACTAATTTGGAAGGAAATCTGAAAATAACAGAAAATAGACACAATTAGGTCAGAGAACAGAGAGACTCAAACAGCAGTAGGATTCAAACTATCCCAAAATTTGCAGGGAGAAGATTGAGGGAAGTAACAAAAGTGACAATAAATTGTATGTACACCAGTGTCCACAATGTACGTGAGCTACACGCACAAGTTGCACATGGGCTTATGACATGGTTGCATTCTCTAAGACATGACTCAAAAAGGCCAGGTATGGATTCTTTATATTCCTAGTTACCAAGAAATGATACAGGAGAGAAAAGAAAAAAAGTGTGGGGGCATGGCGAGATTGATTACAAATATTACAGTTCTAAATAGAAAGAATATACTAGATGGTTCTAGGACTGAATTTGGCTTGAGTTAAGCACTAGATGAGCAAATTTGTTTACAAGTTAGTATTCGCAAACTCCAGGTATTATATAGACAGGAATATAGACAGGAAAATATATTGCTACGGTTGAGGAGTGTGTGTGCAGGAGAACTTTCTTGATCGATTTGCCTCCAGCCGAATAAGAGGATCTGGTTCTGGAAAATGAATTTGGGCAAGTGGAGGATGTTATAGTAGATCATCTAACTAACAGTGCTCACAACATAATACAGTTCAGAGTAATTATGGATAGAAACTGGAAACTATGCTATGTAAAAATGTTAAACTCGTGAAATACTAATATCAGGATATAAGAAGGGAGCTTGTCTGCATTGAATAAAAGAGGCAATGGTAATGTAAAGCAGTAATGGAGCAGTGGAAGCCATTCAGTGAAGAAATAGGTACAAACCAGGTTTATTCTTTTGAAGGGAAAAGACTGAGCATCTAAAGCTAATGTGCCCTGGATAACAAAGTAAAGATGAAAATAAAGCAAAGCATTTTTTATTCATTCAAGGAATGTGGGCTTTGCTGGCTAGGCCAGCATTTATTGGTCATCCCTAATTGTCCTTGAGAAGGTGGTGGTGAGTTGTCTTCTTGAACTGCTGCAGTCCAGGTGGTGTAGGTATATCCACAGTGCTGTTAGGGAGGGAATTCCAGAGTCTTGACCCAGTGACAGTGAAGGAACAATGACATATTCCAAGTCTGGGTGCTGAGTGGCTTGGAGTGGAACGTCCAGGTGGTGGTGTTCTCATGTATCTGCTGCCCTTGTCCTTCAAGATGGTGGTGGTCGTGGGTTTGAAGGAATGTCTCAGGAGCCTTGGTGAGTTGCTGCAATGCATCTTGTAGATGGGACTCACTGCCGCTACTGTGCGTGGGTGTTGGATGGAGTGAATATTCATGGATGGGAGGAAGGGGTAGAATCAATTGGGTTGCTTTGTCCTAGATGGTTTCAAGAGTGTTGTTGGAACTGCACTAATCCAGGCAAATGAGGAGTATTCCATTACAATTGGATCTGCCATAAATGGAATGGAAAGTCAACTTTTGGGTCTTGGAACCATAGAGCAATAGAATCCCTACAGTGCAAAAGGAGACCATTCAGCCCATCGAGCCTGTACCGACTCTCCGAAAGAGCATCTTGTCCTAACCCACCCCATGCCCTATCCACATAACCTCGCACATTTACCATGGCTAATCCACCTAACCTTCACATCTTTGGACACTAAGGGGCAATTTAGCATGGCCAAGCCTGCACATCTTTGGACTTTGGGATGAAACTGGAGCACCTGGAGGAAACCCACGCAGGCACTGAGAGAATGTGCACACACACAGTCACCCAGGGCCGGAATTGAACCCGGGTCCCTGACTCTGAGGCAGCAGTGCCAACCTGTCTGCCACATTGTTGCTCTTTTGTCCACCAGTTTTAAAAATCCACTCCTTAGTGTATGAGCACAAGGAAATGATGTCAAACCTTTAGAAAATGTTGGTTTAGCCGCAACCAGAATATTGTTCCCAATTCTGGGCACAACACGTTTGGAAACATGTGAAGGCTTTAGACAGGATAAGAAATAACTTACAAAGCTGGTTCCAGGGATAAAGGTTTTCAGTTTCATGGACATTTTGGAAAAACTGGGGTTCACACTTTGGAGAAAAGAAAGTACTGAGGTGACTTAATAGAGGTGTTCAAAATTGAGCAATCTAGACAGAGGAGGTGAAGAGAAACTGTTTCGATGGGAAAGAAGGGTCAAGTATGGTTAGGAACTGCAATGCACTGCCCAAGAGGGTGGTGAGGCCATATTCAACCTTGACTTTCAGAAGGGAATTGGATATGTAGCTGAATGGGGGGAAAAAGACCCAGGGCGAGGGAGAAAGGACAAGAGAATAGGACTGGTTAAATTGCTTTTGAAGAGAGCTGGTACAGGCATGAAGGGCTGCATCTGTTCTATTTTAACCATATTTCTGTGCATTTTAACAATCTAGTAAATTTTAGTAAAATTAATGCCATGAAGGTGAGGTAAATCACTTTGTGTGAATTCAGAGACAATATTTCACTGTGGGAGAGCCAATATATACACTTCTATATTGCAATATTCAAGATGCATTTCTCACAGTTAATTTACTGTGTAGGTTAAAATGGTGGTTAGGGAACGCTAACAATGGGCCACAAGGAACAATTAGCAAATTTTTACGATTGAACAGAAACTGAACTAGACTAGCCATAAAAGTTCTGTGACTACAAGAGCAGGTGAGAGGCTTGCAATTCTCTGCAAATAACTCCCTCCTGACTCTCCAAATTATTTTCACCATCTACAAAGCACAAGTCAAAAATATGATGGAATACTCTCCATTTGCTTGGACGAGTGCAACTCCAACAAACTCAAGATCTTGACACCATAAAGGACAAAGCAGCCCGCTTAATTGGCACCTCAACCACTACCTTAATATTCACTCCCTCCACGATCAATGCACAGTGGCAACTCACCAAGGCTCCTTCCATTGAACCGTCCAAACCCATGAAGAATAAGGGCGACAGATACATGAGCAAACCACCACCTGCAAGTTCCCCTGCGAGCCACATAGCAGCTTGACTTGGAACTATATCACCATTCCTTCACTGTCACTGGGTTAAAATCCTGGAGCTCTGTTCCTAATAGCACTGTGGGTGTAACTCTACCACATGGGACTGCAGTGGTTCAAGAAGGCGGCGCACCACCATTGTCTTGAGGATAGTTAGGGACAGCAATAAATGCCAGTTTAGCCAGTGATGCCCACGTGGCATTAAAAAAAAAATCTTTGTTTGGATACCAACTGAGGGAAAATTGTTGGCAATAACACCAGAAAACTCTCCCTGGCCTTAATTAAGTAGTGTTATGTGATTTTTTTTGTCCACCAAGACTAGCAAATACGACATCAGTTTTGGAACAGGACTTCTCCTAATGCAACAGACCCTCAATACTGCATTGAATGTCAAACTAGATTATGTGCTGAAGTTTTAGTGTGGGTTGAAATTCATAACCGTTGTCTCAGAAACAAGTGTGCTCGCAACTGAGCCAAGTAGCATGTGGAACCATGGAGTGCAAAACCTGCATCCAGCGAGATTCGGAATAAATAAGAGATTATTAATTAAAATTAAGTATATTATAAAATCTTTTATTTCACTTTGGTATTTAGGCTGCATCATTGTTAAATCCACCAATGAGGACTCGGGTTCAGCAAATATTCTATGACAAGACTATTGCAACATATCCAAGCAACCAGCGAGCTCCATTGGGAAAGTCTCATGATCAAGCACCAGGATTACCCAAAGGGATGGACATATATAAGACCACGTTTGGTAAAAAAGTAATCAAAGGTATTAATAATTAGAATAAAGAAGCAGCAAACAGACAGAAATATTAGATAAGCTACAATTACGAGTGGAATTTTATGGCTCCTACCACTGGTGGGATTTTTCAGTCCCGTCGAAGTCAATGGACTTTTGAACAGCTTGCCACATTTTCCAAGCCTGTCGCAAATTTGGCCCTAGATCTAAATCATAAAACCTCTGCATCATGTGGAGAATAAAGGGTACAGTTTTAAAGAAGTTTCAGTAAGAGACCAGGATGTACCCAAGTCTTTAAAGCTAGCATGATAAGTTGAGGAGACTATTAAAAAAGCATGCAGAATCCTTTGTTACATAAATAGCGTCTTAGAGGACAAAAATAAGTAAGTTAAGCTAAACCACTTCATAGAATCATAGACTCAACGACACGGGGACAGGCCCTTCGGCCCAAACTGGTCCATGCTGACCAAAATGCTCATCTAAACTGACCCCATTTGCCTGCGTTTGGCCCATGTCCTTCTAAACCTTTCCTATTCATGTATCTGTCCAAATGCCTTTTAAATGTTGTCAATGTCACTGTCTCAACCACTTCCTCCAGCAGCTCATTCCACATATGTACCGCCCTCTGTGTAAAAAAGTTGCTCCTCAGGTTCCCATTAATTATTTCCCCTCTTAACTTAAACCTATGCCCTCTATTTCTCGAGTCCCCAACCCTGGGAAAAACACTGAGTGCATTCACCCTATCCATGCCTCTCATGATCTTATACACCTCTATAAGATCACCCCTCAGTCTCCTACGCTGCAAAGAAAAGAGTCCAAGCCTGTGCAATCTCTCTCTATAACTCAGTCCCTTGAGTCCTGGCAACATCCTTGTAACTCTCTTCTGCACTCTCTCCAGCTTAATAACATCTTTCCTATGGCAAGGCAACCAAAACGGAACATAATACTCCAGATGTAGCCTTAGCAACGTCCTGTACAACTGCAACATAACTTCCCAACTTGTGTACTCAGTGCCCTGACTGATGAAGGCCAGCATGCCAAAAACCTTCTTCACTGCCCTATCTACCTGTAATTCCAACTTTAGAAGAGAACCGTGCACCTGAACTCCAAGGTCCCTCTGTTCCACGATACTCACTAAGATTCTACCATTCACCGTGATTTGACTTTCCAAAATGCAAACCCTCATACTTATCTGTATTGAACTCCATTTGCCATTTCTCAGCCCATTTTCCCAGCTGATCAAGATCCTGCTGCAATTTTTGATAACCTTCTTCTGTCTAAAATACCATCTATTTTGATGTCATCTGAAAACTTACAGATCATGCCTTGTACATTCTCATCCAAATCGTTGATATAGATAACAAACAGCAATGGGACCAGCACTGACCCCTGAGTCACACCACTAGTCACAAGCCTCCAGTCCGACAAGCATCCTTCCAGCATTACCCTCTGCTTCCTACCATCAAGCCAATTGTACATCCAATTTGCCAGTTCTCCCTGGATTCCATGTGATCTAACCTTCCAGTGCAGCCTACCATGTGGAACTTTATCAAAGGCTTTACTGAAGTCCATATAGACCTTGTCTACTGACGTTACTAGGACTCAGCTGGAATATTGTGACCAATTATGGGTACCACATTTCAAGTAGGAAGTCAAAACCTTGGAGCAGGTGCAGAAGAGATTTACTAATGTTTTAATGTTTGATGTTTATTTATTAATGTTACAAGTGGCCTTACATTAACACTGCAATGAAGTTACTGTGAAAATCCCCTAGTCGCTATACTAGGCACCTGTTCGGGTACATTGAGGGAGAATGTAGCATGGCCAATGCACCTAACCAGCACGTCTTTGGGACTGTGGGGGGAGACCAGGGCACCCGGAGGAATCCCATGCAGACACAGGGAGAACGTGCAGACTCCGCACAAAATGACCCAAGCCAGGAATTGAACCCAGGTCCCTGATGCTTGTGAGGCAGAAATGCTAACCACTGTGCCACCGTGCCACTCCACAATTACTAAACTGGTACCAGCAATGTGGCACCTGTGCTCCCTTCAGCTGCTGAGTTTCCTGAGCCTTCGGAAACCTGACTGGCAGCTGTTAAATCTCAATTTAATTTCAAAAGCTGAAGCATGTAACCACATTTAAATATAACAGTTGCTGACCTGCCCCTTGAGTCCACATTGTGGGCTGGTGAGGATTAAAATTGCCCTCATTTACTCTTTGTTGGGTTATGTGCAGGTAGGATGGTGGTGACATCACTGGGTTAGTAATGCAGAGACTCAGGCTGGTGCTGTCGGGACATGGAATAAAATCTTACCAAAGCAGCTGGTGGAATTTAAATTCAATTAAAATAAAGCTAGTCTTATTAACTATGAGCATGGAGCTATCAATTGTCATAAAAACCCATCTGGTTCACTAATGTCTCTTTAGGAAAACTGCCACTCTTACCCAGTCTGGCTTACATGAGACTCCAGCCAGACCTCAATGTGGTTGACTCTTAATTGCCCTCTGAAATGGCAAACTATCAATTCAAGGGCAATTAGGGACAGACAACAAATTCTGGCCTTGCCAGCAAAGCCCACATCCAATGAAAGAATAAAGAACTTCATTTTGTGTAATTGCCACTTAGAATTTGACTACTTAACGCTACCCATTGAAAACTTTATTTCAGATATCAGCGCTGGAGAGCTTATAAATCCACCAAAGACTCGAAAACAAGTCTATAAAGAATCAGTGGAAGGACATCCACTATATGTGGTATCACACAATGCTTACAATGTTGGTAAGGAAACGTGGGGTTGAATCCCGACTCGGAAAAAATGGGTGGGCTGAGGTTATATCAAAGGTTAAAATGCATAAACAATAGTGGCAGAATTTTACTTTCCTGCTGGCAGGTTTGTAGGTGAAGGTTGGTTGTCAAATTTTTGGCTGGCCTTCCCACTGGGCTCTTGCCCAGTCAAACTTTTCTGCAATTTAATGGAGGGAAAGTGAGTGTTGTAATTCAGGTCAGAAACCCTAAAGTGTTTTATGAAGTCTGCCTGGATCACAAGTTTTGCACTTTGAATTTGGCTAGGGTAAGCATGAGATATTTCCCTTCAGGTATGATTCAACTGGCCCACTAAGGAGCTTTTATCAAACACAGTTTATTTAAGAGTGCAGTTAACATGTACGGAAAGAAAATTAACAATAACTTTTACCAATTACAAACAGGAAAAACCAACCATGATATCGTGTAACAGCTAAACACCGTTCCAACCAACCAAATCCCACAAACAAAACCCTTGCTCCCATAGGTCTAACACAGCAAAGTATGAATGCTCAGGCGATGCTGGAACTTAGTCCTTTGGGTGGAGAATTGAAACTCTGACTTCCCAACCTTGTAACTTCTAGTAGCCCTCTGGATATGCACATAGACCAGCTTGAAGTCAGAACAGCTTCCCAAAATACCAGGGAGAGACAGACCCTAGGCAAGCCAACCATCAACAGCAGATTTTCCACTCCAGGAAGGCCGGAGACCTGCTTCCAGCTAGCCAGTAGACTCTATAATCCCAGGAAGAGAGAGTGAGAAAAACACTTCAAATCTGATGTCCACCTCCTTCTAAACTAAAACTGGAAATAAGTCCTTGAATTCTTCTGGAGAGGAACCACTTGACTTTGACTGTCAATCAATCTTCTCCCTCATAAGGGGGAATAAAACAAATCCTAGAACGTATCTGAGGCCCAGAGTAAAAATAAACAAAACCCCATTTAAACCATTGAAGCAGCAATAAAGAGAATTCTCCTGACAACCCGGCAACAATGAAAAAAAACTGAAGCTGTTATAGCTGCAGAGAACATGATTTAAAAAAAAACATTTCTTTAAGATGCACTAATGTCACATGAGGCCGAGGCTGACATTCCTGCTCTTTCACCTTGAGGCCCTTAAATGGACAATTAATATGCCCAGCTTCAATTTTCAGGCTGGCAGGAGGTCAGGGGCAGGAGTGAAACACAAGAAGTGACCCTGGTCAGGCATGAAGGGGACGCCTCCATCATTACCCCCCTTTAAACATCAGGCCTCCCCCTGCCCCCCCAACTGGTCAGACTACTGCCGGTGTTTCCTCCCTGCTTGGCATCTGCACCAACATCCCTAACTCTCTCTGCACCCCCCTCCCCCCCCCCGCCCCACCCCCACCCCCACAAAATAAAAGCAAAACCCTTACCTGGTCCTGGAGTCCCAGGACCTAGACTCTGTGGACTGCTTGCTGGCCACTGCAGCTTCTGGCGTTGCTGGGACTAGAGCTAGCCAGCGAATCAGTTTGGCTGTCAGCTCTTGGAGGTGGGACTCCCTCCTGATTGAGGAATTCAGGAGGAAGTCAATTAACCCTGGTTGGAGGATTAAGTCTGGACTCACCCAATTATATCTTCCACCAACCTGCTTTTTGGCCCTGTAAAGCAGGCTTCTTGCCCCCCAGAGGCCTCTTGCCTGGCAATCAGGCTATGTGAGCAGGAACTCCACCTAAAAGAGCCATGCTGTTACATTCTACAGGACATTCTCGAAAGCCGCTCCTCTGGGATTTCCAATTTGAAAATAGCACCCCCCCACACAGAACTCACCTCCAAGCTAAAGTCCAGGTCATAACTTCTGTACGGTAAGAAGTCTTACAACACCAGGTTAAAGTCCAATAGATTTATTTGGAATCACGAGCTTTCGGAGCACTGCTCCTTCATCAGGTGAGTGGCTTTTTTACAGGTATACACAGTACGAGTAGAGAGAGGGATAGTCACAGATGAAAGAGGTGTGAATTGTCTCAAGCCAGAACAGTTAGTAGGAGTTTGCGAACCCAGGGCTAATCGTGGGGATTACATGTAGTATGACATGAACCCAAGATCCCGGTTGAGGCCGTCCTTATGAGTGTGGAACTTGGCCATCAGTTTCTGTTCGACGATTCTGCGTTGTTGTGTGTCTTAAAGGCCGCCTTGGAGAACGTTTACCCGAAGCCTTGACTGCTGAAATGTTCCCCGACTGGAAGGGAACACGCTTGCCTGGCAATTGTCATGCAGTGTCCATTCATCCGATGCCGTAGCTTCTGCATGGCCTTGCTGATGTACCACGCCTCGGAACATCCTTTTGTGCAGTGTATGAGGTAGACAATGTTGGCTGAGTAGCATTAGTATGTATCATGTACCTGGTGGGTGGTGTTCTCACGTGTGATGGTGGTATCCATGTCGATGATCCGGCACATCTTGCAGAGCTTGCCGTGGCAGAGCTGTGTGGTGTCGTGGTCGCTGTTCTCCTGAAGGTTGGGTAGTTTGCTGCGAAAGTGATCTGTTTGAGGTTGCATGGTTGTTTGAAGACAAGTAATGGAGATGTGGGTATGGCCTTGGCGAGATGTTCATCTTCATCGATGACATGTTGAAGGCTCCGAAGAAGATGTCATAGTTTCTCCGCTCCGGGGAAGTACTGGACGACGAAGGGTACTCTGTCGTGTTCCGTGTTTGTCTTCTGAGGAGGTTGGTGCGGTTTTTCGCTATGGCGCGTTGGAACTGTTGATCGATTAGTCGAGAGCCATATCCCGTTCTTACAAGCACGTCCTTCAGCTGTAGGTGCCTGTTGCATTCCTCCTCATCTGAGCAGATCCTGAGTATACGGAGAGTTTGTCCACAGCGGATGGCTTCTTTAACGTGTTCAGAGTGGAAGCTGGAGAAGTGGAGCATCGTTAGGTTATCTGTGGGCTTGCAGTAGAGTGAAGTGTTGAGGTGACTGTCCTTGATGGAGATGCGTGTGTCCAAGAATGCAACTGATTCTGGAGAGTAGTCCATGGTGAGTCTGATGGTGGGATGGAACTTGTTGATGTCATTGTATAGTTGTTTCAGTGATTCTTCGCCGCGAGTCCAAAGGAAGAAAATGTCATCAATGTATCTGGTGCAGGATTGGTTGAAGGTACTGTGTGGTGAAGAGGTCTTGTTCGAACTTGTGCATGAAGATGTTGGCGTATTGAGATGCGAGTTTGGTCCCCATGGCTGTTCTGTGTGTCTGGATGTAGAATTGGTTGTCGAAGGTGAAGACATTGTGGTCCAGGATGAAACGGATAAGTTGTAGAATTGCGTCTGGAGATTGGCAGTTGTCAGTGTTGAATACTAAGGCTGTTGCAGCAATGCCGTCATCATGGGGGATGCTGGTGTAGAGAGGCGAGATGTCCATTGTGATGAGAGGTGTTCCTGGTTCAACTGGTCCATGGGTGCTGAGTTTCTGTAAGAAGTCCATGGTGTCGTGACAGAAGCTGGGGGTTCCTTGTACGATGGGTTTCAGGATGCCCTCGACGTAGCCAGAGAGGTTTTCACACAAGGTCCCATTGCCTGATACGATGGGACGGCCGGGTGTGTTGGCCTTGTGTATCTTTGGGAGGCAGTACAGGTCTCCAATGCGGGGCCACTCACCTGATGAAAAAGTAGTGCTCCGAAAGCTTGTGATTCCAAATAAACCTATTGAACTTTAACCCGGTGTTGTAAGACTTCTTACCGTGCCCATCCCAGTCCAACACTGGCATCTCCATATCATGATTTCTGTAAGTGATACCCATTTATTTTGAATTCCTGGTTATGTGCAATGTGCAAGTTAGGAGGAACAAAAATGTTTCTTACGACTACTACTGTACCAATTGAAATCAGGTGGTAATTTTTAAGATTGGAATACAGTGGCTTGTTGCATATGCCATAAATACAGGATTTGTCTTTAACAGAATTCATAAGAGGGGAGATCTTTATTTGGACTACTCTTCGGGTGATGGGACTTGTGTAGCAGCCACCTGAAGGAGTCAATGTTGGACACATTCTGTTATGGTTCTGGATTTTTATATTGTTATGGTCAGCAAGCTTCCAGTTTGAAACACGTTCTCCAGTGGCAGGTTGTGTTTCTGAAGGTTGGTTAGGGCTGAAATGTCTGCACTAGCTGAATGGGAAGGGACTGCAGGAGCACCTTAAAAATGAGAGGAGTAAGTATTGGGAATAAGTAAAGGAACTCTTAAGAATCATAAGCATTTTGTGTACAGGAAATACAGTAAAGTTGGAACTTTTCAAGATTCAAATCAACATGTGACTGCCATAAAAATATGTCCCATGTCTCCATCCACATTTTCACCTACTCTAGCTTAGGAAGTCTTTAATTTTCATTAACAATGGGTACAATCTAATATGTACCATACATAGTTGGTTAGCAGGAGCAGGGATTGATATTCTGGGGAATTGAGATGTCAATAACTTTGGGGTTTCTTAATGCATCAACCAATCCCTAATGGTATATATGCCTGAGCCTCCTGTCTGATTCCAACATCAAATCTGGCAGCTTGGATGGAGATCTGATTGAAAACTGGATGGATAGTATCAGTGCTAAGTTATTGTCACCAACCATGGCATTACTTTCACCTTGCTACCATTCTGTTGCAAGCACAAATGGGGTGGTAGCACGATGAAATCCTTCCCCATGGATTTCTCATTCATTCATTCTGTTGCTTTCAGCAGCGAGTATCACATATTAAACTGAGCTCTACATTACAGTGAGTAATTCATAAAATCAGCCCATTGGTGAGACCACATCCGTATAAAGTGAATAAGTAACTGTCAAAAAGAGATATTAATCATACTGGTAAACATTGAGATATTTTGTGATTGATTTATTTATTGGGGCATTTTTCTTCCTCTCCACAGTATCCAGCATTTCTTATCTGCTTCCAAGCAGATGATTGTGAGGGTATTATGAAAGCAAACTGTATACACATACGTGTATACAAACATACAGATTAGGAGCAGCAGTCGGTCACTGGACCTTCAAGCCTGCTCCGCCATTCAAGTGCAACTTCAGCTCCACATTCCTGCCTATCCCTGATAACCTTGCTTATTGTCATGACAATATCAGGGAAATCCAAGAAATTGGAATACATTCTGTGGGTTATGTTCTGGTCATATATTTGAAACTGGGAATATGTGAGTAAGATAATTACAGCATGGACACAGTAATGGTTAAATGGAACTAGTACATCTGAGTTGTTGATGACCCTAACAAAACTACAAACAGATGTTTACCTCGTAACAATGGATACAGTATATGAATAGGTCGTTAAGGATTAAAAGGAAGAGATGCAAGGTGTGAAGGAAACATGTTATAGGGAAGGTGGATAGAGTGAATTTACTTGCTTTTAAACTCTAAAAACTAAAATAGAACGATGAAGGTGATTAAGTCTGGGAGAGGGTAGTTCTAAAGAAATTAGGTCAGATCAGGGAGAGATCAGTGGGAAAAAATGTATTTAAGGGGATACTACGCAAAGGAGCTGCTTTTAGATCTCAACCAGCAGCAGGAATAGTTGTTTACCTCCCAACAAACAGGGTGTGTGAAGCAAGCTTGATTTGAAAAGCAAGCTGCTGGTTTACCTCAGAAGCAATCAAAAGATGTAAAAGCACCGTGTGGTAACATTTACTGGATTTTTATAGCTCTTAAAATCTATAAGGTGTTGTGGAACAGATTGGGGAGAGTTAGCTCTGAAGGTAGCTAAGATTTGGAACTGTTTAAAGTACCAATACTGTACAAAGCCATTATCTTAGTTAAGTGTACTTTTATTTATCTTTTTTCTTAATAAACATTTACTTCATTAAAATCATTACAAAGAGTTGGGGACTTCATGTTCTGGATTTCAAACCTCTCCTCATACCATACAAATTGCAAACACAGTTGAGGGTACTTGTTTCAAGTTTCCCATCTGGAATTTGAACAACTTGGCATTTACCATCAGCCATTCCCTTAACATTATCAAGAATCCCTCGACAACTGCCTGAAAACATTCAAAGACTCTACTTATACTGCCTTTTGAAGAAGAGAGTTCCAACAACTCATGACCATCTGAGAAAAGTTTATTTTCTTCATCTTTGTCTTAAATGGGTGACCACTTATTTTTAAACAATGACCTCTAGTTTTAGATTCTCACACAAGAAGAAACATCCTCTCCACATCCATCCACCCTTTCAAGACCCCTCAGTACCTAAATGTCTCAATCAAGTTACCCTTCTAAACTGCAGCGGATACAAGCCTCGCCTGTTCAACCTTCCCTCATAAGACAACCCACCAATTCCAAGTATTTGTCTAGCAAACCTTTTCTGAACTGCTTCCAATGCACTTTAATAAGGAGACCAATACTGTACACAATACTCTAGATGTGGTCTCGCCAATGGGTTGTAATCTCCCTACTTTTGTATTCAATTCCCCTTCCAATAAACGATAACAGTCTATTAGCTCTCCTAATTACTTGCTGTAGCAGCATATTAGCCTTTTGTTGATTGTTCAATCATTCCACTGCATAAGCAACAAGCTTTCATTTGACAATCCCTGACAGGCCTCTGGAGGCTGAGATCCTATCAGTGGCAACAATCAGTACTCAATCTTTTTAACATGTCACCTTCTACCTACCTATCTGCAACCCCTCAAGATGAAGTGCTTTTAAATTCCAAGTTTTTAGCAGCAATACTGTGGATTGAGTCATATATGTTGCAGTGGCACATTTTTCAGGATTATTATACAGAGTATCAAACAACAGGAACAGAATTCTGTTGAGACATAATTGCATATGTTGATACAGGTAAGACCATTAAGCTGCTGGCTAGCTGCAATTGTCATGGGTTTTCCTCTGTATAATAAATGTTGCTGTATCCAATCATCCTACAGGGTGGCTGGAGTCGGGTAGCCCAGCTAGAGCACATCAGTATACTAATCTGACTCTTAAATTCCACATCTAATTGTATGCTGGCCTGCTAATGTTAAAAGCTGAGCAAGTTTAATCAGCCTGCTTAGGATAAATGAATCCATTCTCTAAATTAAATGACAAAAGAACAGTTTCACTCTTTGTAAGCTGCTTCTGAAGTGTTCTCTGAGGAATCCAAATTGGCCCACAAGTTTTAACGCCACAGGAAGCAGGCATTGCCCCAAGTTAGCTGCCTTGAGACAAGGGAGTTTAAGAGAAGATGCTAGGGGATCCATGAGGACATACGACTTCTGCCATCTCATCAGATATGATTGAACTTTACAGTTGACTTACTGGCCAGAATTTTACCGGCCAACCCGCCACGGGAATCGGAATGGGTGAGGGGCGGACCAGGGACAGATCAGTTGACCTCGGGTGGGATTTTATGGTTTCGGGATGGGCAAGGCTGTAAAATCCTGCCCATTGAGTTTCAGGAGAAGGCAGAGTTAGAAGTATAAAGAGAAAAAGCAAGAGAATAAAGCATTGTACAGCTGTGGCTAAAGATGAACTAAATGGGACAGCTGGAGAGAGAGTTAATGCATCAGTGAATAAGGTCCCCTCAAAAATGGCAGTAAAGAAATAAAGTTCAAGTCTCACGAAGACACACAGATTTTTTCCCTGGCCATGATATCTAGAATAGAGGTGAGGAGTCTCAGAATGAGGAGTCAACCATTTAGGACTGAGATGAAGAGAATTCTTTTCACTCAGAAGATTGTGAACCTTTTGAATTGTCATCCACAGAGGGTTCTTGATTCTCTATCGTTGAGTAATTGCGAGACAGATTGAAAGATTTTTGATTTTTTGAGGGAATCAAGGAGGAGCAGACAGGAAAATTGAGTTGATCAGCCATGATCGTATTGAATGACAAAGAAGGCTCGAGGAACCAAATGGTCTACTCTTGCTCTTGTTTCTTATGTTCTTCTTTCTCTTGTCACCTATTAGTAAAGATATATTTGATCATTATTCATAAGGGATCTCCTAGAAAGAAAAATCTGAAGTTTTTGAGTTTCCATGCAGATTCTACAGTTGTGTATTTTCCAGTCCAAACCATTTGCTTTTAGTATGTTTGGCAGTAAAACTTAACATAAATCCACTATCAAATGATATGTAGCTAAATGAGCAACAGAATACATAGGCATGGAGGAAATAGGAGCAGAAGCTGGCCATTCAATCCCTTGATAAAAGCAAATTACTATGGATGCTGGAATCTCTCCTTGCAGATGTTGCCAGACCTGCTGAGACTTTCCAGCATTATCTCTTTTGGATTCAATGAGATCATGGCTGATTCCCTATCTCAATGTCATTTTCCCACTTTATCCTAGGATCCCTTGATGATTTTAATACTGCAAAATCTCCATCTTGAACATGCTCAACAACTGAGCCTCCATCTTCCTCTGGGCTAGAGAATTCCAAATATTTACCTCCCTCTGAGTGAAGAAATTCCACTTCGTCTCAGTCCTAAATGACCTATCCTTTATCCTGAGGTTGTGTTCCCTGGTTGTAGACTTCCCTCCCCCACCAACTCCCCTCTACCCAAAGACACAATCCTCCCCCCTTCCGATAAGATGAGGGAAACCCCGTTCGATCAAATATAATAAATTGGAGTCCACATCAGTACCCCATCGACCCAGATCACAAAACAAAACCTCGGAGAGAGAGGAACACCAAAATAAGACCATAGCCATAAGATGTGATTTGAAAGTGTACACTTTCACATGCAGAATGTCAGGAACATAGCCACATAACCTCATAGGAGAAACTCATATAATGCGAAGCCCCAGTATTTGGGTTCACATTCAGGCTCCACAAACAACAGGATACTATCCCTGCCCTCCAGGGGAACCTAATCCTTAAGAAAGAGAGCTGTTGGAATTCCCCAAAAGAGGACATTCTCCCTCATCCAGTATACTCTCCGCAGGGTCCGGGAATGGATAATTCAGCCAAGGTAAACATAGAATAACAACATAATTAAAAGAAGGCTGACAAGCCAGGAATACTCATGCCACCCCTGGGCTTCAAAGAAAATAAACTTCCCCGATCTCCAATCAGACTGGAGACTCTATTCAAGCCCCGCCACCAACAGAATTCCACCCAGTTTCCCCCCAACAGGAGGAGTCATCATCTGGGCATCCACAGCAGGATATCTCGGGGGAGGGCCAGAATCTCCTCCTCCCAACAGGATGATGTGCTCACCATACATTCCAGGAGCCAGACTACCCAGTAGCCACGGTCACAATCCACGCAGCCAAGGAAAATATAGGAAACCCACCAAAAAAAGGTTCGACAGCCAAGGATTCCCCGACCACATTCAGGTGTACACCAGTAAATATTTCCCTCAGTTCCAGCTATACTGGAGATGCCAATGACAATAAAACCCAGTCTTTTCCAGGATATATGGTCTGTCTGTGCCTTCACAAGAGACCAACAAGGACTCTTTAACCCCAACTAACAAAACAAAAGAAAACGTGACATCATTAATTCTAAAGGGGGGTTTCCTCACCCACCATGAGGACTAACAGGGCCATATCCACCACCTCTATACCAAACTGCTTACCCACCACCCTGCTGTGGCACTACACATATTACCCATAATTAAAGTAAAGGATGCCCCATAACATAAACCTCAATTATAAATGCCAGGATTACAATACAAGAAAAAATGGATAAATGTTGCACAAAAACAGAAAATTGCTGGAAAATCTCAGCAGGCCTGACAGCATCTGTGGAGAGAGAGTAGAGCCAACGTTCTGATGAAGGCCTGAGATGAGAGGTGTGCCTGAGATCTGGGTCCTCACCCCCTTTGAGGACCTGCACTGGAGCTTGCGGGAGAGGAAGGCATCCGCACCATTAGCGACAGCCAGGCCGGCCTGCAGCACAGAAGTGAGCACCTGCCAATTCTCCATTTGCTGGAGATATCTGAAGTAATTTGCATGCAGCCCAGATTCCTGCACCTCCCTTGCACTTAACCTTGCATCCTGTGTTGCAGGAAGGACCCAGACCCGCCCGGGCCATCTGGCATTGCGGCCCCCACCCATTCTGCCCCTGACAGCTTGGAAGACTCCTCGGAGGAAGCTGATGATGGGACCTCCGAGGTCGGCATCAGTTTTGCGTCAGCTTCCACCTCGCAGTTCACCATCCCAGAGACATTCACATTGGCAGGTCCAGTTAATGGCGAGGCATCTGGGTCACACTTTGGTGCACACAACACATCTGCTGATGTACATCGGGTGGAGGAGGGAACTCCGAGAGCTCTGGCACGCAGGGGCCTGCCACAGGCGAGGACTCAGCTGGCCCCAGACTACATACCGGGCCTCTGAGATCACTTCTCGCTCGGCTGCTGGAGATGCAGCAACAGAGCCAGGGAATGCAGGAGGGGCTGACGGCCACACTGGACCAACTGCGAGGCTGTTGGGAGGAATCCCAAAGCTTTCAGGCGGACCAGCTATTGCCTGTCTTGCATGGTTCCCGAGACAACTCTGGAAGGGTGGCATCCACGGTGGAAAGCCTGGGGCAGGAAATCCTCAGCATGAGTGGCAGGGTCCAAGCGATGGCCAAGCCACAGCAGGCCACGGTGAAGTCTCAGAGGGCCATGGCTGAGGCCCTCAGCAGGCTTCTCGAGATTCTGCGGCTCATAGCTGAGAGGCTCAAGAGCTTGCAAGAGATCCAGCCGGGACAGAGCCGTGATGCAGCAGCCCTTGAGAATGTGACCCAGTCACAGAGGGTCATGGCTGAGGGGCTGCAGAGCCAGCAGGACAGCCTGAGACACAGCAGGCTATGGCTACAGCCCTTGAGAACATGACCCAGTCACAAAGGGTCATGGCTGAGGGGCTGCAGAGCTTGGCCCAGTCTCAGAGGGCACTTGCTGTGGCCATTGACAAGTGACTCCCCGACTCAGAGGGTCATCGCTGAGAGCTTGCCCATCATGGAAAGAATGCAAGTCCTCCAGGACTGGCAGGAGCAGGTGACAGTGGAGCTTCTAGAGCTCACTGCAGAAGCACCGCTGTCCCATGGAGTGCCCCAGGGGCCCGTAGGAACCCCGGGGGAGGAGGAAGGGCTCGAGCCCATGCCGGAGCCTTCCAACCAGGAGACTGCAGCTGTGGCTACACCTTCTGACTCCCCCCTTCCTGACACCGGGGCATCTCAGGGGCAGCGGGATGAACAGAATGGCATGGATACGTCCGTGACAACTGGAAGCCGGCCAGGGCCTCAAGGTCCAGGCTCTCCAGAAGATGATCACCGAGGGCATCACAGGCCACGGGGCACGGTAAGCAGCTGGCCACCTCCACCTCCGATGTACATCCTGAGGAGACACCGAGACGCAGTGAAGGCCACGTACAATTAAGAAGTTGTAGTGGGTGAAGGAGAACACCAGTTAGATAGAATATTTCGGCACTTTAAAGTCTCACTGTCACTTGTTATATTAGCACTTATTTTAATGGCACTTTTATTGGCACCAATAAATGTTATTTCACCCCATTGCTGTGACTAATATGTCTCTGATTAGCCTCCAACAGGAATGTATTTACCCTGACTTTGCTGGAGGGACCCTGCATGCTGATGTCAGTGGGCAAAAGCCCTCAGAACAACTGTGCAAATCAAGGCGCTCAAATGATTCATTGGCTACAGAAGTGCACAGGGGGGTTGGAACCCACATGTGGCAACTCAGGCCTCTAGTTTCCAAAACGCATGGCGATCAGGGGCTCCCTTTTCATCCTTGCATGCCTGTTCCTTGCTGCCGCCAGCCCTCCCGCGGCTAGGTGGTGTTGCTCGTCGTCGCCATCGTCCTCCTCCTCCTCTTCCTCCTCCTCCTGGGCGGCCTCCTCCCCAGCTATGCCCGACAAGTTGGCCTCCACCTCCTCCTCCCCCAAAAGGTCTCCCATTGCTCTGCCAGGTTGTGCAGGCACAGCACACCGCCACAATACGGGACGATATCAGGTGGCTATATTAGAGGGCCCTGCCAGAGCGGTCCAGGTATTTTGAGGAATGCTATGCACTGCTCCATGATTGTCCAGGTGGCAATGTGGACCCCATTATATCGGGTCTCCGCCTTAGTCTCAGGCCTCCGTACAGGCATCATCAGCCAAGTCCAAAGCGGGTATCCCATGTATCCCACAAGCCATACCTACACCCTGGGCTCCTACTCAAAAACCTCTGGGACATCTGAGCTCCTCAGTATAAAGTGTCATGCAGGTTGCCGGGGTATCTGGTGCAGATATGCATTATGTCCAGCTGATGGTCGCTCACCAACTGTACATTGATGTAATGAAAGCCTTTTCTGTTCATCTTCCAGGATTTTTCTCCAGGGCCTTGAGGGCGACGTGAGTGCAGTCTCTAGCCCCAGTCTCTCGCCCCCTGTACATTGGGCATCCCCGAGATGGCTGCAAATCCTGCAGCCCGGGTTTCCTGCTGGGCCTGGTCCAGGTCAAATTTAATATACTGGCCAACCCGGGCACACAAGGCATCTGTGATCTCTTTCACACTCTTGTGGGTGGATGATTGTGAGATGCCACAAAGGTCTCCACTGGTGGTCTGGAAGGACCCTGTGGCATACAAGTTTAAGGCACTTTCACAGCCACTGGGAGTGGGTGCCCCTCTGTGCCCTGAGGTACCAGGTCCTGCAACAAATGGCACAGGTGGCACACTTTCTCCTCTCAGAAACAGAGCTGTCGGTGGCACATGATGTCCAACAGCTGGTCAGAGGACACTCGTGTGCTGCACTGCTGGGGTCTTTGCTCCCTCTTTCTCCTGCACCCCCCCTCGGGGTGAATGGTGGCCACGTGCTGCCTCCGGCGGCAGTCTCCTTCTCCTCCTGTGAGTGGAATGGTCTGGGCCTCCTGTGTCCACAATTCATTCTCCTGCTCCTCCTCCTCAGTTCCAGCAGCAACCAAAAGAACAGCAAGATCAATGGGTTGCATTGCAAAAGCCATCTTGTCAATATGGAGGGGGGGGGGGGTGGAAGGTGGTTGGGGAAGGGGAGAGAGTTTGATAACATGGGAATGGGCACGAAAATGGGCACCATTCCCACTAGTCAGATCACTCCCGATTTTACGACGTTTTCCCATTGAAAAATGAGCACGATGAGGTCGTAAAATTCCACCCGATGAGTATACATCAATCTGTTTGACATTGGTTGAGTGGCGGGTTCAGAATGTCAGCAATTGTTTAGTGGCGATGAAAGAATTTGTAATGGGATATGTAATAGCGATCAAAATAATAACATCAATGGCTAAGATTTAAACAGATCTTTTTGAAATATTTCCATAGGGGAGCAGAGGGACAGAAAATATGACTGGTCAAAATACAGCAAATATGGTACATTTGGAACGGAGACTCCGTATTTTAATGATGGGAGATTAACAGCAAAAGCATTACGCTGGCTAACTGAAGTGCAACAGTGAGTATTTGTTCTAATGACTAGTTGTAGCAACACCTTGTTTTTCTTCTGTTTAATGAAAGACAGCCCTGCCAATGAAACATAGCTGGAGGTGTCATAAAGGGATTGTTCTGTCCACTCAAAGTTCACTGCCAGACTTTTCTAGCTTTGGTTATTTCATACAGTGGTGTGTTTATAACACTGTCTCCAGGTTTAATAAAGGACTGTAATGGTGTTTGGAACCTTTTTTGGTACCTATCTCACACATTTCCATTAACCTCCGATCCATATTCCACTGCTTTTGACCTTAGTTAAAAAAAAGCTCTTCAGATGAATCAGAAAGCTGACTCACCAAATATGCCTTTGTCAAACCAAAAGAGAAAATGCTGGAAAATCTCAGCAGGTCTGACAGCATCTGTAAGGTGAGAAAAGAGCTGACGTTTTGAGTCCGGATGACCCTTTGTCCAAGCTGATTTGCTTTTGCTTTTATTGCTTTTGCTTTTATCCACTGCCTTTATCAAATCTGTTACTCTGTTATCGACCACCCTTTCAAGAAAACCCTAGACAAATCAGCAGCCAAAAAAATGAAGCTCTTGTCATGAAAATCGCACCGGATGGTTTTAAAATAATGAATTTGCATCAGTCAGTGGAACTGCGTATTGCCTATCAAAAAATGCTGGAGTACTGGGTAACTTAGTCATAAATGGGAACACTGTTGGTATTCATGTTGGTCTCTGTTGCTTTTCTGACTGTGGGGCAGGCTTGATAGACGAGCTAGTCTTTCTGAGCCCGTTAATTTTGAACGTACGTATGTTCTTACTTCAGTTAACTTGTGATACTTCTTTCCTATGATTTGTTCAAATCAGGGAACTCCTGTTGAAATATTCACAATTATTATTGCTTCTTTTCAATATAGGCAAAAGTCTGCAAAGATCATATCAAAAAAAGTTGATGACTTCAGAGAAAAAACACACCATCAAGTTGGAAAGGTCTTTGATCCGTAAGTCCAATTTAAATTTTGGAAGAAAGATTTCAATATAAATCATTGATATAACTTTCTTGAGGACTTAAATGTTTAGGAAAAATACCACTCACCGGCCAGCCGAACCCTAATACAAATAAATCTAGCAAAGTTTCAGAACAGAAACAGTGATGGCAGTTTTTTTGTCTTCTGCTTTGTAATTGATAATTGATCACAGAGGATCCTGAGAAATAAAAAAAGTTTAAAGTTTATTAGTGTCACAAGTAGGCTTACATTAACACTGCAATGGAGTCACTGTGAAAATCCCCTAGCTGCCACACTCCCACCCCTGTTTGGGTACACTGAGGGAGAATGGCCAATACACCAGCAAATCTTAAATAAAGATGAGGGAGTTCTTTTGAAAACACTTAGCTCATCCATCCATGAGAAACCCCCTGGTTTCCTTTCATGTAGGTTACCAGATCTTGCAGATACTTTTTCCACTGTTCGTGATAAATGGGTACTACTCCTAGCAATACTATATAAGCTTCTTTTACCTTAGAGACTATTACAATGCTAGAAAGATAATCCCACAATAAAGAATGATTCTTATAAAAGTTCAACTAGTTCAGCTAATGTCCCTGAGGGCAACTGTCTGCCAATTCCATCCAGTGACTTCAGTTCACATTATGCTAATGCCCTCTGAAATGTCCTAACAAGCCCCCTGTTATTAAACAATCACTACAAAGTTCAGCAACAAGAAAGCTGAACAGCTTGTCCAGTAGTCAAACAGAAGTTGTCCTTTGGCTAGATGATCTTCTCCTGCTCTCAATTGTTCTTATGTGCCCACAGTGTTGAAAATTATTTTGAGGAAGAGAAACAAAGCACAAAATATACTCTGGTGACAAACTTCATTGTTCATCACCAATAATGGCTGTATTGTACCACCGCTGACTAAACTGGCTGAATCTTGAAGACATAACTACTGGACTCCAGCTGTTAGCTGGTGAGAGAATTAACATGAGGTAGCCTACCTGCCCATGTCCTCACCATTCTGTCTCTTGCAGACAGTTGTACCCATGATCACATTGGTGACCCAAAATCCTTGTGTAGACAAACTCTCATTTCTGCTTATTCAACATGACCTTATAATATGGCTGGACAGAAGTAAGGGCCCTTATAGCATCCTAGCTGTAATGTTAAAGATTTGCCACTTGCCTAACAAAACCTTTCCAGTACCACAATGACACTATCTATCTGACATTGTGGAAGATTGTTCTGGTCTGTAGTATCTTCAAAAACTAGGATGAATTTAACCAGATTTATTACTGCCCTATAAGTCTCCTTTCAATCATCAATACAGCCATGGAAAGAGTCATGGGTAGCACCATCAAACTGAATGTCACAGGAATGATGAGGATATCTGCCTATGACCTTAAAGCAACATTTAACTGAGTAAAGCATCAAGGAGCCTTTGGAAAACTAAAGCCATTGAAGGCTAAAGGGGAAAAAAACCTCTCGGCTGGCACCATGCCCTTATGCAAAGGAAGATATTAATGGTTCTCTAAGGGCAATCACTATGGCCTTAGAACATTATTGCAAGAGTTTCTTAGGGGAATGTTCTTGTCATAAACATCTTTAGTTGCTTCTTCAATTAATTTTTCCCTATCTAATACCAGGGTACTGCTCTTTGATGATGAGCTCTAACGAAGAGTCATCCAGACTCGAAACAGCTCTATTCTCTCTCGACAGATGTTGCCAGACCTGCTGAGTTTCTCCAGCATTTTCTGTTTTTGTTTCAGATTCCAGCATCCGCAGTACTTTGTCTTTATAATACTCTGTGACCCTGGTTCGAATAACCACCACAGCAGATGGTGAAATTTGAATTCAATAACAAAACAAATCTGGAATTCATGGTCTAATTGTGGTCGTGTCAACTGTCATAAAATCTCATCTGATGCAGTAATAACCATTAGGGAAAGAAATCTGCTATCTTATCAGATCCAGGTGGTTGACTCTTAACTGCCCTTTGAAATAGTCTAGAATGCCACTCAACTCAAGGGGCAATTAGGGATGGGCAATAAATGGTGCCCACATCCCTTGAATGAAAAAAAAACTAGATTGGACCAAAGGAAAAAGAAGTATAGGTCCCAGAGAGGACAGCATATTGGAAAAGAAATTCAAAAGCATCTGAATGGTAAGATGCAACAAGCCCCAGATATCAATCCTCAGACTTGATAACACAGGAATGAGGAGCATCAGGAGGAGGTCACAAGGAACATTGTGGAGGTTGGGGCTACTGCTGCGGCTGCAATGACCCATAAATGTGTACACAGGTAAGTGACGGTTATGCGGAAGAAAGATTCAGGAAGCAAGATGGCAGGGTTTTGGGGTGTAGGGAGCTGGTGGAGTAGGGGGGATCTGGGGGTCATGGCTGGGGAACTTGGGTTTCTCAGAAGGAAAAAGCAGTAAAAACAGGGAAATAAGAATACTGGTCCAAACTGATTTTTCCGACTGAGTTGGGAATCTCATGTTCGAGCAGGCTTGGAGCCTGAGGATTTGGAGGAGCAGCAATGCCCCTCTTGCCTTCACACTTAGGTAATTAATTTTGTTACAGGTGTTCCCATAGTGCCATCCAGAACAGAAAGAGGCCCATCTTGTCTATCCTGGCCATCAAACTTCTATCTGTTCTAATTTTCCAGCACTTGATCCATAGCCTTGTATGCTGTGGCATTTCAAGTGTTCTTCTAAATGCTTCTTAAGTGTTCTATGAAGTATGTTTCCTTGAGTGAAGTCAGTAAAGCACTGGCATAGTCATATATGAAAACTGCCTATCATAGAATCCCTATAGTGCAGAAGGATGCCAATTGAATCTGCATCGCCTCCCTGAAAGAGCACCTTGGCTAATCTACCTAAACTAACATCTTTGGACATTAAGGGACAATTTAGCACCCAGGAAACCCACGCAGACACAGGGAGAACTCCACACAGTCACCCAAGCCCGGAATTGAACCTGAGTCCCTGGCACTGTGAGGCAGTAGTGCTAAGCACTGTGCTACTGCACCTAGTGGCATGCTCCTAAAGCACAGGCAAAAGATGTGTCTTGTTTGGTGTACTTCTGGTTGCAAGTGTGTCCACATTTCATACTTACCAATTTGGGGACTTAGGAAGCCTAATGTTTAGGCCATGGAGTCAAATTTTACTTTATTGATCACTTTTTTCAAAATCCATTTTGTCATTAACAATTTGCTTCGATTTTTACAGCACATTTTTTTGGGTTCTTTCAGAAATGCTGATACCCGGAAGATTCCCCCTGATCATGCGTTTGGTGTTTTATTGCATCCCGATGAATATGGTAATGATTTAAATAGAAACTGAAATTTTCAGTGGAATAAACATCAGTTTAAGTTTGAGCAATTTCCAGCTCTACTGTGGCTGAAAGCTAATAATATAATTTTAAATGTCTTAATAGCATTTCCAGTGTACTAGTGTTGTATTTATTTCCCCTTTTTTGCTGTTTAGTATTTGTATTTGAACATCCCTCCTCTAGAATTGGGGCCAAAAGATTTGTCTATTTTGCCTCCAAAATGCCATCAGTGCTATACTCATATGTTTCTTTTGCGAGTTGCACCAACACCTACTAAACTGGTGGTCAGTCCTCATGAAACTGAACTTGCATTCAACAACAGGGGTGAACCACCAATGTCACACACACACTGGCCCAACCTTTATTTAACTGGATCATTGACTACTTTCAGGTTAGTTGCTGATTAATTTCTACTAGCCTTTGCTGTTGCTGTGATTGTAGAAGTATTTGGTGGTTTCTGGAATTGTTTGAAGTTGCCCAAGTCTACAGGGAGTGGTGGGACAAGACCAGAAAGACCTCGTCCTGTCTTCAACAGTTCTTCAAAAACCACTTGCATCCAAACATATCTGCAGTAGATTGCACCTGCCTTGGACTACTGCGTGACAGGGAGAATCAACAGAGGTGAATGAGTAGGAAAATCTGCTGGAAAAGGGAGGAAGAGGGGGAGAAGGGTTCTCAAGGAAACCATGTCCACCCAAAGAGAAACTCTCTTGCCTGAATCTCTGCGAGGAACAGTGTGTCAGAGGTCTGCACTTCACTGAGGATGCCCTCACTGAAATTTACCAAATGTTACTGCCAAAGCTGTAGCCTCAGAGCAGGCTGTGAAAGGTATTGCTATTGGCTGTGAAGGTAATATCAGTAGTAAACTTTTATGTGTCTGGTTCCTTCCAGGTTAGAGCAGGTGATATTTGCAACATTTGCCATTATTGTGTACTGTTATATAAGGTTCTGCATTCCAAGAGTGCTGAGTACAGTTCATTCTCTCTTGCCACAGAGAATTAGGTGGAGTGATCAAGTGGTTTTGAGAGGCTGCAAGTGTCTCTTGGTGTAAGGTGTCATTAAATGCAAGTATGTCACTTTCCACTCAATGTCCAGCTGCGGGTGACCACTTGCAGTGTATCATGCAGGTCAGTGCCCTGCGAACTGATAGCAGTCATGATATGTTAATTGTGTCTGTTGATATGCCAGCTGTATTTGAGCCAGCATCCCAAACCAGAGGGTGGCTATTTGGGTTTTGGAAATGCAATCCTGTACTGCCTGACTAACTAGCTTGCCATAGTCATGTGATTATGCCATGAGGCAGGCACTGTAAGCTGCCTTTTCTAGCCAGTTAATAAAACCTCTCACAGCAACAGACACTGAAGAAGACTGCTGTCCTTATACATGAAGCGTGGTGTACAAAAGTGCAGGAAAAATGGAAAAGGTGCAGAGAATACACTGAGAACCCAGGAACACAGAAAGGTTCAAAGCTGCAAAAAAACTGCTGAAAAGAACAAAAGAAAATAGATTGAGGCTGCAAGTGAGACACAGTTTACAAAGGCACACAGAAAAGTATAAATCTGAGAAAATTACTTACTGGGTGTGTGGACACAGCAAACTTCATAAACATTCCAGTCCCATCTCTAGTCAAAATGAACGGTGATACATGGCAGAATTGGCAGTTTTTCCACTTACAATGGCAAAACTATGAGATTGCAACAGACTTAATGAACAAATCTGAACCAATAAGAATAGCCATGCTTTTAACACTGCTGGAGAGGCACTGCTACAAGGTGTATACCATCCTAAATGCACCAAGCATTTCATTGGACAAACCCTGCAGAGTTTATCTGCCCAACCTGAGCCTCCTGCAGCAGAAATTCTGTGTCCCTTTGCCTTCTGGTGAGCTGGCATCTGAGCAACCCTTGTTCCCTGCCTTGGTTGTAGGCCACTTATGCCAAGTGTCTCAACATGTGCAGACCCCATCTCTAAACTATCCTCGAAAGCATGTACGATGTCAGTAATTTTGATGGCAGTCATTCTTCGTCACTGTCTTGTTCATCTTTCAGTTCTTGCTCTTCCAGCACTGCCTGGCCAGTTTCCAGTTCTTGGGTCTCCGAAAAGAGAAAGGCAGAAGGGTAGGGTTGTGGTGTGAGGAGAAGCAAGAAGTGCAAGTTTACACCCCTGAGCTTGTAAATCAGAAGAGATTGTGGGATGAGGTCTACGTGGGTATGAGAAGGAGGATTATGTTTCAGGATGCCATTATCTTTGAGTGTTTCAACCACCGCTGATCATGGCCTATGTGGTGGTGGCTGCAGTGATGGAAATCACTATCTCCTCCATCAGGGTTAGGATCTGCAACTATGCCCGTCCCTCGATAGATAGCTCTGGCTGTGCACCCCCTTTTCCTGCAATCCAGGGAAACGTGTCAGTGAGTGTGTTTGATTGATGTGGTTGTCATGGTTGAATAGCTGACAGTGTGTACAAGCTGCAAGATGTGGGTGTGAGGCTTGCAGCAGAGTGCTATGCAGGTGAGGGTGAGATGAAGCTTCATTGTATTTTCACCTGATTTTACTCTTTGTACCCAATGTAATGCTTTTGTTGTAGCTAACTATGCTGCCATCCTCAGCTAGATCTCCTGATCAGATATGCATTCTGGCTTACTTTTGATAAAAAGTTAGCATATTAATCATGTCTGCTTTCCTTCATTACAATAATTTCAACTCCACATATTGCTTGGATCATTGGGGCGACACGGTAGCACAGTGGTTCGCACTGCTGCTTCACAGCTCCAGGGACCTGGGTTCGATTCCCGGCTTGGGTCACTGTCTGTGTGGAGTTTGCACATTCTCCTCGTGTCTGCGTGGGTTTCCTCCGGGTGCTCCGGTTTCCTCCCACAGTCCAAAGATGTGCGGGTTAGGTTGATTGGCCATACTAAAATTGCCCCTTAGTGTCCTGAGATGTGTAGGTTAGAGGGATTAGTGGGTAAAATATGTAGGGATATGGGGGTAGGGCCTGGGTGGGATTGTGGTGCAGACTCGATGGGCCGAATGGCCTCTTTCTGTACTGTAGGGTTTCTATGATTTCTATGATTGCCTTGAAATAAACGAGGATCTACTGTAAAAAATAAGTTTTACCCCTTTAAAGCTGAAACCTTGCCGTAGAGCTTCGACATTGCCCATGCTAAACACTGTAGTTATATATCTGACAATACCAAAATAATTCATAATCATATGAAAGAATTTGCAACATGATGTATAAATAAATTCCAAACTCTAACTTTTGTAGAGATAAACTGCATTGTGCTGCTCATCGAATGTGTACTCAGAATTCTTAAACAAGCCTCATCTCAATGAATGCATTCTTTTTCAGGTGTTGGGGACCTTATTTACTATCGGAATCCTACCAAATTCCTCCGAGAGAAAGACAGGGATCGAGGCACCTTCACTACTCTCCGCCAGCATTTGATGAAAATTAACTTTCATAATTTCAACTCGCTACTTGAAGCTTTCCGTCATTATGATAAGGTAAATGATTTTAGTGCTATTATTGTTCTGACGTTATAGAAATACACAATTGCACACCTTGGTTGGAGATGGGAAACAAGAGTAAGGCCTGCTCTTGTATCAGATGGGACCTTGACTGTGTTTTGGATGGTGAATCCATAGTTGACATGTGGACAGGGTTTCCTGTCCAATTAAAGCTAGTGGAGCAGGAGCAGAGACAGGTTTCAGACACTCATGGCAGCCACGTTCTAGAGGTTGCTGATTGCCCTAAGAGAGAGACTTTGTACCAAAGCCTGTCACTGCACCACAGGGACCTGAAATGGCACATAGGACCTGGAGCCCTGGTACTCTTGAGGGAGAGGAGGGAAACGCTCTTTCCTGAGGGTGACAGGAGGTTGCCACCTCATGATGTGGCAGGTACAGCTGTCTGTACAGGCTCATCTCCCTGTGCCTCACTGTATTGCTGGGCACCACAGTTCTGATTCTGGAGGGATATCCAGCATCAGTAAAGAGAACACATGTCACTGAGGTGTGAGATGCTCTAAAGGTCCACAGTTGATGAGGGCACAGATGTCTGTGATCATCTGTCTGGAGAGTTGCAGTATCCTTTGCCACTGATTCTCAGTCATCTACAAGTCTCTTTGCTTCTATCTGTAGATCCTGTGTTCAGTGTGGTGCCTCCTTTTCCTTTATGCCCCTTGTTCCTCTCCTCTGACCTCCTGATACCTAATGTTCAGCCCTTCCTGTCTAGCCTATGGCTGCTCATCTCCAGTGGCTTCCATTTCAGAGGATGCAGTATGCATTTCCAGTTGCAGCCTTCCTGGTGGTCTGTCCAAACAACCTTGACACTCCTCTGATACTCATGCAAAGTCAGAAGGGGGATGACCCCTGAACTAGCAGAGTTTTTGATGCAAGCTCCTCCCCGACCAGTAAAAAAAACTTTAACTACAAAGGCTATAAAAACTTAAAAAATTATTTGTACTTATCTTTGAAAATTCTTCCTACCTCCATGACATGTCCCCACCAGGCAGCTGATCTAATGCCAGAGAGTTGCTGAAATCTACATGGTTTGCTGAAAATTTATAAACTTACTGGAAATGGGCTTTTAATGAGCGCACAATGATATACATTAGGTCATTAATCGGACTTGGCTTGGTCCCTTCCCTGTTCATTGGAGAAAAGCGGAATCAAAGGCAGGACTTGCAGCTGTGCAGAACGGTGGCCATTTTCTTCATGGACTCACTGTTCAATTGGAATGGGGAAATCCAGCTCCTAGTATTCAGTCTTTAGCAACAATTACTTTCATTTTTCTTTATTCTTTCATGGAATGTGGGTGTCGCTGGCAAAGCCAGCATTTGTTGCCAGTCCCTAATTGCCTTTGCGCTCAGTGGCTTGTTAGGCCACTTCAGAAGACAATTAAGAGTCAGCCATATTTCTGTGGGTCTGGACTTGCATGTAATAGACATTAGTGAACCAGATAAATTTTTAAAACCAGGTGGGTTTTCCAGCTATTGATAATAGTTGCCATGATTACCAATAGTGAGAATAGCTTTATATTCCAGATTTATTTATTTAATTCAAATTCCAGCAGTTGCCATGGTGAAATTTGAACCAGACCATTGACTTGGGCCTAAGGAGTACTAGTCCAGTGACATTGCCCCTATATCACTGTCTCCCCTTCATTACCTAATTACAATAAGTAGCAGTTATATTTCCCATTTTTATTTCAGGATTACACTAGTAATTGTGACTATTGAAGCAGGGTGACCAAAATGATGAATTATTTTACAGCTTTTAGTTGTGAGGACAGATTTTGAGTTGAAGCTGCTTGGAGAACATCAGGTTTGGGGGTATATGATGATATAATTGGGTAAGCTATTTGAAATGGATGGCAATGGTGAGAACTGGAGAGATTGTATATAAAATACAAAGTTAAAAAGCCAGATCAGATGCTGGAAAGTATATCTCTTTGCAGGGAACCAAAGCCAACTGGACCAGATGTCCCAGACATTCTTTTAGAAGGGAACTTGGCAAGTTCCTGAAAAGAGAGGAGATTCAAATTTACAGAGCCTTAGCTGCTAGTTATTTGATTTTGAAGCATAATGAATAACTGCAATTGTTCTGAGCCTTGCTTGATTATGGACTGAGGAACGGTTCCCCAGAGTTTCTTCTGATTATTGCAGTCCTCTGCTCTTTACCCCTTTTTCCCCTGAGAGATCATTAAGGGATGAGGTGATAGTGTAGAAAGTTGCACAATTTCCAAAAAAATGGCGGGTCTGGTGGCCATTCCTTGCCCTTATTTATAGAAGTGTGCATTTCTGTGTAATGCATTCATTCCTCCTTGTGTTGTGCACATGAATGTTGATAGCTTGAGTTTGCAACGTGCTGCTCCTTAGTCCAACCCACCACTCCCTCTAGGTGATTCGCTTTGCAAGAAATACAGACCCTGGCTGGCAGCAGGCTTTCACTGGCACCCTGATAGGATCCCAATGGCAAGACTCGCTTTGGATATATAATGTAATGTCCTTACACACAAGTCAGTCACATGCGGGACTGCGACGACTGAATGTACTACCTGCTTTCAGTCACCTTCTCTTGTCCCTGGCATAACAGGCTACCCCTGCTTCTATTTCTTGTGTGTTGAGGAGGGGAAGAATCCTTGCAACTGGGGGTTTGTAAAACCACCTTTCATTAATCCGCAGCAAGAAATTGTACAGCCACTTTGGTACTCTGTATTTTAACTACCCTGTTTTACTTATTAATTGTTTCCCAATTCAGTTCACAGCTGAGTAGATGACTGCAGCTATAAGAGAGAACAGCTTTTTATCCCCAAACTGAAAACAGAAAAAGCTAATGGGCAGTTGGTAATTGCACAAATTTAATTTCTGGGCTTCACATACCATGAGTACCTGTTTGGATTTTTTTCTATATGTCATCCATGCCCTAGGAGCCTAACCAACCCCATCTGGAGTTCTTGCCCATTAAAACAATGATTGAAATAGCATGGCAAGTGTGTACTTGAATTCCTGTTACCATAAGTCGGCCCGGTGTATAAGACAACCCCATTTTTCCAGCCCCATAAATCATGCTTTTGCATATACCCTTATATCCCCTTTTCAGCCATGAAATGCTGTACTCACATTCATAATGAGCCTCAACTTTTCACTCCACACCCAAAGATATCTTTTACTTACTGGCACCTTATAACCAGGCACAAGGGTGGGCAATATTAGCTGTGTTGCGAAGGTGCACGGGAAATCAAGACACACCCACTCTTTACATTGGATACTGATGACATTTCAAAATGTCCACTACTCATATCCATGCTAGCGGTTCACTTTTATACTCAGTATATAAGTTGACCCCCATTTTTGTTGGGGATCTTTCAATACTTCGAGGGACAACCTATTTGCTGAATGTGTTTCTGATAGTCAGGAATACAATAAGATAAAATTAAATGAAAATGAGCAGGATTTGTTAATCACAATTATTTTCAATAATTCACCTCTGAATCGTGCATGAAGCCTACAATATCATAGCCCATGTCTTAATATTAATGTGGCTCAGTAATGGGCTCAGTAATCCAAGTAATTTGTATTGCATTGTATTTTATAAAATTACAATTGTATCCTTGTTAATAAAAAGTTGTGCATTGATTGTTTTGTTCTGATTTGATTGTTTCTTTCCAGAATGGTGATGGAAAAATCGACAGAGAAGAACTATGCGATGTCTGTATGCAGTTTAACTTGAAACTAGACCCCAAATTGATTGACCAGTTAATTGAATACTGTGATATTGAAGGTGATGGCACAATTAACTTCTTGGAGTTCGCAAATTTTCTGAATTGGAAAGACAAAATGCCTTTAGGAAAGATAGAACAAAAGATTCTTACAGAAGGTACAAGATGTTGGTGCTAGCTAATGATATTTTTTAACAACCTTATGCCCTTTCATTAAACAAAAGCTACTTCTCCAACAGACAATGGTAACAGGCTAGTAGCGCCGGAAGATATTGTGCCATTGGATATTGGAAGCTCAGCTAAAACACTCAGAACTATAATTAAAGAAGAAGATAGGTCTAATGGTCACTACTGGAAAACCTCTTCATTGATCAATGGAGTCGTAGGGAGTTATTCACCAGATGGTAAGTGTGTCTAAGTCCACTTTGCATTTATCTTGCAATTTTTAAAAAAATAAAGAGTTCTGTGCGGTTATCTGGAGCATCTGATTACACGGTGAATTTGTATTATCCATAATTTGGGATTGAAATTTGTCTTGGATGATGCACAAAACGGGCAGTATTGGATTGGCAACTTGTAATATGCAGCACCTGATATTCAGTTGAATTGGAGTCAGTGGAATTAAATATCAAGTGCTGTGTTTAAGGGATAACTGAACCGATACCAGCCATTTTGTGTTATCTCCAGAAATGAATTTCTACCCCTTTAAATCCAAATTTTGATTTATGTAGTTAAAAATGAACTAAGTATTAGATATTCCATGTATAATTCAGAAATTCAATTAAGGTTGTTATATTCCAGAAAACCATATGATGAAGGATAGAACTAGAGCCAATCTTTACACTTACAAACATTTATTTACAGAGCTACACATTATCAGCCTACACTTCTAACCCAACTGCTACATTTCAATGTGTGTCTAATAAGAGGGGTAGAAGTAAACCCTTGGTTAATGCCACGACCTGCATATAGTTAAACACAGATAATCCACAACTAACAGAAATACTCCTACGCTGGAATGGATTTTCCCATCCTGCTACAGTGAATGGAGATTTGGCTGGGCGCCAAATTCTCCAACCTTGCGAATGGCCATTAAGATAGCGCCCCTAGAAATAATTTGATAGAGGGTGTCATGATAGTGTATTGCTTAAAATGGGGTTGATGTTTACTGCCTTTGCCTCCATTAACAGGCAGAATTGACTGCAAAATGGGGTAGATGGTTTTATCACATCTTTTAACACTGATGATGCAACTAGCCCTATTTTTAAAGGGGGGACATGCTAGTTAGGTGCATTGGCCATGCTAACTTCTCCCTCAGTGTACCTAAATGGGCACTGGAGGGTGGCGATTCGGGGATTTCCACAGTAACTTCATTGCAGCATTGATGCAAGCTTACGTGCGACACTAAAAATAAAAAAACCTTATTGCCAGTTGACTAAAGCATCTTCCTTTTTACTGGAGTGAAATGAGTGAGCTAAACACTGTTCCTAACTCACCTGGTTATTCCTCCGTCTGCTGCTGCAATCCTCTGCCAAGACTTTCGTCTTAAAGTCTGCATTCCAATTTCCAAATGCTGCAGTAGATGAAACCAGATTTTCCACCACTCAACATTCCAGTGGCTATGCAAATCCAGGAAAGCCCCGTGTTAATATTTCCCCATGTCACCGACAGTCAAAATCTTCAAGAGCATGAACGTGACACAATTCACCTTTTGGAAGTTCACCTCTAGTAAGCTTTGTTTTATGATATATAACTAATTTCTTCTGTAGTGAACACCTTTTGGTGGTGACCAGTTAGTGATTTAACTTTCTGCAGTTCCGTCACGTGCAGAGTTTTCCCCAAGTTCTTAGTAATTGAAAACCCTCTTTTCTATGCCAAGGCGTGTAAACTTGGCACAGGGAAGGCTTGGGGCACACCTGATATTGGGCCTCATGCATCATTGGAGAGGGCTGACCAAAGTATTATTACTTTTACGCCATAAGAATGTATCGCCACAAAGGCTGGAATTTTACCGGCACACCCGCCCAAGGCTCGTAAGATCGTGCCCGAGGCCAACAAAGAATGCCATTCCGGGAGCCTCGTTCGCCCCGGGATCGGGGTGGACATGCTAGTAAAATCAGGGATAAAGTGTCTAATGAAGCAGAATTGGTTAGTCCATTTAAGAAGAAATTAGTTTAACTCTTGAAGAAAAATACTAAAAGCAAAGTGTCAGGAAGAGGATTAAAATAGTTTGCTCTGATGTGAAGCCAGACGTGGCAAACATAGAAACATAGACATAGAAGATAGGAGCAGGAGGAGGCCATTGTGCCCTTTGAGCCTGCTCTGCCAATCACCACGATCATGGCTGATCATCCAACTCAATAGCCTAATCCTGCTTTCTCCCCATAATCTTTGATCCCAAGTGCTATATCTAGCCACCTCTTGAATATATTCAATGTTTTGGCATCAACTACTTCATGGTAATGAATTCCACAGGTTCACCACTCTTTGGGTGAAGAAATGTCTCCTCATCTCCATCCTAAATGGTCTACCACGAATCCTGTGACCCCTGATTCTGGACACTCCTACCATCGGGAACATCCTCCCTGCATCTACGCTGTCTAGTCCTGTTAGAATTTTATAAGTCTCTATGAGATCCCCCTTATTTGTTTGAACTCCAGCGAAAACAATCCCAACCTAGTCAATCTCTCCTCGTACTTCAGTCCCACCATCCTCAGAATCAGCCTGGTAAACCTTTGCTGTACTCCCTCGAGAGCAAGAACATCCTTCCTCAGAAAAGGAGACCAAAGCTGCACACAATATTCTAGGTGTGGCCTCACCAAGGCCCTGTATAATTGTGCACCAACAGCTGTTACTGTGCTGAAATTCCTGCTTTTGGGTCTTGTGATAAGGTTGCTGAATCGGAGGAACCCAATTCGCAGCCATCATACGGTGCAGTGTGCAGCCAGTACTTTGCTAATTTTGAGATCAGGTTTTGGAATGTAAACAAATATAGAAAGCATTCAGAAGATTGAATAAAAATACAGGTTCTATTGCTGAATATAATTGTCAGAAAAGGAAACAAGACAAGAACATTTAATTGAAAAAGGAAGTTGAGAATACAATTAGGAAGAAGCATACCACCACTCCTACTTAAAAAGTTTGGACATATCCCTCTGCCTTCAGGTCACTAATAATCAAAGTAAATTAATTACTGGAATAAAAAAAAACAAAAACAAAATGTAAACTAAGAAAATAATTTTCGGCAGAATCTCTGAGGCATTGCCTTCCACAATTGTCACGTAGGGATTTTAGGTATATGTTCTGGGGTAAAACCTCTCTGGAGTACGTCCAATCTCCTGCATAGTACATGGGTGGAAGATCATTGGAAACTCTGCAGAAATGGCATAAACAGCAAACAAAGCTGTTTCTTTAAAATAAAATCAGGGTTTCCATCAATTTCTCCACTGCAGGAAATGGAGTGAACTTCCATGGAAATTCCAGGTACATTGATCCAATTTGCTTCCTCTTCCAAGATATCTATCAGTTTCCCGACTGTAACTCTGGAACTAATAACCATTCAACCTTCCCCTAACAGAAATTCAGACAGTCCCTTCTCAACACTGTGGCATTCCATTCCAGCACCCCCACTGGCAATTTATTCCACAGTTTTTCCATCTTTGTTTTAATTCATTTACAAGATGTGGGTGTCGCTGGCTGTGCCAGCATTTATTTCCCATCCCTGACTGCCCTCCATTTCAGAGGGTATTTGAGATCAAGCATTGCTGTGGATCTGGAGTCACATATAGGCCAGACCGGGCAAGAATGGCAGATTTCTTTCCCTAAAGGACATTCATGAACCAGATGGGCTTTTTTCTAACGACAATCGACAATAGTTTCATGGTCATCATTAGACTTTTTAATCCCAGATTTTTATTGAATTCAAATTTCCCCATCTGCTGTGGTGGGATTTGAACCCGATCTCCAGATCATGCTCTCAGTCTCTGGATTATTAGCCTACTGATAATACCACTATACCTCCCCTTCTTGCAGATTTTTTAATGATCTGTTTTCTTTTGACACGCTTATTTTAAACTCTGTCCCTTGGTCCTCAATTCTTGGTGTCTCATTGGCAAACTTTGCAAGGTCCAAATTTTTCATGCCCATAAAATTAACTATCAAGTTTCATCATTAACCTCCACTTCTCTTGAGAGAATAGACCCCATCCATTATTTTTCATGAGTGAGAAATTGTGGGGCTGTACATCTGGATTTCTGCTATGTCCTCCCAGACTGCGCGATTCAACACTGGGAATGCTGAAGGTGGAAATTTATCCCATAAAACTGTCTAGTGAAAATAAAGAAAATAGAAAGAATGTTTTTTTCCAAAAGAATAGTTTTTAAAAATTTAGGAATTATAATTACGAATTGTTCTCTTCCAGGTCTTTGAAAGACAAACCCATATAATAATTCTGGTTATGAATAATTCACTTTTCAACTTTTAGTGTGAACTGCCTCATCATTTAGGTGGATGAAAGTATTTTGCCTAAATAAAAATAGAAAATGCTGGAAATACTCAGCAGGTCTGACAGCATCTGTGGGGAGAGAAACAGAGTTAATTATATTTCAGGTCAATGACCTATCTTCAAAACTACTGCAGAATATATCCAGCATTTTCTGTTTTTTCTCCAAATTTACGGCATCCTCAATATTTTGGTTCTGTTGAAGCTTTTGGTTTTTAAAACATCTAGCACTGTTACAACCGAGAACAGTTTAAAATGTGGTATCTGAAAGATATGGGGAGCGACTCTCCCAGCCTACTGCGCCGGGAGGCATAAGCTGAGGCCGTTTAGCGGGCTCCCCACTGGGCGCCACAGCCTCCGCGCATCTCCGGCCGTCAGATTTCCAGCATTGTCAGCTCCGCGCTGGAAATCGGCATGGAGCTGTTTAAAATATTTAGATTCAAATTTTAATCTCATTAGTGGGCCCAGGACTGAAGTCTCGGGCCTCTTCCCAGCGATCGGGAGGTCGGCAGTGCTGGGCTACTGCACATGCGTCAATCTCCGTTATGATAGATTGGCGCGTGTACAATGGCCCGCTCAGCGCTATGCTGCTGGCCTCTTCAACGGGATTAGGCCCCACCGCTAGATTTTTATCGTGATTCATGCTAGGGCACCCTGAGGTGCACCGAGTGTGGGAGATTCATTTTGAAAATCACGCATTAAAAAAAAAAGCAGGATTTACTCCAGGTTTTATGTAAATTCGGCGCTGAGAATTCTTTTGGGAGAATCCTGGCCATGAACTAACATCCAATTTTCATATAATGCAGAAATGAATCACAATATATTTTGAGTTTGAAAAATATCTATCCGTTATTTAAAAACAAGTTTTGTTTGAAATGATCTTGGCCTTATTTTATTCTGAACAGATTATCCAACCTATGGCGTACCTACTATACGTACTGACTTGGCGGCCCCGCGCTTTCGACGTATTAGCGATACAGTTAACTATGGTGATGAAGCAACTGCTTCTGCATTGCTAAACCCTTCCATTTTTGCCCAGAGGAATGTTTATGAGAAGGACATGTTTATAGGCAGGTCCAAAGAAGAGGTAAGTCATTGGCAAAGATTTAACTTTCCTAGTCAAAGACTAGAACAAAACTCTCACAATGGAATTTTAAAATCATTTTCTGCATTAATCAGAATCTAAGATCTGGTTTCTATATAACTTTAATTGCAAGACTTAGGAAATTACAATTGTTAGAATGGGCTAGGAGAGCTGATTTATAAGGAACCTGTGGTTCTGACTAGCTACAGACAACTCTGGGTACAAGGATGTTGTCACAGTTCTCATAGAATTTATTAAGTTAATTGCAATGGAATAAGTACAAAATTGCAATACCTAGTAAAAACAGTGGAAACAGTCAGCTTATTCTGGGGTTCAGTGCTCTGGGGCTTGGGGCTCTGGGACTTGGGGCTCTGGGCTCTGGGTGCTGGGCTTTGGGTGCTGTGCTCTGGGTGCTGGGCTCTGGGTGCTGGGCTCTGGACTGGACTCTGGGCGCTGGGCTTTGGGTGCTGGGCTCTGGGCTCTGGGTGCTGGGCTCTGGGTGCTGGCTCTGAGCTCTGGGTGCTGACTCTGGACTCTGGGCGCTGGACTCTGGGCGCTGGGCTCTGGGTGCTGGGCTCTGAGTTCTAAGTGTTGGGCTCTGGAGCTCTGGGTGCTGGGCTCTGGGCTCTGGAGCACTGGGCTCTGGAGCACTGGGCTCTGGAGCACTGGGCTCTGGGGCGCTGGACTCTGGGTGCTGGACTCTGGATGCTGGGGCGCTAGGCTCTGGAGCGTTGGGCTCTCTTGTTATTTCATTCTTCACACCTATCTGCTCGAAGTTGCTGCCTATTAACCTTTGCTCGCCACTCCCTCAGTACATGATCACTAGCCCCTGAGTTCTGAATGGTCCAGGCAACATATGATCTGTTCCTGATTGGTCATTTGGTGTATGATTAGTGTCCGATCGGTCTCTTAAGTCACTCCTTGTTATCTCCTGACTGGTTGCCTAAGATGTCAGTCACTTGTGGGAACATCCTTCTCATTACACCTTTTCCCTGTTATTTTGTTAAGTTTATAGCTTTCCATTAAGATAGCAAGGCACAATATGGTAATTTGTATGTGTGTTTATTTGTGAATACAGGATGTGTGATGTCACTTTCTAGTGATTGATGCTTTGACCTCCATATCCCTAAATGCCCAATTGATATTTCTTGGTGTTCAGACACCTACCCTCATGTGATTCACAAATGTCTACTAATGACTGGTGAAAGTAACTTAAAAAATAACACAAGAGTACAAAAAGCACACAGCCTAAATTGCAAGGTTATTTCAACCTAAAATCTAGACAAAGTATGTATAAAATCAGTGCATAGAAATAACCAGTGTGTTAAAACTGAGGTAACAAGGTAAACATATGCTATAATATGAGACATGTACATAAGGAATAAAAGTCACAAGAACTACCGAACTACAAAAACTGATTAAAGAACCTCATTCCAGAATTACAAAAAACACAGTGATGCATAAGTGTGTTAAATGCTTAAAAGAAAATGTCCGTTTCTGAAGTTAACAGTCTCAAACAATTTAAGACTTAGAGCAGGAGGTCGAGACTAAAGCTATTTTACTTCACACAAAAGGGCCTTCTAACTGAAGTATACTGGTAGGTGACAATTGCTTGGGAGAATAATGGTTCCATACACAGATCCCCTCAACCATGACTGATTTCACAGCACTCTGCACAAAACTAGGGCCATGTGTTATATTTAACTTGTCAAGTAAGGATAGACATAGACTCACACGGTGTGAAATTTCTGTCTTACATTACATTGACTACATTTAAGCAGAATACCATATTATGTTAATTGACATACGTTGATTACTTAATCATGAGCACAACTAAACTACAAACGAATGATTAAACATGACATTTCCTACAAGAAAATGCAGGGATGCTGTATTTAGATCCTATGTAATAACAAGAAAACCTTAAAGCCTGCCCTGATCAAAAGAATACCAAAGCATGCACTGAGATTGATCTTAGAGCCTTAGTTCTCAGTTGTAGCATGTCAAAAAGCTTGAAGCTCTCCGAACAAGAAGAGTTGATGTTTGTACTAAGTTTAGATAAACCCTTATGCAACCTATCCAATTTCAGAACTTGTTGTCACCACCACACCCAAAGTAAGTTCATTTATTAGTGTCATAAGTTGGTTTACTTTAACACTGCAATGAAGTTACTGTGAAAATCGCCTAGTCGCAACACTCCGGCGCCTGTTTGGGTACACTGAAGGAGAATTTAACATGGCCAATGCACCCAACCAGCACATCTTTCAGACTGTGGGGGGAAAGGTAGATATTGGATCCCAAGAAAAGGAATTTGTGGAATGTCTAAGAGATGGTTTTTTGGAGCAGCTTGTGACAGAGCCTACTAGGGAACAGGCAATTCTGGATTTGTGATTTGCAATGAAGCACACTTGATTAGGGAACTCAAGGTGAAGGAACCCTCAGGGAGCAGTGACCACAATATGATAGAGTTTACCCTGCAGTTTGAGAGGGAGAAGCTGGAATCAAATGTAATGGTATTACAATTAAATAAAGGTAACTACAAAGACATGAGGGAGGAGCTGGCCAGAGTTGATTGGAAAGGGAGCCTAGCAGGGAAGACAGTGGAACAGCAATGGCAGGAGTTTTTGGGGGTTATTCGGGAGGCACAACAGAAATTCATCCCAAGGAGGAGGAAACATGCTAAGGGGAGGACGAGGCATCCATGGCTGATGAGGGAAGTCAAGGACAGCATAAAAGCAAAAGAAAAAGCATACAAAGTGGCAAGGATTAGTGGGAAGCCAGAGGATTGGGAAGCCTTTAAAAGTGAGCAGAGGACAACTAAAAAAGCAATAAGGGGGGAGACGATGAAATAAGAGAGTAAGCTAGCTAGTAATCAATGTGTAAAAGGTAAGAGAGAGGCAAAAATAGACATTGGACCGCTGGAAAATAAGGCTGGAGAAGTAATAATAGGAAACAAAGAAATGGCAGAGGAACTGAATAGTTACTTTGCATCAGTTTTCATGGTGGGATACCAGAGCTCCAGAAGAATCAGAGGGCACAGGTGAGTGCAGTGGCCATCACTAAGGAGAATATTCTGGGGAAACTGAAAAATCTGAAGGTGGATAAATCACCTGGACCGGATGGAATACATCCCAGGATTCTAAAAGAGATAGCTGAGGAAATTGTGGAAGCATTGGTGGTGAGCTTTCAGCAATCACTGGAGGCAGGGAAGGTCCCAGAGGATTGGAAAGTAGCTAATGTAACACCGCTGTTTAAGAAGAGAGGGAGGCAGCAGGTGGGCAATTATAGGCCGGTTAGCCTGACTTCGGTCATTGGCAAGATTTTAAAGATGAGATCGCGAAGTACTTGGAAGTGCATGATAAAATAGGACTGAGTCAGCACAGCTTTGTCAAGGGGAGGTCATGTCTGACAAATCTGTTAGAGTTCTTTGAGGAGGTAACAAGGAAGTTAGATAAAGGAAAACCAGTGGATGTAATTTATTTAGATTTCTGAAGGCCTGTGACAGGGTCCCGCATAGGAGACTGTTAAATAAGTTAAGAGCCCATAGTGTTAATGGTAAGATCCTGGCATGGTTAGAGGATTGGCTGACTGGCAGAAGGCAGAGAGTGGGGATAAAGGGGTCTTTTTCAGGATGGCAGCCGGTGACTAGTGGTGTGCCTCAGGGTCGGTGCTGGGGCCACAACTTTTCACAACATACATGAATGATTTTGAAGAAAGAACTGAAGGCAGTGTTGCTAAGTTTGCAGATGATACAAAGATATGTAGAGGGACAGGTAGCATTGAGGAAGCAGGGGGGCTGCAGAAGGACTTGGACAGGTTAGGAGAGTGGGCAAAGAAGTGGCAGATGGAATACAATGTGGAAAAGTGTGAGGTTATGCACTTTGGAAGGAGGAATGGAGGCATAGACTATTTTCTAAATGGGGAAACGCTTAGGAAATCAGAAACACAAAGGGACTTGGGAGTCATTGTTCAAGATTTTCTTCAGGTTAATGTGCAGGTTCAGTCGGTAGTTAGGAAGGCAAATGCAATGTTAGCATTCACATTGAGAGGACTAAAATACAAGAGAAGGGATGTACTTCTGAGGCTGTATAAGACTCTGGTCATTTGTAATATTGTGAGCAGTTTTGGATCCCGTATTTAAGGAAGGATGTGCTGGCCTAGGAAAGAGTCCAAAGAAGGTTCACAAGAATGATTCCTGGAATGAAGAGCTTGTCGTATGAGGAACGGTTGAGGACTCTGGGTCTGTACTCGGTGGAGTTTAGAAGGATGAGGGGGCATCTTATTGAAACTTACAGGATACTGCGAGGCTTGGATAGAGTGGACATGGAGAGGATGTTTCCACTAGCAGGAAAAACTAGAACCAGAGGGCACAACCTCAGGTTAAGGGATGACCTTTAAAACAGAGATGAGGAGGAATTTCTTCAGCCAGAGAGTGGTGAATCTGTGGAACTCTTTGCCGCAGAAGGCTGTGGAGGCCAGGTCATTGAGTGTCTTTAAGACGGAGATAGATAGGTTCTTGATTAATAAGGGGATCAGGGGTTATGGGGAAAAGGCAGGAGGATGTGGATGAGAAAAATATCAGCCATGATTGAATGGCAGAGCAGACTCAATGGGCCGAGTGGCCTAGTTCTGTTCCTATGTCTTATGGCCTTATGGAAACCAGAGCACCAGGAGGAAACCCACGCAGACATGGGGAAAACGTGCAGACACCGCACAGACAGTGACGCAAGCCAGGAATCGAACCTGGGTCCCTGGCGCTGTGAGGCAGCAGTGCTAACCACTGTGCCACTGTGCCACCCATAGTAATGAAGCTAATTCAGATTTATCCACATAAGATGTAGGGTGGAGAGATATCGATGTAACCCTATTCCATATCCCTATCTGGTCCCCAATGAAGTACTTAAATTATGAAATGGACATCTACTTAAGTGCTTCAATGTAAGTTTGTGGATTGGTTTGTAACTCAATATAATTTTAACTCAATGTTCCTTTTATAAATATCCTGTCCACCCCTTCCCTGTTACCTGCTGAATTTCTGACTATTTTTATTATTAAATAACTGTTACATGTTTCCATGTTTTTAACATGATTACTTAGTTTATACGTGAACCTTTTGATGTAAGTTGCATTGCAATTCAGTCCTTGGGCTACAAATATGTTTAATAAAATACTGCCATTATTATTATCATTTAGAACTGAGATATAGAGAGATTTCTTCATTAAGAGGTTTGTGAATCAATGGAATTGTCTATCCCAGAGATGCTCCATCATTGAGTAAATGAAAGACTGAGGTGGATAGACTTTTGATCTGTCAGGGAATCAAAATATATGGAGTGTAACAGGAATCTGGAATTGAGGCAGAAGATTAGCTAAGATTGTATTTAATGGTGGAGCAAACTTGATGGGCCGAATGGTCTATTCCTTCTATTTCTTATGTTCTTATCTCTTTACTGCATTTATAGTCAATACAGCAGCCAACATTTTCATTATATGTGTGGCTGTCAAATTTATTTCGACCTCACTATTTTCTCTGGTGGGAGAATTCAGGATGTGGAGATGCATAGTTTCAAAGTTAAGGCTGAAATTAGGGAGTACCTCTTCATACAAAGGGTAGTGGAAATCAGGAAAACTCTCCCTCGAAAGGGGCTATTGAAATTTTCAAAACTGAGATTGTTGGGTAACAAAGTAAGTTTTTTTGGGGGGGTGTGAAGGCTTATGGGTCAAAGGTACGTGGATAGAGTTGAGGTTCAGATCAGCCATACGCTGATAAAGGTGGTACAGGCTGTAGGGTCTGAATGTCTTACTCCTTTTCGTGTGGCCCTTTCTCTCAGCGAGGAGGCCAGGCAAACACTTTATTAACAGTGTCTTGGCAAATAGGTCTGTCAAGTTGGTAAGTTGCTGTCCCATATACAACAGGCTAACATTGGGACATTGCTATAGCAAGCTTGCAGAAACCTACTGAGAAAATCCAGCAATTGAGCTGGCCAGCAAACTGCAGGCTGACAGTTTGGGGCCACTGCGCATGCGCAGTGTTCCGGAACTGTCAGACGTGGGTGGGAATAGGCCCCGCCTCCCGAGCTTTTAATAATATTCACAATTGTGGTCTCTGCATTGCACAGAATGTGGGAGATTCGAGTCTGAAGTCCCACTGAAAAAACAATCGTGATTTACACCAATTTTCCCGCGAATTCAGCACTTAGAACTTTTTGGGGGGAATTGCCCCCTATTGTCACATTTGAGCTCTTATGCTGTCTATAATTGAGCTTTCAGTCAAGAACATTCACACATTTCAATAATATTCTTTATATTGAAAGTAAATTCAGTGCACTTGTAGTTTATTCAGACTTTAGCCAAGTGCAGTATTTACCCAACGCAGCTTCTTAATCATTGTAAGCTCCTTAGTTGCTATAAGGTGCTGATTTCTTGAATAGTTTGACTAACACAACTGGGATCTCTACTTAAAAAAAGCAGATAAATTATAGTGTGTCCTAATTATTTTGTTGAATGAAGGTCGTAATCTAGTATGAATATCAATTAGTACTTTTCTTCTCATCTGAATGTTGGAATGACACAAAGTACCCTCCATTCCCAATATTCCTAATGATAGTTGTCATTTTTATAGATCATTCAATTTGTACTCACGTCAATTTGAACTAAAATATGGACTTAAAATTACATTGACGCTGAAGTTTCCTATTTTCATTTACATTTGTTCAGATTAAGAAACTATTTTGCAAGATTGGAGTGGACATGTCCAATGATACGTTTGAGGAGATTTGGAAGCAAGCTGCCACAAAAGATCCAAAGGGAGAAGTTAGCGTGGAGACTTTCCGTGATGTTCTGGATGAAATTCAGACAGCACAGACTCTAACTTGTTGAGCAATTATAAATTTTTCATACAATTTCAGGCATTTTTATTAAAGCATGGAACTTTGGAATTGTGTGCATAAGTCAAAAGGACTGTCTTAAAGTATGATGATAATTTTAGACTTAAGAATGAGGTGTAATTTATATCACCACTTCTTGACATCTTATTACTTCGACACAAATATGATACCTAACTTTCTTAATGAATATATCATCTCATCTTAGTGTTTGGAACATCGCACTCAATGTAGCCTTTTTATTGTACTTGAGCAACATGAATCATTTGGATCTGTCAAATTTTGTGTGGCTTGTTTTAAGGATCATATAAACATTTTAATGCTTTGTCATTAGCTTTATAATCAGTTTTGCTTCAAGTCTGAAAAGTGAGTATGGACATTTGCATAAAATGTTAATAACTATGTCCTTGCTTCTGTTGCCCGAGTTTTTATTTAAAAGATTGTTTGCAATTTTCCGCGTTTTCAACAATAGTTGTCAAAAATCCACATTTCACCTCAGAATTCACTGCTCAACATTTCAAATCGAACTTGCTCTTTTACCAAATAAATTTGAAAATATGCTTTCTCTTCCTGGTACTAAGCGTGCACATTTCACAGGTGTCATTGTATTGTCTGCTATAACTTTGTCGGAAAATCTGTATATGTCCCTGAGAAATTGAGTAAACAGTGAACAACTGGGAAAAACCCCATGGAAATTCAGCACCATTATATGCATATCAAGCTGCCTGTGACAATAAGTTTTAGTGACAATTAAGGACTTTTCACTGAATCACTACTCGTTGGCAAAAGTAATGTAACAGTTGTTAAGCAATTAATGGCTTGAACTTTGTGTTTGTCAGGCACACAAAGTTAGCAGGCCTGGCAGCGGATATAGAATCTGCTCCCAAGCGAGATCCCATTGTCAACATAATTTCACACTGGGTGGCCAATTAATGCTTGCCCAACTTGTAATGCATCTTCGTATAGGCTGGAAGAAGAAGGCGCGGTTGGGGAACAAATTGGGCACTGGATCTGATGGGGACCTGGCGGGCACTTTAAAAACTCTGAAGGCAGCACCCTGAAGGCCACCATAGGTTCTGGGAAAGGCTTTGGGAGCATTCTTCACAGGATCAAAAAAGAAATATGTGCGGTGCTAATGGCCTTAGCAGCTGGCGAGCACAGAAGGTCAACGGGCAAGTCCAGTGGGCATTCTGTCACCGGCATAGAGTGGCCACCCATGCAGGTGAAGGCAATCACCAAAAGACCATGAGACATAGGAGCAGAAGCAGGTCATTCAGCCCATCTAGTCTGCTCTGCCATTCAGTGATATCATGACCGATCTGATACAATAATGCCCAACTTCACTTTCTCCAACATTATCCCCACAACCCTTCATTCCATCACTGATTACAGATCCGTCTATCTCAGCCTTGAACCTACTTAATGACCCAACCTCTACAGCCATCTACGGTAAAGAATTTCACAGATTCATTACCCCCTGAGAGAAGAAATTTCTCCTGGGATGGCAGGACTGCCATATGAGGAGAGACTAAGTCGGTTAAGATTGTATTTATTGGAGTTTAGAAGTGTGAGAGGGGATCTCATAGCTTCTAACAGGATTAGACAGGGTAGATTCAGAAAGAATCTTCCCAATGGTTGGGGAGTCCAGATCTAGGGGTCATAGTTTGAGGAAAAGGGGTAAACCTTTTAGAACTGAGGTGAGGAGAAGTCTCTTCACCCAGAGGATGGTGAATGTGTGGAATTCACTACCACAGAATGTAGTTGAGACCAAAGCGTTGTCTGATTTCAAGAAGGAATTAGATATAGCTCTTGGGGCTAAAGGGATCAAGTGGTATGGGAGGAAGGCAAGAACTGGGTATTGAATTTGATGTTCAGTAATGATCATTATGATTGGTGGAGCAGGACTGAAGGGTCAACGGGCAAGTCCAGTGGGCATTCTGTCACCGGCATAGAGTGGCCACCCATGCAGGTGAAGGCAATCACCAAAAGACCATGAGACATAGGAGCAGAAGCAGGTCATTCAGCCCATCTAGTCTGCTCTGCCATTCAGTGATATCATGACCGATCTGATACAATAATGCCCAACTTCACTTTCTCCAACACTGTCTGCATTGCCCTTTGAGGAGCCGAATCTCTTTAAAGCGCAGACTCTCCCTGCAGACATGCTTGCCCTGGATCACAATGTTATTCAGGAGCGCCCACATACTACAACCTTGACACATCAGCTTTCCTGCCATCCTTAATGTGTCTTAAATAATCACTTAACTAAATTATTTACTTATTTATGGTGCTTTTCGTATATTTTATTAAATAACCACAAGGTTGTGCATTGCATTAAATCCTAGGGTGCACTCTATTTATGTATCTTATGTTAATTCTGGTCTATTTTCCACTACTTGTATCACCATACTATATTAGGCCCTAACTTTCACTTTGTCCAGGCACAAGTTTTTCACACAATGCCTCTTACACTGAGCACTTACCCACCAATCAACTTACCGTTTTCTTGTCACTTCACGGCTGTCCTTCTGCTGCTGCTACACAGCAGCTGAAATGGTCACCAAATAACCAGCCTCTCCTCCTGCAGCACAGCAACACCACTTTCTGAAGGATGGAAAAGTTAAAAAGCAAAAAACTAAAGAGCAGCTCTTACCCCTCTGCACTGAATTCCCACTTTGTTCCAAATTCCCAAATATACTCAGTCTATACCTCACTCAGGTGAAGATCTGCCCTACTCCTTGTGCTCCCACTTACTGATCTGGTCCAACCATCTAGCAAATGGTGGTGACAGTGTCCCTGGCGAGGCGGAGCCTCCTTCGGGAGTGGACCTTGAACAAGTTGAGGCATTGCCTGTACAGTCTAGCTGCAGTGTAGTGGTATCTCCTGCACTTTCTGCTTCCTGGGACACTGTCTGCATTGCCCTGGCCTCCTCTCCCTCCTGGACCTTTCTTCCTTCTCATAGGACGTCCTACCACCTTAGTATATAAACCCATGATCAGAAAAGCATAAGGCAGCGTCTAATGCACCTGAGGATGCACCCTGCTAAAGTCATGGAATCATCAAATCCATACAGTGCAGAAGAGGCCATTCAGCCCATCAAGTCTGCACCTACTCTCTGACAGAGTATTTTACACATGCCCTATCCTCATAACCCGTCACATTTCCCATGGCTAATCCATCTAACCTACCCATCTTAGGACACTAAGGGGAAATTTACCATGACCAATCCACCTAACCTGTACGTCTTTGGACTGTGTGAGGAAATGGAGCACCTGGAGGAAATCCACGCAGACAAGGGGAGAACGTGCAAACTCTACACAGTCACCCAAGGCCGGAATTGAACCCGGGTCCCTGGAGCTGCGAAGCAGAAGTCCTAACCAATGTGCACCATGTTGCCATGTCTTCAGGCAAAGATAGCAAGATAAAGTATTCCAAAAGAAAACTATCCATGCATAAATTGCACCAAAAATGACAGAGTAATTCCTCAAGTCACATACATTTCACAGCAAAAATCTTAACCGAAAGAGACAGAGCCTATGCTCTGGGGCCTTTTATCCCACTATTAGTGGGGGTCTGTGCCCTCACCTCTGACCATTTTTCCAGCCTTTGCCATGTTCCCTAATAATCACCATTGAGGCCTCCTCCATAGAGGCAACCTCCTCACTCATAAGGTCATCGATTTTGGTTTCCATGCACCAATGACCATCACCCATTATCTCCCTTGTCGTCAATTCTTTCCCATTCAATTTCTTTACCTATTCTTCCTCATTTCCTTTTCCTCAAGTTTAATTTTCAATAACTCCTTCCCAGCTGAGATAAGAAATACAGTCATCAGAAAAGAAAAAAACAAACGAACATCTGGCAGTGACAATCGAGATAAGTTATCAGGCATGTTAGGACTTCTCCAATTCTTAAACCTCAAAGTTAATTGTCAGTTCTATTTATACTAAAAAGTTATTAAAGTATTCATTACCTTTGAAATTATTCTTGTGGCACCAAATTAAAAATCGACTGTGTGCAATGCAAAGTAGAAAATTAAGAGGTCATATATCATTCATAAAATTATAGGAAAACAATATTTTTCTATATGTTAAATAAAAACTTGATTTCAAAATGCTTAGTTGTACTAATTCTTTAATTTTCAATAACTTCTTCCCAGCGGAGTTATATGGCATGTACTACTTATTTTCTTTCCAATAGTAAAGTAAATACATTTTGATTAATAGTTACTAAAAACCGCCTCTGTTATAAGTTAATCTGTTCTCAATAGAATTTAGGCAAATTCGTCTCAAAGGTATTTCATAGAATCATAGAATCATAGAAACCCTACAGTGCAGAAGGAGGCCATTCGGCCCATCGAGTCTGCACCGACCACAATCCCACCCAGGCCCTACCCCCACATATTTTACCCGCTAATCCCTCTAACCTACACATCCCAGGACTCTAAGGGGCAATTTTTTAACCTGGCCAATCAACCTAACCCGCATATCTTTGGACATTGTGGACATTGTGTATTTCTTTTACATTGATCTTCAACATTGTGTACAATTCTTTTACATTGATCTTCAACATTGTGTATTTCTTTTACATTGATCTTCAACATAAACTGCTAAATAAAGGACTCCTTAAATGTATCACACTGTTACTCCAGACAATTTAGAGGTTAATAGAATGCATTCTACCTTTATTAACATTGTCATATATAGGATGAGGAATATACAAATTGTTTGCTGAATATTTCAAATATTTAAATACTGTCAAACAATTTGTGCTAATGACACTTTAAAGCTGGAGATCTACCATGTAATTACCTCAGTTATCCCCAATTGAATATGCATTATATTCATATGAACGCAGTTTTAAAAAGCCTTATCACAAAGTTAATTATTATTGTAACAAAATAAAGGATGCTTCAATTAAAACAAATAATGAGTTTATTCCACCACCAATTAACTGAATGGAGAGGGGCTGATTCTGTATTTGAACCGCATTTCTTAAAATATTCTGAAATGGCTTGAAGATTTACAATTTGCTGTCAAGATAACTTTAGTAAAATTTAAATTCAAAATTGCCATGGTACTTATGCCTGTTTCTGCTGTACTGCCATATATAGGCCAGGATTTTTCACTCCTACACGTAGGGGTGTCATGGCGGGTGGGAGTGGAGACTATTGCGAGACCCAAAAAATTAGTTTTATGTCTGTGGGAAACAGGTTCTGACCATCCGCTCCTGACTTTAATGGCGGCACAATGTCCAAAATGTCATTTTAATATCATGCATACTAATTATAATGGCTGCTTACCGAGACCACCAACCACCAACCCCTTAAAAGCTGGATCAAAAGGGCACATTACTTTCAAGGGGGTTTCAAAGGCAAGGCTCTATCTCCCAGACCAGTGGTAGGTTGCTGACCTTCCTTGTCCCAGTCCATGTTTCACCGTGCCTTATGATGGGGAGGGGTACGGTCCACGTGGGGCATGGGGATATCCTCCTCAATCAACTCAAAAGTTAACATAATGATATGCACCACAAGCATAATGAGATCAAGAATTGGAGCACATTCTGCACACTTGGCACCCTCAGTACTATCTCCAAGTGGTGTTCAACATGGAGGAGTACTGATTCATCAGCTGAGGGGGGACGGTATGTAGTAGGCAGAAAGAGGTTTCCTCTTCCATGTTTGATCTGGTGCCATGAGATTTCATGGGGTCCAGAGTCGATGTGGCGGACTCTCAGGGCATCTCGCTCCCCACTGTATGCCCCACTGTGCTGCCACCTCTGCTGGGTCTGTCCTGCAAGTGGGACAGGACATACCCAGGAATGGTGATGTTGGTGTCTGGAACATTATCTGTAAGGTATGATTCTGTGAGTATGACTGTGTCAGCCTGTTTCTTGATTAGTCTGTGGGACAGCTCTCCCAGTTTTGGCACAAGCCCCCAGATGTTAGTAAAGAGGACTTTGCACGGTTGACAGAGCTGGGTTTGCTGTTGTTGTTTCCGGTGTCTAAGTTGATGCCAGATTGATTATATTTCAGGAAAATGCATTTTATTTGCACTAGTGAGGTGCCTGACCTGCAGGATGTCCCAATACCATGTTTATGATATTCCTTTTTGTTACTAAGAAATCTACACCCAGCTATATATTTTTTGACCATATAGACTTCACACTGTTTCACCTTAAGACATTCTACTTACCTAAGTTTTTACATATAGATTGACAGAGCCAAAGACTTCGAGAGAAAAGTAAATTACTGCGGATGCTGGAATCTGAAACAAAAACAAAAAATGCTGGAAAATCTCAGCAGGTCTGACAGCATCTGTGGAGAGAAAACAGAGTTAACCATTATACCATTTTGATTCCAAGTGCTGGATGGATTTGAATCTGGGAGTGTTTCAGATCCGACTTTTAGACCCGTTCTGAGGCGCCCCCATACGCACTCTGCCTGCAAAAGTATCAGCAATTCCGAATCGTGCTGCAGAAGCCTGTGGGCGGGGCTTAACGTGCCCGAAACCCTGCAGCTCCGACCGGCGCCTCCAACTGGGCATGCGTAGGAAAAGAAATGATAGAATGCCGCACCCCTGCCACATCACTCCCGAACCGGATAATGCCTCCCCCACCCCCACAGATATTGCCCCACGCCCACAACGTTACTGACCCCCTATCCCCCTACCCCCCGTCATCCAGACCGATCGTGGGCCCCTCCCCACCCTTCCCCCTCACTGATCACAGCCAGAGTGGCAGCGGACCCCCTTCCCCCTCACTGATCACAGGCAGAGTGGCAGCGGACCCCCTTCCCCCTCACTGATCACAGGCAGAGAGGCAGCGGACACCCTTCCCCCTCACTGATCACAGGCAGAGAGGAGCGGACCCCCTTCCCCTTCACTGATCACAGGCAGAGAGGCAGCGGACCTCCTTCCCCCTCACTGATCACAGGCAGAGAGGCAGCGGACCCCCTTCCCCCTCACTGATCACAGGCAGAGAGGCAGTGGATCCTCCCCACCAACCGATCTCAAGCAGAGAGCCATCAGGTGCTCAGTACTTACCTCCTCCCTAGCTAGAGTGCCCGAATCAGACTTTTGTAGGGCATGTCTGTTTCACGCTGACTTTGGATGAGTGAACATGGTGGTAAAAGTGGTAAGGTTGGGTGTTAAGTCAATATAAATGCATGCAAATGCATTTCAATGGCCGTCGTGCCCGTTTTGGGCGTGGTCTCGATCGCGATCATTTTTGGGCCTTGGTAAAGGGGTAACTGGCACGGAAGCGGGCGTGGATCGCGCTACTTGCCTTACGCCCAACTTTACCAAGTTTTCATGCCCGAAAACGGGCGCAACTTGGTGGTAAAATCGGGCCCAACCTTTTGAGTATGGATGATCCTTTGTCAGACCCCTTAGAGACGGGTCTTAGAATTAGACAGCCCTGGTTGTATGCAAATATACTGCAATTAAAACAGCTCAGAACTGACATCTTGCTGTTTATTCCACCATTTGACATAAAGGACATATGAAGCCAAATGGGATTAATCTCAGGAAGTTGAACAAGACATTGGTAAGGCCACACTTGGAATACTGTGTGCAGTTCTGGTCACCCTATTATAGAAAGGATATTATTAAACTAGAAAGAGTGCAGAAAAGATTTACTAGGATGCTATCGGGACTTGATAGTTTGAGTAATAAGGAGAGGCTGGATATACTGGGACTTTTTTCTCTGGAGCGTAGGAGGCTGAGGGGTGATCTTATAGAGGTCTATAAAATAATGAGGGGCATAGATAAGATAGATAGTCAATATCTTTTCCCAAAGGTAGGGGAGTCTAAAACTAGAGGTCATAGGTTTAAGGTGAGAGGGGAGAGATACAAAAGTGTCCAGAGGGGCGATTATTTCACACAGAGGGTGGTGAGTGTCTGGAACAAGCTGCCAGAGGTAGTAGTAGAGGCGGGTACAATTTTGTCTTTTAAAAAGCATTTAGATAGTTACATAGATAAGGTGTGTATAGAGGGACATGGGCCAAATGCGGGCAATTGGGATTAGCTTAGGGGTTTAAAAAAAAAGGGTGGCATGGACAAGTTGAGCTGAAGGGCTTGTTTCCATGCTGTAAACCTCTATGACTCTATGACTCTAACCCCTCCTGGTTTTATTAGTGAGCCAGGCTCACAAGTGGTCAATCATTAATGGTGCACTGGGAAATTGGAGACCTATCTGCCAGGACTGGGTTTATTACCAGCTCGATCACAGATTGTTGTCTATCTTTCAAACTTCCACAGACAAAAAAATGATCTTGGATTCACCTCAACCTCACATTGACCTTGACTGCATCTTGGCTTCAAAAGGGAGATAGTCGCTAATTGGTCAGATAATTGACTACAGCAAGTTTGAAAACTCCTGAAATAGATACAAGATCCAGGAATCCTCATGAATAGCATGATGAGGATCACTACTCACCATCAAATGTGGGAGTATATCGGCCAGCCTCTTGATGACAGTACTGATATACACGCACTAAAATGTTGGAGATGGAGAGCTTCTGTAACAGTTGGATGGCTCTTTGGAATCCATTTCCAGCAATTACTGAATCCTGGAAATTTGGACTTGGACTTCCTTTCCATTGGCAGGTTAATGCCTTGTCGGGAATATTGCCTGATTCATACACTAATCTGCTGCAATTTCCCCCTGGAGCCCTCATTTGCTGTGTCAGGAGGATTTGAATGCTCCTCCTGACATGCTTACCACTGTTAGGAAAGTAAAAAAGTACGATTCTGCTGCAGCTTTTAAAGTGCAGCATCAGTTTTTTTGCAAGAAAATCTAAAGTACCATCAATGGCAGCAGCAAAGAAAGGCACTGGATTTTCAGGCACGTCAGGCAAAAGCCAAGAATAGAAGAGGAAGAATCTTGGACACTGAATATCCATAAGAGGGCGATGCAAACTGTCTGGAGCGAGATAGCAGAGGGATCACTGCTGCCTCCACTATCTCAGGAACTATGACACCGGAAGAGGTTCAATTATTTTCCAAGGGTGCTGAGGTAAGTCCAGAACTCTCGTTAATACACATAGGTCAACATTCATACAGCGAGCCTTTGCTCTTTGTAAGGGGAAAAATACAAGGGAGCACACTTTAAAATGGCAATACAAGAAAGCACACTTTAAAATGGCTGCCTGGCACATAAAGGGTTAACTGGGAAAGAAGCCAAAAGAGCAGACACAGGCTCCTGCTGTTCAGAAATCACTTTAAGTCAAAACCTAACAGACAAGCCATTTCCAAATTACAGACAGTGACTCATAGCAAACAAACACCTCAGGAAGCCAAGCCAAGGGTCAAAACGTCTTTTAAGATAAGGAAACCCCAAAACAAAGAGCTTAGATTAATGTTAGGGAAACGCGGGAAAATATGAATGCGAGGAAACCAATTCGCACCTGAACGAGACGAAACTAGCCATTGATAGATACAGACATAAGGTGATGTACCCATTCATAAAATGCTAAATGTCTATACCTGTTTGTACTTATGTAAACATGAGGAAATGTACCCATTCATAAAATGTTAAATGCTTGTACTCACTTAAACGATGTGATTATGTTCGAATCACCGGCTTACCCATTGTGTAAAGGGTATAAAAATGAACCGCTCCCGACATACTAGTGAGAGAAGGTTTGCTACAGACATGTGCCTTGTCTCCACGGAGCTCCGTTTAATAAATCGTATTTTCTGAATCTCGAAGTCTGACTACTAGTGGATTTTTCCCACAACATCTTCATCTTCATTTAATTCTCTTCATTTAACTCTGCCAGCATCTTGATGTTAGGGAGATTCATTTCTGCAAAAGGCAACCTTTGCAAACATTCACGCACCTGCTCTCCTTAAAACCACTCAACCAATTCACTTTAATTGCCAGGAGGACGCCAGCTAAGGCGGAACCTCACTCTCCAAAGCCAGTCCAACATCTACAAGGCACAAGTCAGGAGTGTGATGGAAAACCTTCCACTTGCCTGGAGAAGTACAGTTCAAGAAGCTCAACACTATCCAGGAAAAGTAGTGATTGGCACCCCATCCACCATTTTAAACATTCACTCCCTCTACCAGCAATGCACAGTGGTAGCTGTGTGCACTACCTACAAGATAATAGGGCAATATCTGCAGCAACTCACCAAGGCTCCTTTAACAGCACCTTGCAAACCTGCACCCTCTACTACAGAGGACAAGGAAAGTAAATGGATGGGAACACCACTACCTACAAGATCCCCTTCAAGTCACACACCATCTTGACTTTATATCAACGTTCCTTCACTGTTGCTTGATCAAAGTCTTGGAACTCCCTCCTAAAAGCACAATGGGTGTACCTTGACTACAATGACTGCAGCTCTTCAAGAAAGCAGCTCACCACCACCTTCTCAAGGGCAACTAGGGATGGGCAATAAATCCTGGCCTAGCCAGTGACACCCGCATCCCATGAGTAAATAAAATAAATTCCAGAAACAGTAACTAGGGTGACTTTTGCTGTGATAGTTACCATTCCTTCAATGCATGCCTTGGGAATAAATCTGAATATCACACTTTCAAAGGCCTTCCAAGATCTGGCTGTGACGATTCAATCTTTACTGACACTGGCCAGTAAAACCTCTGAGTCTCTGCCCAGCAGGATGAACATGAATGAATGGATACAGATGTCATTGTTTCTCCAGGCAATAGCACTGAGTTCACTTCCTCTACTGCCTGCCTCAGTGCCTATGCAAATGGACATACATATGAACTTGTGAATTAGGAGCAGTAGGGCACTCAGCCCTTCGAACCTGCTCTGCCATTTATAAAGACCATGGCTGATTTGACTGTAACCTCCTGCCTGCTTTGGATAACCTTTCACCCCTCTGTTAATGAAGAATCTACCTGGCTGTGGCTTAAAAATATTTAAAGACTGTGCTTCCACTGCCGGGTGGTAGTGGAAGGGTCTTTTTCCGGCTGGAGGCCTGTGACTAGTGGTGTTCCGCAGGGCTCTGTTTTGGGACCTCTGCTGTTTGTGATTTATATAAACGATCTGGAAGAAGGAGTAACTGGGGTGATCAGTAAGTTTGCGGACGACACGAAAATGGCTGGACTTGCAGATGGTGAGGAGCATTGTCAGAAGCTACAGAAGGATATAGATAGACTGGAAATTTGGGCAAAGAAATGGCAGATGGAGTTCAATCCAGATAAATGTGAAGTGATGCATTTTGGTAGAACTAACGTACGGGGGAGCTATACGATAAATGGCAGAACCATAAAGGGTGTAGATACGCAGAGGGACCTGGGTGTGCAAGTCCACAGATCCTTGAAGGTGACGTCACAGGTGGAGAAGGTAGTGAATAAGGCATATGGCATGCTTGCCTTTATAGGACGGGGCATAGAGTATAAAAGCTGGGGTCTGATGTTGCGGTTGTATAGAACGTTGGTTCGGCCGCGTTTGGAATACTGCGCCCAGTTTTGGTCGCCACACTACCGGAAGGCCGTGGAGGCTTTAGAGAGAGTGCAGAGGAGGTTTACCAGGATGTTGCCTGGTATGGAAGGGCTTAGTTATGAGGAGAGATTGGGTAAACTGGGATTGTTCTCACTGGAAAGACGGAGCTAAGGGGTGACGTAATAGAGGTGTATAAAATTATGAAAGGCATAGATAGGGTGAACGCTGGGAAGCTTTTTCCCAGGTTGGTGGTGACGTTCACGAGGGGTCATAGGTTCAAGGTGAGGGGGGGGGTAGGTTTAACACGGATATCAGAAGGACGTATTTTACGCAGAGGGTGGTGGGGGCCTGGAATGCGCTGCCGGGCAAGGTGGTGGAGGTGGACACACTGGGAACGTTTAAGACTTATCTAGATAGCCACATGAACGGAGTGGGAATGGAGGGATACAAAAGAATGGTCTAGTTTGGACCAGGGAGCGGCGTGGGCTTGGAGGGTCTGTTCCTGTGCTGTATTGTTCTTTGTTCTTTGTTCTTTGTTCTTTTCTTTGTTTGGAGGAAGAGAATTCCAAAGACTCACAGCTCTCAAAATCTGGAGAGTTTTGAAAAACGTGATTTTCGCTGGTGAGATGGCGTTTTGCAATTTTGGAACATGCCTGCCAGCGGAGTGATGAGGAACACACCGTGGAATGTCGGGAAACTAAAAATTTTATTTATTAGTCACAATTAGACTTACATTAAAACTGCAATGAAGTTACTGTGAAAATCCCCTAGTCGCTACACTCTGGCGCCTGTTCGGGTACACTGAGGGAGAATTTAACATGGCCAATGCACCTAACCAGCATGTCTTTCAAACTGTGGGAGGAAACCGGAGCACCTGGAGGAAACCCACACAGGCATGGGGAGAACGTGCGGACTCTGCACAGATAGTGACCCAAGCCGGGAATTGAACCCGGATCCCTGGCACGGTGAGGCAGCAGTGCTTACCACTGTGCCACCATGAACCTCATTTTAATACACTAGCATATCATTAGCGAGGACTCACTCCAGATATTGAGTCTACATCGAATATTCAGTGAACCAGGCGCCTTCACCTCTGGGGGGGCAATATTGGAGGTGAGCGCTCAGGCAGCCATTTCCTCTCAGCCTGTCCAATACTCAAAGGGCATCTGGGGATGCAGATAAGCAGAATAATGGGGATGCAGGTAAGCATAGCTCAAGTCTGGGGTGGGGCTCACTCTCACCATACAATGGTGGGGAGGGGGGGTGGAATACGCGGATCAGACCCTGTGAGAAAGCAGAGTCTCAATGCTATTCATCCTGGTGTTGTAGACAGGAAATAAGGTGGGGGTGGGGCTGTGGTGTCAGAGATGATGTTGGGAGGAAGAGCATATATTCACTTGAAGAATGGGAAGCGCTTGGGTGGAAGCCACAGAGTCATGAGTGTCAGGGCTCCAAAAGGACTCTCATAGCTCACTGTGGTGTGCTCACTCTTCTGGTGCATAATTCAGGAGAATCATGGAGACTGTGGATTTGGCCTTTCTGCTAATGATGATTGGACAGCAGCAGAGCAATGATGTGCGGCTGCACATGCTCAGGACCAATGGCTGCAGCTGTCCAGAGTGCAGAAACACAGGACCAACCTCAGAGACAGTACTGGCCTAGCATCTTCTGGCGAAGGTGCTCATACCTTCAGATGTCCGAGCCGGAGAAAGCTGCGTCTGACCTGGGGGATGGTGGACCACCTCTGCCACATACTGCATGAGCTGGCACCTCATGGAACTGAAGCACACACAATGTCCGTGGCCCTGAGATTCACAGCTGCACTAAATGTTTTCACTAGCGGCCCCTTCCAGGGCAGCACAGGGGGCATCTGTAGCATCTCCCAGTCTGCCTTTCACAAATGTAGTAGGGACGTCGCAGGTGCCCTATATGCAAGGGCAGAGAGGTTTATTAACTTGGACCAGAGTCAGGTGACCCAGGAAGCCGGGGCCATTGGGCTGCATCCCAGGTGCAAGGTGTCATTGACTGCATCCACATGGCTCTTAGGCCATCATCGCGGCAGCTGACACCATTCCCTCGATGTCCAATTTGTCTGCAACCACTCAATGTGCATCATGCAGATGTGTGCCCGTTTCCCAGTTATATCTTGGGTCACTCGCAAATACCAGCCATCTGTGAGGGACAGCGCTGTCTAGAGGGATGGCTGCTTGGGGACAAGGGGTACCCACTCAGAAGATGGCTGATGACGCCAGTGCGGATGCCATAAACACCGGCAGAAACTCAATACGATGAGGCTCACGCTTTAACGTGCATGCTGGTGGAGTAGGCCATTGGGCCGCTGAAGCTGCGGTTCCGGTGCCTGGACCAGTCAGGAGGTGCACGACAATATAGCCCCCAGAGGGTCTCCTGCATCACTGTGGTGTACTGCACACTCCACAACTTAGCACTCAGAGGGGAGACCACCTGGACATGGAGGAGATGGGCAAGTGCCACATCACCTCGGAATAGGAGGATGTTGAGGAGGGAGGTGGGCATGATGAAGCTGAGGAGGAGAAGGAGGAAGAACACAAGGCTATGGACAGGGCTAGAATGGGCCCTCATGCAAGGGTGGCCATTGTAACATATCATTTTGGGGATGAGCGGGAGTAGCCCATGTTAAGGACCCACCCCCATGGGTGTCAGGTAAAACAAAGAATGTGGTGCCAGCATCATCCAACCAACTTTACACATCTTCATGGGCAGGCGGCTGAAGTCATGGCCGGACTCTGCAGGAGAGTGATGATAACTTTCAGTGAGGGCAGAGCGATGCTCCTCTCAGCCTCAGCAATATGTCTGACTCCTGCCTAACAGAGAGCTGAACGTTGCCTACCAATGAATGAGCACATGGTGGGCTTTCTACATGGTTTAAAATGAGCAGCAGATACTGCAGAGCCCTTTGGGGTAAGGGTTCAGCTTCTCAGTTTCAGCTTTCTCTCAGCATTTTGACAGCCCCCTGGTCTCTTGTGCACAGGTGCAATGTTACACTATGCAATGCACCTTTCTTGATGGGAGGTTGGGGGTGGGGGGGGGGGGGGGGGGGCATGGGGCAGTGGGAGGGAGGGGTGTCCCTTTGATGAAGGGGGATGTGGGAAGGGTTTCCAAAGAATTGGGGGGGTTGCCTGTAGCAGGGCATCCAGAGTTTCTTCACTGCGGGAGAGTGGGAGGGACATAGTACAGCCATTCTCACACTCATCAGGGATGAAGCATTGGGCATTCGCAGGGATTTGCACAGCTTTCAGCACCAAATGGATGTGTCATTGGCTAAGAGGCTTGCAAGGATTAACATTGCATCAGGGAGACCCTTAAGGCTGAAATAAACAACACTGCTTAAAATACATAGCAAAATCCAAATAAACATTTAGCTGAAACTTATTACAGACACTGCAAATCCACTTTGATTTATATGAAAGTACTTTTTAATGGAATTAACAACCTCATGACAAACCAAAGCACAAAAAAATCTTTCTTTCACTTTCTGTGCATTTTAAACATCTTTCAAACGTATTTACAAAAGATTAGCCCTCTTAAAGAATCTCTCTGAGATGTCTCCTGTCTCTGCTTGCTGCAGCTCATGAGAACATTACATGCACAGCGGACAATGGGGAACCTGTGGATGTGGTGTATTTGGATTTCCAGAAGGCATTTGACAAGGTGCCGCACCAAAGACTGCTACATAAGATAAAGGTGGATGGTGTTACGGGTAATGTATTAGCATGGATAGAGGATTGGTTAACTAACAGAAAGCAAAGAGTGGGAGTGAATGGGCATTTTTCTGGTTGGTGATCAGTGACTAGGCATGAGCAGGCATAAATACTTATCTAACATTGGGGCAAGCAGGCGAAGTTAGCACCATTCCATTAATTTTCATTCAGCCGGTTCAGCGCTGCATTTCCATGCAGATGCATAAATAAAGTCAGGTGTTTAAAAGAGGCGTGTTTTCAGCATCAGGACTTCCACATTGTCCCGACACGCATGTGTGGTGTACGATCTCCACATGCCCAAAGATTCAATGGGAGTTATGGGCCTATACGTTTCAATAAAGTTGCCTCTTACTCTTCTAAACTTCAGTGGGTAAGAACATAAGAACATAAGGACTAGGAGCAGGAGTAGGCCATCTGGCCCCTCGAGCCTGCTCCATCATTCAATAAGATCATGGCTGATCTTTTTGTGGACTCAGCTCCGCTTACCTGCCCGCTCACCATAACCCTTAATTCCTTTACTGTTCAAAAATTTATCTATCCTTGCCTTAAAAACATTCAATGAGGTAGCCTCAACTGCTTCACTGGGCAGGGAATTCCACAGATTCACAACCCTTTGTGTGAAGAAGTTCCTCCTCAACTCAGTCCTAAATCTGCTTCCCCTTAATTTGAGGCTATGCCCCCTAGTTCTAGTTTCACCTGCCAGTGGAAACAACTTCCCTGCTTCTATCTTATCCATTCCCTTCATAATCTTATATGTTTCTATAAGATTTCCCTTCATTCTTCTGAATTCCAATGAGTATAGCCCCAGTCTACTCAGTCTTTCCTCATAAGCCAACCCTCTCAACTCTGGAATTAATCTAGTGAATCTCCTCTGCTCTCCCTCCAGTGCCAGTATATCCTTTCTCAAGTAGGGAGACCAAAACTGTACACAGTACTCCAGGTGTGGCCTCACCAGCACCTTATACAGCTGCAACATAACCTCGCTGTTTTTAAGCTCCATCCCTCTAGCAATGAAGGACAAAATTCCATTTGCCTTCTTAATTACCTGCTGCACCTGCAAACTAACTCCTTGAGATTCCTGCACAAGGACACCCAGGTTCCTCTGCACAGCAGCATGCTGCAATTTTTTACCATTTAAATAATAGTCCATTTTGCTGTTATTCCTACCAAAATGGATGACCTTACATTTACCAACATTGCCATCCTCCATCTGCCAGACCCTCGCCCACTCACTTAGACTATCTATATCCCTTTTCAGAGTTTCAGCATCCTCTGCACACTTTGCTCTGCCACCCATCTTAGTGTCATCTGCGAATTTTGACACACTGCACTTGGTCCCCAACTCCAAATCTTCTATGTGAGTCGTAAACAATTGCGGTCCCAACACTGATCCCTGAGGCACATCACTAGTCACTGGTCACCAACCAGAAAAATGCCCATTTACTCCCACTCTTTGCTTTCTGTTAGTTAACCAATCCTCTATCCATGCTAATACATTACCCGTAACACCATCCACCTTTATCTTATGTAGCAGTCTTTGGTGCGGCACCTTGTCAAATGCCTTCTGGAAATCCAGATACACCACATCCACAGGTTCCCCATTGTCCACTGTGCATGTAATGTTCTCAGAAATAAAAACCTAACCTCTTCAATCTTTCCCCATTAGACAACGTGCCCGTTCAGGTATTAGTCTAGTAAACCTTCTGAACTCCTTCTTACACATTTATATATTTCTTTAATTAAGGGGACTAATACTGTACACAAGGCTCCAGATATGGTCTCGCCAATGCCCTGTACAACTGAAGCATAAACACCCTCCTTTTGTAATCTCTCATAATAAATGATGACATTCTATTAGCTTTCTCCATAATTACTTGCTGTACTGGCATACTAGCTTTATTAATTCACACACTAGGGCACCCAAGTCTCTCTGAATCTTAGACTCTGAGATCTCTCACCATTTAAATAATATACTTATTTTTTATTCCTCCTGCCAAAGTGGACAGCTTCTCGTTTCCTCACATTATCCTCCATTTACCAGATCTTTGCGGACTCTCTTAAACCATCTGGGCGGGATTTTCCGGCCTCGTACTCCCCAAGACCGGAAAATTCCGCCTGAGATCAGCAGACCTTTGCATGGTCCGCCCCTGCCTGCAAAGATTCCCGTGGTGGGCGGAACACAAAAATTCTGCCCTCTGTGTCCCTTTGAAACCTTCTTATCTCATATTCACAATTTACTTCCCTAACTATCTTTGTCTTGTCAAAACATTTGCAGCCATACCTTTGCTCCCTTTATCCAAGTCATTTGTATAAATTGTAAAAAGCTGAGACCCCAGCATAGACCTCCATGATACACTGCTCATTATGTCTTGCCAGCCAGAAAAAGCCCCATTTATGCCTACTGTCTGTTTTCTGTTAGCTAGCCAATCTTCTATCCATGCCAATATATTACTCCCTACACCACAAACTTTTATTTTACCCAATAACCTTTGATGTGGCACCTTATCAAATATTTTCTGGACACCTAAGTACAGTGTATCCACCAGTTCCCCTTTATTCACAGCATGTGTGACTTGAAGAACTCCAATAAATTGTTTAAACATAATTTCCCTTCCACAAAACCATGTTGATTCTGCCTGATTTGACTTGAATTTGCCAAGTGCTCTGTTATAACATCTTTAATAATGGCTTCTAACATGTTCCCCATGACAGATGTTAAGCTAACTGGTCGGTAGGTTCTGCTTCCTGTCTCCCTCTCTTTTTAAATAAAGGACATACAAATGCTATTTTCCAATCTGATGGAACCTTTCTTGAATCTCGGGAACTTTGGAAAATTAAAACCAAAGAATTAACTATCCTTGTAGCCACTTCTTTCAACACCTTCGGATGAAATCCAAGAGGACCCAGGGATTTGTCAGCTCACAGCCCCAACAATTTGCTCAGTAATTTTTCTGAGTTCCTCCCTTCCTTCCATTTTTTTGATTTGCTGCTATTTCTATGGCATTGGGGAGTTTCAGGTATGAGCCTTGTAGACTATAGGATTAACATTAAGAGCACCTAATACTGATGCACGTACTGTACCCGTACCTGTGATGCAGTGTCTCATGACTAAGAGACAGAGCAGGTGGGAAGCAGAAATACAACCTTGTGTAGAATATTGAGGTATTCACAGATCTGTCAATAAACAGGAATGGTTTTTAAGTATAATAGTCCATGGTAGCTGTAGTAATTCAGCCAAATGCCAGTTTCTCATTACCAAAGACCCTTTATTGTGCACTAAAGATAAGGGCTGCACCTGTGGCTTACAACCAGATAGTTTACATCTTGGGACCTGTAACACAAGTCTGGGTTTGGCAGCTGATATAAAACCCCCCCGCTGACCACTTCTGATTGGGCCAGCCTCCGCTCACTCAATCAGGAAACTCGTACTCCACAAAGCCAATGGGGAGACCTAACATTGATCCCCTGTGGCCTTTGTGGCCATCATAACAGTAGCATCTTTAGGGTAACAGGCAAACCCTAGGGAAACCTCTATCAAGACCCTGGACCCAAGTCATAATTGGCGTGAACCCCTTTCCATTTGAAGAGGAATATTGCTGGAAGAGTGTCCTTCTGGCTCAGCTGCTTTTCTGTGACTGGAGTCACCTCTGTGCACTTTCATCAGGAGGTCTTGGGAGACAAAGGAAGTGGAAATATGAGAGAAACCGGGAGGAGGCAGTCTGTTTAAGTAAGAGAGGGACTATGGCCCCAGTACTCACCTTTCGGGGGGAACATCGAGACTGGGGATGTGGATAGATGTTGAAGGCTGAGGTGAGTGAAAGTCAAGCAAGGGGAGGAGGGTTCACAGGTGAAGATTTATGATATAATGTGCATTATATTGAATTATTGCACTATCGATTTCAGTCAGTAGATGGAGCACAGAGCACACCATTGTAGTAAATCAGAAGTATAGAAAATATTTTACGGCCAAACAATTCTGTATTTCTCGTATATTCATTTTCTATTACTTATCCGGTGACCCCTGTGAAAAAGGCGACAATTACTGATAGAACTATTGTATTGTTATTCCTTTGATGACTGGATGGATATACAGCAGACAAAGCTACACTTTATATAATAATATGTGATGACGCTGAAATTGTAAACTATGATGTCTAAACCTAGCTGTGTGGTATGTCACATTAATTTCTGCAGAATTGAGTTGTTTTATAATTCCATCAATTTTCCTGACAGCGAATCATCTGTGTTGCCAGAATCTTCTGTGAAGAGTGTTCTCAGCAGAGGCAACTTGAGTGACTTCTGCCTGGAGTTGGCAAACTTGTTTGAAATGCATTTGTTACACTGCGGTGTAAATGTCAGGTTTCATCGATACCGTTTGTTTTAACCCCATGAATCTCTAAATTTACACTCTGTCGCTGTTTTAACTTTGTTTCAAATCCAGTAACACAGTGATAGAAATGAGCTGCAGCTCTCATTTTCTACCACGGGTGTGAGATGCAATTGCCAAATTGACCAGACAAACCCATTAGGAGAAAACGCCGAACCTTCCAGTCTTTTTATTCAGAAGTGTGATCATCTCTGCACATGGGTTAACAACTCACCAATATTTTCCCCTGGCTATTATGTTCAAATGCTCGCTGTCCATTTTGTCAAGAATTGTAATAAGGACAACAAATTGGGCAGGATTTAAAGACCACAGAAATTGAGATTAATATCAGAAAGAGCAATAATTGGCATTCTTTTCAATTATGTGTCTTGTGGCACAGTGGGCACTCTGCCTCTGATCCAGAAGCGCTGGCTTCAAGTCCCACTCCAGGGCTTGATAGTTGTTCTTAGCATGGCCAACTGGTTGAATGAATATCAACTGCGAATCCTTCCAACATATGCCAATGGCAGTTGGTAAGGGCGGTAGAGATTCCTGGTAAGCCATGTGATGCAAAGAAAATTGGAACTCTCAATATTTGTAACTCTGGACTAACAGCGTAAATGTAAAAGTGTACTTTGCCACAGTAATTAACAGGGTTGGATGGCTGGTATGAATCAGAATGATGCCAGCAGCAAGTCTTCAATCTTTGTTCTGGTTGGGGGATGATTTTTGACCTGTAGCACGGTAGCACGGTAGCACAGTGGTTAGCACTGCTGCTTCACAGCGCCAGGGACCCGGGTTCAATTCCCGGCTTGGGTGACTGTCTGCGTGGAGTTTGCACCTTCTCCCCGTGTCTGCGTGGGTTTCCTCCGGGTGCTCCAGTTTCCTCCCAAATTCTAAAAGACGTGCTGGATAGGTGCATTGACCCGAACAGGTGCCGGACTGTGGCGACTAGGGGAATTTCACAGTAGCTTCATTGCAGTGTTAATGTAAGCCTTACTTGTGACTAATACAGAAATAATAAATAAACTGTCTGCTTGTCCTACCTGTGGAGGAGGTCATGGTGCCACGGGCCGGACCTGAATTTGGGCAGAGAACTGAAGAAGATGCAATAACTCCAGCGCCGGAATTCTACCACCCTGCCCGCCATGGAATCGGAATGGAAATATTCATTGACTTTGGACAGGATTTTCCAGTCTCGTTCGAGTGAGGCAGTAAAATCCCACTCCAGATCTTTATAATTTTCTGCAATATAATTTCCCCAAGAAATGAAATGAAGAGACCATAGTTTAGTTCGGCTATTCGGTCATAAACATAATCGCCTGTAGCAAACTCCAACACTGAGTCACAGAATCACTGAATCACAGAATACTACTGTGCAGAAGAGGCCATTCGGCCCATCGAGCCTGCACTGATGCATGAAAGGTCCTGACCTGCCACCTAATCCCACTTGCCAGTACTTGGCCCATAACCTTGAATGTTATGATGTGCCAATTCTCATCCAGGTACTTTTTAAAGGATGAGGCATCCCGCCTCCACCACCCTCCCAGGCAACGCATTCCAGACTGTCACCACCCTCTGGTAAAAAAGTTTTTCCTCAAATCCCCCCAAAACCTCCCACCCCTCACTTTTAACTTGTGTCCCTCGTAACTGACTCTTCAATTAAGGGGAGCAGCTGCTCCCCATCCACCCTGTCCATGCCCCTCTGGATGGAGGTTGGTTCTGTTGGGTTTCCATTCGTACATATTTCCAATTAGAAATTTGACAGCTGGAAGAAGCCTCACCCGAAACACACAGGAACTTAAATGTAAACATCCATACTCCCAGTAGATTGCAACATTTAACCACATGTTAAAATGAAAACTTCCATGTATGCTTTTTTAACGGAAAAACCCATTATAAAAATGTCAATTTTTATCTACAGTAAGTACAGAGGAACCCAAATATGCCATTCAGCTCCTCTAGCCTTTTCTGTGCCATTCAGTCGGATCTTGTTTGATCTGTGACCTGTGACCAGAGAGCTGCCATTGCCCCTTATTCCTTAATATCTTGTTTGATCTGTGACCTGTGACCAGAGAGCTGCCATTGCCCCTTATTCCTTAATATCTTTGGCTAACAAAAATCTATCAATCTCAATTTTTAAATGAACAGTTGAACTCACATCAATTGCCATTTGCCAGAGTTCCACACCTCTGCCACCCTTTATATGAAGAATTGCTTCCAAATTTTGGCTCTGATTTTCAGATTCTGCCTCCTAGTCCCAGCAAAGTGTCTTCCAATCGACCATAGCAGTTCCTCATAATCTTGAGAACTCTATCAAGTCACCCCTTAACCTACTTGTTTCCAGGGAATACAGCCCTGCTTTATTTAATCACTCCTCGTATCTTAACCACTGGAGTTCAGGTATCATTCAAGTAAAACCTAAACTTGTTGCATCCATAATTATTCCCAGTTCTGAAGAAAGGTAATTGAAATGTTATCTCTGTTTTTCTCTCTCCACAGATGTTGTCAGATCTGCTGAGTGTTTCCAGCACTTCCTCCTTTTATTTCAGATTTCCAGAATCTGTGGTATTTTGCTTTAGTATTAACCTAGTAAATCCTCATTACAATCTCTCCAAAGCTCCAAGATCAATATATATCCTTCCTAAGGTGTGGTGCCCAGAACTGCTAACAGTGTTCCAGGTTTGATCTAACCAGGAGTTTGTATAACTGCAACATGAATTCTACTCCTTATATTTTTTTGCTCTAGATCAACATTCTTGGTGAGATTCTCTGGCCTCCCAGCTGCGTGTTTCCTGCCAGCAGGATGTGTTGCGTTGTTTATTAGTGCCAGGATTCTCTGGTCCCGCCGCTGTCAAAGGGAATTCTCACTGATGTCACCCCATGCCGATGGGAAACATGCGAGGGGGGGGGGGGTTGCGCTGCTAGCCGGACCAGAGAATCCCACCAGCGTAAACGGCCGGAGAATTTCGGCCTTTTTGTGTTCCTGCCTTTTTGATTATCTTTTGTAGTTGTTTTAGCCATTTTAGTGTTCTGTATACCTGGATCTTCAAGTCTTTTAGGATGCCACAGTTTCTAACTTTTCGCATTTGCCTACATTGATATTCATTTGCCACAGCTTTGTCCACCAACTTAATTGATAAATATCTCTGTAATTTTACCTTTCCAGCTGCACTGCTTACAAAACTGCCTAAATATTTTGTGTCACCTGGACATTTGGATATATGATTTTCTATCCCATTATCTGAGCTATTTATAAACAGTGAAGAGAATGCATCCCAACCAGCCACATCCTGCCAATAGTGCCTTTATACATGTGTGTGGAACTGTAACTGGTTGATTCCCACTTTAAATCAGAAAGGTAAAAGTCATGTAATATTAGGTGTGTGTTGTCCACCAGCTCAAGGAACATAGATTTTTCCAGTGGGATGTGTTATATTTCAAGGAGGACCTATGGAGAGCAAATCAGGTCACATGAAAGATGCTGTTGTGGCCTTGTGGGATCTACACTTAGTGCGGCGCCTGGCCGCCAGTTTCTGTTAGGCATATGGTGAATTTTATTCCGAGAAAGGTGCCCAGGAGTGGTAAACAAGATAACTCTTTCCTTCTCCATATAATGTAGCAGCAGCTCCAATTTTCTCGACAACCATGGTCCAGAATAATTATTAGAATGATTCTGTATTGATGCACACCTTTTGACACCTTTTTTTAACATTAGCAAAACAAGAGTGACGCATTAGTCTAGAATCTGTGACTTAGTGTTGGGCTATCATCACACCGCCTATATATTCAGTGTCTGCGTGCCTCTATCCACTTCACATGATGAAGGAGCAGCGCTCCGAAAGCTTGTGATTTCAAATAAACCTGTTGGACTTTAACCTGGTGTCATGTGACCTCTCATCTTGTCCACTCCAGTCCAACATTGGCATCTCCACATTAGTCGTCTTCATTATACTGTGCCTAGTACCTCTAGGTATACAAATACCTATATATGGATAATAGAAAGTTCCCTTCAATTTTATGTTTTGTGAAATGCTGTTTCTATTATTAATGTTTTTGCTTCTTGCCCACAGCTGTATGTGTGATAGAATATGAGATGACTGTTCAGTGAGTATGCAAAGCAATTCACCCAGAAAACAAGATTCACTTAAGATTCAACATCATGTTGTTTGATAGATTCTTGAATACAAATGTCTGCACTGAACTGCATTGTTTATTGTAAAAATGAATGATCAGACTTGAAGAAGAAATCATGCTTATGTCTTAGTTTTGAATGAAAATTTGAGTTTGGGGTTGTAGTCTTTTGTATACTCTACAGCGATTGGCAGCCTTCCATCTGCAAGAGATGATGGGAATGCAGCCTCAGAACATTAGTGAGGTCAGAGATCATTTGCTGCACTTCTTTTGATGGTTGAACAAGCCAATTCTGGAATGGCAAAGTCTGCCACAAAGTGTCACAGATGAAGATGTTCCCTGTCCATGGTGCAGGTTGATTTCTGCAGATGTATTGTTTAGACCATAAACTATAAGATATAGGAGCAGAATTAGGCCTTTTGGTCCATTGAGTCTGCTCCGCCATTTCATCATGGCTGATATTTCGTTGTGCTAGTGAATTCCTCCCGTAGCTGATGTTGCCATTTGCATTGATTTTCAGCTAGAATGCGGAATTTTACAACCCTGCTTGGGCGAGGCTTGTAAAATCCCGCCCGAGACCAACGGAGAATTCCGTTCTGCGAGCCTCACCCACCCGGGGCGGGCGAAGCGGTAAAATTCCAGCCAGAGCTTCCCACTTGTCGTGATTAATGTTGAGTGCTTTCATGTCTCCTTTGGGAATATCCTTGAATTGGACTTTGGACACCAAAGGCATGGATTACCTTCATATCCTTGGGGATGCAGCAATCGCCCATCGGTGCACTTAACAGCCAGTGAAGCCTTCTTTGCTTGGTTAGCGCTAGCATGCTTGTAATGCCAAGGGTACATCATAAATGGAAGTTATTGAGCCATTTTTATTGCTATGTGTAAGTTGTCCAAACTGCTACAATGTACTGAGGATACAAGTTTTGTAGATAATCATTTTGGTCCTGCAGGTTAGTTTGTTGATTTTTGTTAGTTAGCCAAATTTGGTGACTGATTTTTAATGCCTATACTGAGGCCTTTATCAAGAGACAGGCTGTGTGTCCCTGTAGATCCAAACTAGCAGAATTTGCTGACTGCTTCCAGTGGTCTGATCACAGGCAAAGTCACAACAACCTATCCCATAACTACAGTTTTCATGTCACTGATAATGAGGGAGAACATGACACAGGAATGAGACCATCGATCCATGAGCCATTGTAGCTGGTCTTCTGAATGGGCAATTATTGCAGCATCATCAACATGCAGAAGTTCTCTGATCAGGACGTGCCACACTTCTGTCTTAGTTTTCAGTCTTCAGAGGTTGAGGAGTTTCCTATTGGATTGTGTGTGGAGGTACACTCCTTGCATGTTAACAGAGGCAGAGGGAAAGGTACAAAACTGAGTCGGGCTAAGACACAGCTCTGTTTCACTGCAATCTTGATCCCAAAACTGTTTAAAGTGGAGCCATTGAATTGAATGATGCCTTGCATGTTATGATGGAAGAATTGTGAAGCACGTGAGCACAGCCGATTTCCTTTATTACCCAATAGAGGCCTGCCCTGCTTATAGTGTCAAGTGCTTTTGCAAGATCCACAAGATTGAGTGGTTTTTGCTGCTCTCTGCACTTCTCTTGAAGCGGACATGGGAAGATGACCATGTACATCGTGGATCTGCCTGCTCTGAAGCAATATTGTGCCTCTTGTATATTCTGTTGGTTAATCTATAGGGCTTCATTAGAATTATTCTGGCAAAGGACTCTGCAGTGATGTTGAGGAATGAGATGCCTCGGTAGTTGATCCAATCCCCTCCATTGCCTTTGTTCTTGTATAATGTGGTAACGGTTTTGCCACACATATCCTGTGGGACAGAGCCTTCTGTCCCACAGAGATGGAGGAGGTCATGAAGGTATAACGCCAGATAGGGCTTTACAAACTTGAATAGCTTAGCTGGTATACCCTTTTCACATGCATTCCTTACTGCTAGGGAGTCAATGGCGTTTTCACGCTCAAATAATGAGGGGTCTGCATCAAGTTCACACATAACAAGTAGATGCAGAAGATCATCAAGCTCAGCAGAGGGATATCCATCCCGCATGACCCCCACCCAAAATGTCGATAAAAGTTTTGTGTTCAATGCACTCAGAAACAATCAGCGATCATTTAACATCAAATGTTCTAATTTGGAATGATCTTGATCACAGATCAGCAGCATTTTGATATCAAATGAAATCAAATGACAGAAGTCGCTCAAAGTCATTGAGTGCACATAAAATGAGCTTATTAAAACACAGGTTAAAAACAAGCCTGCTTTTTCTAAAATTAGTTCAGTTTTAGGATGTCTGAAGCTTTGCATATTTTGGAGTCCAAATGCTTAAGTGATGTTGCTAATCACAGTGTTTGAGTGCTGCGGTTTGGGGCAATTGATGACATTGATATCAGTTACATTACTTGTAATGTTAAATGATAGCTAACTGACTGTTTTTGAACACAATTGATGTCAGTGAATGGCTAAATGATTGCTTTTGAGTGTAATTGATCGCTAAATAATTGCTTTTGAGAGCAACTAATGCCAAACGAGTGCAAATGAATACTGTTAAAAGCAAATGTGTTAAAATTTCTGGGTATTGCTTGGAGTGGTGCTCTATCCAGTGGGCCATTCCTTGTTCCTGTCACTGACTCCATCTGCAGATTTCAAAGGAGCTGTTTTGCTGATGTTGAGACTAAGGGCTCTTCTGATACCATCATACATGGTGCAAAAGTTACATTGTCACTAGAGATCTGTATTTCTTTCCATAGATTGATGCAACACTTGTTGGCACAGCGCCTTGCTATTTTTTCATAACTGCCTTAGGCTAGCTTGAAGTTGTCACATACTTTAGGTTTAGGAGTCAGGTTGTAAGACAAGTAAGCTGTGCTCTTTACTTCAATGACAATAGTAATTTCTGCAAGCTGGGTCTCAAACCAATCTTGGTTCCTTTGTTTTTCCCTTTGCCAAGCATGATTACTACAAATTCATAGATAATTGACCGCAGATACCAGCATGCTTCATCAGTGTTATTTGGTGAGCCCTCATGTGGAATGGACTGCCTGAGATTTTTGGAGAACTTCTGACATTTGCCATAATCCCTCATGCAAGGCAGGCCATTGTGTTTGGACTTGTGTGTTTTCTGCAGTTGAACTTTCAGCATGTTACTGACAAGCTGATGATCAGAATAACAATCTGCACTTTCTGGGCATGAAGCCATTCTCGCCAACAAAACAAGCCTGGGAAGATAGCTAACCGATTCGTGCCTGGCACAAATCGGATTTTTGGCCTTGCATGCTATCTTCCTAATTTGCCATGCTGATCGGCGAGCCAGTAAGATCATGCCACAATGTTTCGTCTTCAACTGCTTTCTGTGGTAGTGAATTGCACAGCCTCATGACTCCCTGGATGAAGAGATTTCTTCTCACCTCAGTTCTAAAAGGTTTACACCGTATACTCAGACAATGACACCTGGTCCTGGACACTCCCACCAATGGGAACATCCTTCCTGCATCTACCCTGTCTAATCTGGTTAGAATTCTATAGCTTTCTTTGTTTCCACGTAACTCTATTTATTGATTACATTCCCAGAAAGCTTCATTTGATAATACCTTACTGAGGATTTGATTGATTCATCTTTCTAATTTTATGAAAGTTTTATCTCAGAAATTGATATGGTTTGCAAAATATAATTGAGCAGGACACTGGTTTCACCTTCTCTTTGATATTCGATGTATCTAGGAGATTGCACCTTGATCAAGATTTGAATTTACTGGTGGACTGTCCAATTAGACCCTCAACAAGGCCAGTAACATCAAGGCGTTGTCTAATTCCATACTTTTGCAAACAGGGCAGTTCATGATTAAGAACTAGAACCTTTTCCCATTGTTTTAGCCACTTTGTTGACAATATAAATGTGAATGAAATCCCATAACTCTTCCACCTCTTAAGATAGGAAGGGCTGGAGTGAACAGAATATAGCGGAAAATTCCTTTTATCTGTAGAAGTGTAGGTATCACAGAACCTTATAGAAATAGTTGGGAATCCTCCTAGTTATTAAAGCCAAAGTGGCAGTAATATTTTCATTCTGAGCTGAGGTACAATTTGGAACACAAACACACGGTGGCAGAATCATCCCTCTTTTTCAATCTTCATTGCCTATATATTCAGTGAAAATGCATCGAGCACTAGATCAAACTATATTTCTTCACTCAGTGGAATACAGCAGCATTCAGAATGGATGGAGCAGCATGCTGGCTTTTCGACTTTGAAATCGCCACTACTCTTTTTGTTGGCTCTAAGAGTCTGCATAAAATGAACTTGAATAAAGTTTCAATTCAGGTCCTCAAGGGAATGGACTCACAGCACAAAAGCAGCCCTTAATTTGGAACTCAAGAAGCTACAGAGTCGGTGGTGCGAAATATCAGCAATATGATACTGGTGCTCTTCAGAGCTTGGGGTTGAGTTCATATTGCTGGGCAGAGTAGACCCAAATCTAATAAAGGAAATCAGAGTACTATGGATCTATCTCATGCTTTACATCATCTGAGAGTGCTTAATGCAACTGTTGGAATTAATGCAACTTGTCAGAATTGGGAAGATGTTTCTTTTACCAGGTTCATCTTTCACTTTGGTGAACAGCAACATTAATCAAAAAAATGTTTACCTATAATTTCTATCCATCATATTCCCAACAGAGTGAAGAAAAGATGTGTATAATCAATGAAGAATGTTAATGCATGAGAGTACTCATTTCTAACAATTGTGACTAGCCTGGAATGTTAGCGTAAGCGGGTACCCGCTAACTAGCCTGCAATCTAGTTACTTGCTCATTACTTCTTCTGCCTGCTACATAAAGCCTCTTCCTTACTCCCATCAGAGACTGATTGCTTCTGACCCATCCATCTAGGTTTGTTAGTTTATCATAGAATCATAGAATCTCTACAGTGCAGAAGGAAGCCATTTGGCCCATCGAGTCTGCACCGACATTCTGACAGATCAGATCCAATTCCCGTAGCCCCACATATATGCTCCTCTAATCCACCTACCTGCACATCTTTGAACACTAAGGAGCAATCTACCATGGCCAATCCACCTAACCTGCACAGATTTGGCCTGTGAGAGGAAACTGGAGCACGCGGAGGAAACCTATGCAGACACAGGGAGAATGTGCAAATTCCACACAGTTACTCAAGGCCAGAATTGAACCTGGGTTCCTGGTGCTGTGAGGCAACAGGGCTAACCACTGTGCCAGCCTTCAACATCATTATTCCTACAAAACTCATCTCTAAACTTCATGGCATGGGGCTCGGCTCCTCCCTTTGTGACTGGATCCTAGACTTCCTAAACCACAGGCTGCAATCAGTAAGGATAGGCAACAACACCTGCTCCATGATCATCCTCAACACCAGTGCCCCAAAAGGCTGTGTCCTCAGCCCCTTACTATACTCCTTATACACTATGACTATGTGACCAAATTCCCCTCCAACTCGATTTTCAAGTTTGCTGCTGACACCACCGTAGTGGGTCAGACCTCAAACAATGATGAGACGAGTACATGAATGAGATAGAGAATCTGGTGAACTGGTGCGATGACAATCTCTCCCTCAATGTCAACTAAATTAAGGAAATAGTCTTCAACTTCAGGAAGAATAGTGGAGGACATGCCCCTGCCTACATCAATGGGGGCGAAGTAGAAATAGTTGACAGCTTCAAGTTTCTAGGTGTCCAGAACATCAACAACCTGTCCTGGTCCCTCTACTCCGAAGCTATAGATAAGAAGGCCCACCAACATCTCTACCTTCTCTGAAGATTAAGGGAATTTGGCATGTCCGCTATGACTCTCACCAACTTTTACAGATGCACCACAGAAAACACTCTTTCTGGTTGTATCACAGCTTGCAATGACTCCTGCTCTGCCCAAGACCGCAAGAAACTACAAAGTGTCATGGAGCTCAGTCCATCACGCAAACCAGCCTCCTATCCATTGACTCTGTCTACACTTCCCGCTGCCTCGGAAAAGCAGCCGACATAATCGAGGACCCCACGAACCCCAAACATACTCTCTTCCGCCTTTTTCCATTGGGAAAAAGATACAAAAGTTTGAGGTCACGTACCAACCGACTCAAGAACAGCTTCTTCCCTGCTGCCATCAGACTCTTGAATGGGCCTACCCTGCATTAAGTTGATCTTTCTCTACACCCTAGCTATGACTGCAACACTACATTCTGCACCCTCTCCTTTCCTCTCTATGAATGGTATGCTTTGTCTGTACAGGGTGCAAGAAACATTACTTTTCACTGTATACTAATACATGTGATAATAATAAATCAAATCAAATCAAATCACTCTGCTGCCCTAGGTTATGAATAGTTGGAAACAAATTCAATGCTTGATCAAAATACAGGAGTAATTTTTGTTTATGTTGTACGGCATAAGCTGGTGCAAACACAATGTGATGGAATAGAAAGTATAACAGAAATATATGCTTTGGATGTATGTTAATTATATGCATTGTGTGCATTGTCATGGAGCAAATAATCAGTGACAAAAGGTTCCTGTCTGCAGGGTGTAGGAGCTCCATTATAACGTTATAATTAAAGTGGGTGTCAGCATTTTGTCGTGTAGATTACCTTGTGATGTTCCTGTGTGAGGGATTCTGAGGGCGTACATAATTGACATCCATTGTTACTTGGACATCAGTGTTATATGAAAGCTGATTACAAGGGAAGGGGAAAAGTTTCAGTGAACATTTTTGAGACCATTCCCTCATCACTTTTGTCATCTTTTCTTGTCACTTGGATTTCAGGTGTCTTTCTGTACAACTTGTTTTTTTTTCTTCCTTTATTAGGAATTCCGTGCAATGGTCCTCATGGAAGAATATAGTGGTATCAATTTTCATCTCAGCCTTTCACTAAACAAATGCTGGGTGGGATTAAAAACCAATGCATATAGAGTGGCCAAAATTAGTGGGGAACTAGAAGATTGGGAAGGCTTTAAAAAACAACAAAGAACTACTAAGAAAGCAATAAAGAAAGGAAAGATAGATTATGAAAGTAAACTAGCACAAAATAAAAAAACTGATCGTAAAAGTTTTTACAAATATATAAAACGGAAAAGAGTGGCTAAAGTAAATGTTGGTCCCTTAGAAGATGAGAAGGGGGATTTAATAATAGGAAACGAGGAAATGTCAAGGCCTTAAACAAGTTTTTTGTGTCGGTCTTCACAGTGGAGGACACAAATAGCATACCAATAATTGACGGGCACGGGACTGTAGGGGGTGAGGACCTTAAAACGATCACTATTACTAAAGAGGTAGTGCTGGGTAGGCTAATGGGACTAAAGGTAGACAAGTCCCCTGGTCCGGATGGAAGGCACCCCAGGGTACTAAAATAAATGGCAGAAGTAATAGCAAATGCATTAGTTGTAATTTATCAAAATTCACTGGAGTCTGGGGAGGTGCCAGCTGATTGGAAAACAGCTAATGTAACGCCACTGTTTAAAAAAGGAGGTAGACAAAAGGCAGGTAACTACAGGCCGGTTAGCTTAACATTCGTAGTTGGGAAAATGCTGGAATCTATCATTAAGGAAGAAATAGCAGGACACCTGGAACAGAATGGTTCAATCAAGCAGACGCAGCATGGATTCATGAAGGGAAAGTCATGTTTGACTAATTTACTGGCATTTTTTGAGGATATAACGAGTGCGTTGACAGAGGGGAACCGGTGGATGTGGTGTATTTAGATTTCCAGAAGGCATTCGATAAGGTGCCTCACAAAAGGTTGCTGCATAAGATAAAGGTACATGGAGTTGGGGGTAAAGTGTTAGCGTGGATTGAGGATTGGCTATCTAACAAAAAGCTGAGAGTCGGAATAAATGGGTGCTTTTCCGGTTGGCAATCAGTGACTAGTGGCGTGCCGCAAGGATCGGTGCTGGGGCCTCAACTATTTACCATATACATAGACGATCTGGAGGAGGGGACCGAGTGTAGGGTAACAAAAATGAGTGGGAAAGCAAATTGCGTGGAGGACACAGAGAGTCTGCAGAGAGATTTGGATAGGCTAAGTGAGTGGGCAAGGATCTGGCAGATGGAGTATAACATTGGTAAGTGTGAGGTTATCCACTTTGGAAGGAATAATAGTAAAATGGACTATTATTTAAACGGTGAAAACTTACAACATGCTACTGTGCAGAGGGACCTGGGGGTCCTTGTGCATGAATCACAAAAACTCAGTTTGCAGATGTAGCAAGTAATCAAGAAGGCAAATGGAATGTTGGCCTTTATCGCGAGAGGGATGGAGTATAAAAGCAGGGAGGTCGTGTTGCAACTGTACAGGGTACTGGTGAGGCTGCACCAAGAGTACTGTGTACAATTTTGGTCCCCTTATTTAAGAAAGGATATATTAGCTTTGGAGGGGGTACAGAGAAGGTTCACCAGGTTGATTCCGGAGATGTTGTTCCATTGTTCCACAGGAGCAGGCTGAGGGTAAGGGAGTTTGTTTGTGCATTATATTTATTTATTTCTCAGTTAAATTTGTGTAAAAAACCGGAGGTTTTTTTCCAAAACAGGAAGTAGGCCCAGCAGAAGCCTGGGAAGGTTTTGGAAGGTTTAAAAGCAGGCCGCACTTTTGATTGGGCAGCGTCGTTAGCGGGCGGCAGAGTGAGCAGGGGGCAGAGTGAGAGCTGAAGGGCTTTGGCTCAAAACGGGCTTCGGCGAGAACAGGCAGAGGCGAGAGTAGGTTTTTCTTTTTCAGAAAGTTTATTCCTGTTTTTCCCCAGAGTAAAAAAAAAATGCCCGGCAAGATGTTGGAATGCTCCTCTTGCAGGATGTGGGAGATCAGGGAGACCTCCGGTATCCCTGACGACAGCACCTGCAAAAGATGCATTCAGCTGCAGCTGCTAGCAAAGCGTGTTAGGGAACTGGAGAAGGAGCTTGATGACCTCCATCTAATTCGGGAGAATGAGAAGTATACAGACAGTAGCTTTAGGGAGATAGTTACACCTAAGCAGCAGAGCACAGGAAATTGGGTTACTGTAAGGAGAGGAAATGGCAATGTGAAAGGACAGGCAGAGCAGGGTTCCCCTGTGGCCATACCCCTCCACAACAGGTATACTGAATTGGATACTGTTGTGGGAGATGCTTTACCTGAGAAAAGCTGCGACAGCCGGAACTCTGATACTGAGTCTGGTTCTACAGCGCAAAAGGGTGGTAGGAAGAAGAGGAGAGCAATGGTGATAGGGGACTCAATGGTCAGAGGTACGGACAGCAGGTTCTGTGGGACAGAGACTCCCGCATGGTTTGTTGCCTCCCAGGTGCCAAGGTCAGGGATGTCTCTGATCGTGTGCACAGCGTTCTAAAGTGGGAAGGTGATCAGCCAGATGTCGTGGTACACATCGGTACAAATGACGTAGGAAGGAAGAGTGAGGAGGTCCTAAAGAGTGAGTACAAAGAGCTTGGAAGGAAGTTAAAAAGCAGGACCCCGAGGGTAGTAATCTCAGGATTGCTACCTGAGCCACATGCCAGTGAGGGCAGGAGTAGGATGCTTGGGCGGATGAACACGTGGCTGAGGAACTGGTGCAGGGGGCAGGGTTTCCAATTCTTGGATCATTGGGACCTCTTCTGGGGCAGGTGGGACCTGTACAAGAGAGACGGGTTACACCTAAACTACAAGGGGACCAATATACTTGCAGGGAGATTTGCTAGTGCTATTGGGGAGCGTTTAAACTAGATTTGCAGGGGGATGGGAACCAGAGTGCCAGAGCAGATAGTGGAGCAGGGGTAAAAAGACAGGTTAGTTCAAGCAAAATCACAAATGGAAGGGTTGAGTGTGGTGGAAATAATCTTTTGAGGTGTGTCTATTTCAATGCCAGGAGTATTGTGGGGAAGGCAGATGAGCTGAAGGCGTGGATAGACACATGGAAATATGACATTATAGCCATTAGTGAAACTTGGCTACAGGAGGGGCAGGACTGGCAGCTCAATGTTCCGGGGTTCCAATGTTTCAGGCGGGATAGAGGCAGAGGGATAAAAGGTGGGGGGGTGGCATTGTTGGTCAGGGAAAATGTTACAGCGGTACTCAGGCAGGATAGATTAGGGAGCTTGTCTACAGAGGCCCGATGGGTGGAGCTAAGAAACAGGAAAGGTATGACCACATTAATGGGGTTGTATTATAGACCACCCAATAGTCAGCGAGAATTGGAGGAGCAAATAAGCGGAGAGATAGCTGACAACTGCAAGAAACACAAAGTTGTGATAGTAGGGGATTTTAATTTTCCACATATAGATTGGGACTCGCATACTGTTAAAGGTTTAGATGGGGTAGAGTTTGTAAAATGTGTTCAGGAGAATTTTCTACATCAGTATATAGAGGTGCCAACTAGAGAGAATGCGATATTGGATCTCCTATTGGGAAATGAGTTAGGGCAGGTGACGGATGTGAGTGTGAGGGAATACTTTGGATCCAGTGATCATAATGCCATTAGTTTCAACCTGATCATGGATAAGAATAGATCTGGTCCTCGGGTTGAAGTTCTGAACTGGAAAAAGGCCAAATTTGATGAAATGAGAAGGGATCTGGGAAGTGTGGATTGGCACAGGCTGTTCCCTGGTAAGGATGTAAATGGAAAGTGGGAGGCCTTCAAAGGAGAAATTTTGAGAGTGTAGAGTTTGTATGTTCCTGTCAGGATTAAAGGCAAAGTAAATAGGAATAAGGAACCTTGGTTCTCGAGGGAGATTGTAACACTGATTAAGAGGAAGAGAGAGTTGTATGAAATGTACAGGAACAGATCAGATGCTCGAGGAGTATAAAACGTGCAAGAAGCTACTTAAGAGGGAAATCAGGAGGTTGCTTTGGCAGACGGAGTGAGGGAAAATCCAAAGAGCTTCGATAGGTATGTTAGGAGCAAAAGGATAGTGAGGGATAAAATTGGTCCTCTTGAAGACCAGAGTGGTAGACTGTGTATGGAACCAAAAGAGATGGGGGAGATACTAAATGGTATTTTTGCATCCGTATTTACTGAGGAAACGGGCATGGAGTCTACGGAAATAGGGCAAACAGGTAGGGAGGTCATGGAACCATTACAGATTAAAGGGGAGGAGGTGCTCGCTGTCTTGAGGCAAATCAGAATGGATAAATCCCCAGGACCAGACAGGGTATTCCCACGGACCTTGAGGGAAGCTAGTGTTGAACTTGCAGTTGCCCTGGCAGACATATTTAAAATGTCAGTATTCACGGGGGAGGTGCCGGATGATTGGAGGGTGGCTCATGTTCCGTTGTTTAAAAAAGGTTCCAAAAGAAATCCGGGAAATTATAGGCCAGTAAGTTTGACGTCGGTGGTGGGCAAGTTATTGGAAGGTGTGATAAGGGATAGGATCTACAAATGTTTGGATAGACAGGGACTTATTAGGGAGAGTCAACATGGCTTTGTGCGTGGTAGGTCATGTTTGACCAATCTATTAGAGTTTTTCGAGGAGGTTACCAGGAAAGTGGATGAAGGGAAGGCGGTGGATGTTGTCTACCTGGATTTCAGCAAGGCCTTTGACAAGGTCCCTCATGGGAGGTTAGTTAGGAAGGTTCAGTCGCTGGGTATACATGGGGAGGTAGTAAATTGGATTAGACATTGGCTCAATGGAAGAAGCCAGAGAGTGGTTGTGGAGGATTGCTTCTCTGAGTGGAGGCCTGTGACTAGTGGTGTGCTGCAGGGATCGGTGTTGGGTCCATTGTTGTTTGTCATCTATATCAATGATCTGGATGATAATGTGGTCAATTGGATCAGCAAGTTTGCTGATGATACAAAGATTGGAGGTGTAGTGGACAGTGAGGAAGGTTTTCAAAGCTTGCAGAGGGATTTGGACCAAGGAGAAAAATGGGCTGAAAAATGGCAAATGGAATTTAACGCAGACAAGTGTGAGATATTGCACATTGGAAGGACAAACCAAAGTAGAACGTACAGGGTAAATGGTAGGACTCTGAAGAGTTCAGTTGAACAGAGGGATCTGGGAATACAGGTACAGAATTCCCTAAAAGTGACGTCACAGGTGGATAGGTTCGTAAAGAGTGCCTTTGGTACATTGGCCTTTATAAATCGGAGTATCGAGTATAAAAGTTGGAGTGTTATAGTAAGGTTATATAAGGTATTGGTGAGGCCAAATTTGGAGTATTGTGTACAGTTTTGGTCACCTAGTTACAGGAAGGATGTAAATAAGGTTGAAAGAGTGCAAAGAAGGTTCACGAGGATGTTGCCGGGACTTGAGAAGCTGAGTTACAGAGAGAGATTGAATAGGTTGGGACTTTATTCCCTGGAGCGTAGAAGATTGAGGGGAGATTTGATAGAGGTGTATCAGATTTTGATGGGTATAGATAGAGTGAATGCAAGCAGGCTTTTTCCGCTGAGGCTAGGGGAGAAAAAGACCAGAGGGCATGGGTTAAGGGTGAAAGGAGAAAAGTTTAAAGGGAATATTAGGGGGGGCTTCTTCACGCAGAGAGTGGTGAGAGTGTGGAATGTGCTGCCGGATAAAGTGGTAAATGCGGGGTCACTTTTAACATTTAAGAAAAACTTGGACGGGTTCATGGATGAGAGGGGTGTGGAGGGATATGATCCAAGTGCAGGTCAGTAGGACTGGGCATAAAATGGTTCGGCACAGACAAGAAGGGCCAAAAGGCCTGTTTCTGAGCTGTAATTTTCTATGGTTCTATGCGGGGGTTAGCTTATGAGGAGAGATTGAGTAGACTGGGCCTGTACTCATGGGAGTTTAGAAGGTTGAGGGGAGATCTTATGGAGACATATAAGATAATGAAGGGGCTAGACAGGATAGAAGCAGCGAGGTTATTTTCACTTACAATGGAAACAAGAACTGGGGGGCATAGCCTCAAAATACGGGGGAGTCAATTTAGAACATAGTTGAGGAGGAACTTCTTCTCCCAGAGGGTAGTGAATCTTTGGAATTCTCTGCCCAATGAAGCAGTCGAGGCTACCTCGTTAAGTGTGTTTAAGTGACAGATAGATAGATTTTTAACCATTAAGGGAATTAAGGGTTATGGGGAGTGGGCGGGTAAGTGGAACTGAACCCACTATCAGATCAGCCATGATCTTATTGAATGGCGGAGCAGGCTTGAGCGGTTAGATGGCCTACTCCTGCTCCTATTTCTTATGTTCTTATGTTCTTATGGGAGGAGCCACCACTCATCCAATGAAGTTCACTGGAGATCTGGGCAATTTTCATGACTGGGCTTTATTTAAATAAAATCGGTGAGTTGCTGATGTTAAATAAGCACTACAGGCAGCTTGTCAATCAGAGAGAGGGAATGGAGAGATAGAAGGATGGAGAGAATGAACGGGGGGAGGGGAAATAAATGAATAGAAGGTTGGTAGTATGTGGATGGGATCCAGTGGCTCATCTGTGAAGTTGAGCGGATCTGTATTTAGAACAATAATTGTATAGATATCCATGGCAGCTTTGGCTACAGGCCGAAAAGTTTTAGTGGAAGCACTCATGCTTCTCCTGGCATCCCAACTCCTCCCCCACCCAAAATAAATTGTAAAGCACTTACCTCCAGCCTCCTTGTTGAACACTGGTTTAACTACTTACCCTATGGTTGAATGGGTTAGGGTTTTGCAAAATGGACAATGCACATTTTCATCCAAAGGATGAAATGAGATGATCTGTCCATCATTGGACTCTGACGTGCATTTTTAAAATAAGTTATTATTGAGATATGGCCATCACTGCCAAAACTGGCATTCATTGTCCACCTCTAGTTTCCCTTGAAATGACGGTGGTGGCTTATGTTCTCCTCATACACCTGAGTGGCCAGCTCAGTTACTTCAACTGATGGTATAGAGTCAACCACGTAAGTGTGGGGCAGGAGCAGGTCTCTTTCCCTAACATACATGGATGAAACAGCTAGATTTTTCTGACAATTTGATAGGGTTATGGCCATTTTTACCTCCATATTTTTAAAACTGAATTCAAATTCTCAAACTATATATGAGGATTTCCTAGATTATTAGTTGAGAACTGTGGGTTACTAGGCCTATAACATAATGAGCACACGACTATATCCATACGCGAATGACATTTCCCACCTGTCTCCAGCAGAATGTGTATTTCCTGGCTCGCTCCCAGAGGTGGGATGTCAGCACGAGTGGAGCAGTAACTTTATCATTGTGATTCTGGTTCTGTTACTCCCCTGCTCCAACAAAAAATACCACAGCGGAGAGAACAATTTCATCCCCATTACATGAAGTCCACGTTAATTGTAATGCTGGATGTTTCTCTGCAATTATTGCATGTCATACTCGAAGCTGCTCTGCAAGAGCAAAGTCATTGCAGAGAGAACAGCCAGCATAGTCTAATTGGACACACTTACAAACAAGTTGCCAACTGTAAGACATTAACATAATTAATGTTATTGACTCTTAAGTGCCCTCTGAAATGACCTTGTACCCAGTTAAGTTCAAAGGTAATTAGGGACATCTTTTTGTGTTGAACCAAATAAACAAAATCAACTAAACTTCGGGACAACTCAAAAAGGGCAGCTCCCAAAAAGGAAGGGAACTGCCCGAAACAAAAAAAAGCGGAAAGGAAATTTAAAACATCAAATTAAAATGTGATTAAAGGGGTCAATAATACATCCCAGTCCCTGCGGTGCCCAGCGGGCACAGAAGGCATCAGTGCTGCCCGTGGACACCGCATGCTCCCTTTCCAGGGACACCCGGCCACAAAGATAGCTGCAGTAGAGGGGCAAACAGTTGGGTTGGACGACCCCCTCGATTGCCCGCTGGCTGGATCTGTAGATGGAATGCCTTGCTAAGCCCAGGAGCAGGTTCACGAGGAGGTCCTCCTCCTTCCCCGCCTCCCCTCTGCACCAGGAGCGTGGGACTGAAGTGCAAACAGAACATCAATAAAAGGCTTTATAGAAAACTGAAAAGGCTATGCAGCCTATAACATGCAACATAGACATGGTTCACAGACTCCACAAGGTTGTAAAAAAGGCACACTTGGGATCCCGTGAACCGGAAGAACCTACAATTGTAGAGTACTGCCGCGTGCAGCACCCTCTACCCCAGGTCCCTGAGATAGTGGAGGGAGATCCCTCCGTAGAGGGTCCTCCATTGGGTCCTCTGCCGCCCAGCGGCAAATTAGGAATGGGCAATAAATGCTGGCCCAATCAGTGATGCCCGCATCCTCTGAATGAACAAAAAAAGCTCCCTTGCAATAGCCACAGGTTTCACAAACTGGAAGTACAGAGTTTGTGTCATCAGCTGTAACAACACCTGCACTAATAGCAACTAGATACTGATTAACCTTGGAATGTGACTATTTATAGTAATTAGATGTAAAAGCATGGGATGGAATAAATACAACTACACCTTAGTCACACAATAATGCAGTAAGATTACATGGTATAATATTCCTTTTGTTATAAAATACTATAATGTGTGATTTGCTGTGAACAATGCCTTGGAAGTCTGCTAACACACTACTCTTTGACAAAATTCTACATTGGAATATAATAGTTAGAATAAAGAAACATCTAGACTAACTGGACTAATGTTTACTTATAGTAATGCTGACTTCCTTAATTTTGATTATATATTTTTATAGATAACTTACATGAAGTACATAGAACATAGAACAGTACAGCACAGAACAGGCCCTTCGGCCCACGACGTTGTGCCGAGCTTTATCTGAAACCAAGATCAAGCTATCCCACTCCCTATCATTCTGGTACTATGTTGAAGATTGCAGATGATACTTTTTTCCAGGGTGGAAGAGTCAATTACGATGCTGGCATAGATTTAAGGTGCGAGGGGCAAGTTTTAAAAGAGATGTACGAGGCAGATTTTTTACACAGAGAATGGTGGGTGCCTGGAACTCGTTGCCGGGGGAGGTAGTGGAAGCGGATACGGTAATGACTGTTAAGAGGCGTCTTGACAAGTACATGAATGAGATGGGAATAGAGGGATATGGTCCCCGGAAACGTAGGGGGTTTTAGTTCAGTCGGGCAGCATGGTCGGTGCAGGCTTGGAGGGCCAAAGGGCCTGTTCCTGTGCTGTAATTTTTTTTGTTCTTTGTTCTTTGATAGAAAAATTGGAAGCATAACAAAGGAACAAAAAATTTAAATTCAGAAAGTTTTCAGGAAACTTGGCAAGTAGATGGAAATAGAACATCAGTCAGATTTATATAGAGGTTCGAAAATAGAAAATGCCAGAAGTACATTATCAACTGAAGGAGATTAAAATAGATGAAAGAATGGACACCGAGACACAGAGCTCCAAAATCTTGGCTGAAAAGATGGATTTTAACAAGATTTTTAAAGGTATTGAAAGGTGGAGAGGCAGATGGCTGAGGTGGCTTTAGATTCTGTCAGCAACAATGGAATGAAAGGAGAGATGCACAAAAAGGTTAACGGCTTGGAAGGAGAATTCGTGTGTGAATAGTATAAAGATGGAGGAGGCTGCAGAATATGTGGGAGGTGGTGTGTGAATATTTCAAGATGTGGAGAAGGAGTTTAACTGCATTGTTTTGGAGGACAGATGGACACCATAAAGGATAAATTAGTTTGTGTGTGGGGCTTAGTAGGTATATGGGTGGATGGAATCTTGAATAAGTTTGAGTTTGTGAAAGGGTGGAGCCAGGAGCGAGGGAGTCTAGAGACAATAAAAGCAAATTTAATTGACTGAGTGCAAGGTAGGATGGAGGTTACTAACATTGCATAGATATAAGTAAGTAGTTGTGATGATGGGAAGAATTTGACATAATTAAATACAGAATGGTTGCAGCACAGAAGGAAGCAATTCAGCCCATTGTGTCTGTGCTGGCTCTCTGAAGGAGCTTGCCACCTCATGCTATTTCCTTGCCTTCTCCTTGTAGCCTTGTCCATTCTTCCTTTGCTGACAATAGTCTCATTCCCTCTTGAATGTTTTGGTTGACCCTGCCTCCAGCGTACTCTCAAGTCATGCATTCCAAATGGTAAATCACTCACTGTGTGAAAAAGCTTTTCCTAATGTCACCATTGCTTCTTTTGCCAATGATCTTAAATCTGTGCTCTCTGGTTCTAGATCCTTCCACAAGTGGGACCAATTTCTCCCTATCTACTCTGTCCAGTCACCTTATGAATTTGAATATGTATATCAAAGGACAAAGAACAAAGAAAATTACAGCACAGGAACAGGCCCTTCGGCCCTCCAAGCCTGCACCGACCATGCTGCCCGACTTAACTAAAACCCTCTACCCTTCCGGGGACCATATCCCTCTATTCCCATCCTATTCATGTACTTGTCAAGACGCCCCTTAAAAGTCACTACCGTATCCGCTTCCACTACCTCCCTCGGCAATGAGTTCCAGGCACCCACTACTCTCTGTGTAAAACATCTGCCTTGTGCATCTCCTTTAAACCTTGCCCCTAGTAATTGACTCTTCAACCCTGGGAAAAAGCTTCTGACTATCCACTCTGTCCATGCCTCTCATAATCTTGTAGACTTCTTTCAGGTCTCCCCTCAACCTCCATCGCTCCAGTGAGAACAAACCAAGTTTCTCCAACCTCTCCTCATAGCTAATGCCCTCCATACCAGGCAACATCCTGGTAAATCTTTTCTGTACCCTCTCCAAAGCCTCATAACCCTTCTGGTAGTGTGGCGATCAGAATTGAACACTATATTCCAAGTGCGGCCTAAATAAGGTTCTAAAAAGCTGCAACATGACTTGCCAATTTTTAAACTCAATACCCCGACCGATGAAGGCAAGCATGCCGCATGCCTTCTTGACTACCTTCTCCACCTGCATTGCCATTTCAGTGACCTGTGTACCTGTACACCCAGATCCCTTTGCCTATCAATACCCTTAAGGGTTCTGCCATTTACTGTATATTTCCTATCTGTATTAGACCTTCTAAAATGCATTACTTCACCTTTGTCTGGATTAAACTCCATCTGCTACCTCTCCGCCCAAGTCTTCAACTGATCAATATCCTGCTGTATCCTTTGATGGTCCTCATCACTATCCGCAAATCACCAACCTTTGTGTCGTCCGCAAACTTACTAATCAATCCAGTTACATTTTCCTTCAAATCATTTATATATATTACAAACAGCAAAGGTCCCAGCACTGATCCCTGAGGAACGCCACTTGTCACAGCCCTCCATTCAGAAACACACCCTTCCACTGCTCTTCTTTGACCAAGCCAGTTTTGTATCCACTTTGCCAGCTCACCTCTGATCCCATGCGACTTCACCTTCTGCATATCAAATCTCTTCTCAAATCTTCTCTTCTATAAAGAAAAGAGTCCCTAGTCCTCCAATCGATCTATGCAGCTGAAGTTTCTCATCCCTGGAATTATTCTCTCTTGTACCTTCACTTTCTTCCTGAAGTGTGATGCTCAGAACTAGATGCACAACTCCAGTTGAGGTTGAATCAGTAATTTATACAAGTTTAACATAATTTCCTTGCTTTTGGATCTTATGCCCCTATAAATAAATCTAGGATTCTGTATGCTTTATTTACCGCACGCTCAACCTGTTCTGCCACCGTCAATAATTTGTGCACATATGCACCCAGGTCTCCCTTTAGAATTGTATTCTTTATTTTATATTGTCTCTCCATGTTTTTTCTACCAGGGTGAATCACTTCACACCTTTCTGCATTAATTTTCATTTGCCATTTGTCCGCTCATTCTACCACCTTTCTATGTCTTTCTGAATTTTTACATTCTCCTCATCATGCACAATACTTCCAGGTTTGGTCATTTATATACATAAGGAAGGTCAGGGTTACTGTCACTTAGCTAATTTCCTATTCATAATGCTACCGTTCCCAAGCTCTAACTTTGTTCACAAGTCTGTTGTGTGGCACTATATCAAATACCTTTTGATAGTCTATGTACACTACATCAGCAGTATAACCCTCATCAACCTTCTCTATTACCTCATCGAAACACTCCAATAAGTTAGTTAAACTTGATTTTCCCTTAAGAAATCCACAATGACTTTCCTTAATTAACCCACATTTGTCCAAGTGCTAGTAATTTTGTCCTGAATTATCATTTCTAGAAGTTTCCCCACCACCGAGGTTAAACTGACTGATCTGTAGTTGCCAAGCTTATCTTGACATTCATTTTTGAACAAGACTCATTTCGTAGTACAGAACTTCCGCATTAAAAAAAAGAGATATGTCAAAGCTTTTGTCTTGCACTCATCAGGATGCTTCACAAGATTACCAATTTAAGGGGAAAATGACCATTTTTACTGTATGAAAAGAGAGTGCTGATCAATGGGCAAGTAAACTCTGATTGGTAGAGGCGTTGTCATGGACAAGTTGATAGTGACTTATAGTTAACTTCCAAACATTGTTTGAAAGTTAAACCAGGTAGCTTGACCCTGATTATCAAGGGATTGCCCTGAGCAATGAGTCAACGAATAGCTGTAACTTATATTGTTTAGCTAAAATAGGTGCAATGTGTGTACATGTTCTTTCTGTTTGCAAATGTTTGCAAATGTTTGGCGGCACGGTAGCACAGTGGTTAGCACTGCTGTTTCACAGCTCCAGGGTCCCGGGTTCGATTCCCGGCTTGGGTCACTGTCTGTGTGGAGTTTGCACATTCTCCTCGTGTCTGCGTGGGTTTCCTCCGGGTGCTCCAGTTTCCTCCCACAGTCCAAAGATGTGCGGGTTAGGTTGATTGGCCAGGTTAAAAATTGCCCCTTAGAGTCCTGGGATATGTAGGTTAGAGGGATTAGCGGGTAAATATGTGGGGGTAGGGCCTGGGTGGGATTGTGGTCGGTGCAGACTCGATGGGCCGAATGGCCTCCTTCTGCACTGTAGGGTTTCTATGATTTCTATGAAAGAATAGGACCCTGTATATTAATATATGTAGCTTCCAGCACATGCAAATCACCAGACTGTAAGCCTGATGGATAATCTTAAATTGGATGCCAGTGTAATTCTTAGCACACTGAGGATTATTTGGCAAATGTTGACTAGTTGCAAACTGCTCACACATTGCGCCTGTTTCAGCTAAACAAAATAAGTGACAGCCACTCGTTGACCCATTTCTCAAGGCAATATCTTGACCAATCAGGGGCAAGCTACCTGTTTAAATTTCAAATAATGCTTGGCAGTTAACTGTTAGTCATCATCAACTGCCGTTTTATCTATGGCAATGCCTCTACCAATCAGAGTCTACTTGCCAACCAATCAGCACTCTCTTTTCATACAGTATAAATGATTGTTTTCTCTTTATATTAGTATTTTTGCGAATTGTCCTGTTGAGTGCAAGGTTTTTTTTGATGTTCTGGTATTCTGATGTCCGTCTCTTTAAGACAGCATAGTAAAAGAGGGTCACCTGGCTTGAGGGACCAATGGGAACTGAGAGCGAGTGATCACTCCAGGGGTTCTCTCGTGCTGAATCATCTAGAAGCCATGTCAACATGTAAAGGTTGGAGCTGCAACCCCCTGTACCTGATTTGTCTTTATCAATAAATCCCTTTTGTTCCTAATGAAACCTGTAGTGTCACAACATTGCTGGAGGGGTGCCATGCTATTACAGATGGGTCTCTTCTTTAACCAAACTAGTATAACATTTGCAATTCTCCAGTCCTCTGGCACCACCCTATGTCGAGGGAAGATTGGAAAATTATTCCAGTGCTTCTGCAATTTCTATTATTACTTTCCTCAGTACCTTGAATGCATCTCATCTGATTTGGTGTTTTATCAACTTTAAGTTCAGACAGCCTATCCAAAACCATGTTGCTTTTATTTCTGAATCCTTCAAGTATCTGAACTGTCTGCTCTTACACCATGATCTATGCAGCATCTTCTTGCTTGGTAATGACAGATGTAAAGTGATCATTCAATAGCTCAGTCATGCCCTCTGCCTCCATGCATAATCACTGTAATGTTATCAACTCACACATCCAGCAACAAAAAGGGCAAAATACCTTTGAACTGAAGGTGGCAGGAAAAATCTGGATTTGATTAGAGATTCCTTGCTCAATTTAACTATTCATGCATAATTTAACTAAACATTTTAACCTCATTCACAATGCACAATTTCATCAAGCTCATTTTGCTTTTAAATTAAGATCAACTTGAAACATTGTAACAGAAGGGATGTGGTGTAAATACTTTCACATTTCAATCCAAAGGTAGATTATAACTTGAAGCCCCTTCAGAATGTCTACTCTTTTCATATGTATGCAGTGCATTCTTCTTCATCTGCTTTTTCTCCTTTATTTCCTGAAAGTTTGGGCTGCTTGATAGTTTCAGGGGAAGGGATAGTCCTGTATCCGTCATTGCAATCCTTCAGGGGCAGCACGGTGGCACAGCGATTAGCGCTGCTACCTCACAGCGCCAGGGACCCAGGTTCGATTCCCAGCTTGGATCACTGTCTGTGCGGAGTTTGCATGTTCTCCCCGTATCTGCGTGGGTTTCCTCCGAGTGTTCTGGTTTCCTCCCACAGTCTGAAAGCCGTGCTGGTTAGGTGCATTGGCCTCTACAGACACCGGAATGTGGCGACTAAGGGAATTTCACAGTACCTTCATTGCAGCGTTAATGTTAGACTTTCTTGTGACTAATAAATAAACTTTAAAACTTTCATTTGTGAGTTTAAGCGACAACTATTGACCAGCTATTTATCAGGCATTCACCAGAAGTCCACATATGCACTCTGCCATCCGGGAGTTACTGATTAATAATCAAGTGTCAGAGAACCTTGACTGATTATTTTTCTCCTTAAATGAGGTCACTTCTCCTGCCATTAGCCTGTGTAAAATTAGGTATCTCAACACAAAGTGTAGATTAAACCTGAGCTCTGCCAGGCCTGCACAGCTCAGTTACTCACTGCCTGAACCTAATCAGCCTGAGTGCTCCCATTAAGATGCAACTAATAATTTATGAACCCGAAACAGTCATAAATTGGGGTTGGATTCCTTTTTTTGAAAAAAAAATCCATCTCACTGAGATTTACGGAAAAACAAAACAAATTGAGCACATTTCAAACTAAAGCTCTTGTGAGCTATGTTAAATGATGCCAAAACACAAGAAGGTACTGTATAAATGAATCTCACTGAGAAGTGGGAAAGCACATTCTAATCCCCTTTTCTCTTGGATCCTAACAGAGGTTTATACCCATAACATGAATATGTCTTTCATCTTTGCAAATCATGACTGACCAGCTGTGTATCTCCAACATTTTCTGTTTTTGGTTCCTTTATCTTAGTATTTTTTTTAACTTGGAAATGTTCATAACTCTGAACAGACAATTGAACAGAACTTGTAATTTATTCACTATTGAGCCCATCTCATGCACGCAGTCGCACCTTGTATGCTCCATGGAGTTGGTGATATGCTGCAGTATCAATAATATTTCTGTTATCATGTTATTTATGTATTATTTATTCATGTTATTTATTGTGCACCTTCTACTACTGAGGAATAACTTGCAATTAGCTACAGGAAAATTTGACGTTTACAATTAATTGGTCTTCAATATACATTATTATTGAAACATATGAAGTTGTAGGCTTTTGAGCATGAAGAGGAAAGGACTCAGGTTTCATTCAAATCAAACGGATTTTTTCTTACCTGTAAAGTTCTATTCAGTTTCAATTTAATCAATTAAATCAAATATTGAGCAGGCAATATATTAACAACAGACGGTATTACCAATCAGACTACTGTGGAGAATGTTAAGTACATTATTTTTAAAACATTTAATTTGCAGATGTTTATAATGATGGGAACTGACAATGATGGACGACTGAATTATAATGGGTGACAGCTTTGCATATTTCTAGATTATGTACCAGTTTAATGGAAATCATTGGATTTTTTCTTTAATATGATCTGCGTGTGATTCCTGAACAAACTGCAAACATGATTACTTTTGGAGTGTTTGTTAAACCCCTACTGAAACAACTCAGAAAGTTTTAGTAAAAACAAAATGCTACAGATGCTGGAAATCTGAAATAGAAACAGAAAATGCTGGAAAGACTCAGCAGCTCTGGCAGCGCCTGTGGAGAGAGAGAGAGAGAGACAGGATTAACGGAGGAGATTTTCTGGTCCTGCCCACCGCAGGAATCATAACGGATGGGACAGAACATTCTGCAGACCGTTCAAAGGTCCATTGACCTTGGATGGGAATTTTAGGTTTTGGGGTGCGCATGGCCGGAAAATCCCGCCCAATATTTGAAGTCTGTACGATTCCTCTTCGGAGCTTCTTCTAATAATCAAAATGGTAACCAGTTTGGTGAAAATTGAAAATTGGAAAATTGAAATTGATATGAGCAAATAAGGTAGTTGGGCTAAAAAAATGACAGACAAAATTCATTGTGGAAAAACATAAGTTACTGCACTTTGGAAAAAGTAAAAATTTATGTGTGATGACTTAAAATGAGCAATAAATGCAAAACTGTGAGTAATAAGGTTCAACAAGCACCAAGGAACATTTTATGGGCTTTTGGCTATTTAATTTGTATACCAGTGAAAACAAGATATTGCATCCTTGTACGTACAGTTGATAAAAGATACATTTGGAACATTTGCTTAGAGATTAATGTTGGTCATGTTAGCTGTTGAAAGGAAAGAAAAGGAAGTGAATCCTGCTTTCCAGATCCCACTACCTCCTGGCACATCCTGCACCATGTGCTCAAAGATCTGCAGGTTGAGAACGGGATCACATGAAGACCCATGGCAGGAACTTACAATGCTGAGTAGACATCATCCTTGAGTTGAAGGGCTGGTGAATGCTTAATGCATTTGCCTAACCTTTTTGTTTACTATTTGAACCGAAGCATTAACCAATTTAACTGCCATGCAAATGCATAAAATATTCATTCATGAATACCACCAAATGTAACTTATGGGCTTTAGAGAAGATTCGCCTGAGTCTTCAAGCCCAAACGCCTCATTGCGTAAATGTGTGTCTTCCTGCGGGCTATACAAATTGTTATTATATATCATGGCCCCTCAGGAATAGGCATATGTATGAAAGTTGATCCCGACTCTGTTTAGGTGCAACCTGTCTGATCTGCACAAGTCCTCTCTCCCTCAAAACTGATCCCAATCTCCCAAAGATCTAAAGCCCACCCTCCTACACCATTTTTCCAGCCTCACATTCATCTGCTTTACCTTACTATTTCTATACTCACATGTGTGTGACTTCCTACCTAACTCCCTAAACTCTGATTGTAGAACCACCTCCCTCTTTCTACCCGTATCATTGGTACTGATGTGGACCATGACTGCTGGCTCTTCATCCTCCTCCCCCTCAGGGTGATCTTCAGCTGTCGAATGACATCCTTGAACCTAGCACAAGGGATGCAGCACACCATCCTGCAGTCAAGCCTACAGCTGTAGAAGCATCTGTCTGCTCTCCAAACTATCAAATCATCTATCACTATTGCTCTTCCAGTCTTCTTTGTGTTGCCCTGTACAGCTGTGCCAGCCGTGGTGCCATCGACTTGATTCTGGTTGCCCTCCCAGATTAACCATCACTTGTATCAATAGTCAGAAGTGAGTTCTGGTTGGAGAGTAAGATGCACTCAAGGGCCTCCTGCACTATGTGCCTGCTTCTTCTTGATCACCTGGTAGTCATCCATTCCCTCTCTCCCAGCATACTCTTAATCTGCGGGGTGACCGCATTTATAACCATGCTATCCAGCAAGCTCTCAACCTCACAGATGTGCTGCAGTGACACCAGTTGCAGTTTCAGCTCCAAAACACAAAGCTTGAGCTGCTGAAATTGATGACACATCCTACAAAACTGGTTAGCGAGGGCACAGGACGCATCCTGGAGTTCCCACATGGCACAGGACGTGCGCTTTAATGATTGGAGCTCCTCTGCCATTCCTCTTTCTGTTAGGTAACAAAACTTACTTATTAAAAAAGAAAGATTCACCAACTACTCTCTTCCCTACTCCTGATTCACTTAAATATAGGAAACTCACATAAATGCTTTACTCAACTCCTATTATCCCTAAAAGGAAATTTTTAATTTCCCAGCTGCTCAGGTTAACTCCCTAACTTTGGAGAAAGGGATAAGAAGCACCAATACTTACCAGTTAATCAACTCTACTGTCTTCCTGTAATATCATAGTTTGATTCTTTTCCTTTTATTTTTCAAACTTGAGGGCAACCTGATCCACTGCTGCTACTGTCTCCAATCCGGTCTGTGCCCTTCCCCAACCCTCTGCCTATTTATCCTCTAATGCTGCTACTGTCCAACCCCTCATGGTGGCACTGCTGGGACAAGGAGCTGCTGACCCTCTGATTGATTGGCAATCTGGAGGAGGGGTCTTCACCCTTAAAGGAACAGAACCCCCTATGCCAGGAAGTTGATTGCTTGAAGGCCATAGAATTGCATCAGGACTTGTGGAAATGGCAGCAGTGACTCCATCTTGCCCACCTGCTGCTGGGGCCACCGCTGTAGCTATTTATTTCCAGTTGGTCCCAGTTCAATTCAGACTCCCTTCATCATTTCATTTGCTGGGACATTCTTGGAGAATGGAACAGAGTTGATGTTTCAGGTCAGTGATCTTTAATCAGACCTGCTATTATTCGCCTATTGCCAGCTGCAACTTTCAATGGATTGCTCATTGCCATTTCCTCCATATCCAGCATACCTCTCCCAATGTAGAAACCATTCACTGCTCACTGGGGAAACCAAATTAAGATTTGGTGATGGATTTGCTGAACACTTTCATTATGTTGACAAGAGTGATCCTTTTGATTCCAATTGGTCATTATTTCAACTGTCCAACCCAAGCTGACTTTGACCTCTCTGTCTTTGGCCTCCTGTCTTGTTTCAGTGAAGCGCCATCTGAACTCAAGGAACGGCACCTCATTTTTCGATTAGGCACTTTACAGCTTTCCCGATTCAACTCCAAGTTCAACAACTTTAGATCATAACCTTAGAATCCATTGTATTGGATAGCAGCTGTTGGAAATGGCACTATTATTCCCATTTCCCCCTCCTGTGGACTCATCTTTTGTTTCTGTATTTCTTCCATTACCGTCTTCTTTCACTTTGCATTGTCATCCCCCTTTGGTCCATTATTCTCCCCTGCTTTCTATCCTATCGCAGACTTTCTCTTCTGTTCTTTCCTCCACTCCACCCCCACATCCCCCTGAATCTTCCTTTGCTCTGTACCTGCTTAAAGCCCATTATATTTCTTTTTCAATCCTGATGAAAGGTCACCAACTTGAAATGTTAACTTCTTGTTTCTCACTCTCTCACAGACGTTGGCCTGACCTGCTGAGTATCTCCAGCAGTTTTTGTTTTCATTTTGAATATTTCAGCATCTGTAGTATTTTGCTTTTGTAAATTGCTTTGTTGTGGTACAAAGATGCTAGACTCAGACTCCATGGGGAAAGCGGTTTTGCTCATGAAAGCTTTTCCCAACAGGTGAAATCTTCCTCAAATAGAAAAGCCATTTTTAGATATCTCTCACAAATTACAGACTGCTTACAGACTTTTGGCTCATTTTTCTAATGGATCAAAGGCCACAAATTCAAAGTGTTGTGTAGTTAGTCTGAAAGGTGACACTGATGAATATATCATACATATTGTTCACTTAATGTATGCGAGTTATTGACCGTTATTTGTATGGGAGGCACGCACTATTTGTGTAGGAAACATGTAATTTGGCTAAGTGTTGTGCTGATCTTATAATGGTTAAATGGTTTTTGGCTCCCTTAATCACATATTCTGTTCCTGACATCGATTCTTTAGTTACAGTAGCTATATCATGGATTCCAGTTTAAGGCAAATATACTCAGAAACTGGAACAGAAATATTTCAGAATCACTCAGCATTTCCAATCCGCATTGGGTGGTATTCTTTCAAAGAACAATTTAGTTATTCCTATTCCTCAGCTCTTTCCCTGATCCCTGCATGATAGGAAATGTGCAATGAGACCTGGATGCCCTTGTACACCAGTCACTGAAGGTACATGCAGGTGCAGCAGGTGATAGAGAAGGCAAAAAGTACGCTCATAGTGAGAGGATTCGAGTACAAGGGCAGGGATGTCTTGCTCCAATTATACAGGGCCTTGTTGAGGCCACAACTGAATATTGTGTGCAGTTTTGGTCTCCATATCTGAGGAAGGATGTTCTTGCTATAGAAGGAGTGCAGAGAAGATCTACCAGACTGATTCTTGGGATAGCAGGACTGATGTATGAGGCGAGATTGAGTCGGTTAGGATTGTATTCACTGGAGTTCCGAAGAATGAGGCGGGATCTCATAGAAACTTATAAAATTCTAACAGGATGAGACAGGGTAGATGCAGGAAGGATGTACCTGATGGTGGGGGTATTCAGAACATGGATTTCAGATATGGAGGTCATAGTCTAAGGATACGGGGTAAACATTTTAGGACTGAGATGAGGAGATGTTTCTTCATCTAGAGTGTGGTGAGCCTGTGTAATTTACTAGTTAACCCACATTTGCCACAGTAACTATTAATTTTGTCCCAAATCATAATTTCTAAAAACTTCCCTGCCACCGAGGTAAAACCTCTCATCAACTCTCCTTCTTCATAGTTCTAAGGAATATGGATCTAGTCTACTCAAATTCTCCAAATAGGAGAATCACTTCATCCCAGGAATCAGTCTGGCAAATTTTTATTGCGTTCCTTCTAAAACAAATATGTCCTTTCTTATTTATGGAGACCAAAACTATACAGGATACTCAATTCATGGTCTAACCCTACTACAATTGTAGCATAACTCTGATCCCTTTGTAATAAAGGCTAACATACCACTAGCTTGCTGTAACTGCATGTTAACTTTCCATGATTTATGTAGAAGGTCATCTAGTTCCCTCTTAATATATTGCCCAGTCTCTCACAATTTTACAATTGCTCTGCTTTTTCACTTTTCCTACCAGTATGGGTAACTTCAAATGAAGAACAGAAGACCGATGTTTGTTGCTGATTTGCATGTTCTTGGCTATTCATTTAACTTCTCTTTTACAGCCTCTGTGGCCAAACGGGCCACCTAAAATGGCGATTTGCAAAGCACTCTGGGACAATTGGGCAAGAACTAAAACAGCAGGCTGCCGCCTAAAAGACAGAGATAAACAGGCTGCAACCCAGACGACTGACTACACAGGATATGAGCCATCTCCAGGACAAAAGGGACTTTCTGGTCAAACTGGGTTGTTTACCAGATATAGGGGCACCATAATCCCATATTTGGGAAGGAGGTGTGTGTCCTACGTGTCCCCAGCACCTACAGACATGGCCGTTGGGGACACACCCAGAGATTGGTGTGGCAGCATCCGATTGGACTTTATCGATCAGGGTGATCAAGTCCTGATCGATTGATTAGCAATGGCCAAAAGGGGCATGAAGTCCAAAGGGGTATAAAAGGTGCTACACAACAGAAGAAGCTCTCTCTCTCTGATCCCATGAATGAGCTACAACAACAGTGACCGTCGCCAGCAATAACCAGTACCCAAGAAGGAAGGAAGACCAGAGCCAGAATGCCAGACCAGACCAAAGGACCAGACTACGCAGAGGTCTACAGAGACCAGTGCACAGATAAAGGCCCATATCTGCTTGGGTACTTGCCAGTCACACAAAGTTAAGTCAAGGTCTAGTATTGGACTTGAACTTTAGTATTTTCTGTAAGATAATTTATTGTTGGTTGGGTGGGTGATTATTGATTGTGTGTTTTAAATAAATATTGGTTGTACCAACAAGAAGTCTACTCGCAATTCTTTGTCCATCGTGTAAGGGTTAAAACAGACTGTGTGGCAGGCACAACATCCCTTTGCCTCTTTCTCACTGCTTACTTTCCCACTTTTATCTGTCAGCAAACTTTTACATAGAATGATTCTTTTACTGGTAAATGAGATTATTTCAGTGGAAAATAGTACGTGATACATTGACAACAGAACTATTTGCTTTTGGCTTGGATTGGTTTCCGTGCAATGCTGTAACTTGATGATAGAGTTTCAAGTAGCATCCAAAATGGACACAAAGTTGGCAGAGCACCTACTCCACCTGTCCCTTGATGCTAGTCTGAAACTTGAACCTTATTACCATTTTGCTGATCGATCATTGATGCCAAGCAGGCAGCTCACTGGTTCTGGGAGGGTAGGAAATTGGTTGATTCTCCTGTTTTGAATAGAGGCCACGTTGGGTCTGAGTGGGAGATGGAATTCCCATAACGCAGCCTTGAACAGAGCAGTGTCGGGTCAGAGTAGTTTTGGGAGTCCAAAAATGGGAAACTTCCTGAGCTGTTTATTGAGCAGCCTTCAGAAGTTCTTTTGCAGACAATCGATTAGGTCATTCATTGCCTGGTAATAAATGGCTGCATGCACCTCACACATATACCAACCATTTGCTTCGGAAAATTGCAATTAAGGTCCTCTGGCTGGCATAGGATGGCGATTTGCATATTTAAGCAGCTTCTCAATTGTTTCCATTGTGGGGGAGGGGGGGTTGGTAGTGGGGGGGGTGAACATAAGAACATGAGAACATAAGAAATAGGAGCAGGAGTAGGCCATCTAGCCCCTCGAGCCTGCCCCGCCATTCAATAAGATCATGGCTGATCTGAAGTGGATCAGTTCCACTTACCTGCCTGATCCCTATAACCCCTAATTCCCTTACCGATCAGGAATCCATCTATCCGTGATTTAAACATATTCAACGAGGTAGCCTCCACCACTTCAGTGGGCAGAGAATTCCAGAGATTCACCAACCTCTGAGAGAAGAAGTTCCTCCTCAACTCTGTCCTAAACTCACCCCCCTTTATTTTGAGGCTGTGCCCTCTAGTTCTAGTTTCCTTTCTAAGTGGAAAGAATCTTTCCATCTCTACCCTACCCAGCCCCTTCATTATCTTATAGGTCTCTATAAGATCTCCACTCAGTCTTCTAAATTCCAACGAATACAAACCCAATCTGCTCAGTCTCTCCTCATAATCAACACCCCTCATCTCTGGTATCAACCTGGTGAACCTTCTCTGCACTCCCTCCAAGGCCAATATATCCTTCCGCAAATAAGGGGACCAAAACTGCACACAGTATTCCAGCTGCGGCCTCACCAATGCCCTGTACAGATGCAGCAAGACATCTCTGCTTTTATATTCTATCCCCCTTGCGATATAGGCCAACATATAGGTGGTAGCAGGGATGGGTTTCTTACCCATATAGAGGTACACCTAACAATGTAATTGTGTGGGTTTTGAGCATTCATGGGAGGGCCAAAGGAGCTGGCTCTCGTCCCCCATCGTCTGTCTCAGGAATTATTTCCCAATCAGTTAAAAAAATGACTGCTCGACTCTTGATTACATATCATAATTTGGCTCCTACCTAATTAACTGTCTTGATAGTTCAATATACAAATCTCTACTGTGCAGGTATAAATGGAATGTTTTATTGAACCGTAAGTCTTGACGACAGCTCAATGCACACCTCTGATGCAATGGAGAAAAACAAGTTGAATTTTTTTATCCATTTGAGGGCAATCAAAGTCTTTTTATAGCCACATGATATTAACTTGATTCAGGATGCAGACCTGAGGGATGCTGATGATTTCTTACGCTGACCTAGTTAGATGTACTTAATGCAATGACCACTGTTGACAGTCATAAACGTTCTATGTCCCAGTGCTAGTCTGAACATCAAAATATATTAATTATTTAGGTCAAGTCAACATTGATGAATGACACAATGCACAGTAATAGCAAAACAAAGGCAAAGGGAATTCTAAACTAAATGGAAAATGAAACGTCCTACATTTTATATATTTTCTGTTGGATTAAAATTTAATTAAAGCCTACAGTGTAATATAAAATGATTCAATAATGTTTAATAATCATTACTCCCTGAGTGATCAATTTGTACATTATGTTACTGTTATTGGACTGGTTCTCCCCTGTAGTATGCTGGACAGTGAAACCTGACTCTCAAGCAGGCATTTGTTAAATGAGACGTTTATCTATCGGGATAGAGGGGCAAATCAAAGAAGCTTTAGTCAACAAAAACTCTGTATGCTTTAAGGTAACTGGTTGAATAGCAATTCTGTAAGAGATTTAGGAACATATTTCTCATACAATAGGAAAGGGTCATGGAAATAAAGATAAATAATAGAATGGAAACAGCCTCTCCCCACCACCCCAAAACGTTATCAGTATTCATTTCGCAAAGCACATTGTCCTCACTATTCCATCCAATTTTGGGTGTAAGTACATTATTGACACCTCAATGGTGATCGGTCCAAGAGATGCCAACTTGTTCCTGACATCTGGTGTTGCCATGGGCAGGGTAAAATTATGTTGGGTATTTTGTTTGCTTGGTGCAATTGATTGCACTGGACAGAACAGAAATGCAAAACATGTAAATTTTAAAAAAAAATTGAGCTTGCACTGACAGCCACTGAACAATACAGCAAAGCATCACAACTTCTCCCTCCTGCTGCCTGACAGGAGTTCCCTAAGAGTGAGAGACTGACTCTTGCACCTGACCAGTTAGTGATACCCTGACTCTGAAATATCAGCTCACAGTCTCTCCCTCACCACTTTACTTTCTTTCTTGAGTTTATTTATAGTATTATAACAGTTAATCCTCTGAACCTTTAAGTTGTTCCCCCTAAACAACAATGACAAGTTACATTTATATAGCGAAGGTAGTGTAAAATGGGTTGCTGATTGATTCATAATCAGCCAATTTTGCACTACTGCTATTGATCAATTTCACCTCCATTGACATTTAAATTGCACTGCAGGTTGATCAGATCATTTGGATTCCCGATTTATGTGTCTGATTAAAAAAAAAATGAAATTGTCTGAAATTCCTTTCAGTAAGACAATGGGGAATTTTGTTCTGTAATTAACAAATGTACTATCTTGTTGGTGTATAGGAAGCACCTCAAAGCACTGGAGTCATACTTTCAACACTACATATTGTGTGGGAGGACAGGTGCACTGACATCAGTATCCTCTCACAAGCAGGCACCACAAACATTGACACTATGAGCATCTGCCAGCAGCATTGTTGGGTTGGTCGTAGAGATTGGATATCAGATATCAGGCTCCCAAAGCAGATCTCCTTCTCCCAACTCAGCCAGGGCTGACACATCAGAGGAGGGCAGAGAAAGGATGTGTTGAAAGCCAACATGAAGAAATGAAACAATAACATCAATTCCTGGGAGACTATTGCCTTGGACAGGACCCTGAAAAGTGTGAGGTGATACACTTTGAAAGGAGTAGTTTGACAAGGAAGTATTCAATGAATGACATGACACTAGGAAGTCCAATGGAACAAAGGGCCCTTGGCGTTTTGTCTACAGATCTCTGAAGGCGGAAGGGCATGTTAGCAGAGTGGTGAAAAAGGAATATGGTAAACTTGCTTTTATCAATTGAGACATAGATTACAAAAGCAGGGAAGTCATGTTGGAGTTGTATAGAACTCTATCTGTGAGGCCACAGCTAGAGTACTGTGTGCCGTTCTGGTCGCCACATTATAGGAAAGGTGTGATTGCACCGGAAAGGGTGCAAAGGAGATTCAACAGGATGCTGCCTGGGATGGAACATTTAAGTTATGAAGAGAGGTTGGTTAGGCTTGGGTTGTTTTCATTGGAGCAGAGAAGACTGACGGCTGACCTTCGGCAGCATCTTCCAAACATACAATCATTACCATATAGAAGGACAAGGGCAGTATTTACATGGGAGTACCATTATCTGGAACTTACTCTCCAAGTCACACACCATCCTGACTTGGAAATATATTATCATTTCTTCACTGTCACTGGGTCAAATATCCTGGAACTCCAACCCTAACAGCACTGTGAGTCTTCCTACACAACAGGGACTGCAGCAGTTCAAGAAGGCAGTTCACCACTATCTACTCATGGTCAAATAAGGATGGGAAAAAAATTGCTAGCCAAGCCAGTGATGCCCACTGATGCACTATCAATCAAGCAAAGACTAGTTTGTATGCTAGAACAAATAGGCTTTTATTCGCAAAAGACTTGGAGCACACCCATGCCGATGAACTGGTCCAGAGACTGAGGCAGGGGGGTGGGGAGCAGTCACCTTTATACCTGGAACCGGGGGGGGGGGGGGGGAGGAGTCTCAGGCAGGGCCGGCAGGGGCATGTCCAGGCAGGTCACACACACACACAGGCAATAAGCTTAACAGTGGTTTACCACACCCACATACTGTAGATTAATTTTAAAAATGCATTTTGTAAATACACAGGATGCTTATCATTTGAATGAAATGGTTTGATCAATTGATCAGTTCCAAATACTTTAAACAGTGGACTTCAAAACAGACCCCAGTGCACGGACACAGACAACACTATTCCAGACATTCCATATAATAAGAACTTCCTGAATTAAGTCACATTTCTGTCCTGGTGCTGAGGCATATTTCTCAGTCGTTCTGGAACAGTCATTAGCTGCAGCTTAAAGAAGCAATTAACGCTAACCACCGTGCTTATGACCTGCAAAAGCATTCCAAATACTAATTCATTATAGGCCAGAATTCTTAATTTCCTTTTATTAACACAAAAGAGAAACGTTCAAAGAATGCAATTTCGTTAGCAAATTGTTAAATATTGAGAGGAACAAATATTTTGCTGTTTTTTATTAATACACAATAACACTGCTGCCTCACAGCACCAGGGACCCAGGTTCAATTCCGGCCTTGGGTGACTGTCTGTGTGGCATTTGTACATTCTGCCCATGTCATCATGGTTTTCCTCCAAGTAGTCCGGTTTCCTCCCACACTCCAAAGATGCGTAGGTTAGGTGGTTTGGCCATGTTAAAAAATACTTGCCCTTTAGTGTCCCAAGATGTGTAGGTTAGATGGATGAGCCATGGTAAATGCGTGGAGATATGGGGATAGGGCAGAAGAGAGGGCCTGGGTAAGATAATCTGTCAGAGAGTTGGCGCGCACTCGATGGGCTAAATGGCCTCTTCTGAACTGCAGGGATTCTATGATTCTGTATCAATCTTGTTTGGGACTTTTTCATATTTCATAAATAGCTAGAATTCTAGATATATTTGTATTAATAATTTGCTGTTGATACAGTACACAATGAGACACTTAAGGGCATTTACCCTAACAATCAAATTCAGCATTGAGCACTGAATTGAGTTTGCTGCCTAGTGTAGATGGGACTCGTACTAAATCTTACACATGTGAGTGGGAACTCCCCTCCTGCTCCGTACTTTGATAGAATGTGTTAATTTCAGAATAATTTGTACTTTAGGCATGCACTAATTCATTTTGATGATCAAATTAATTTTTAAAGGGATTTTTAAAAGCAAATGTGACTTTTAATGTTGAGGATGTAGCTAGGGTTATCTTTACAGTACAACTTCATTGCAACTCTCCACTCGTAAGATTCTGCAGAATGCCATGATAACATCCTATTTTTTTTCCCTCCTCTATTCCCACAGGGATCCTATTAAGATCGAAGGATGAGGAGACACAGCCTGTTCCCAATTGTATGGTTTTTCCCAGAGAACAGCAGAAAAACCAATTTACTGCAGTGCTGTCACCAAAATGATTTATGGCATAAGCTAAGCATACTTATTATAGAAAGCATTAAAAGGATGTACGACATGCTTTATTACCAAGAGACTACCTAAAATAGCACACAGTTGTTTGGTAACCCTTGAGAGAATGTTAATTCATTTTTTTCATGATAAATGAAGAAAAATGTATTTAAGTATTAACCGTGATAGATTTACACAGTAAAATTTAGACTTCAGAATGCACTAATTACTTCTGCAGATAAAAGGCTGGAATTTGCCATGGAAGTAGAGGTGAGTTAGAGTATGTGTGAGCTGGCAAATTCACTCAGTAACATGATGTGTTTCTTGACTGATGTGTTGTCACCCCCATTCGATGACTGAGGCACAGAAGTGATACAACTGCTGCCTTCTCGGCAGGGGAACCACTGCTATGCTGTGCCATGCTATGACGGAACTCTGATGGACAGTTATCAACAACCTGAACCACTAATGCTGGCTTCTCACTCCTTAGTTGCTGTGACCTCCTGAGTATTTACCATGCCTAATTCACCTAACCTACATATTTTGTTCTAAGAGGTCACGTATTTCAGTATAGGCTTTGGTCAAATCAGTCCTGATGACCAAATGGTCTGGATACAGGAATCGAGTACACTTGACTTTATTTGATCCTATTGCGCTTGAATTCAATTTTGGAGACATTCTTGGAATATCCTGAGCAGCACACACCAGCCCATTGGGAGTTTAAAGTTCCTGGGCAATTAGCGTGCTTGAATGTGTACCAGGACTTCTGATGGGTCTGAAAGCACAACAGCAGTAAACATTGACCACTCCTCATAGAATCATAGAATCCTTACAGTGCAGAAGGAGACCATTCGGCCCATCGAGTCTGCACCGACCACAATCCCACTCATGCGCTATCCCCATAACCCCATGCACTTACCCTAGCTAGTCCCTCTGACGGTAAGGGGCAATCTAGCGTGGCCAATCTACCTAACATGTACATCTTTGGACTGTGGGAGGAAAACGGAGCACCCGGAGGAAACCCACGCAGACACAGGGAGAAAGTGCAGACTCCACACAGACAGTGACCCAAGCCGGGAATCAAACCTGGGTCCCTGGTGCTGTGAACACCAACAACCTGTCCTGGTCCCTCCATGCAGATGCTATAGTTAAGAAAGCCCAACAACGTCTCTACTTTCTTAGGAGTCTAAGAAAACTTAGCATGTCTGCTACGACTCTCACCAACCTCTACAGATGCACTATAGAAAGCATTCTTTCTGGTTGTGTCCCAGCTTGGTATGGCTCCTGCTCTGTCCAAGACCGCACGAAACTACAAAGGGTCATGAATGAAGCCTAGTGCTAACCACTGTGCCACCGTGCCATCCCCTGTTGGCATCTAAAGATTGAACAAGTGGTGATTCATTGCTCAAATTGGGGAAGATATGAAAGGTCCAAAATAATTGCAAGCACTTCTGTCTCTGATGTAAAATCACCAAGCTTGGGCGTCATATATTTCTGACATTTGAATTGATAAGATATGAGCACTAATGAAGAGAAACATTGCTTGATGTTTAAAGGGATAATCACATTTTCATTAATAATGGAACAGTTCAATTTGGGTGGTTGCTGTGTATTGATTAAAGAAGAATATGTTTTCTGGAAATGAAATTGAACATTGATAAGACCCACCAGTCCAAAAATACCTCTCTTTGGATTTGAGATCATTTTAAAATGATAAAATTGCCTCAGGCACAATATAATAGTTTGATTTGATTTGATTTATTATTGTCACATATATTAGTATACAATGAAAAGTATTGTTTCTTGCACGCTGTACAGACAAACCATACCGTACATGGGGAAGGAAAGGAGAGAGTGCAGAATGTAGTGTTACAGTTATAGCTAGGGTGTAGAGAAAGATCAACTTAATGCAAGGTAGGTCCATTCAAAGGTCTGATGGCAGCAAGGAAGAAGCTGTTTTTGAGTTGGTTGGTACGCGATTGCGTACTTTTGTATTTTTTTCCCGATGGAAGAAGGTGGAAGACAGAATGTTTGGGGGTCCTTGATTATGCTGGCTGCTTTTCTGAGGTAGCAAGAAGTGTGGACAGAGTCAATGGATGGGAGGCTGGTTTCAGCAATGGACTGGGCTTCATTCATGATCTTTTGTAGTTTATTGCAGTCTTGGACAGAGCAAGAGCCATACCAAGCTGGGACACACCAGAAAGAATGCTTTTTATGGTGCATCTGTAGAGGTTGTTGATAGTTGTAGTGGACATGCTAAGTTTTCTTAGACTCCTGAGAAAATAGAGGCTTTGTTGGGCTTTCTTAACTATAGTATCTACATGGGGGGACCAGGACAAGTTGTTGGTGATCTGAATACCTAAATAATTGAAGCTTTCAACAATTTCTATTTTGTCCCCATTGATGTAGACAGGGACATGTTCTCCACTACGCTTCCTGAAGTCGATGACAATCTCCTTCGTTTTGCTGACATTGAAGGAGAGATTATTGTTGTCGCACCAGTTCACCAGATTCTCTAGGTGGGATTTTACCACTGCTTTACGCCTGTTTTGCGGTGGGAAAATGCCGTAAAATTGGGTGTAAAGCGGCTAGCGTGAATGGTGCTGGATTTTGCGACCAGCGCAATTTTACGATACCCAGATTTCTGGTGCGGTCATCCTCTCACTGGTAATGGGCGAGAGGCTGGTTAATTTTTTGAAATTTATTTAAATGCACATTTGCATCTTTTTAGTGAGCCCGGCGCTCAATTGTCCGGGCTCGCTTCTCTTTATGGTCTCGCCGAGAGAGGTTCTCTCTGGCAAGGAAAACACCTGCTCCCCATGAACGGGGAACAGTTGTGTTGGCCTTGCTGGTAGATTCGGAGGCCATTGAGGCCCTATGGGGAGGTCAAAGGTAATGCGGGGGTGTCCCTTGGGCAGTGCCAGATTGGCAGTGCCACCCTGGCACCTGGGCAATAGCCGCTGGGTAGTGCCGCGGGCAGGGCCAACATGGATGGGGCCAATGGGAGGTGGGGCCGGTGGGGGGTAGTGCCAAGGAGCGTGGCCTGTGGGAGTAGGGGGGCCCGCTGCCACTCTGCATGTGATTGGTGGGGGAGGGACGGGTCCGCAATCGGTGGGGGAGGAAGGGGATCGGCGATTAGTGGGGGAGGGAGGGGGTCCGTGATCGGTCTGGGTGGTGGGGGCTGCATTTGTGAGTGGGGGTTACATGAGGCTGCCTACAGCAGCAGGGGCCTGACAGCTCTCTTTGTCTGTCAGACCCCTGCTACTGTTAATGTGCATTTGCAGCATCAGAGGTCTGCACATGCGCAATACTTCCCTCTGCAGGCTGTCGGGCATGTTAAGCCCCGCCCACTGCCTTCTGTAGCGAGAAACGGACACGCCCACAATTTTGCAGACAGAGTGCATAAGATTGGGCCTGAAAACGCGTCCAAAAAATGGAACCGGAACTCTCCCAGTTTCACGCCCGCCCGATACTTAGAAAAGAAATCACAGAAAGTTCCGCCCTCTATCTCTTTTCTGTAGTGTCTCATCATTGTTTGAAATCCGACCTCAACGGTGGTTTCATCAGCAAACGTGAAAATCGAGTTGGAGAGTAATTTGTTCGAAGTAAGGTGTATATGGATTTTGTAAGGGGCTGAGGGCACAGCCTTGTAGAGCACCGGTATTGAGGATGATCGTGGAGGAGGTCCTTACTGATTGCGGATTGTGGGTTCGGAAGTCTAGGATCCAGTTGCAGAGAGAGGAGATGAGTGTCAGGCCACAAAGTTTGGAGATGAGTCTTGTCGGAATAATGGTGTTGAAGGCTGAGCTGTAGATTATGAATAGGAGTCTGACATAGGTATCTTTGTTATCTAGGTGTTCCAGGATTGAGTGCAAGGTGGCATCTGCTGTGGGCCTATTGCGGTGATAGGCGAACTGTAGTGGATCCAGACTGTCTGGTAGGCAGGAATTGATTTGTGTCATGACTAACCTTTCGAATCACTTCATAATGATGGATATCAGAGCCACCGGGATGATAGTCATTAAGGCACGCTGTCTGGCTTTTCTTTGGTCGTCTTCTTGAAGCAGACAGGGAACTCAGATTGGTGTAAAGAGAAGTGGAAACATAGAATCTATTATTTTAAAAACATGATAATGTTGTACTGGGTGGTAAAGTTCCTGCAGGGTTCAGGAATAACATGAAATGGTAGTAATTGTATTAAATTGGATGAGAAGAAGTGATTGAAGATTTTGTGAAAAAATCCAGGGAAATTACATTATCAAAGGGGAATTTTTCTAAAATCATTTGTTTCTTAGATGATTGGACTGCATGACCTGGGCATAATTCACAAAAGATGTCAATCTGAGATCAATGTACTTGCCAGTGAAAGTCACACTGGTGCAATTAAAAATAATTATTTCATAGCTTACTTTGTAGCTGTTGGTGCCCTTGTGTCAGCAGAGGAATATGGAATCTGCTAATGATAGCTTGGCACAATGCAAGAAATCGGGACCGATAGGGTGGTGTGGGGGAGAGAAACTAAAAATTCTGTGGACCCACTAATATTGTAATAAGATCACACGAAAATTGAAGAATGACTTGAATAAGATGTCATGTATTGTGTGTGCGTGGTCTTGACGAAGGAGCAGCGCTCTGAAAGCTTGTGATTCCAAATAAACCTGTTGGACTTTAACCTGGTGTTGTGAGACTTCTTACTGTGCCCACCCCAGTCCAACGCCGGCATCTCCACATCATGTGTGTGTGTTGTTAGATGTGAAATAACTAACATGTGAAAATGCATGGTGAATTTGCACTGATAAGCAGATCTCAGACATGCACAAATGTCTGACAACAACACGAGATGGTTAATGTGACGCAGAAAATTGGAACGGCTTCTTAAATTAACACAGCACTGACATATTCTATGGAGAAACCAATTTTTAAATGAAACAATCCATTGCGTTAAACACGCCATCACTTGTCAAAGTGATTAAAATGAAAGAAAAAATAAATATAAGCCCCCCTCCCCCGGCAGGTACGATGGCTCACCATCAGGGTGACTGGAAGATCCTGCCGGCAGGAAGGGCCAGAAAAAGTTTGGCCATGGAGTTTGGATTGAGACAGTTGAGGGACAGGGAGAAATAATGCTTAGCAAGAATTATCCAGAAGATCGATAAGGTGAGGAGGCAAAACTGGGGAATCTTTTAATTCCATTATTTCTTGATTGTATGGAAACTGTAGGATTCTGTACAATGTATTATGATTTTCTTTGTATCGTAATGTGTCGTTTGAAATATCATGCAACAATCTAGGCATAAGAGGGACTAGGCTTGAAAGGCCACAGAAAATACTGGAAATACACAACAGGTCTGACAGCATCTCTGGAGAGAGAATGGAGTGAACATTTCAGGTCATGACTTTTCATTAGAACATTAACAGCAAGAAGAACTTTAATGATGGTTAAACTATATTGACTGCAAGTTGCGAAACAGGGAAATACAGGAACGTTAACAGACATTTGTCAGACAAAAGCAACTGGTGAGCCAATGACAAATCTTAGGTTGCTATGGAATCAGGCAAAATAACTGATATCATAGTGAGATAAGAAGCCTCTGAACAGCAGCAAGTAACATGCATTGTGAGATAATCCCACTAAGGCCTGAGCAAGCCATGGAAAACAAAAAGACTTGGGATGCCTGAAGGGGATGTGCATGTGTGTATCACAAAAGAAGGGTGGACACGGAGAATACAGGAACTTATACTGGCTTATACATTGTAGTCGGTTAGGACAGATGGGTCTTGTCTAATGGAACAAAGAAATCTAAAGAATGGCTTTGTCAAGGGCAGGTCGTGCCTTACGAGCCTGGTTGAGTTCTTTGAAAATGTGACCAAACACATTGACGAAGGAAGAGCGGTGGATGTGGTCTATATGGACTTCAGCAAGGCGTTCGATAAGGTCCCCCATGCAAGACTTCTTGAGAAAGTGAGAGGGCATGGGATCCAAGGGGCTGTTGCCTTGTGGATCCAGAACTGGCTTGCCTGCAGAAGGCAGAGAGTGGCTGTGGAGGGGTCTTTCTCTGCATGGAGGTCAGTGACCAGTGGAGTGCCCCAGGGATCTGTTCTGGGACCCTTGCTGTTTGTCATTTTCATAAATGACCTGGATGAGGAAGTGGAGGGATGGGTTGGTAAGTTTGCTGACGACACCAAGGTAGGTGGTGTTGTGGATAGTTTGGAGGGATGTCAGAAGTTGCAGCGAGACATAGATAGAATGCAAGACTGGGCGGAGAAGTGGCAGATGGACTTCAACCCGGATAAGTGTGTAGTGATCCATTTTGGCAGATCCAATGGGATGAAGCAGCAGTATAATATGAAGGGTACCATTCTTAGCGGTGTAGAGGATCAGAAGGACCTTGGGGTCCGGGTCCATAGGACTCTTAAATCGGCCTCGCAGGTGGAGGATGCGGTCAAGAAGGCGTACGGCGTACTAGCCTTCATTAATCGAGGGATTGAGTTTAGGAGTCGGGAGATAATGCTGCAGCTTTATAGGACCCTGGTTAGACCCCACTTGGAGTACTGCGCGCAGTTCTGGTCACCTTATTACAGGAAAGATGTTGAAGCCATTGAAAGGGTGCAGAGGAGATTTACAAGGATGTTGCCTGGATTGGGGGGCATGCCTTATGAGGATAGGTTGAGGGAGCTTGGTCTCTTCTCCCTGGAGAGACGAAGGATGAGAGGTGACCTGATAGAGGTTTACAAGATGTTGAGAGGTCTGGATAGGGTAGACTCTCAGAGGCTATTTCCAAGGGCTGAAATGGTTGCTACGAGAGGACACAGGTTTAAGGTGCTGGGGGGTAGGTACAGAGGAGATGTCAGGGGTAAGTTTTTCACTCAGAGGGTGGTGGGTGAGTGGAATCGGCTGACGTCGGTGGTGGTGGAGGCAAACTCGTTGGGGTCTTTTAAGAGACTTCTGGATGAGTACATGGGATTTAATGGGATTGAGGGCTATAGATAGGCCTAGAGGTAGGGATATGATCAGCGCAACTTGTGGGCCGAAGGGCCTGTTTGTGCTGTGGCTTTCTATGTTCTATGTTCTAATCAAGAGACTTGAAAAGTGCTTGCTCAGCCATGAGACTCCACAGATTTCTAGCTGGCAATGACCAGTCTCTCAACACAGGAGAGGATGGAATCCAGGTTGTGTGACCAGAAAAACCTTCAGGTGGAGGTAGACTCATCCACCCCCCTCACAACAACTCTCAAGCTTTCAGGCAGACACCACATTGTGCCAAATATTTCATTTGTTGTATCTATCAGTTGAGGTTTGGCACTATGAGATACTTACCTCACTCTGTTACAGCAGAATTAATATGTGGACTTACTTCCAGAGAGGTGGAACCTGTAGTGTCCCTTCCACCCTATGTTCCTGCTTCCTGCTAGCGTCGAATGTTTCTCATTGTGAGAACCCTTCTTCTAAGCTAGCCTCTTAAGTTACTCATAATGCATTGTCTCTGGGTTGGTGCATGCAATAGTAGCCATTAATGTAGTGCATTCTTCCTCACTGTCCTCTACTTACACAATGGTGTGAGGTGAACCTTGTTCCTGGGCACCTGCAATGTTAAATCCAGAAGGGTAAGAGTGCACCATATGGGACCACCATAGGAGGATGTGCATGAGGAGACCACGCGTAGCATAGAAATTGAGATAGCTTTGAGGAACAATGAAGAACAAAAGAAAAGTAGAGAACAGGAACAGGCCCTTTGGCCCTCCAAGCCTGTGCCGATCATGACGCCCTAAAAAAACCTTCTGCCCTGACTCGTTCCATAGCTCTCTGTCCCCTCCCTATTCATGTACCCATCCAGATGCCTCTTAAATGTTACTAATGTGCCTGCTTCCACCATCTTCTCTAGCAACACGTTCCAGGCACCCACCACTCCCTGTGTGAAAGACATCTCCCTTAAACTTTCCCCCTCTCACCTTGAACCTGTGCCCCCTAGTAATTGACACTTCCACCCTGGAAAAAAGCCTCTGACTACTCATCCTGTCTATGCCTCTCATAATCTTGTAGACCTCTATCAGGTCTCCCCTCAGCCACCATCTTTCCAGTAAAAACAATCCTAGTTTATTCAACCTCTCCTCATAACCATCTCCCTCAAGACTAGGCAACATCCTGGTGAACATTCTTTGCACTTTCTTCAAAGAACTGCATGCAATACTCCAAATGCGGCCTAACCAAGGTATTATATAGCTGCAACATGATTTCCCAACTCTTGTACTCAATGCCCCAGCTGATGAAGGCAAGCATGCCACATGCCTTCTTAATCATCTTGGCCACCTGCATTGCCACTTTTAGGGAACTGTGGACGTGCATGTCCAGATCCCTCTGTATGTTAATGTTCCTAAGGGTTCTGCCATTTACAGTATAATTCACACCTAAATTTCATCCTCTAAAATGCATCACCTTGCATTTGTCCAGATTAAACTCCATCTGCCATTTCTGTGACTAAGGGCCCTATTTTACCATTTTGATTCTAAGTGCTGGGCGGACTTGAAACTGGGAGTGTTTCAGATCCGACTTTTAGACTCGTTCTGAGGTGCCCCCATACGCACTCTGCCTGATAAAATATCAGTGGTTCTGAATCGTGCTGTAGGAGCCTGTGGGCGGGGCTTAATGTGCCCAAAACCCTTCGACTCCGATCGGCGTCTCCACTGTGCATGCACAGAAAAAAATGATAGAATGCCACATCCCTCCCAGGCCAGATTATATCTCCTCCTGGCCCCCACAGACATTGGCCCACCCCCCACAACATTACTGACCCTCTTATCCCTCCATCCCCCTGCCACCCAGAATGATTATGGGTTCCTCCCCCCTTCTTTACCACAATCTCACGCGGAGTGGCAGCAGACGCCCATTCCCCTCCACTGATTTCAGGCAGAGTGGCAGTGGACCCCCCCTTCCCACCCCCCACACACACACACACCGGTCTCAAGCAGAGAGCTGTCGGACGCTCGGCACTTACCTCCTCACTAACTGGAGCACCTGAATTGGACTTCTATGGAGCATGTCTGTTTTGCGCTGATTATGGATGGGTGAACACGGTGGTAAAGGGGGACGTGCCGTTAAAGTTGGGTGTGCAGTCCCTTAAGTCAATTTAAATGCATGCAAAAATGCTTGCATCCCGATTGTGGCCATTTTCGGGCCTTGGTAAAGGAGGAACCGGTGCAGAGGTGGGTGCGGATCGCCTCACGCCCGACTTTACCAAGCTTTCACACCCGAAAACGGGCGCAACTTGATGGTAAAATCAGACCCTAAGTCTCCAATCTATCTATATCCTGTTTTATCCTCTGACAATCCCCGGCACTATCAACAACTCCACCAATCTTCATGTCAACCGCAAACTTAATAATCAGAGCTCCTACATTTTCCTCCTGATCATTTATATATTTTACAAACAACAAAGACCCCAGCACTGATCCCTGCAGAACACCACTAGCTACAGATCTCCATTCTGAAAAACACCCTTCCATTGCTACTCTCTGTTTTCTATAACCAAGTAAGAAGTTTAACAACACCAGGTTAAAGTCCAACAGGTTTATTTGGTAGCAAAAGCCACACAAGCTTTCGGAGCTCTTAGCCCCTTCTTCAGGTGAGTGGGAATTCTGTTCACAAACAGGGCATATAAAGACACAGACTCAATTTACATGAATAATGGTTGGAATGCGAATACTTACAACTAATCAAGTCTTTAAGAAACGAAACAATGTGAGTGGAGAGAGCATCAAGACAGGCTAAAAAGATGTGTATTGTCTCCAGACAAGACAGCCAGTGAAACTCTGCAGGTCCACGCAACTGTGGGAGTTACAAATAGTGTGACATGAACCCAATATCCCGGTTGAGGCCGTCCTCGTGTGTGCGGAACTTGGCTATCAGTTTCTGCTCAGCGACTCTGCGCTGTCGTGTGTCGCGAAGGCCGCCTTGGAGAACGCTTACCCGAATATCAGAGGCCGAATGCCTGTGACCGCTGAAGTGTTCCCCAACAGGAAGAGAACAGTCTTGCCTGGTGATTGTCGAGCGGTGTTCATTCATCCGTTGTCGCAGCGTCTGCATAATTCGCATTCCAACCATTATTCATGTAAATTGAGTCTGTGTCTTTATAAGCTCTGTTTGTGAACAGAATTCCCACTCACCTGAAGAAGGGGCTAAGAGCTCCGAAAGCTTGTGTGGCTTTTGCTACCAAATAAACCTGTTGGACTTTAACCTGGTGTTGTTAAACTTCTTACTGTGTATACCCCAGTCCAACGCCGGCATCTCCACTTCTATAACCAAGCCAGTTCTGTATCCATCTAGCCAGTCCATCCCGAATCCCATGTGATTTTAGCTTTTGTACCAGTCCGCCATGTGGGACCTTGTCAAGCGCCTTACTAAAGCCCATATAAACTACATCCACAGCCCTTCCCTCATCAATTATCTTTGTCACCTCTTCAAAAAACTCAATCAAGTTGGTGAGACATGACCTTCCCTGTAGAAAACCATGCTGCCTGTCACTAACTAGTCCATTTTCTTCCAAATGTGCATATAATCCTGTCCCTCAGTATCTTCTCCAAAAGCTTTCCCACCACTGACGTCAGGCTCACTAGGCCTACGATTTCCTGGATTATTCTTGCTTCCTTTCTTAAACAAGGAAACAACATTGGCTATTCTCCAGTTCTCTGAAACCTTACCTGTGGTCAAAGAGGATGTGAAGATATCTGTTAAGGTCCCAACTATTTCTTCCCTTGCTTCCTGCAGTAACCTGGAATAGATCCCATCTGGCCCTGGGGACTTGTTTACCTTAATGAAAATTAGGATATCCAACACTTCCTCCTTCGATAATACTGACATTCTCTTGAGCATTCATGCACCTATCCCTGATCTCTATGTTCGTCATGTCATCCTCCTAGGTGAATACTGATACAAAGTACTCATTAATGATCTCACCCACTTCCTGTGGCTCCCGCATAATATCCCTCCATTGTCCTTGAGTGGATCTGCTCTTTCTCTTGCTAACCTCTTACTCCTAATATATGCATAAAAAGCCTTGGGATTCTCCTTGAATTAATGATAAGGAATAGTTGTGTATCTGTAAGGAAACTTGAGAACCATGTATCTCGGGAAGACATGCCCTCTGCTCAGTCCATGGCCTGGGCATCATCCATTTCCTTCCCAATCACAGCCCGTACTGCTTCCTCAAGGCCAGTAATATCATGTAGATATGATTGATCACCCTTCTGAGGTTTTGTTGCTGCTTGTTAAGTGATTTATTTCAGGAAAGGGAAAGAATGGTGATTGTCAATTACTATATAGAGAGGTACACTTCTGTGTGTGATGTTGGAGATTTGTTAGATGTGTGTGTATGAGGTATGAGTGAAGAAGGCAGTAGCAAGGGGTATGTGAATGTTACAGTTAGATGGTGGATGCAGTGTGTTTGAAATTTTGATGCTGGTGGTGCAGTTCTTGAGAAATGTGCACCTAATGTCCCGGGTAATCTCCTCTTGTACGCTACTACAACGGCCTCCTTCCCCACTGTGGGTAGAGCATATCCAGCTCAGTGAAACTGGATAGCATAAGCTACATATAGAGCTTCAGGAAAATTGTGTCCAATAAGTGCTTGAGTGTTAAACCTGCACTTGTCTGTTGCAGGGTCTTTTGGCACTTTCAAGGGATGACAATCATCATTGTGTGCCTGAAATTGTGTGCAAAATCCAAACTTTCAAACAGGCATTTCTTACCAGCAATTGCTATGAATGGTTTTATGATCATTATGTTTGGTACTGTCTCTTTAATCCAAGGGAAAATGGAGAGGGTCATGTGATCCGCTTCAAAATTTGCCAGGCCACCATTGGAAGCTGGAAGTGGATGTATTTTAGCCTCTTTGTTACAGTAAATGTCTTAGAACTTGAAATGAAAAAAAGAATTCCAAAGGAAAGAGAGGAAAAAGAGAAATAAAAGGAAATGAAAAATGAGTTTGGGAAAGAAAGGGAAATGCATAAACTTTAACTTAAATTTCAAAGAATAGGAAAACTTTGAGTATCAAAGAAGAGAAAGAGAAAAATAAAATTTAGAAAGGGAGAAACCTTGTAATCCAGAAAGAAATGAAAGCAAGGAAATCTGATCTCAACAAAGTAAAGTTGAAATGGTTATGCGGACAGGGGGTAGCATGGGAAACTTGACGATGAATTAGATTTAAATCCTGTCTTTGGTTTGTATATTCACCAGAATATTCACCTGGTGCCTAAATCAGTGAGGAAGGAGTTGAACTGTATTTTACGTTGTTTTGAGAAAATTGCTGGAAAGTTTCTATGGCTGAGGGTACGTTGGATGGTCTTGTTGCAAAGCATAGTTATGAAGGAAGCGTTAGAAGTGTATAAATCGCTTTCAGATGTGCAATCTAGTGATCTTGATATGGTGAAGGATGGTGTTCTCAATGCCAGAAGCTTACAGATGAATGTTTCAAAACTTACAGAAGAGGCAGAATCAACATTTTGTGGAATTTGTTGTAGAAAAGAAAATGATATTTGATAGGTGGTATAGGGCTATAAAGATTGATCAAGATCTCGAAAGCTTTATAGAGGAAATGCTGAAGGAAGAATTTAAAAGTACTATCCCTTTAGGATTAAAGTCCCACCGAGAAGACCATAAGGTTTTGAAGATAAGAACAGTTGCAATTATAGCTGATAACTATGAATTGTCTCACAGACATGTGAGTAGCAGCTGACCATTGTTTGCAAACTCAAGAGATACAAGATCTGATAATGAACAGAATGCTGGTTACAGTGAGGAAGATAACAGAAATGAAAAGACGGATTCTCCTCAGAGTACAATATATAGTACGAAGGCTAAGTATGATTCAAAGAGACCAACATGTTATTTTTGTCATAAGAAAAGACATGTGAAGGCAGCTTGTTGGGAATTAAAAGATAAAACAGTAGTATTTGTGCATGTGTATTGTGTGACTGCAGGAAATGCGTGTGACAAACCAATAGCTTTGAATATATTTACTATTGGGAAAGGACCAGAACAAAGAGGATTATAAAGATTTGTATTGAAGGGGAAAGTCCCATATTTTTGTCTGATAAAGCAGGCCAATAAAATATCCTTAAAGATAAATAGGGTCAGCTTAATCGCTGATGGTGGTAGGTGAAGGAAAGCTCCCTCGAGAAGGTACACTACTTAAGAATGTATTGATTAAGCATATTACTGTTGTTTGTTAAAATGCGCCATTGCATAAAGTTAATTTAAAATATGGTTCAATTTCAGGTATTGTAGTTGTGGGAATTGTGTCAAAATTGCCGATTATTGGCATCAGTTTTATCTGAGAAAATTACCTTACTGTAAATAAAGTACTGTCATGTCTAGTGATGTCAGACAAGCCCAGTGAAACAAAAATATAAAGTGCTGGAAATACTCAGCAGGTCTGGCAGCATCCGTGGAGAAATGAACAGTGCTAACATTTCAAGTCGACTATGACTTTGTTAGAAGTCCGGTGAAAGGGTTGGAATTGAAAATGTACAAATTAAATCAAGTGACATGCACAAATCTGGTATTATCTGCACATCTGCAGTAGAAATTATTGTTTCAACTAAAGACGTATCCAACGAGTCAAAAGCTCAGACTGCTGTGATTAAAGAGATGCTGGAACATTAGATTGACACAGGAGTCAATATAGCTGTAAAAGAATTAAAGCTGCCTGAATTAACCCTGCAGGCAAAACCTAAGCAACAGATGTCAAAACAGACAGCAGCAACACTTCAAGCTGGAAGAAAGGAAAATTCTGCTTTAAAACTGAGTGATTCTCCTAGTCACAATTATTGCAGGTACCATGGAGCTATGAGGGTGGATTTGCGTTATTCAACATAAATCAAAGCTTCAGAATGACAAAACAATCATTCTTGAGAGAAGAATTGGAACATTTTGTGCTGAATGGGAAAATGAAAAACATAAAAGAAATTTGAAAATTTCGCAAACAGGGTGGACGTCCCAAAACTGTAAAATCCCGCCTGAGGTCAACGGACCTTTTCATTGTCTGCCCCTTGGCTGCTCCGATTCCCGTGTCGGGCAGGGTGGTAAAGTCTCGGCCCATGTTTCCTCTTGTCGGAGAATCTAGAATGAGGAGGTCACTCGAAAAATAAATTTAAGATGAAGATGAGGAGAAATGTTTTCTCTCAGAGGGTCGTGAGTCTGTGGAACTCTCTTCCTCAAAAGGCAGTGGAAGCAGAGTTTTTGAATACTTTTAAGACAGAATAAATAGATATACTTGGTTAACAAGGGGGTGAAAGGTTATTAGAGGTAGTCAGGAATGTGGGGTCGAGGTTACAGTCAGATCAGCCACGATCTTATTGAATAGTGGAGCAGACTCGAGGGGCCTGCTCCTAATTCATATATATTTGCTTCTCCAATGTGTCCCTATGCACGAGGAAAATTCTGTCTCAAGACTTTCTTGTTGTTTGACTCATCTGTAAGACATCTCGCATTACACAGTGTTGTAGCTGCCTCATCAACTAATTGTGTGCTGTTTATTTCCAAATTTAATGAGTGCTATTTAGTTAACACTCACTTAAATGTTTTTCTCAAGCAAATGGCCATCAGGTAACATGGATCATTTACAAACAGATAGTTGTAAGGGGGAAAAATTGACAAATCAGTGAGGCACAGACCGAATCAATGTGAATTTCAATGCTTTTGCAGCTCTGAGCTTTATATTTCTCATTGGAATGTTTGATGCTGCAGTGCAGAACAGTGTATTCTTAGGAAACCACAGGGAGACGTTTATTAAGTGCGGTTATTTATTAACTGCCATGTTCTTAAACATAGAAATTATAAATTTCCAAATCAATAATACAGTTTGTGAAGTGTTATCTTCTCACCATCCTCATTGTCAAAAGCAGGTAAGTGGAGTTGAAGATTCTAACATCAGGTCAGTCATGATCTGAGTAGACTCAACAAGCCGAATGACCTCCTTGTGCTCCTATGTCTTATGGCCTTATGGTCCATGCCCTCTAATAGTTATCTTTCTAATCAGAACAATGACCAGGGTTATGAGATCAAAGGGCTGATTTTAACTTTTGGTGGTGCAACATTTGCACATCGTACAGGCAACCCTGATTTGGGCGGACAGGATACAGAACTGGTGGGTGGATATATCATAGGCCTATGGAGGGTATACCAGACAAGGATTGTATATATGGGTGTGTGTCTCATGGGTGAGTGAGGTGTATATGGCAGTGGTTGTATAAATAGATGGTCAATCCACTATTGCCTATTTTCTGCCACCAATAAAAAATTGAATCAGAAAGTGACAGGTTGTAAAATTGAATTCAATCAATCTGATCATTTATGTTTATCAGAAAAATAATGTTGTAACAGTTTATGAAAATTCGTTAGGGAACCTGCCAATTGCATAACCAAGTCAGCTTTGGTGGAGAAATTCATAAAAGGGTGAGATAACAATTCTGTTAATCAGAGAATTTTAGAATCATAGAATCCCCACAGTGCAGAAGGAGACCATTCAGTCCATTGAGTCTGCACCGACCACAATCCCACCCTATCCCCATAACCCCACGTATTTACCCTGTTAGTCCCCCGACATTAAGAGGCAATTTAGCATGGCCAATCAATCTGACCTGCACATCTTTGGACTGTGGGAGGAAACCGGAGCACCCGGAGGAAACTCACACAGACACGGGGGAGAATGTGCAAACTCCAAACAAACAGTGATCCAAGCCGGGAATTGAACCTGGGTCCCTGGCACTGTGAGGCAGTGTGCCACTGCACCGAATGAAATGAAAACAAGACAAAAGCATCAGATGTAGGCTTTAGGAAAAGCCATTTGATGATATTGTCCCTGTGAAGATTAATTGTATGGACATTGAAACTGCAAGCAAATCGGTATCAAAGTCAATCAGCTGAATTGAAGGAATCACTATTCAGGTGTGATGGCTAAGGGACATACTTGATTATACCACCTCAGAAAATTAAAATCCTTTTGAGTAGATCCCGCGGTCAGGGAATTCTTTCATACGGCAGTAGTTAAGAGTGCTATCCTGTTTGGATGTCTCTCCTGATACTGCACATTCAGGAAAGTAGACTCTTTAAAGGTACAACAATTACTGAATCAGGCAAGAAGGGTATTTGATGAGCAGATCTTTCTTTATGAAATCTGCCCTTGAAGGATATTGATGAAAGTGAAGAGTGGCATAAACAATGAGAATACTTCTTGTTGCAGTGTTATTGCTGGATGCATTCAGGAAAAAGTCTTCAATCTCTCAGGTCCAGGACAAATGAATTCTTGAATTTGTTTGTGCCCTTCTCAATAAGAACAGTGGCACAGTGGTTAGCACTGCTGCCTCAGAGCTCCAGGGACCTGGGTTCGATTCCTGACTTGGATCACTGTTGGTGTGGCGTTTGCATATTCTCCCACTGTTTGTGTGGGTTTCTGCCAGGTGCTCCGGTTTCCTCCCACAGTCCAAAGATGTGCGGCTTAGGTTGATTGGACTTGCCAAATTAAACTTTAGTGTCCCGGGATGTGATAGGTTAGAGGGATTCTAACTAAGGTAAGGGTAACTAAATGGGGATAGGGCCTGGGTAGGATCGTTGTCGGTGCAGACTCGATGAGCCAAATGGCCTCCTCTGCACTGCAGGGTTTCAATGATTCTTTCTAAGAACCTCTAAATGGAGTTTGACGAATGGATGATAATAAACATTTCTGAAGAGGCTCAATTATTTTAATGCATTGGAATAGATTTTTAATGCATATTTTAATTTAAGCTAGACCTCTGTAATTGAGTAATTTTGTTTCTTTTTATTGGTGTTAATCATTTATATATTTTAACATGAATGATCAACGCACCCAAAGTTAATTTCCATATGGACATTAAAGTGAAATTGAATTGAATTGGACTAGTCTGATCTATGTGCCATAGTCATAGGGCTCAATCTCATTTGGGGGGCAGTGGTCCTGACCCCAAGTAAAGTCCAGGGGTGAGCCCACCTCTGTTTGGCTGTCTTCCTGTAGAGCTTGGCTTGACGCAGGACTTATGCCTCATCCAAGAGTAAGTTCAGACTCCAAGAACTCGGTCCTAGATATTGTGGCTGCTCCTGAGACTACAGTGAGTCCCCTGAAGAAAAGGAGCCAGGATCCCAGAGGTAAATTGTTACAGCCAGGTTGTATGGAGGACTGAAGTCTTACTGCCCTTAATCAGTGTGATTTTAGAAAAGGAAGATGCATGTTTGTCTCTTAACCACACCTCCCCCCCCTCCCCCACTCCACACCCTCTGAGTTTAGTCAATTTGGATAATAGCAGCAAGCTTTCAGAGGTTTAACTAAAGAAGATTATCATTCATGCATTCACCCCAAAAGTCTAAATGCTATGTCCCTCAAACACACATATTTGAAGACAAAGTTAAAAAGAATTGCACACTTTTAGTGCACAAAGTTGTAAACAAAAGAATCGTTCATCGTTTGACTACTCGTCAAATCCTGCCAACCAGAAAATGACCCATTTATGCCAACTCTGTTTCCTGTTAGCTAGCCAACCTTCTTTCCATGCCAATATGTTACTTCCTACACTTTGAACTTTTGTTTTCCACAATAACCTTTGATGAGGCACCTTATCAAATGCTTCTGATAATCAGTACCTCAAACGATTCCCCTTTATCCACAGCACCATTGGTTAAACATGATTTCCCATCAAAACCATGTTGACTCTGCCTGATTACCTTGAATTTATTTAAGTGCCTGGTTATAATGGCTGGAATTCTCTGTCCTCATCCACGGCTGGGATTCTCCGGTCCTGCTGCTGTGAACGGAGATTTGGCTGAGTGCCAAGTTCTCTGTTCTTGCTTGAACTGATAGTTTGGTGCGCAATACTGGAGAATTCCAGCCAATATCTTTGCTTGTAGCTTTGAACATTTTTGCTAACAGCTATACTATAGTTTCCTAGTTTCTGTCTCATTCCCTTTCTGAATTAAATAGTTATTTTAGCTATTTTCCAATCGAATGGAACCTTCCCAGAGTCCGGTGAAGCTTGGAACATTAAAACCAATGTAGCAACTACCTCACTAACCATTTCTTTTAAAACCCTAGGATGAAATCCTTCAGGACACGGGGACTTGTCAACCCATAGTTCCAATTAATTGTTGAGTACCACTTCCCTGGTGATTGTACTTTTCTTGAGTTCCACCCTCCCTTTAAATACCTGACTTCCAGCCATTTCTGGGACATTACTTGTATCCTCTAGAGTGAAGACTAATGCAAAATACCTGCCCTTGCCTTATTTTCCAATATTAATTCCCAGACTTTCTATAGGACCAGCATTCACTTTGTTACTTTTAAAAAAAAATATCTATTGGAACGCTGCCTATCTGACTTTTTATTTTTAACTAGCTTTCTCTTGTATTTTAATTTTTCCTTCCTTATTAATCTTTTATTCTTTGCTGTTTTCATATTCTGTGGGCCATCATTAAGTTGCTGGAAGAAGCGGGCCATTTAAATTGCTGCTTACTTCGACCGCATTAACCCACTGGGTGGAAGGAGCTGTAATATCCTAGCCCATTACACTGCTGAATGCCTCAAAATGAATAAAAACCAGACCCCTTTTAGAAGTCAAGTTTAGAACGACGTGGCTTAATTTCTGGGAACAGATTGTTTGCCTTGGTCATTGAAGATGGGCAAGAGAACACTATAATGGTGAGAGAAAAAACATAATGGCTGGAATTTTACCGCCCCGCCCACCACGGGAATCGGAGCAGGCAAGGGGTGGACAATGGAAAGGTCCGTTGACCTCGGGCGGGATTTTATGATTTCAGGATGAGTAAGGCGTAAAATCTGGTCCAAATTGCCAAAAACAAATCTGGAACCAAAAACACCAAATATAGCGGCCGGATCTCTACCACCTCGCCCGCCGCGGAATCGGAGCGGGCAAGGGTCTGGCAAAACAGAAATCTCTGTTGCCCTCAGATGCAAATTTCTGTTCTCGCTCGAGTGAGGCTGTAAAGTCGCGCCCAGCTACTGGCGAGAGAGAAAGCTTCTAAGATTAAAAATGGGTATTATAAAGGAGATTCTAAAGTTTAAATGGTTTCAAAGGACCATAAGCCATTGTTCGAAACTGTCTCACCATGTTCACACAACACAGAACAGCAAACTAGAGGCCCCCTATGAAATTTTTAATCTCAAATTCATGACACTGGATGTGAGGACCAGCAGTAGGAAATTACAGACTTGCATGGGTTTTATTCTTTTGAATAGAATAGTAGGTTTTTCAAATCTTTTTATTTCACATGAAACCTTTTCTATGAAACAGGCAGATACAAAAGACCTTTAGAATGAAAGGTTTTTTTTGCAGTCCGGACACGTAATCTTAAACTGACGTGCATTATACTCTAATTGTAAATAACACAGCATGGGCTTTCCTTGTTGCTGATTTCCTGAGCTGTTAATGAAATTAGATAAAGGACTAGCTAACAGAGTTCATCCACTATTTAAACAAATCTTTCAAGGGTGTTCTGTGTTATATTAATCTTCTTATCCTATTATCTTGCTTAAAGGTTTCTGATTACTCATATTACCCAGGGCCTCATATTCTTTTTATGGAGTTGCATTACTTCTTGTTGAATTAAGTCGACTTAATATAACATGTCAAATTATCCTGAAACAGTCTTAAAGACAGTTTGAAATTAAGGAATGTTTTGAAACTGGTGTTTAAAAGTTAGGATTCAGTACTAAATAAAAGATTATTTAGATCTCTCAAAAGCGTAAATGCAGAATGAATGTTTGGGAATAATATCCCATCTGAACTCAGTAGTCCTAAAATTGGTTTATTAAGATGGTTTGGGTTAGAAATTTGTCCAGATATGGTTTTGGGTGCCAGAGTTGTGTCTGCAACCTTTGCCATGAATAGTTCAGTATGCAGCGACCCATTTGACCTGTAACAGGAAAAACTGTCCCCAAGTCTCCAAGGTCTATCAGACTACCACAGTCCCTTCTTAACTTACCTTATCTCTGTTTATATTTGATTTTTTTGATTCACTGACTTACCACAGCTCAGCAAGTTTAGTTTTGAAAGACTGAAGAACAAGCATTGCTTCCATCAGTATATGAAGGACTCACCCGATGAAGGAGCAACGCTCTGAAAGCTCGTGATTCCAAATAAACCTGTTGGACTTTAACCTGCTGTTGTGAGACTTCTTACTGTGTCCATTGGTATATTCTCCAGATTGTCGCAGGACATGGTGATTAATATGGTCAACTGTATGCATCTGCTTAAAAATGCAAGTTCTGCCCTTGCTATGTTCCCAGTCACTGGAATATCACTGTGTAGTAGCACAAGGACAGGGAAATGCATATCGAAAAGAAGTTACAGAGGAATATGCAGGGTGATTAATTGACCATTGTCTGGAATATTGGATAGCTTGATTGAAGTTGGTTTATGGTGGCTTTTATTTCAACATTTGTGGTCAAAGTATACTGACCTGATCAGTGACAGAGGAAAGGAAAGGTATGGGAATGTTGTGAATGGGGGATTGGGGATGCAGTCACTTGGAGCAATTGGATGGGCCAATCACAGACAGCCCGGGTGTTGCCTCTTTCCCTCCTAGTTCTCCTCTTCTTCCTTCTCCCCTTCCACCTGATCCTTCTAGGTTGCTCACTTTATATCTAGTGGCAAAGACTGTGCCTTTATGATAGTGAGGTTGTACGGGGTGCAGCACACTATGATTGTGACATGCACTGTGGATTGCTGGATACCTTCAAAGTGGTCCAGATAGCAGAGGAGTAACTTAAGCACTTCAAAGGTCATTTGATTAATCACACACTGCCCAACTGTGCCAGAGTTGTAAGCCAGATGTTCACTCAATAGCTGAATGGAATAGATTTCAAACAGATCTGGAAACTCAAGACTGAGCATCATAACAGGTTGTGGGCCAGCAGCATAAAATCATAGAGTCATAAAGGTTTACAGCATGGAAACAGACCCTTTGGCTGAACTTGTCCATGTCTCCCAGTTATTAACCATTAAACTAGTCCCAATTGCTCGTGTTTGGCCTTTGTCCCTCTATACCAATCATAAGAACATAAGAACATAAGAAATAGGAGCAGGAGTAGGCCATCTAGCCCCTCGAGCCTGCCCCGCCATTCAATAAGATCATGGCTGATCTGACGTGGATCAGTACCACTTACCCGCCTGATCCCCATAACCCTTAATTCCCTTACCGATCAGGAATCCATCCATCCGCGCTTTAAACATATTCAGCGAGGTAGCCTCCACCACCTCAGTGGGCAGAGAATTCCAGAGATTCTCCACCCTCTGGGAGAAGAAGTTCCTCCTCAACTCTGTCTTAAACCGACCCCCCTTTATTTTGAGGCTGTGTCCTCTAGTTTTAACTTCCTTACTAAGTGGAAAGAATCTCTCCGCCTCCACCCTATCCAGCCCCCGCATTATCTTATAAGTCTCCATAAGATCCCCCCTCATCCTTCTAAACTCCAACGAGTACAAACCCAATCTCCTCAGCCTCTCCTCATAATCCAAACCCCTCATCTCCGGTATCAACCTGGTGAACCTTCTCTGCACTCCCTCCAATGCCAATATATCCTTCCTCATATAAGGGGACCAATACTGCACACAGTATTCCAGCTGCGGCCTCACCAATGCCCTGTACAGGTGCATCAAGACATCCCTGCTTTTATATTCTATCCCCCTCGCGATATAGGCCAACATCCCATTTGCCTTCTTGATCACCTGTTGTACCTGCAGACTGGGCTTTTGCGTCTCTTGTAACTGTTACTCAGTAACTGTCTAAATGCTTTTTAAAAGATAAAATTGTACCTGTCTCTACTACTACCTCTGGCAGCTTGTTTCACTCATCACCCTCTGTATGAAAATTATCCCCCTCTGGACCCTTTTGTATCTCTTCCCTCTCACCTTAAACCTATGCCCTCTAGTTTTAGACTTCCCTACCTTTGGGAACAGATGTTGACTATCTACCTTATCTATGCCCCTCATTATTTTATAGACCTCTATAAGATCACCCCTACGCCTCCTGTGCTCCAGGGAAAAAAGTCCCAGTCTACTCAGCCTCTCCTTATAACTGATACCATCAAGTCCCGGTAGCATCCTAGTAAGTCTTTTCAGTACTCTTTCTAGTTTAATAATATCCTTTCTATAATACGGTGACCAGAACTGTACACAGTATTCCAAGTGTGGCCTTACCAATGTCTTGTACAACTTCAACAAGATTCCCAACTCCTGTAATCAATGTTCTGATCAATGAAACCAAGCATGCCGAATGTCTTCTTCACCACTCTGTCCGCCAGTAACTCCACATTTAAGGAGGTATGAACCTGTACCCCTAGATCACTTTGTTCTATAACTCTCCCCAATGCCCTACCATTAATTGAGTAAGTCCTGCCCTGATTCGACCTACTGAAATGCTTCACCATGCATTTATCTAAATTAAACTCTATCTGCCATTCGGCAGCCCACCGGCCCAATTGATCAAGATCCCGTTGCAATCCGAGATAACCTTCTTCACTGTCCACGATGCCACCAATCTTGGTGTCATCTGCAAAACTTACTAACCATGCCTCCTAAATTCTCATCCAGCAGAATTGTACTCAACTACAATCTGCAACCTAATTTTAACCTAATCCACCAGGCAGGAAACTGGGGTAAAGTGTAAGGAGGACAAACTCATAGATTTGTTAACTTGACCTTTAACAGGTGTACAACATTCAGCTTCAATGAAAGACAGCAACAAAAAACTCAGTAAATAGCTGGAATCTAATGGAGGGTTCTCAATGCAATAAAAAGAAAAGTTGCTCTGCTTTCAAGGAATTGACACCTGTCTTAAGCAATCTTTAAGTATCATTACAGTATTCTGCAGTGTAATACAGAAACCTGATTTTATACATAGAAAGAAAGCAAAGGGGGCTGGCTATCTCCATTTATTTTCAAGGAACAGACCTCCTTAATCCTAAATCTTAGAATCATATTTTACTTGTTCCAGATAGGTCAGTGTAGCCCACTGAATAAGAGCCATATGTCCCTATTTAGCTGCCTTTTGAATAAGGTTAAAGTAGGATGGATTTTAATGTCGAGAAGGAATTTGGATGAATGTGTTATTTTAATTCCTGGGCAAAAAGTGATGGTTAGATCGAGGGAGATGGTGGAATATTGGTATTAGGAAAACAGAACCTAATGCTTAGAACACATGGGTTCCAATCCCACCATGGCTGCTGGTGGAACTTAAATTCAAAGAATAAATCTGGAATATAAAGCCAGTCTCAATAACAGTGATCATGAACTTGTCATCATTTATCATTAAAAACCCATCTCCTTCACTAAAAACCAGGAAGGAAATTTGCCATCCTTACCTAATCTTGCCTACATGTGACTCCAGACCAACAGCAACTTGGTTGACTCTGCCCTCTGCCTTAGCAAACCACTCAGTTCACAGGCAATTAATGATGGGCAACCATTGCTGGTCTTTCTCATGACGTCCACATCCCATAAAAGAATAAAGAAGAAAGAAATTGGCAGACATAGAAGGAAATGTGGATTTTGCTGGCTCTAAGGGAAGGGTCACCAGCACAAAATAAGCTGTGGGCCATTTTGTTTGGTGTTGTCTTGTGGATGGCGGGGGGAGGGGGGGGGGGGGGAGCCCAAAACCAGGAGAGGCCGAAACTTTCTTCTCGGACTTTGGGAAGCAGCAGAGCTCTTCCAAATCTTTCAAAGGGAAGCGTTGCAGTTATATTGGATAGACAGACCATCTACAAAGGCGGTGGGTGGCAGTTTGCTAGCTCTATCCAGGGTTAAAATGCTTTTGCAGTCCTATTAATGTCATTTATCCCTGATGAGGTTTTGTTCATGAGGCTCCCACCTAATTTTGGGTGTTGCTTCATTTGTTGTTAAACGCAATGGCATTAGAATCAGAAATCGATTATAAATGTCATGTTATACCGTAACACAGTTTCTGCAAAATCTTTGGGAAACAACTAATACATTTTTCAAAACAAAATATGATCCAGGTTTATTACTATATATTTTTAAATGGCACAAAGGTATTTAGGAAATAATGAAACATCAAGGCTGTTTATAGCGTGCATTGTAAGAACGTATCTATTTCCTGTCCTACTTAAAATTCTCCAAATAACTTTGTTCATGTGTCAATGCAGGCAAAAGCTCGAAAGGCACAGTGTTGTCAATACAATGAAAATTGGATTTTTATGTGGTAGATTTCAAACATCTCCATCAATAGCACTGTTGCTAAGCTCAGTGGAAAAAAAGGTGTCAATTTACAGCACAAATTGAGATCTTCCTGCTTGAACACTGATGATATCAGCATATTATATCTTAGCACATCAGGTTTGTGGAAGTGAAAACCACAGATGTCAGGAGCTGCAACCATAATTAGGAAGTGTTCCCTGATGCATCATTAATATTTGATTTAGATCATTCAATAAGATTTATACGAGTTGAAAGCCTCAGAGGCCCTGTTTGTCCAAAGCATTTATGATACAGAGATTAGTGCGAAAATAACATTTTCTCTGCCTTATGTTGTCTGGGCTATTTTGGTGACATTGGCAGAAATGTCACAGAAGAAAAGCCACCTACTGAATTTTTTATGCCCCACTCCACGAAATGTTCATCTTTTATAACGACAAAGGCGTACTATTTAACAGCTTCTCTGCTATACAAAAGGGGGAAATTTCAGAGCACAATGCCCCTGTCGGAGTGTGCTTTCAACTAACTGCAACTCTATAAGATTCAGTAATCAGCCTACCTGTCCTATCATCTGCCAGTCAGATACTTTTTTTTATCTTACCAAAAATAGTTTGCACTGACGTCCTCTGGCACTGCTGGAATGAATATTTAAGTAAATGCAAGCAATCTTTGCTGAAAATGTTCTCACTTGAAGAAGAAAAGTAAGTGCATACGAGATGTAAAAGTTTGAAGGAAAATGAGATTGCAGGACCAAAATTATTCTGTTATTATTATTCCTTATATTTTTACAATTATTTATTAATGTTTCCCAAATCTAATAGCTGGGAACTGCTGCCAATGCAGAGGCAGTTTCTGAGCAGGGGGCTGATGGTTAGTGGGGGTGGGGTACTAATGAGAGGAACCCTGAATGAATGAGCTTAGCCATGTCGTAATGTCTGATTTCAGCAAGGACACTGAATTATCATTTAACTTGTGTGTTTTGTGTCTCCATTGCATGTCAGAGGTTGTGATGAGCACCTACCTGCATGATGTGATCCCAATTTGATTGTTCACAGGCCAATTCAGAGATGGACTTTGGAGAAGTTGGGAGCAGTTGAAAAAAGTCAGTCAAGTTGGATATCCCCAAATAACTGGAAAAGAATCTGGAAAGCAGGGGGGTGATGTGGTGTGCCTGATGAAGAACCTAGTTTTTGTGCTCCATTGACGGAAAAGACTAATGACGGATCCAGCTAAGAAAGTATCAGGAGTTAGGAGCAAAAATAAAAAGCATTATTCCACAGGTAATAATTACACTAAAGTCATGTGCATTGTGACATGGAGGCAAACAGGCTAGGAAAGTTGTGATGTTGACTAACCAGGTGATGTGAATAAGAGGGATTTCAATTTTGGAACATTTGCAACAGTTCTGGGACAGGAAGGAGTTCTAACACTGAGATAGGCTGCTTCAGAGCTCGCTTGGGACTGATGTAGCAGATATTCACCAAGATCATTAGATAGCACCTTCCAAACACTTCCATCTGGAAGGATAAAGGCAGCAGATACATGGGAACACCACCACCTGCAAGTTCCCTTCTAAGCCACTCACCATCCTGCATTGAAAGCATATCGCCGTTCCTTAGCAGTCACTGGATCAAAATCCTGGAATCTCTCCTTCACGGCATTGTGGGTCAACCCATAGCACATGGACTGCAGCGATTCAAAAAGGCAGCTCACCAACACCTTCTCAAGGGCAACTCAGGATGGGCAATAAATGCTGGCCAGCCAGCGACGCCCATGTCCCGCAAATGAATAAAAAATAAGTTAACCAGGGTTGTGAATAATGCTTTAGTTTAAACTAATAACATAGGGAGTCAGAGAGGAGGAAACTGCTAGACATTGCAGAAACTTAATGATAAAAGAATCAGGAAAGGGAGAAAAAGAATAACATGAAGGAAAGAATAAGGATAACACAAAAGGTCAGAGATTGGATTGAGCCTTGGAGCACAGGGGTTAGCTACTATTAAATACAAAGAGGAATAATAAATAAATACAACTGATAATTTTGATACAGCAAAACGTGGTTTACAAAACAAAATGGATAACTGGAGGCAATAATTTGAGAGAGGATCTGGCTAGAGGTCTGGAGTGCTTATACTTCAATGCAAGGAGCGTAGCAGGTAAGACAGACGAACTTGGGGCCTTAATGCGCACGAGGAATTTGGATGTGGTTGCGGTGACAGAGATTTGGTTGAAAGAGGGACAGGACTGGCAGCTGAATATTCCAGGGTACAAGTGTTTTAGGCGAGACAGAGGAGGGGCCAAAAGAGGTGGGGGAGTAGTGGTATTAGTTGGAGAGCATATTACAGCGGTGCAGAGGGAGGACAATTCAGAGGGGTCGTGTAACGAGTCACTCTGGGTGGAGCTTAGAAACAGGAAAGGCGCAGTCACTATGTTGGGGGTGTACTACAGGCCCCCCAACAGCCCAAGGGAAGTGGAAGAATGGATATGTCAGGAGATACTGGATAGGTGCAGGAAATATAGGGTTGTTGTAGTGGGAGACTTCAATTTCCCTGGTATAGACTGGAAATCGCTGAGGGCAGGGACTCTGGATGGGGAGGAATTTGTAAAATGTGTACAGGAGGGTTCGTTGGAACAATATGTAGACAGCCTGACTAGAGAGGGGGCTATACTGGACCTGGTACTGGGGAATGAGCCCGGTCAGGTCTTCAAAGTTTTGGTTGGGGAACATGTGGCAAATAGTGACCACAATTCTGTTAGCTTTAGGATAGTGATGGAAAAGGATGAGTGGTGTCCCAAGGGTAAGGTGTTGGATTGGGGGAAGGCTAACTTTACTGGGATCAGGCAGAAATTGGCAGCTCTTGATTGGGAGAGGCTGTTTGAGGGTAAATCCACATCTGGTATGTGGCAGTCTTTTAAGGAACGGTTGTTAGGGCTACAGGACAAGCATGTGCCTGTAAAAAAGAAGGATAGGAAGGGTAGGATTAGAGAACCGTGGATAACCAGGGAAATTGAGGGACTGGTCAAAAAGAAAAGAGAGGCGTATGTTAGGTCCAAGCAGTTAAAAACGGAGGGAGCTCTGGAGGAGTACAATGAAAGTAGGAAAGTACTCAAACGGGGAATTAGAAGAGCAAAAAGGGGTCACAAAATGTTCTTGGCAGACAGGATTAAGGAGAATCCCAAGGCATTTTATTCATACGTTAGGAACAAAAGGGTTGTTAGGGAAAAAATCGGACCTCTCAGGGACAAAAGTGGGGACTTATGCTTGGAGCCCAAAGAAGTAGGGGAGATCCTAAATGAATACTTTGCGTCGGTATTCACAAAGGAGAGGGATGTGTTGACTGGGAGTGTCTCTGAGGGGAATGTTGAACCGTTGGAGAAAATCTCCATTACAAAGGAGGAAGTGTTAGGTTTGTTAGAGAATATAAAGACTGACAAATCCCCAGGGCCTGATGGAATCTATCCAAGGCTGCTCAGGGAGACGAAAGGTGAAATCGTTGGGCCTCTGACGCAAATCTTTGTCTCGTCACTGGACGCAGGTGAGGTCCCAGAGGATTGGAGGATAGCCAATGTGGTCCCGTTATTTAAGAAGGGTAGGAAGGATAACCCGGGTAATTATAGGCCGGTGAGCTTGACGTCCGTGGTGGGGAAGTTGTTGGAGAAGATTCTTAGAGATAGGATGTATGCGCATTTAGAAAGGAATAAACTCATTAACGATAGTCAGCATGGTTTTGTGAGAGGGAGGTCATGCCTCACTAACCTGGTGGTGTTTTTTGAAGAAGTGACCAAAATGGTTGATGAAGGAAGGGCCGTGGATGTTGTCTATATGGACTTTAGTAAAGCGTTTGACAAAGTCCCTCATGGTAGGCTAGTGAAAAAGGTTGGATCTCATGGGATAAAGGGGGAGGTGGCTAGATGGGTGGAGAACTGGCTTGGTCATAGAAGACAGAGGGTGGTAGTGGAAGGGTCTTTTTCCGGCTGGAGGCCTGTGACTAGTGGTGTACCGCAGGGCTCTGTATTGGGACCTCTGCTGTTTGTGATTTATATAAATGATCTGGAAGAAGGAGTAACTGGGGTGATCAGTAAGTTTGCGGACGACACAAAACTGGCAGGACTTGCAGATAGTGAGGAACATTGTCAGAGGCTACAGAAGGATATAGATAGGCTGGAAATTTGGGCAAGGAAATGGCAGATGGAGTTCAATCCTGATAAATGCGAAGTGATGCATTTTGGTGGGAATAATGAAGGGAGGAGCTACACGATAAATGGAAGAACCATAAAGGGTGTAGAGACGCAGAGGGACCTGGGTGTGCAAGTCCACAGATCTTTGAAGGTGACGTCACAGGTGGAGAAGGTGGTGAAGAAGGCATATGACATGCTTGCCTTTATAGGACGGGGCATAGAGTATAAGAGTTGGGGTCTGATGTTGCAGATGTATAGAACGTTGGTTCGGCCGCATTTGGAATACTGCGTCCAGTTCTGGTCGCCTCACTACCAGAAGGACGTGGAGGCTTTGGAGAGAGTACAGAGGAGGTTTACCAGGATGTTGCCTGGTATGGAGGGGCTTGGTTATGAGGAGAGATTGGGGAAACTGGGGTTGTTCTCCTTGGAAAGACGGAGGATGAGGGGAGACTTAATAGAGGTGTATAAAATTATGAAAGGCATAGATAGGGTGAACGGTGGGAAGCTTTTCCCCGGGTCGGTGGTGACGTTCACGAGGGGTCATAGGTTCAAGGTGAAGGGGGGGAGGTTTAACACAGATATCAGAAGGACATATTTTACACAGAGGGTCGTGGGGGCCTGGAATGTGTTGCCGGGCAAGGTGGTGGAGGCGGACACACTGGGAACGTTTAAGACTTATCTAGACAGCTATATGAACGGAGTGGGAATGGAGGGATACAAAAGAGTGGTCTAGTTTGGACCAGGGAGCGGCGCGGGCTAATTGTTCCTTGTTTCTCGTTTCAAGGCTTCATTCTATGATCATCTTGCTGGTGCCAGTACAGAGCGAGACTGCGGATAGTTGGGAACCTGTCTCGGGGGCAGGGAATTCATATGGTGTTCGTGGAAGTGGAAATGACTAGGGTTGGGAAGCATTTTCCGATCAGGGCCAGTGTGATCTCCTGGACTCGTTTCGATCGCCTCAGGGGGTCGGAGAGGAATTTCCCAGATTTATTTTCCCCATATTGGCCCTGGGGTTTTCACTCTGGGTTTTCGCCTCTCCCTGGAGATCACATGGTCTGGAATGGGGGGGTGGGGGTGAGTTAATAGGTTGTGATGAACAAAGCATCGTAGCTGTGAGGGACAGCTCAGTGGATAGGATATTGGTATGTAGATAGGCTGGAAAATTGGGCGGGGATCCTGGATTCAGGATTCAATCCTGGACCGGGGAGCGGCGCGGGCTTGGAGGGCCGAAGGGCCTGTTCCTGTGCTGTATTGTTCTTTGTTCTTTGTTCTAGAGTCAGGATGACTGAAGCTACATCCAGAACAGGAGTGATTCCTAAATATTTTATATTCTGCAATATTTAGTAAGGAAAGGAAAAGAAGCAATGACAGAGTAACTCTACTAGTTAAAGATAAAATAATTGTAATAGAAGGAAAGGATATAACTCGAAGGAAGGTCGGTACAGTACCGAAAGCATGAGGTAAATGGTAAAGATATACTATAGCCCACCATTAATGAAAGGGAATTGGAGGAAGAAATATATAAGCAAATCCAGAGGTGTGTGGCAGGCATGGAATAATAATCATGGAGATTTCAACTACTAACAAACTGGCAGGGTGATGTGGTGACAGGAGAAAAGGGAATGGAGTTTTTACAGTATGTACAGGATTCCTTTTTCATTAAATGTGCAAAAAGTCCAATAAGAGGAAAACCACTGTTGGATCATATAAGGAGCAATGATCCAGAACAGACAGGAGAGGTAAGGGTAGGAGTTGCATCGTGGTGGTATTACATTGCCAGGGCTGGATTAGGATCGTGTTACATCACTAAGACAAAGACTAAAGTGATAAATTGCTCTGTATCAATCTATGACATCATGAGGGCAGAACTCGAGAAGATAAACTGGGAGAAAATGTTGAAAAATGGAAACGGATAAACAGTGGGAAATCTTTCAAAGGGTAATCAGTAGAGTTCGAGGGAAATGCATTCTCCCAAAAGCCAAAAAAAAAGGCAAGCTAATCATGGAGCACTATGGATGAATAAAAAACTAAAGGGAAAATTGAACCTATCGGAAAAGATTATTGCCTCCGTGTCACTTTGCGCCTGGCTTTGGTGAGATTATTACCTGTGAGGTGAAGCTTTTTAATTTAGTCCCTAACTCCTGATACTTCCTTAACTGGATTCCACATCAATCTCTGTTATTGGAGCACAAAAACTGGATTCTTCCTCATGGAATTTATCACCACTTTCCAGATTATTTTTCAGTTATTTTGGGATATCCATATCCTGCCATTGGGTAATTAATACACCCTTGGGACCCTTTGTCTTGACTAAAAAATGAATACTATCTGTTCCCCTAATTATAGAATCCTCTATAATTGCCACATTTGTACGCTGAACCCCCTTCCCGTGGACATCCATTTTCTGTATGGACGCTTGATTGGCATTCTGGCTATCCTTCCTACAACCTTCCTTCTTATCTGCATGAGTACTAATGAGTACTTTACATCTGTTGGAGAGGATGAGTGTCCTTCCAGTCTCCTCCCCTATCTCTCCTGCATCCCCCTTACAGTGCTGAGAGGCACCCTCTCTACTCTTTGCACCAGTGTTTTTGGTGGTGTGTGACCGTACTCCAGGAGTAAAGTAACCATTTATTCCTCCTTTGTGTCAGAGTGATGCTAGCTCAAACCCCAGCTCAATGACTAAGCTGGAATTTTTCAAGGCAGTTAGGGCCAGGCTTGTTGGCCACAAACTACAATCCCAACACATTGCCTGCACGGTCGTGTCTTTATTAATTTATTTATTTGTTAATTCACAGTCATTTATTTATTGAGCTAATTGAATTCTAGATTTATGAAACAGGTGAATTTAGATTGATGTCCAATATGAAAGTAGCTACTGTGATTAATGATTTAACTTTTTATCAGTTATTGGCATCTTTAAATATTATTTAATAATTTAGCCCATTTGCCATTGGTTTGGACTAACTTGTACTGATATTAAATCCTTATGAACCTAAACAGACTATCAGGGAAAGTCATAATGCTCATTTGGAAAGCTGGTACAGACATGATTGACCGAATGGCCTCTTTCTGCATTGTAACCATACTGTGATACTGTGTGAAACTGTGAACCTAACACTAACCACTAAGATCTTAAAAACAGAAAGAGATATCTAGATACTGATTCTCTGTATTGAACTTAATTCTCCCAGGATATGCTGATGTGTTGGTTGGAATGTCACTTTTCTATTTTATCCAGTTTGATTATTTACTGATTTACTGTTGACCTTGATTTAAATTACTTCTCACGTCCTTCCCATACTGCACTGAATTCCAACTCTCACCAAATTCTTGCTGTCTCATAATTTAGCTCGCCACTGTGATTATCGGATTCACTTAGCTCTGTGCGCATACAACACTTGGTAACCATTAATAATTAGATCAGACTAACAATGTGCCAAATGGAAAATGCAATGCATGCTGATAATGGGAATTGAGGGGCATATTCAACATGTTAAGTGAAATGATTACCTTAGAAGGGAATTGTTGGACAGGTCAGGGTCATTAAACAGGCGGTTCTAAAAGTATTTACATCGTGAGCTTCGTTTACATGTGATGGGTGGGCTGAAGACAGGCCGCTATCGTCACAGTCAGGTAATCTGAGGAAATTATTTTGGGATGTGGGTTCATAATGGCTTCCCTAAGGCTTTTTCCTTTTCATGCTACCTCTGTGCTGCCTAATGTTGTGTGGGTTTTGCCAGGAAATTCCAAGCCTAAGATTTAGTCTAAGTATTGGCCTCCTTATTTACGGAAGGATGTAAATGCATTGGAAGTATTTCAGAGAAGGTTTACTAGACTAACAACTGGAATGGGTGGGTTGTCTTATGAGGAAAGTTTGGACAGGCTAAGATTGTATCCACTGGAGTTTAGAAGAGTAAGAGGAGACTTGACTGAAACATATAAGATCCTGACGGGTCTTGACAGGTTGGATGTGGGGAGGATGTTTCCTCTTGTGGGAGAATCTAGAACTAGGGCTCACTGTTTAAGAATAAGGGGTTGCCCATTTAAAACAGAGGCGAGAATAATTTTTTCCCTTTCAGGATGGTGAGTGTTTGGAACACTCACCATCAAAGGGAGTTTCAAAGGGAGTTGGAAGCAGAATCTTTGAATATTTTTAAGAAAATGGATTAATGGTAAGCAAGGAGGTGAAAGGTTATTGCGGGTAAGTGGGAATGTCAGGTTGAGGTTAAAATCTGATCAGCCATGATCTTATTGAATGACGGAGCAGGCACAAGGGGCTAAGTGGCCTGTTCCAGCTCTTAATTTGTGTGTTCCTATTTTTAAAAATTGTATTTATATCGAATAATCAAGAATGACACTTCCAGATCATTGTACAACCTCTTAACACTACTTTACTCTCATAAAGATTTTCCAACATGGAAAATTAAACTGGCAAGAAAACTGTAACTATAAACTAAAAGAATGCTTTCATTATTATATTGAACATATTATTGAATAACAATTTAGAGAAATCAATATAGCAAAGCAAAGGCTGAGTAAGGATGTTAAATCTTTGCACATAGATAGTTGAAATGAAATGAACGGATGAGATGGTGCACGTGTGAATTTATCTGGATTCCTTTAAATTAGCTGGGGCCTGGACTGACAACTTGTTTTGGCACATAGTTCCAATTAAAGCAGGAGGGCAGCAGGTTGCTGACAGTCTGGGGAGTTAATGAGGAGGCACAGAAGATAAGCTGAGGTGTGTGGAGGTTGGGAGGTGAAAGATGATAGGGGGAAGGTAAAAAGACAGATAAGCAACGTGACAGAAAAAGGCGGCAATGTCATTATTATTTACAGCAGCAAGGCTCAGCTAAGTTTCACAAGAGAGCACCTTGGCAATGGGGAAGATGATAAATTGAACAGAGGCTGCCAGTTACTTTTTAGTCTCTGCAATGTCAGTTTGAAACTTATTTGCAGTTCAATTGTTTATAATTTAAAGGTTACGAATAGCAGTTTCAAATTTTATCATTTGCATATCTTTCTGCAGCAATTAAAATAAAAAGAGTAACTGAACACTGTGTGGATCATTTTCAGCACTACTGCTTGGGTAGCTGATTGGCAGATTGCCTACCGTCTATAGAATGCATTAGGTAATATACGGTGCTAAAGTTATAAATTAGCCCCAATAATACAGAAGTGTGAGGATGCTGTGCCTTTAAGAAATGTATTTATATCTTGTTTCATGTGAGGGCTATGTTTACAATTCGGCTCTGTTTACGCGGGCAAAGATTCTATAAATATTGTTTTGTATATGATGCAATGATTGGAGGAAACAATGGGGGGATCTCTCCCATTTTTAGGCTAAGTGCCCAATCCGGGGGGAAGAGTAGGCAACCTGCCAGTCAGCTTATCACCCAAGTAGCAATGTTGAAAATGATCCACACAGTGCTCAGTTACTTTTTTCATTTTAATTGTTGCAGAAATGTATGCAAATGATAAATTTTGAATCTACTATTTGTAATCTTTAAATTATAAGCACTTGAACTGGGTTAGTAGCTATGGAGAATGCATGATGGGGGTTATGGGGTATTTGAAGGTATGTAGGATAGCATTTGAGCATGTTAGGGGCTATGGAAAGTTATGTGGGATCCAAGGGGGATGTGGGTGCATGGAAGGGGCATGTGGAGGGGGAGGACATAGAGACGGAATAGAATGGCAAGGGGAATATGAGGGAGGGGTCATGGAAGGAGCATGGTGGATCTGAGGGGAGATGAGGTGGATTGTAGTGAGTGATGAATGAGGATTACGTTGTCTCTGAAAATTGACATGGGCTTTCTAATCAGCCTGCCTCCAAACTCACACTCCTCCTACATGCCATCGCACTGTGGACCTGAACTCAAATTGAAAGCAGTTTAATATATTGTGAATAACAAAGATTCTATGAGGATACAATTACTGGTGGGAACAATTACAACTGCTGCTATTGATCATGCCACTTTATTTTAATTTTTAAAAATCAATTTATGTTCCTCCTTGCAGCTTCTTTGTTCCTTTTGAAAGCTTTCACTTTCTTCCTGCTGAGGATTTTATCAGCTATCTTCTGAAAGATAGAATCTATAAGGTCCATGCTCTGTTAGCTTTTCATAGAGTTCCAATACATTTGTTAGACATTTCAAAACCCTTATTGACTTGGAATTGCTCCCACATGCATTGTAATGCCCTCTGTTGGATAACAAGTTCCAATATTTTTCTGATTTTAGGTCCTGATTTTAACTCTGTGTAAGTGAATGGGTTTTGAATGAGTTAAAATCTTCTCCTAAATGCCAAGCAAACTGCGTTGCAATTGGAGCAACCAGGCTTCTGACTTATTCTCAAATAAATGAAAATACATAAAATTACATTATAGCTTTAGATCTAGAATTAGAAGAGTATTAATGGTATTGTAAACACATTTGGTGCTAATATAGCTGTTAATAGTGCATGTAAATGACTGATCTTCCTTTGAAAGCATCTGTAAGTGAGTTTGCTTTTGTGGTCAGTAAGGACAAGCATGGAACCTTCAATACTCTTTTTAATTGTCTAAAAGTCAATAGATTTCAAACACAATTAACCCAAAGTCAAATAATTCAGCAGGTGTTTAAATAAGGCTTGCTATTTGAAAGCATGCTATTGTATTATCACTGAGACACCCACAATTTTAACCATTGTATAATATTACACATGTTCTTTGTATTATTTTATGGTTGTAATGTAATTGAGATATTAGCAAATGTGGATATTTAAATTTATTGGAAGAAAATCTTTTTGGTCTTTCTTCCCTAATGTATTGTCACCACTGCATCCCACTCTAAGATAGCCCTTGGCAATTAATTAACATAAGAACATAAGATCTAGAAGCAGGAGAAGGCCATCTGGCCCCTCGAGCCTGCTCTGCCATTCAATAAGATCATGGCTGATCTTTTTGTGGACTCAACTCCACTTAGCCGCCCGCTCACCATAACCCTTAATTCCTTTACTGTTCAAAAATTTATCTATCCTTGCCTTAAAAACATTCAATGAGGTAGCCTCAACTGTTTCACTGGGCAGGGAATTCCACAGATTCACAACCCTTTATGTGAAGATGTTCCTCCTCAACTCAGTCCTAAATCTGCTTCCCCTTATTTTGAGACTATGCCTCCTAGTTCTTGTTTCACCCACCAGTGGAAACAACTTCCCTGCTTCTATCTTATTTATTCCCTTCATAATCTTATATGTTTCTATAAGATCTCCCCTCATTCTTTGGAATTCCAATGAGTATTGCTCCAGTCTACTCAGTCTCTCCTCATAAGCCAACCCTCTCAACTCTGGAATCAACCTAGTGAATCTCCTCTGCACCCCCTCCAGTGCCAGTATATCCTTTCTCAAGTAAGGAGACCAAAACTGTATACAGTACTCCAGGTGTGGTCTCACCAGCACCTTATACAGCTGCAACATAACCTCGCTGTTTTTAAACTCCATCCCTCTAGCAATGAAGGACAAAATTCCATTTGCCTTCTTAATTACCTGCTGCACCTGCAAACCAACTCCTTGAGATTCCTGCACAAGGACACCCAGGTCCCACTGCGCAGCAGCATGCTGCAATTTTTTACCATTTAAATAATAGTCCATTTTGCTGTTATTCCTACCAAAATGGATGACCTCACATTTACCAACATTGTACTTCATCTGCCAGAGCCTCGCCCACTTACTAAGACTCTCTATATCCCTTTGCAGACTTTCAGCATCCTCTGCACACTTTGTTCTGCCACCCATCTTAGTGTCATCTGCGAATTTTGACACACTGCACTTGGTCCCCAATTCCAAATCATCTATGTAAATCGTAAACAATTGCGGTTCCAACACTGATCTCTGAGGCACATCTCGGTAGTCACTGATTGCCAACCAGAAAAACACCCATTTACCTTCATTTTCTGACAGGGTTTTCCAGCCAGATTACAAAGCTCCTTCTGTGAATGGATGCAGTTGTTTTGTTCTAGAGGGGGGAGGGGAGGATCTGTTTATAGAGGAGCTCTTGCCAGCCTGCAATAGAGTGTCACAAGCCGGCTGCCTGGTCTGAAAACACACCCAAAAAAGAACAGGCCAAACACAGTTGATGATTGGAACCGACTTCACCTTTTTTCTAAAGAAAGGAGGCATCAGGTACGTGGGACCCACACTGCTGAATGCAAAGCATGAGGAGAATAACTATGACTTTGTGCAATGTCATTAAATAGGCGAAAGGAATAAGCAGTTGGTTTTGCATCTCCTGATTTGTTTATTTCCCTTAATTTGAATGGAAATAAAGATTGAGAGAGACACAGTTCAATTTCCTACCATCCTTTTTAGACTATTGCACAAAGATAGAACTGCACCCTCTGTGGTACCTGTGTGGCCATTAAACCTCATCAACACTAGAAATGAGACAGTTTTCACTCAAATCAATTTCAGGCGTGGGTATCTCACAACAAAAATACCATGAGATATTTTGTGGGTTGTTATCCTGGAAAGAACCATGATGCCTTTGTTGTGTTTATGCCCATAATACCTGCATCAGAGCTCTGAAGTGCAGAGGGATCTGGGTGTTTTAATGCATGGATCGCAAAAGGCTAGTGCTCAGGTACAGCAAGTAATTAGGAAAGTGATGCGCATTATCACACACGAGGCTTGAGATGCTCAAGGAAATAAAGGCTTTTATTTACTATTACAATGAAGCTACCATGTATAGTACACGATCCCAGACTGAGGGGTCCCAGACAGAGCAGTGACCTTATACCTCTCCCAGGAGGCGGAGCCCGACTGGGATGCACCATAATAACTATAATACAGGTGTAACAGCCCAACCCTAATCCCAACAGCAACAAGTAGAACAACCCATCCCTAACCCCAACAGCAACATATACACATACTCGTAGTACTGGCCAGACCCTGGCTCAGTACTACCTAGTGGGAACCAACGATGGTTCACCACAGAAAGCTAATAAAATGTTATCATTTAGTGTGAGGGGACTAGAATACAAAAGTAGGGAGGTTACACTTCAGTTATAGAGAACACTAGTGAGAGCATGGCTGGAATGTACGCCCTGTCACTGCTGTCAGTGAGAATGGAGAATTTAGTGCTCAGCCAAATCTCCATTCACAGCAGTGGGACTGGAGAATCCCAACCGCGGACGAGGTTGGAGAATCCCGGCCCAGATCTGAGTACTGTGTACGGTATCGGTCTCCTTGTTTAAGGAAGGATATAAATGCATTAAAAGCAGTTCAGAGAAGGTTAACTTGACTTATACCTGGAGTGGGCTTACGAGAAATGATAGGACAGCTTATGTTTGTTTCTTCTGTAGTTTAGAAAGAGTAAGAGACGAGTTAATTGAAATATATAAGATCCTGAGGGGTCTTGACGGGGTGGATGTGGAGAGGGTGTTTCCTTTTGTGGGAGAATCTAAAACTAGGGGTCACTGTTTAAAAATAAGAGGTTGCCCATTGAACACGGAGATGAGGTGAAATTTCTTTTCTGGCAGAGGGTTGTGAGTCTTTGGAATCTCTATCTGAAAAAGTGCTGGAAGCCATTGTCTTTGAATATTTTTAAGGCAGAGGTGGATAGATTCATAATAAGTTATAGTTTATCGAGGGTAGGTGGGATGAAGATTTGAAGTTACCATCAGATGAGCCATGATCTTATTTAAATGGTGGTGCAGTCTTGAGGGGCCGAATGGCCTACTCCTGCTCCTTGATCATATGTTTGCATATTTTGAAGGAAGGGAAACACTGAATGGATAACGAGAATCAAGTTTTCTTTTGCTTCCATACTTGCTGACCCCACTGACAAATCCCTTCGCAGCAGAAGAGTGGCTGACTGAACATTTCAGTTTCCATTCGCTGTTTCTCAGCTTTATTTCCGTTTTTAAAAACAGTCCACAATGCAGCTTAGGCGCCATGAGAATATGTGTAAACAAAGGGTGGGCACAATTCATCAAATGGTACCTCCTCAGGGTTAGCTCCGTGATTTTAATGGACAGAAAGTCGCAGATTGTGGGCTTTTAATTTCATGATCCTCCTTCCTCACAATCAGCATTTCCCCAGAAGTGCGCAATAAACCCTAGATATCACATATTGCCCAGCATGGCTTTACCCTGTCCTAGGTAGTCTGAGAAGGAGTGTGCGTAAGTAGGAGTACACTTAATAACACCACAGCTCTTTGCTATCTGCACAAGATGCAAGGGAACAAGGAAATGGGATAATTCACTGTGCACCTTACCTCTATGGAGCTGCTACCTGAGTCTTTTGCTCCAGTTTACGTTTGCCCTCCTTGGATCGACCTCCCACTGCACCACTGTGAATAATGTTTGGCCTTTTCATGAACACTACAAATTGTCCTTTTGAAGAAAGCTGCTTCCTAGGTTTAGCACTCGCTAGTTAAGCATGCTACAAGTTAATTAGAGTAAGAAGTCTCACAACACTAGGTTAAAGTCCAGCAGGTTTATTTGGTAGCACAAGCCACTAGCTTTCGGAGCGCTGCCCCTTCATCAGGTGAGTGGGAGTTCTGTTCACAAACAGGGCATATAAAGACACAAACTCAATTCACAAAATAATGGTTGGAATGCGAGTCTTTACAGGTAATCAAGTCTTAAAGGTACAGACAATATGAGTGGAGAGAGGGTTAAGCACAGGTTAGTTTGTTAACAGGTACACATCTCTTTAACCTGTGCTTAACCCACTCTCCACTCACATTGTCTGTACCTTTAAGACTTTATTACCTGTAAAGACTCGCATTCCAACCATTATTTTGTAAATTGAGTTTGTGTCTTTATATGCCCTGTTTGTGAATAGAACTCCCACTCACCTGATGAAGGGGCAGCGCTCCGAAAGCTAGTGGCTTGTGCAACCAAATAAACCTGTTGGACTTTAACCTGGTGTTGTGAGACTTCTTACTGTGTTTACCCGAGTCCAACGCCGGCATCTCCACTTCACAAGTTAATTAGCCCAGTCAACTCAGGAAGGGGACCTCCTATTACAAAATTCAGGCACAGTGCAGGGTAATCCCCGAGCTACTGATGTGACAGCACCTTTGGGAAGTACTGTTCTGTTTCTGCTTGATTCTCAAATTCGGGGCTTATACATTTGCTTTGCTGGTGAGGAAAAATTGCAAACCTCAGTAAGTAATGTCGGCAATGCAAAAATTACTATGGGGTCTGGTTTACATTCCAGATATTTCCAGGGAGCCCATGTAAACACTGGACAGTTTGGAACTAAATTGGACAGATGGCAGCTCTTGTTATAACCGCAATTTAATTTTCCAATCACCTGCAACCAATGGCAGGACAGTATCTCATGATTACCCAAAGAAACATCTTGGCCAATGCTGGGGCCAGAGAACAATGGAATTTTACTCACCTGACTTGCAGTCTTTCACATTTTTTCCTCACAATAGTAACAATATTGACAGGAAACTGCTGGAAAGCCAAAATTGGCTGAATGAGCCTGCAAAGATGGAGGTGTAAAGATTCTACTGATATTAATCACAGGGGCTCATTATGTATTAGAAGCAGAATACTTCAGATGCTGAAAATCTGAAATAAAAACAGAATACTGGGAGAACTCAGCAGGTCTGGCTGCATCTGTCGAGAGAGAAACAGGGTTAATGTTTTGAACCTGTATCATTAACGTATTGTAGGGTTGTCTCACATCTGACAAGTGGACAACCTGTCTGACAGGTGGGAGTTTACACAAACAGCAAAAGGTCTCCAACATGAGACAGTGGGAATGGCGCTGGGAGTCGGAAGGGGGCGTCAATTCCGGGCCACAATCAGGAGTCTGGCTATTGGAAGGGCTGAGGTTGGGGTTGGTTGGAGATTGGTACTGTGAAGGCCAAATCTTTCCTTCTGAGGTCTGGCGGGAGCAGGCCTGTTCCTCCTGGCCCCCTGGGGTGCTAAAAGAATGCATTATCTTGAGGGTTTCAGCATTTTCCTCCTCTGTTCAATTACTAAGAAGTTATCAGAACATGAGTTTGGTGTGGTATTAAAGTCCCTATTTTTCTCTCTCAGGGGTGTCATTGCTGATTTGTGCACTTAAAAATTTAAAGAGGTGAGAATTTGGCGTTGGGTTTTCCAATCCTGAAGTTTCAATGCCTCACTACGCCATCCCTGCTCGCTCACTACAGCCCTTACCTGTCCCTTGGGATGAGGTGGGCGGATACATTAAAATCGAAGCCAATGCTTCTGTGGTGATTGTCTCTTTCAGGGCAACCAGCAGGAGTGGGGGGGTCATCTGGCTTGGGGGTCCAATTGGTAAGCATCTCAGGGGGTCGAGTCCTCTCTTAGGCAGAAGACAGGTTGAAGGCATGTAGAAGATATGTAGGGATGGGGGGAAGCTGATAGGCTGCTCTAGGGAACCGGGGGAGGGGGGGATGTGGGGGCTGGGGGGGGGGGGATGGGGGGGGGCGGGGGGATGGGGGGGGAGAATGTGGGGGGGGGGCATTGCTGCTAGCCTTGTGCAGTTTTTATAGATTATGATGATGCAACCTCTTACCCAACACCTGAGAGTATCTTGCTTTAATCGAATTCCGAAGAAAGAAAAAATACTCACCTAATGCCTGTCTTTGGCCGAATAGGCCTTGTGAGATGTTAAGATATTGTCAGACCCTGAGGGGCGGATGTGGAAAGAGCCTGGATTGGCTGGTAAGTCAGAAGTTTAGAAAAATATAGGAAAAAATGTGAAAATAAATCTCAGAAGCACAAGCTGTGATTTTGTGTTTATGGAAAAGTGGAATTTAAGTTTTAAAAAAACAAAGTGTTGCTGCAAAGTTTTTTTAAAAGGAGGGGAAAACACAGACAGCAGAGTTTTAAGTGAAAAAGAAAAATGTCCCAAGGAACTGCAGGACCTGTCCCAGAAGTGAGGGAAAATTAAAAAGTTAAGAGGCTGAGATTGCTGGACTCCGACCACAATGGAGCCTGTGGGAGGTTCTGGGTAGCGGTCCCTATTTAACAAATACCTTTTTGTGTTCCCGATGGAGTCTGTGAGCGTGTATCATTCCAGTTTCAAAAAACATAAGCCTTGAATTTCCACAATAACCTCAGCATAGGGTCTTTGTAATTCCAGCGAAGGTAAGTCCCCACGGAATGGTAATCCGCTGGAGATTGCCACTCTGAGGAAGTTATGGGCCAGTATCTCCTTTTGTGGCTTGGTGTCAAATTGTGTTTGATAACCTTCCTGTGAAGTGCCTTGGGATATTTATATTAGAGACACGATAAATCAAATAACAGCTCATATTTTTCATTTGGAGTACTGCCAATGGCTGACAAGTCGGAAACCGGTTTGAATATCCTCATATTTGAATGAATTACCATTGGCAGGGTGATTGTAAAGGTTAGTGGAACATGCTGTGCAGGTCAAAGGATGAATGAATCAGTTTGGAATCATAGATGTTGAAGGATATATTTTGTGCCAAATAAGCAAATCCATGTGTTTCCCAACTGGAAACCATGGACAAACAAGGATATCCACTGCTTGCTGAAGTCTAGGTTTGAGGTGTTCAAGTCAGGCGACCCTGACTTACACAAGAAAGTAGGTAAGAAGTCTCACAACACCAGGTTAAAGTCCAACAGGTTTATTTGGTAACAAACACCATAAGCTTTCGGAGCACTGCTCCTTCGTCAGATGGAGTGGAAATGTGCTCTCAAACAGTGCAAACGGACAAAATCAAGTTGCAGAATACTGATTAGAATGCGAATCCTACAGCCAGCCAGGTCTTAAAGGTACAGACAATGTGGGTGGAGGGAACATTAAACACAGGTTAAAGAAATGTGTATTGTCTCCAGACAGAACAGCTAGTGAGATTCTACAAGCCCAGGAGGCAAGCTGTGGGGGTTACTGATAATGTGACATAAATCCAACATCCCGGTTTAGGCCGTCCTCATGTGTGCGGAACTTGGCTATCAGTTTCTGCTCAGCGACTCTGCGCTGTCGTGTGTCGTGAAGGCCGCCTTGGAGAACGCTTACCTGAAGATCCAAGGCTGAATGCCCGTGACTGCTGAAGTGCTCCCCCACGGGAAGAGAACAGTCTTGCCTGGGGATTGTCGAGCGGTGTGCATTCATCCATTGTCGTAGTGTCTGCATGGTTTCCCCAATGTACCATGCCTCGGGACATCCTTTCCTGCAGCGTATCAGGTAGACAATGTTGGCCGAGTTGCAAGAGTAGGTACCGTGTACCTGGTAGATGGTGTTCTCACGTGAGATGATGGCATCCGTGTCGATGATCCGGCACGTCTTGCAGAGGTTGCTGTGGCAGGGTTGTGTGGTGTCGTGGTCACTGTTCTCCTGAAGGCTGGGTAGTTTGCTGCGTACAATGGTCTGTTTGAGGTTGCGTGGTTGTTTGAAGGCAAGAAGTGAGGGTGTGGGGATGGCCTTGGCGAGATGTTCGTCTTCATCAATGACATGTTGAAGGCTCCGGAGGAGATGTCGTAGCTTCTCTGCTCCGGGGAAGTACTGGACGACGAAGGGTACTCTGTCCACTGTGTCCCGTGTTTGTCTTCTGAGGGGGTCGGTGCGGTTTTTCGCTGTGGCGCGTCGGAACTGTTGATCGATGAGTCGAGCGCCATATCCTGTTCTTATGAGGGCATCTTTCAGCGTCTGTACGTGTCTGTTGTGATCCTCCTCATCTGTGCAGATCCTGTGTATTCGGAGGGCTTGTCCGTAGGGGATTGCTTCTTTAACATGTTTAGGGTGGAAGCTGGAGAAGTGGAGCATCATGAGGTTATCCATGGGCTTGCAGTACAGTGAGGTGCTGAGGTGACCGTCCTTAATGGAGATGCGTGTGTCCAAGAATGCAACCGATTCCGGAGAGTAGTTCATGGTGAGTCTGATGGTGGGATGGAACTTGTTGACGTCATTATATAGTTGTTTCAGTGATTGCTTGCCATGACTCCAAAGGAAGAAAATATCATCGATGTATCTAGTGTATAGCATCAGTTGAAGGTCCTGTGCGGTGAAGAAGTCTTGTTCGAACCTGTGCATGAAGATGTTGGCATATTGAGGTGCGAATTTGGTCCCCATGGCTGTTCCGTGTGTCTGGATGAAGAACTGGTTGTTGAAGGTGAAGACATTGTGGTCCAGGATGAAGCGGATGAGTTGTAAAATTGCATCTGAAAACTGGCAGTTGACGGCATTGAGTATTGAGGCCGTTGCAGCAATGCCAACATCGTGGGGGATGCTGGTGTAGAGTGCCGAGACATCCATTGTGACGAGGAGTGCTCCTGGTTCAACTGCTCCATGTGTGCTGAGTTTCTGTAGGAAGTCTGTAGTGTCACGACACATGGACCAGATATGATCTAAGGAGACCATCAAAGATGCTAAAAGACAGTACTGGACGAAGCTAGAGGCCCAGGCTAGCCACACCGACCCCCGCCAACTGTGGCAAGATCTGCAAGACATAGCAGGCTACAAGATGAAGGCTTGTAGAATCGTCGGCATCAATGCACCCCTCCCTGATGAGTTCAATGCATCCTATGCCTGTTTTGAGCAGGAGGTCAGCGAGAGCATGCCCCCTCCATCCCAGAAGCCTTGGATGAACCTGTATCTGAGGCACCATTGCAGATGTCAGGGCAGCCTTCTCGAAGGTCAATCCACGGAAAGCGACTGGCCCAGATGGGATATCCAGACGAGCACTCAAATCCTGCGTGGACCAGCTGGCGGGAGTATTCGCAGACATCTTCAACCTCTTTTTACACCAATCTGAGGTCCCTATTTGATTCAAGAAGATGGCCATCATCCTGCTACCAAAGAAAAGCAAGGCAGTGTGCCTTAATGACTATTATATAGTGGCTCTGACATCCATCATTCTGAAATGCTTTGAAAGGTTAGTCATGGAACGAATCAATTCCAGCCTCCTGGATTGCCTGGATCCACTACAGTTCGCCTACTGCTGCCACAGGTCTACAGCAGACACCATCTCCCTGGCCCTGCACTCAATCCTAGAACACCTAAATAACAAAGACACCCATGTCTGACTCCTATTTATTGACTACAGCTCAGCCTTCAACACCATTATCCCGATGAAACTCATCTCCAAACTCCATGGTCTAGGGCTCAGTTCCTCCCTCTGCATCTGGAATCTGAACTTCCTAGCCTACACACCGCAATCAGTAAGGATAGGCAACAACACCTCCACAATCATCCTCAACACCGGTGTTCCACAACGCTGTATCCTCAGCCCCTTACTATACTCCTTACACACCTACGACTGTGTGTGGCCAAATTCCCCTCCAACTCGATTTTCAAGTTTGCTGATGACACACACCATCGTAGTGGTTCGGATCTCAAACAATGACGAAATGAAGTACAGGAAAGGAATAGAGAATCTGGTGAACTGGTGCGATGACAATAATCTCTCCCTCAATGTCAACAAAATAAAGGAGAGAGTCATCTACTTCAGGAAGTGTAGTGGAGGACATGTCCCTGTCTACATCAATGGGAATGAAGTACAAATGCTTGAGAGCTTCAAGTTTTTAGGTGTCCTGATCACCAACAACCAGTCCTGGTGCCCCCATGCTGACACGATAGTTAAAAAAGCCCAGTGACACCTCTACTTTCTTAGAAGATTAAGGGAATTTGGCATGTCTGCTACAACTCTCAACAACTTTACAGATGCACCATAGAAACATCCTTTCCAGATGAATCACAGCTTGGTATGGCTCCTGCTCTGTCCAAGACCACATGAAACTACAAAGGGTCGTGAACGAAGCCCAATCCATCACTCAAACCAGCCTCCCATCCATTGACACTGTTTACACTTCCCACTGCCTCGGAAAAGCAGCCAGCATAATTAAGGACCACACGCATCCCGGACATACTCTCTTCCATCTTCTTCTGTCGGGAAAAAGATACAAAAGTCTGAGGACATGTACCAACCAACTCAAGAACAGCTTCTTCCCTGCTGCCATCAGACTTTTGAATGGACCGACCTGACATTAAGTTGATCTTTCTCTGCACCCTAGCTATGACTGTAACACTACATTCTGCACTCTCTCCTTTACTTCTCTATGAACGGTCTGCTTTGTCTGTATAGCGTGCAAGAAGCAATACTTTTCACTGTATACCAATACGTATGACAATAATAAATCAAATTAAATCAAAAATATTTAGCAGAATATTTGGCCAATACAGCCTGTACGAGAAAGTTTCAACATAACACTTTCAGTTGAAAGTGATAACTAGAGGCCTTTGACAAAATATTTCAAAATACAATAACAAAATATAATTATGTACACAAATAGGAAACATAGCTCTCTTCATACATAATAGTATAATTTGCTTGAGAACAAATGATTTCACTCAACAAAATGAAAAAACGCCTCAAATTAGCACTCTCGTAAAGCAATCTCTCATAAATCAGCTTATAATGTAAAAAATTCTCACTAAAGTACAAACATTTAAAGATCTGTAACATGCATATTAATATTATCTCGACATTGTATGGACTTCAGAGCATTCCCTTGTATCTTATTATTTATAATACATAATTTCAATGTTTCTCGGTTTTGTGCAACAGTGGCCATGTAGTGCTGAACTAATTGTCCATATGCTTTATGGACCTGATGTAAGGTGACATTCATACAGGAATTAATGACTTTAATATAATTACTCTGGGTTTATAGGGAAGTAATCTGCAATATTTTCATTAGTCCAGTTAAATTTTGAAATTGTTTCCAGTTGACAGTTTTGACTGAAGTAGGTTAGTTGTTTATATTGTAAGTTAGAGCCACTGCCTCATTGGCTATACAGTCAATCAGCAACAATTTCAAAACCAAACCGGAGGAATGAAAAAACAACCAGTTGGTATGTTAACCTTGCCAGTAAATATTAATGCTTGGTGCATCTCTTTCATCATTCATTTTTCTGGTCTTGCTACTTTGCAAATAGAGCAATTGCTCAACTTTCTGATTGATTTGGCATGGTTTGATGTGTTTTATACAGTGTTGTTGACTAAGAATGGGTAAGAATGTGCCAGGAGCCCAACTGAGTAGAATACAAAACACACCTAATAAAAAAAATAATCAATGTTACTAAACTCTCCTCCCCCATAACAAAATGTATTGATACCGATTTCACTCACAAGTTGACCCAGCGGCACAGTGGTTAGCACTGCTGCCTCACAGCACCAGAGACTTGGGTTCAATTCCGGGCTCGGGTCACTGTCTATGTGGAGTTTGTACATTCTTCCTGTGTCTGCATGGGTTTCTTCTGGTTGCTTCAGTTTCCTCCCACAGTCCAAACATGTGCAGGGCCATGTTAAATTGCCCCTTAGTGTCCCAAGATCTGTAGGCTAGGGGATTTGCCATGCTAAATGTAAAAAGGTTACAGAGATAAGAGGATAAGACACTCTATCAGAGTCAATGGCAGACTTGAGGGGCTGAATGGCTCCTCCTACACTGTAGGGATTCTATGAGTTACAGAATCTTTACAGTGCAGAAGGATTCTATTTGGCTCATCATGTCTGCACCAGCTTGCCAAATTAATAATTTACTTTAACCGAAGGGCCTGTTTTGTGCTGTAGTTTTCTATGTTTCTATGTTCTATGTTTATGTAATTCTTCTGCCTTCTCTGCATAACCTTGTATATTGTTCCTTTTCAAATAACAGTCTAATCCCCTTTTGAATGCCTTGATTGAATCTACTGCCATCACAGTGCATTCCAGACCATAACCACTCACTGCATGAGAAAGCTTTATCTCATATTGCTTTTGCTTCATTTGCAAAGTCCTTTAAATCCATGCCCTCTTGTTCTTGAGCCTGTCATGACTAGGAACAATTTCTCCCTTTCTACTCTGTCCAGACCACTCATAATTTTGTACACTCAGATCAAGTCTTCTCTTAGCCTTCTTTTCTCCAAGGAAAAGAGTCCTAACTTCTCCATTCTATTGTCATAACTGAGGTTCCTCAACCCTGGAACCATTCTTGTGAATTGCTTTTTCACTCTCTGCAATGCCTTAACATCTTTTGTAAAGTGTGGTGCCCAGAACTGGACACAATACTCCAACTGAGGCCAAGCTAGTGTCGTATACAAATCTAACATAAGCTCCTTTCTCTTACTCTATGACCATATTAATAAAACCTAGGATACTGTGTGCTTTATTAACCATTCTCTCAACCTGTCCTGTGACCTTCAATGACTTATGCATATATACACCTATGTTCCTTTGTTCCTGCATCCCCTTTGGAGTTGAACACTTTATTTAATATTGTCTCTCCATGGTCTTACTACCAAAATAAATCACTACATATTTCTCCGCATTGAACTTCATCGACCACCTGTTTGCCCATTCCACCAACTCTATGCCCTTTTGAAGTTCTACACCATGCTCCTCATAGTTGATGGGGAAGGGGGATGAGGGGGGTGGTGGGTGGCTTGTGTGGTGGAGGTACATTTGGACAGATCTGGCACAACCAATTTAATTTCCGCCCGCTGATATTACCTCTCTTTCCCCTTCTCAATCTGTGCAAATTTCTCTTGGTGATTTGTTGCATCTCTTCGCCATCATTCTCCTTCTTCTACTCATCCCTTCTACTGTTCCATCAGTTGCTCTAATCCATCCCTTCAACCCTCCTGCTTCCACCATCAATTCCTCTTCTCGACAAATACTTGCACCTTCCCTTTTGAAAACCCTCTCACTCTGAGCTTCCACACCCTCTCCATTCTCTTCCTCATTTGTCTTTGATCACTTATTGACCAACCTTAGTTGTCCTGCCAAAGTGGTGATACAACTGAACAGTTTACACCTCAGAGGGGCTGGAGGCCAATTTGGCAAGGAGGTCAGGTTTCATTTTTAAAGGACTTTTGTAAATTATTATTTTTTGTTGCTGATACTAACTTTGAAAACCCATATTTCTTTTAACCAGAATTCAAATTCTCAAACTGTCATGCCAAAATTAGAATTTACTGGATTACTGATTAAGAAATGACTACATTGCTGTACCCAATTGGCCTGAATCATAGGAGTCCTATGATAGCCAGGAAGGGTATGGACTTGTGGAACATTCGACAGCAGAATCTGTGGCAAATTACATTGAATGAAATAAAAGCAAAATACTGCAGATGCTGGAATCTGAAATGAAAATGGAAAATGCTGGAAAATCTCAGCAGATCTGACAGCATCTGTGGAGAGAGCCAATGTTTCAAGTCTGCATGACCTCTTGTCAGAGCCATTATATGAAAACTTAAGAAAGATTCAAATGAAGGCTAGGTAAAATGAAGATATTCAAATGTAAAATTAAAACTTTATTTGGGAAAAATGGATAAATTTAAAATGTTTAGTAAAACTTAGCTGCAGTGATATGTTGCCTATCAGGTTTGAGAGAAGAAGGAACAGCAGCACTACCTAGTGTTGAGAGGACTAGATTGTAAGTGAACTGTTAAATATTTATAACTTGCAATCTATTTCTAACTGTAATGATGCAATTTCACAGACTTTATTAGAAAAACAAAAAGTATTAATAAGAAAAACTGTACAGCATTTCAGCAGCCAGCATAGCTGCCCCAGTACCCTACATGTCTACTGGGATGGCACGGTGGCACACTGGTTAGTACTGCTGCCTCACAGTGCCAGGAACCTGGGTTCAATTCCGGCCTCAGGTCACAGTCTGTGTGGAGTTTGTACATTCTCTGTGTCTGTGAGGGTTTCCTCCAGGTGCTCCGGTTTCCTCCCACAGTCCAAAGCTGTGCAGGTTAGGTTGATTGGCTATGCTAAATTGAGCCTTAGTATCAGGGGATTAATAGGGTAAATATGTGGGGTTACGGGAATAGGGCCTGGATGGGATTGCAGTCGGTGCAGACTTGATGGGCCAAATGGGCTCCTTCTGCACTGTAGGGATTCTATGACTGCTGCCTTAGAGAGGACTTCACCCTCCTGGGGTGATTGCCCACTCTAAGTCCCAGTTGGTCCCCCAAAACCATCTGACCTCTTCTGCTGTGTTGCCCATACAGGGACAATCGCTATAACTCACCACACTTAAGTAATTGTAATAGCTAGGTGTGACATGTGAGCATGAGAGATAGATTTGGCACAATGATGTAACACAGTAACAGTAAAATGGAGCAGAACTATTTGCTGTACACAAAACTGGGGTCATGGTCAGATTTTCTTTAGCTTCCTTGATCCAGTATAAAGGAATTCACATTGAGCTGTCGCTGCAGAACTCAATCAATTACCTGTCCATTGTAAAGAATGTCAAGGTGACACTTAATTATACTGGTTGTTGCGGTCAGAGGACTGCTGTGTCGGTCCTCCACACCCAAAGGTTCAGAGAAAGCCTGACAAACAATATTTCAGAAAATCATGAAGCGGCAAATTCTCTTTGCAAAGCTCTGAGTCAGTAGTTCAGGATTGTACAGAACCTTGAACTCACCAGAGGCTGTGCTCTAAATTCCTGAGATAAGTGATGATAGGTCTGCCATTCTGTTAACTGCAGCAACAGCACAATCCACACATTAGTGAGAATGGACCGTGCAGCGGAATACAATAAGTTTTAGTGATGATCATTTAGTTCCAAGTCATTATTTCCATTAGTTCTGAATTATCATTATTGCTTATTCAGATGAACATTAATTTTATCCAATTATATAGAGCTGAATCGAGATTTATGTCCAGGCTGAAGGTATTTATATTGGATATTGGCCTGTTTTGCAGTGGTCAAACAATCCATTGTAACATCTATCCTAGTTATTTTTATTTATTGAATGTCAGGCGCTAAAAGAATAATATTCGAGGAATATAGGAACAGAGTGGACCATTTAGTCCTCTGAGCCTGCTTTACCAGTTAGATTATAGCGTTTCTCTACCTCACCTTCATTTACCCAGCTATAGGCCTTATCCCTTAACACTTAGACCAAATAAAAATGTATCGATCTCGGTCTTGATAGATTCAATTGACCGATGATCCACAGACAAGTTCCAGGTTTCTGTACCCTTCAAATAAAGATGCTTCCTGACTTCACTCTTAAATGCATGACTTTAATTTGAAGATTATGCCTTCTTTTTCTGGATTCCACCACTACAGAAACTATGAATCGGTTAAATTGGAGACTACCGGGCAGGTAATTCCAAAGAACTCATATGGAGATAAGCCACAGGAACAAACAGAAGTTTGGTGAACAAACTGTCCTCCTCGCACTCCAGCCCTCAACTGCCTATAGGGGCGGATTCCTGGGCAGGTCACCCCTCACCTTGGGTCACCTGATCCATCCTCTTAAAGGGGCTACACCCCACATACATAGCAGAATCCCTTAATTATTTCAAATATCCCAATTAGATCACCCCTCAATCATCCAGCTCAAGGAAATATATGACAAGTTCAAGCAACCCATATACATTCTATAACCCTTTAGACTCTGAATTGATACTGCTGAATCTGTACCCCTTCCTAGGTCAATAGATCTTTTCTGAGATGTTCAGGATTGAACACAAAATTCCAGGTGTCTTCTGATTAAGGCTCTTTTCAACTGAGGCAGCACTTCTTTATTAATTCATGGGACATGGGTCCCTAACTACCCTTGAACTGAGTGGTTTGCTCGGCCAGTTCAGAGGACATTTAAGAGTCAATCATATTGCTGTAAGTTTGGAGCCAGACCAGGTAAGGATGGCAGATTTCCTTCCCTAGAGGACATTAGTGAACTAGATGTGTTTTTACAACAATCGACAATGGTTTCATGGTCATCATTAGATTTTTAACTCCAGATTGTTATTGAATTCAAATTCACCATCTGCCATAATGAGATTCAAACCCAGATCCCTAGAGCATTACCCTGGATCGCTGGATTGCTAGTCCAGTGACAATACCACTGCACCACCGTCTCTCCTTTTATAATCAGAATGCCACTTACCTGAAACCAATACCACAGCTGGAAGATAGAGACAGTATGAACTGCGCAATGGATAAATTGTTCTTATCATTCCAATATATTTAATACAATTATGTTTACATGCTGTTGTTGAAGAGACTGAATGCTTCCTCCCAGATTGGCTTTGTCTTGGACTATAGGTAGAAGAGGCCAGGATTATTGAGGTACAATTGAAATATTTTTATTGCTTCTAAGCAAATGAGTTAAATATGTTTTTTTACTGGAGTGTTGTTAGAATGGAGGAAACACATTGAAGTTATATTGGCTTTTGCTTGTACTTATCCTATTGAGTAACCAAGTAAGCATCAAATCTGATATTGTCAGCTTTCAGCACTAGTGATTTTTTTCCCCTGACTTTTAAACATAAGAACAATAGAAACTGGAGCAGAAGTAGGCCATTCGGCCCCTTGAGCCTACTCCACTAGCCAATAAGGTCACAGCTGATCCGATTATAGCCTTAATTCCTGACTGCCCCATAACCCTTGGATCCATTGTAGATAAAACAGGCCTAACTCAGCGTTGAATATGTTCAATGATCCAGCCGCCACTGCTCTCTGGTGTAGAGAATGTGAAAGATTAACGACCCTCTGAATGAAAACATTAATTTTCATCTCTTCTTAAAAGCTAGTCTGCTTGTTTTGAAACTGTGCCCTCTAGTTCTAGACTCCCCCATGAGGGAAACATTGGCCTGTAACTTCCTGGTTCCCAGCTTTGGATTTAGGGATACCCTAAAGATTCACTGGGGAATCCTCCTCGGAAGTTCCCAGGTGTGGGTTTACCTGATAATTGTCCAGAAATGCTAACTTCCCCTGGACAATTGAATTGCACTAGGAACCATCCGACAAGATGATTTAGATCACTAACTTCAGACGGTTCTGTCAGTAATATGCTAACAGTTACCCTGAAAAGAATAAAGGAAATAAAATCTCTTCTAACTTCAGTTCAACTCTTTTAAATACCCAGACTGGTCTCTGCATAGGATCCTCTCCACACTGCTAATGTTACAGACAATTTCCTTCACATCAAAACTAAGCAACCCCTAACATGGTATTCCCCACCACCGACTTGACCTGGTTAGACTACCCCCTCTACTCCCCGCAGACCTGAGCCAACCTGACCTAGCTGGTGAACTTCTCTCCACACCCCAAACCCACTCCCACGCACACTCGGCACATCCTCCCCGATCCAACACTCCCTGACCCAACCCAACCTGTTATTTTCAATGGGACCTTTAAACATGTGCTGTAAAAAATGGGATGCATCCTCCTTAACTTTGATTCATTTAGACTCCAATGCTGAATCCAGGAACCCACTGCACTGTTTGGGTCTTGTCCAGCCTGAGTCAAGAAAGTTGGGCAAGAGAGGCGCAGATGAAATTTGAGGCAGGTAAATGAGTATGGAGTGGCAATCCAATGTTGATTGCCACTCCATTCTTTCAGCATCTACCCCGTCAAGCCCCCTCAGAATCTTATGTTTCAATCTCTTACTTCTCTCCTGAAATCCAGTGAGTGAGAAATTAATTTGCATGGCACCGCTACACAGGCTTCTATCCACTTAACACATTCTACTCATCTCACTTATAAGTTTAACCTTTTCCTCTTTGCAGAAGAGAGTACAGAACATCAGGCAGAAACACAGAACCAGAAGTGGCCCTCCAACCATCTCCATTATGGCAGCTACAGAGAAGGCAGCACTGGCGATAAGCTGGGTTTCAGAGATGGAGAGCTGTGGTCTTCCAGCTGGATATATGGCAGCATTAAAGATTCTCAGCTCTGACGAAGGGTCATCCAGACTCGAAATGTTAGCTCTATTTTTTTTCACAGATGCTGTCAGACCCGGTTGTTAGGGCTACAGGACAAGCATGTGCCTGTAAAAAAGAAGGATAGGAAGGGTAGGATTAGAGAACCGTGGATAACCAGGGAAATTGAGGGACTGGTCAAAAAGAAAAGAGAGGCGTATGTTAGGTCCAAGCAGCTAAAAACGGAGGGAGCTCTGGAGGAGTACAATGAAAGTAAGAAAGTACTCAAACGGGGAATTAGAAGAGCAAAAAGGGGTCACGAAATGTTCTTGGCAGACAGGATTAAGGAGAATCCCAAGGCATTTTATTCATACGTTAGGAACAAAAGGGTTGTTAGGGAAAAAATCGGACCTCTCAGGGACAAAAGTGGGGACTTATGCTTGGAGCCCAAAGAAGTCGGGGAGATCCTAAATGAATACTTTGCGTCGGTATTCACAAAGGAGAGGGATGTGTTGACTGGGAGTGTCTCTGAGGGGAGTGTTGAACCGTTGGAGAAAATCTCCATTACAAAGGAGGAAGTGTTAGGTTTGTTAGAGAATATAAAGACTGACAAATCCCCAGGGCCTGATGGAATCTATCCAAGGCTGCTCAGGGAGACGAGAGGTGAAATCGTTGGGCCTCTGACGCAAATCTTTGTCTCGTCACTGGACGCAGGTGAGGTCCCAGAGGATTGGAGGATAGCCAATGTGGTCCCGTTATTTAAGAAGGGTAGGAAGGATAACCCAGGTACTTATAGGCTGGTGAGCTTGACGTCCGTGGTGGGGAAGTTGTTGGAGAAGATTCTTAGAGATAGGATGTATGCGCATTTAGAAAGGAATAAACTCATTAACGATAGTCAGCATGGTTTTGTGAGAGGGAGGTCATGCCTCACTAACCTGGTGGAGTTTTTTGAAGAAGTGACCAAAATGGTTGACGAAGGAAGGGCCGTGGATGTTGTCTATATGGACTTTAGTAAAGCGTTTGACAAAGTCCCTCATGGTAGGCTAGTGAAAAAGGTTGGATCTCATGGGATAAAGGGGGAGGTGGCTAGATGGGTGGAGAACTGGCTTGGTCATAGAAGACAGAGGGTGGTAGTGGAAGGGTCTTTTTCCGGCTGGAGGCCTGTGACTAGTGGTGTACCGCAGGGCTCTGTATTGGGACCTCTGCTGTTTGTGATTTATATAAATGATCTGGAAGAAGGAGTAACTGGGGTGATCAGTAAGTTTGTGGACGACACAAAACTGGCAGGACTTGCAGATAGTGAGGAACATTGTCAGAGGCTACAGAAGGATATAGATAGGCTGGAAATTTGGGCAAGGAAATGGCAGATGGAGTTCAATCCTGAGAAATGCGAAGTGATGCATTTTGGTGGGAATAATGTAGGGAGGAGCTACACGATAAATGGAAGAACCATAAAGGGTGTAGAGACGCAAAGGGACCTGGGTGTGCAAGTCCACAGATCTTTGAAGGTGACGTCACAGGTGGAGAAGGTGGTGAAGAAGGCATATGGCATGCTTGCCTTTATAGGACGGGGCATAGAGTATAAGAGTTGGGGTCTGATGTTGCAGATGTATAGAACGTTGGTTCGGCCGCATTTGGAATACTGCGTCCAGTTCTGGTCGCCACACTACCAGAAGGACGTGGAGGCTTTGGAGAGAGTACAGAGGAGGTTTACCAGGATGTTGCCTGGTATGGAGGGGCTTGGTTATGAGGAGAGATTGGGGAAACTGGGGTTGTTCTCCTTGGAAAGACGGAGGATGAGGGGAGACTTAATAGAGGTGTATAAAATTATGAAAGGCATAGATAGGGTGAACGGTGGGAAGCTTTTCTCCGGGTCGGTGGTGACGTTCACGAGGGGTCATAGGTTCAAGGTGAAGGGGGGGAGGTTTAACACAGATATCAGAAAACATATTTTACACAGAGGGTCGTGGGGGCCTGGAATGTGTTGCCGGGCAAGGTGGTGGAGGCGGACACACTGGGAACGTTTAAGACTTATCTAGACAGCTATATGAATGGAGTGGGAATGGAGGGATACAAAAGAGTGGTCTAGTTTGGACCAGGGAGCGTCGCGGGCTAATTGTTCCTTGTTTCTCGTTTCAAGGCTTCATTCTATGATCATCTTGCTGGTGCCAGTACAGAGCGAGACTGCGGATAGTTGGGAACCTGTCTCGGGGGCAGGGAATTCATATGGTGTTCGTGGAAGTGGAAATGACTAGGGTTGGGAAGCATTTTCCGATCAGGGCCAGTGTGATCTCCTGGACTCGTTTCGATCACCTCAGGGGGTCGGAGAGGAATTTCCCAGATTTTATTTCCCCATATTGGCCCTGGGGTTTTCACTCTGGGTTTTCGCCTCTCCCTGGAGATCACATGGTCTGGAATGGGGGGGTGAGGGTGAGTTAATAGGTTGTGATGAACAAAGCATCGTAGCTGTGAGAGACAGCTTGGTGGATAGGATATTGGTATGTAGATAGGCTGGAAAATTGGGCGGGGATCCTGGATTCAGGATTCAATCCTGGACCGGGGAGCGGCGCGGGCTTGGAGGGCCGAAGGGCCTGTTCCTGTGCTGTATTGGTCTTTGTTCTTTGTTTGTACCTGCTGAGATTTTCCTGCATTTTCTGTTTTTGTTGTAGCATTAAATAAGACACAGCCACAAGGCATGACACACACTCATGTTGCCTTGATTGCATGATTTATTGTTGTTCAGCATTCACCAAACAGTAGGTGTGACTTTTCAGGGCAATGTTGTACAGCATGCAGTCTACCACTACCATTCTGCTGACGTTTTCTGGACAATACTCGAGAGCAGCCAAACAGCTAAAGATTGGAATCATTAGTTCACCATACCAGGACTCTGGTTGATGGGGTTACTGCCTCTTGGCGTGCTTCATTATGAATGCTTTGCTGAGTGGTATAGGAAGTTTTCTCGTTGTATGATTCTCATTTCGAGTGGTTGACCCACAGCTCTGAGGAATTAGCATATTAACTTGTGGTCACCTTGGAATTATTGAGGATCAATGATAGCCTTAAGGTATGTACTTTGGGATAGACCTGGAAGGAAGACACTAACACAAAAGTGTTGGGGACAGTCAGAGTTTATTTGAAAGTTTATGGAATGATATACTTTCTTACTATTGAACATCATGAAATATTGCACCTGAATACAGCAGATGGCACCTTATACCAAGGGAGTGCCACATCTTTCATAAAATCTTACGTGTCTATCTTGCTCCTGCACCTGTCTCCCGGTGACTACTAATCATAATCTACCTCATACAAAAACTGGACAGCTATGATCTTGTATATTTAGTAGTAAGCTGTAAATTGAAGGTTTCTTGCCAAGTCACCTCTTGACATTGATTCCTTGACTGTAACCCTTGGCTGCAGGAGGTGGTACAATACATCAATACTTCCTTGCTGAGGCAGATGCCTGGAGTTTCCCTTTCATTATACGAGCTTTCATGCTACAATTGGCATAACTGGTGCTAAAGGTTGTGGAATTTTAAACACAGTTTGCACTCAGTGCAATGTTTCCAAAAATGTTGGCCCCTGCTTTTAAAAGCAACTTGCTGGAAAAATTAAGCTGGATCTTTTGGGTGCAAGGACGCTAGCGGGTATGTTTTAAAAGGGTGTTAAATGTGGTGTTTGATTAGAATCATAGAAACTAGAAGCAGGAGTAGGCCATTCGGCTCTTTGAACTTGCACCGCCATTCATTTTGATCATCAAATTCAATATCCTGATCCCCCCTTCTTCCTATATCCCTTGATCCCTTTAGCCCCTAGAGCTATATCTAATTACTTCTTGAAATCAGACAATGCTTTGACCTCATGTATATTCGGTGGTAGTGAATTCCACACACTCACCATCCTCTGGGTGAAGAAATGTCTTCTCACCTCAGCTCTAAAATGTTTGCCCCTTATCCTCAAACTCCCCCACCATTGGGAACATTCTTTCCGAATCTACCCTATCTAACCCTGTTAGAATGTTATAAGTTTCTATGAGATCCCCTCTCACTTTTCTAAATTCCAGTGAATATAATCCTAACCGACTTAGTCTCTCCTCAGATGACAGACCTGTCACCCCAGGAATCAGCCTGGTAAACCTTCTCTGCACTCCCACGATAGCAAGGACATCCTTCCTCAGATAAGGACACCAAAACTGAAGACAATACTCCATTTACATTTACTAAGAACCGGGCTAACATAACCACAATATAACTAAAGCATAACTTTATACAGTCTGTGAAAATGAAGTTTAGTCATTTATAATTGAGTTATCCAGAAGCAGTGGATTGACGCTATGGTTAAATATGCAATTTTTTGTGATTTACAGCTGTTCTAATCAAAGTTCACCAAGTTATCATTTTTAAATATGTGAAAGAAAAATGTGTAAAATTATGCTTCATCAGGCTGCTTGATTATGCTGGTTAATTGCAGATTTTGCATTCATCAATAAGCAAATGAGTTTGAGCGGAAACTTACAGAAATAAACACTTCTCATAGTGGGCACAATTTACACCGGAATCAGAAATTGGACTCAAAGTGTAAACTCTAACCCAGAGTCTTTCCACACAGTATGTTACCATAAGCTTGCGATAGCTTTGTCACCTGCAGTGGACAAATGGCTTGAGATAACAATGAGTTCTGGTGATTTTTCCATGGGACTTCTGAGTTACTTGACCCCCTCTATTGCTCCTTTGCTACCAATACTGGTAAATATCCACGCTGCAGCCTTTCCCCCACTGACAATTTTCCCACTATTTATGAGGACAGTCCTAAGGTTTCTTTGAAGTATGAGTAAATTTGCAAATTCATTATTAATCTGTCCTTAACAAGGGGACAAAATCATTAATGTATGATTTCACACATGGACTATTCAAAGAACAAACAAAGAACAAAGAACAATACAGCACAGGAACAGGCCCTTCGGCCCTCCAAGCCCGCGCCGCTCCCCGGTCCAGGATTGAATCCTGAATCCAGGATCCCCGCCCAATTTTCCAGCCTATCTACATACCAATATCCTATCCACCGAGCTGTCCCTCACAGCTACGATGCTTTGTTCATTACAACCTATTAACTTACCCCCACCCCCCCATTCCAGACCATGTGATCTCCAGGGAGAGGCGAAAACCCAGAGTGAAAAACCCCAGGGCCAATATGGGGAAAAAAAAATCTGGGAAATTCCTCTCCGACCCCCTGAGGCGATCGAAACGAGTCCAGGAGATCACACTGGCCCCGATCGGAAAATGCTTCCCAACCCTAGTCATTTCCACTTCCACGAACACCATATGAATTCCCTGCCCCCGAGACAGGTTCCCAACTATCCGCAGTCTCACTCTGTACTGGCACCAGCAAGATGATCGTAGAATGAAGCCTTGAAACGAGAAACCAGGAACAATTAGCCCGCGCCGCTCCCTGGTCCAAACTAGACCACTCTTTTGTATCCCTCCATTCCCACTCCGTTCATATAGCTGTCTAGATAAGTCTTAAACGTTCCCAGTGTGTCCGCCTCCACCACCTTGCCCGGCAACACATTCCAGGCCCCCACGACCCTCTGTGTGAAATATGTCCTTCTGATATCTGTGTTAAACCTCCCCCCCTTCACCTTGAACCTATGACCCCTCGTGAACGTCACCACCGACCCGGGGAAAAGCTTCCCACCGTTCACCCTATCTATGCCTTTCATAATTTTATACACCTCTATTAAGTCTCCCCTCATCCTCCGTCTTTCCAAGGAGAACAACCCCAGTTTCCCCAATCTCTCCTCATAACTAAGCCCTTCCATACCAGGCAACATCCTGGTAAACCTCCTCTGTACTCTCTCCAAAGCCTCCACGTCCTTCTGGTAGTGTGGCGACCAGAACTGGACGCAGTATTCCAAATGCGGCCGAACCAACGTTCTATACATCTGCAACATCAGACCCCAACTTTTATACTCTATGCCCCGTCCTATAAAGGCAAGCATGCCATATGCCTTCTTCACCACCTTCTCCACCTGTGACGTCACCTTCAAAGATCTGTGGACTTGCACACCCAGGTCCCTCTGCGTCTCTACACCCTTTATGGTTCTTCCATTTATCGTGTAGCTCCTCCCTACATTATTCCCACCAAAATGCATCACTTCGCATTTATCAGGATTGAACTCCATCTGCCATTTCCTTGTCCAAATTTCCAGCCTATCTATATCCTTCTGTAGCCTCTGACAATGTTCCTCACTATCTGCAAGTCCTGCCAGTTTTGTGTCGTCCGCAAACTTACTGATCACCCCAGTTACTCCTTCTTCCAGATCATTTATATAAATCACAAACAGCAGAGGTCCCAATACAGAGCCCTGCGGTACACCACTAGTCACAGGCCTCCAGCCGGAAAAAGACCCTTCCACTACCACCCTCTGTCTTCTATGACCAAGCCAGTTCTCCACCCATCTAGCCACCTCCCCCTTTATCCCATGGGATCCAACCTTTTTCACTAGCCTACCATGAGGGACTTTGTCAAATGCTTTACTAATGTCCATATAGACAACATCCACGGCCCTTCCTTCGTCAACCATTTTGGTCACTTCTTCAAAAAACACCACCAGGTTCGTGAGGCATGACCTCCCTCTCACAAAACCATGTTGACTATCGTTAATGAGTTTATTCCTTTCTAAATGCGCATACATCCTATCTTTAAGAATCTTCTCCAACAACCTCCCCACCACGGACGTCAAGCTCACCGGCCTATAATTACCCGGGTTATCCTTCCTACCCTTCTTAAATAAGGGGACCACATTGGCTATCCTCCAATCCTCTGGGACCTCACCTGTGTCCAGTGACGAGACAAAGATTTGCGTCAGAGGCCCAACTATTTCACCTCTCGTCTCCCTGAGCAGCCTTGGATAGATTCCATCAGGCCCTGGGGATTTGTCAGTCTTTATATTCTCTAACAAACCTAACACTTCCTCCTTTGTAATGGAGATTTTCTCCAACGGTTCAACACTCCCCTCCGAGACACTCCCAGTCAACACATCCCTCTCCTTAGTGAATACCGACGCAAAGTATTCATTTAGGATCTCCCCTACCTCTTTGGGCTCCAAGCATAAGTCCCCACTTTTGTCCCTGAGAGGTCCGATTTTTTCCCTAACAACCCTTTTGTTCCTAACGTATGAATAAAATGCCTTGGGATTCTCCTTAATCCTGTCTGCCAAGAACATTTCGTGACCCCTTTTTGCTCTTCTAATTCCCCGTTTGAGTATTTTCCTACTTTCATTATACTCCTCCAGAGCTCCCTCCGTTTTTAGCTGCTTGGACCTAACATACGCCTCTCTTTTCCTTTTGACCAGTCCCTCAATTTCCCTGGTTATCCACGGTTCTCTAATCCTACCCTTCCTATCCTTCTTTTTTACAGGCACATGCTTGTCCTGTAGCCCTAACAACCGTTCCTTAAAAGACTGCCACATACCAGATGTGGATTTACCCTCAAACAGCCTCTCCCAATCAAGAGCTGCCAATTTCTGCCTGATCCCAATAAAGTTAGCCTTCCCCCAATCCAACACCTTACCCTTGGGACACCACTCATCCTTTTCCATCACTATCCTAAAGCTAACAGAATTGTGGTCACTATTTGCCACATGTTCCCCGACCAAAACTTTGAAGACCTGACCGGGCTCATTCCCCAGCACCAGGTCCAGTATAGCCCCCTCTCTAGTTGGGCTGTCCACATATTGTTCCAACGAACCCTCCTGTACACATTTTACAAATGCCTCACCATCCAGAGTCCCTGCCCTCAGCGATTTCCAGTCTATTCACAGGATGAACTAAACGATTGCGAGCATTGATGGTTTCAATATTGCTAATGCACCAAATTACTCCATCTTTCAGACAGTAACTACTCACTTTCCCCAATTCCAAATCTGTTATTTTTATTTGACACTGATTCAGTGGTGAGCTGGCTAGTGGAAATTACTTTAATAGTCTGCAGAAATGTTCATATTTTCTAAGTTTATTATATACAACTACAGTTTTTGTAGGGAAATCTGCAACATTTCTGTTGACGAACCTGTATCAGCGTCATAGTGATTCCATGGAAGAACTATTGTTTTATTTATAAAAATTCTGTAGGATGCTCTGTACTCCCAAGTACATTCTCCAGAGCTGAAATGCTATTCATTTGTATGTGGCACCTGTGAAGCTGCTATGTGGCTGTCCATTTGTGGACTCCATAAATGTACACTTCATTTGATTCTGCTTGTATGTCACAGCACTGAGTTATCAAATCATGTCTTTTCCACTGTGAATAGACTTAGGTCATACTCTCTTCCCCCTCTAAAGGTGTGTTGAAACTAGCTGCCTGTTTTGGAATAAGTGACTGATCATGTTGAGTGAATCAGGTTGTTACAATAAGGTCAGTAGCTTTTTGGCTGATGCTACAATGTTTTCAGGAGCCCAGTGCAATTATTGTAGTGATAGCAGTGGCACTGCATTGGTGAGTGAATGTCCAACAAAAGAGCAGGTGCCCTGTTTGTGAAGCAGCTGTCAAACTAGGTTGTTCGGATGACATTTTGGGACATTTGCTTTTCCATTAAATAATACCAGGCTGATCTGATAAAATGATTTTAATATGTTCTGAGCAACATTTTATTTATTTTCAAGTAAATCTTGATAGCTATTTGTATACCAAATGAGAAATGGGTATCTGCAGGTTACTCAGTCATTATCCTATTGCAACAAACTATCAGGCTCTATCAATAATATATATTAGATTTCATAAAATCAAAAAATCTTACACCAGAGAAAGAGGCTATTTGGTCCACCATGCCTGTGTCAGACCTTTGAAACAGCAATTCAATTTATCCCAATCCTTGCACTCTCCCCTTAGTCCAGAATTTATCCTTTTCAAGTTCTTTTTTATTTGCTCATGAGATGCGGGTGTCACTGGCTCTACCAGCATTTGTTGTCCATCCCTATTTGTCCTATTGAAGGTGGTGGTGAGCCCATGTCGCGTAAAACGTTGGTTTGCAGGTGCAGCAGGTAATGAAGGAGACAAATTTTGTCCTTCATTGCTAGAGGGGTGGAGTTTAAAAACAGCGAGGTTATGTTGCAGCTGTATAAGGTGCTGGTGAGGCCACACCTGGAGTACTGTGTACAGTTTTGGTCCCCTTAATTGAGAAAGGATATACTGACACTGGAGGGGGTACAGAGGAGATTCACTAGGTTGATTCTGGAGTTGAGAGGCTGGCTTATGAAGAGAGACTGAGTAGACTGGGGCTATGCTCATTGGAATTCAGAAGAATGAGGGGAGATCTTATAGAAACATATAAGATAATAAAGGGAAAAATAAGATAGAAGCAGGGAAGTTGTTTCCACTGGCAGGTGAAATTAGAAATAGGGGGCCTAGCCTCAAAATAAGGGGAGCAGATTTAGGACTGAGTTGAGGAGGAACTTCTTCACACAAAGGGTTGTGAATCTGTGGAATTCCCTGCGCAGTGAAGCAGTTGAGGCTACCTCATTGAATGTTCTTAAGGCAAGGATAGATAAATTTTTGAACAGTGAAGGAATTAAGGGTTATGGTGAGTGGACAGGTAAGTGGAGCTGAGTCCACGAAAAGGTCAGCCATGATCTTATTGAAGCAGGCTTGAGGGGCCAGATGGCCTACTCCTGCTTCTAGTTCATATGTTCTAAGTACAAGCACAATGTTGTTAAGGAGGGAGTGACGGTGAAGGAATGGTAATATAGTTCAAAGACAGGATGGTGTGTGGTTTGTTGAGGAGCATTTAACCAATAGCATTTTGACATTTACTATTGCACCTGCTTCCACCACCCTTTCAGATTAGACATTCTAGGTCATCATAACTGATGCACTATCAATTAGGCAAAAGACTACTTGTGTGCCAATACAACTGTAGGCTTTTATTCATAACAGAATCAGGAGCACATCCCAACAGGTAACCGACCCGGCCTGAGCAAGGGGGAGGAGACAGCCACCTTTATACTAGGTGACAAGGGGAGGAGCCGAACCGGCAGGGGATGTGCCCAGGCATAACAAACACACAATGGTGGTCCAAGTAGGACAAAGACACAACTGAGGTCCACCACATTCACCCCTCCTTTAAAAAAAACAACACGGGGTGAAGCGGAAACAATAACACAAGTCCAGACGAACCGGTGGCTTGATCCGCCGTTGTGATCGTCGTAGTGCAGGTCGCAGGGTCGTCCGAGCAGGGAGCGGAGTCAGTCCAGGCTCCGTACAGTGAGTGTCGAGAGGAGGCGCCAGGTGGTGTGAGGCGGACCCATCCATCGTCCCATCCAGTAGTCGGGTACTGCGTGGCGACGGCACCGGCGACTCAAGCGAGCTGTACATAGGGGTGAGAGGAGTGGGCTGTGGCCCTGGTGGCGCATGGAGAACAGTTGGAACTGGCGCTGGGGGGTGGAGGGCCATAGCGGGCTCTGGGCGCTCGACACAAGGGACAGAGGGGCGGAGGGACGTGGTGGCCTCAGGGGCACTTGCGGGTGCCAGGTCGCGGACAGAGACCGTGTCCTCCCGCCCGTCACGGTACGCTACATAAGCGTATTGAGGATTAGCGTGGAGCAATTGGACCTCCTCTACCAAGGGGTCTGCCTTATGGGTCCGGACATGCTTCCAAAGCAGAACGGGCCCCGGGGACATCAGCCAATCCGGGAGCGAAGTACCTGAGGAGGACTTTCTGGGAAAAGTGAACATCCGCTCGTGAGGGGTCGTATTGGTCGCTGTACACAAGAGTGACCTAATTGAATGTAATGCGTCTGGGAGGACGTCTTGCCAACGGCTGACTGGAAGGTCCCTAGACTGTAGCGCTAATAGAACAGCCTTCCAGACAGTTGCGCTCTCCCGCTCTACTTGACCATTACCCCTGGGGTTATAGCTAGTGGTGCGGCTGGAGGCAATGCCTTTGGCGAGCAGGTACTGCCGCAGCCCATCACTCATGAATGAGGACCCGCAGTCGCTATGAATATAGGATGGAAGGCCGAACAGGGTGAAGAGCGTGTTCAGGGTCCGAATCACCGTAGCCGTGGTCATGTCTAGGCAGGGGAAGGCAAAGGGGAAATGCGAGTATTCGTTGATGACATTCAGAAAATAAACATTGCGGTTAGAAGAAGGGAGGGGGCCCTTAAAATCAATGCTAAGGCACTCAAACGCGCGAGTGGCCTTTATAAGGTGCACCCCACCTGGCCGGTAGAACTGCGGTTTGCACTCAGCGCAGACCCTGCATTGCCTGGTAATCGACCGGACTTCCTCGAGGGAGTAGGGCAGGTTACGGGCTTTGACAAAGTGGAAAAATCTGGTGACCCCCGGGTGACAGAGATCGTTATGGAGGGACTGTAGCTGGTCCAGTTGGGCGCTGGCACATGTTCTACGGGACAGGGCGTCTGGGGGCTCATTGAGCTTCCCAGGCCGGTACATGATGTCATATCTGTAGGTGGAGAGCTCAATCCTCCACCGCAAGATCTTGTCATTCTTAAACTTGCCCCTCTGCCTGGTGTTAAACAGGAAGGCAACGGACCACTGGTCCATAATTAAAGTGAACCGTTGGCCGCCAGATAATGGCGCCAGTGCCGGACGGCTTCCACGATGGCCTGGGCCTCCTTCTCAACCGAGGAGTGTCGAATCTCAGGGCCTTGTAGGGTCCGGGAAAAAAAGGCCACCGGACGGCCCCTTTGGTTAAGGGTGGCGGCTAGGGCAAAGTCAGATGCATCACTTTCCACTTGGAATGGGATAGATTCATCCACAGCATGCATCGCGGGCTTCGCGATGTCCGCTTTGATGTCGTCGAAGGCCCGACGGGCCTCCTCCGTCAGGGGAAAAGAGGTCGATTTTAGGAGCGGATGGGCTTTATCCGCGTAACGGGGAACCCACTGGGCATAGTAGGAGAAGAAGCCCAGGCATCTCCTCAGTGCTTTGAGAGTAGTAGGGAGGGGAAGCTGCATAAGGGGACGCATACGGGCTGGATCGGGACCAGGGACACCATTTTCTACCACGTACCCAAGGATGGCGAGGCAGCGTGTCCGAAAGGCACACTTCGCCTCATTGTATGTCAGATTCAGGAGAGTGGCCGTACGGAGGAATTTTTGTAGGTTGGCATCATGGTCCTGCAGGTCATGGCCGCAGATGGTGACGTTATCCAGATACGGGAAAGTGGCCCGTAGTCCGTGCTGGTCCACCATTTGATCCATGGCCCGCTGGAAAACTGAGACCCCATTGGTGACACCAAAGGGGACTCGGAGGAACTGGTAGAGGCGACTGTCCGCCTCAAAGGCAGTATATTGGCGATCCTCCAAGCGGATAGGGAGCTGGTGGTAAGCCGATTTTAAATCAATCGTAGAGAAAACCCTATAGTGCGCAATGCAGTTGACTATGTCCGCGATGCGGGGAAGAGGGTACGCATCTAGTTGCGTATACCTGTTTATGGTCTGGCTATAGTCAATCACCATGCGGTGTTTCTCCCCCGATTTAACTACGACCACCTGCGCCCTCCAGGGGCTGGTGCTGGCCTGGATAATCCCTTCCTTGAGCAAACGTTGTACTTTGGACCGAATGAAGGCCCGGTCTTCCGTACTATAGCGCCTATTTTTGGTGGCTATCGGCCTGCAATCCGGGGTGAGATTATCGAATAAAGGGGGGGGGGTAATCTTGAGGGTCGAGAGACTGCAGGTGGTGTGTGGGGGGCACTGCAGTGACGGCGCCTTGCAGACAGAGAGCGGGGGATAAGGGCCATCATACTGCAGGGTGACGCTCCTATGCTGGATGAGGAAATCTAACCCCAGCAGTACAGCTGCACAGAGTTGTGGCAGCACGAGGAGCCGAAAACGCTCGTAGACTGTGCCCTGTACCGTCAGCGTCACCAAACAGCAACCGAGGACCTCCACTGAGTGGGAATTCGAAGCCATGGAGATAGTCTGGCTCCAGGGCCGCACGGGAAGGGCATATTGACGCACTGTGCGAGGGTGTATAAAACTTTCTGTGCTCCCGCAGTCGAACAGGCAGTTTTCTGCATGGTCATTTACCTTGATCTCCATTATTGACTTGGAGAGTTGGTGAGGCTGCGACTGGTCCAGGCAAATCGATGCCACCGTCGAATCCAGGAAGAATCCATCTTTGTCCGCGTCTGATGACGTCACGGATAAAGGTTCCTGCTCGGCGCGTCTTGATGACGGCATCCAAGATGGCGACTCCCGCACATCCGGTGATCGCATCAAAGATGGTGACTCCCGCACATCCAGCGACCACATCAAAGATGGCGACTCCTGCACATCCAGCGACCGCATCAAAGATGGCGATTCCCGCACTTCCGGTGACCGCATTAAAGATGGCTATTCGCGCGCAGCCGCCGACAGCATTAAAGATGGCTGCGCCCGCGGAACACATGTGGCGCCACGAGACTTCGGGATCGGCTTCGCCCGGCAGGCTTTAACGAAGTGGCCTAGCTTACCGCATCCGGAGCAGATCGCATCCTTCGCCGGGCAGCGACGCCGAGGGTGCTTGGATAGGCCACAAAAGTAGCATTTGGGCCCCACTGGAACAGCCGTCGCGGTGGAACCGTCGATGGAACGGGATGCGGAGTAGGCCCCGAGATTGCCAGAGGGCGCTTCTAGCGTTTCAGCCATCATGGCCGTTTTCCGGAGATCCAGGCCATCCTGTTCAAGCAGGCGCTGCCGAATGTAAGTAGACTCAACACCCGCAACGTAGGCGTCGCGGATCAGGTCCTCCATGTTCTGAGCTGCTGAAACAGCCTTACAGTCACAAGCTCTAGGACCCGCAGGGCACGCAGAAATTGGGCGCACGATTCTCCTGGCTGCTGCTTGCGGGTAGCCAGGAGATGCCTGGCATAGACCACGTTAGGGCTCTTTCGAAACTGCCCTTTTAAGAGTTCTATAGCGTCCGCGTATGTAGCAGCGTCCCGGAAGATACCGTAGACTGCATCGCTTACCCGGGCGCGGAGCACGTGGAGCTTAGCTCCGTCGGAGTCGACGGCCGCAGCGGCGTCGATGAATGCTTCAAAGCACTCCAGCCAATGGTCAAATTTATCAGAGGCTCCGACCTCTTGAGGGTCTAATGTTAACTTGTCGGGTTGTAAAAGCTGCTCCATGTCGGTCAAACGTTATGAATAAAATTGATGCACTATCAATGAGGCAAAAGACTACTTGTGTGCCAATACAACTGTAGGCTTTTATTCATAACAGAATCAGGAGCACATCCCAACAGGTAACCGACCCGGCCTGAGCAAGGGGGAGGAGACAGCCACCTTTATCCTAGGTGCTGAGGGGAGGAACCAAACCGGCAGGGGATGTGCCCAGGCATAACAAACACACAACGGTGGTCCAAATAGGACAAAGGCACAACTGAGGTCCACCACAATAACTCACTCCATAAAACAATAGGAAGAATGTGATTGCACTAGAGAAGGCGCAGAGGAAATTCACCGTGATGTTACCTGGGCTGGAGTGATTCAGCTATGAAGAGAGGTTAGTTAGACTCAGAAACCAAAAGAGAAAATGCGGGAAAATCTCAGCAAGTCTGGCAGCATCTTGTAAGGTGAGAAAAAAGCTGATGTTTCGAGCCCAGATGACCCTTTGTTATCTGGGATCGAAACATCAACTTTTATCTCTCCTTACAGATGCTGCCAGACCTGCTGAGATTTTCCAGCATTTTCTCTTTTGGTTTCACATTCCAGCATCCGCAGTAATTTGTTTTCATTTAGTTAGACTTGGGTTGTTTTCCTTAGAGCAGAGAAGGCTGAGGAGAACCTGATTGAGGTGTATAAAATTATGAGGGATGTAGATAAGGTAGATAGAAAGGAACTTTTCCCCTTATAAGAGGGATCAATAACTAGGGCGCATAGATTTAAGGTAAGAGGCAGGAGACTGAGAACGGATTTGAGGAAAAACCTTTTCACCCAAAGGGTGGTGGGAATCTGGAACTCACTGCCTGAAAGGTTGGTAGAGACAGGAACCCTCACAACATTTGAGAAGCATTTAGATTAACACTTGAAATGCCATAGCATACAAGGCTACACACCAAGTGCTGGAAAATGGGATTAGAATAGATAGATACTTGATGGACGGTGCAGGCACAATGGGCTGAAGGGCCTCTTTCTGTGCTGTAAAACTCAATGACTCTGATTAAATTCCCTTATTTCACAACATGGTTTCCTCTGCTTATTGACACTTTAGCCTGAAGAAACAGTTTCTCCTTCTTCACTCTAAAATACTGTTCATGATTTTGAGGAGCTTTATCAAATCTCCACTTAACCTTCTCTGAATTAAGGAGAATAATCTCAGCTTCTCCAGTCTCTCCACGTAAATGAACTCCCTCATGCTTAATATTTAAAAACAGAAAGTTTGCTTCAACATATCTCAAAGACCGAGATGAATATGAACATACAAATGTGCCAGCAGATTGGACAACATTATTGCCTTCCAGACACTATTGTACACCTCACGAATATAGTAGACAGTGGAAGGAGACAATCATCTTTATTTAAGAACAATCTTGTGCGCTCATTGGAGAGATTGTTTATCTAATGAGGAAGTGCTGTGTCACATGGATCAACCAACTTTGGGCTCAAGAATCAGACAGTGATATTTATGGTTCTTAAGTCATGCCATCATGTTACTGCATGGTGGAAGCACAAAGTTGCTCTTAGACTGGATTCCACCTGCAGGAAACAGAAAGCATGGAGGACAGACAGTTACTTATTTCAGGTTTATCTCAAGGAATGCGTCCAGCATGGTGATATCTTATCGTGGAGTCGAACATCTTTCTTTGGACAGACAATAATGGAAGAAATTGATTGCCTCATAGCAAAGGAGGTTCTAAGTTCAATGTAGCACTTCATGTGATCTATACAGTGTACATAAATAAGACATTTTGCAAAAAATTCATAAGAATTCTCAACAATCAAGGTCAACATGTTTCTAGATTTTCCCCTTCACACAATCAATTATTTTTCTGTCTCATTTGTGTTATGCTCTGTTAACTTGCTTAAAAGTATATCCCGGCACTGTATAAAGATGTCATGGCCAGATTAGATCATGTATATAGAGTAACGATCAAGATGATGTACTGTACAAACGACATAAAGGTATATCTGCTTGTAGCCAGCAATGTATTATGGATGTTTTAATATCTACTAAATAAGCACCATCCTTCTGGTGACAGTGTAGGGCAAAGGTTCTACCAACATTTCAGGAGATAGATCATTGTTTAAATTACTTTTTAAAGCAAAAAAGAAAATTTTCAGGAATCATTAATTTTGCTAAATTTAAAAGGCTCCATAAATTTGAAAGGGAGAAGAGTGCGGACCAGGAGGAAAACAGAAAATGTTGGATAAACCCAGCAGGTCTGGCAGCATCTATGGAGGGAGAAACATAGTTAAAGTTTTGAATCTGTATGACTCTTATATAGAACTGAAGAGGGATAGAAATGTAATAAATTATATAGATGGAAGGGGGATGGAGGAGGTGTGGCAGAATAGAAAGTCAGGGATAAGTCAAAGCTAACTTGTCATGGACACAAAACAAAAGGTGTGTTAATGGTAGCATTAAGGACTAAAGAAGGTGCTAATAGAGGCATAAAGGTAAGATAGCAATAAGTGTTAATAGGAGAACAAGTGTCAGTGCTCACTGAAAGCAAAACTGAAGAACAAAAGGGGTCAAGATGCAAGGAAAAATTCACAGTCTGAAGTTGTTGAACTCAATGTTGTGTCCAGAAGACTGCAAGGTGCCTAATCGGAAGATTAGGGGTGGGATTTTCTCGCTGCGCTCACCCTGAAACTGGAAAATCCCGCCCGAGGTCAACGGACCTTTCCATGGTCCGCCCCTTGCCCACTATGATTCCCGTGGTGGGCGGAATGGGAAAATTTTCCCTGAGGTGTTGTTCCTCCTGTTTGCATTGGGCTTCACTGGAGCATTGCAGCAGGCCAAGGACGGAGATATAGACATGAGAGCAAGATACTGAATTGAACTGGCAAGTGAAGGTTGGAGCCATGCGTTTAGTATCCCCAACGTAGAGGATATTGCATTGGGAGCAGTGAATACAGTAGACCAAATTGGAGGAGATGGAAGTGAAACACTGCTTTTCCTGAAAGGAGCGTTGAGGTCCTTGGGTAGGGAGGAGGTCAAGGGGCAGGTATTACACCTTCTGCAATTGCATGGGAAGGGGATGAAGGGTTGAGGCAATGGGAGTGTGGACTAGAGTGTCACAGGGGGAATGGTCTGTATGAAATCCAGACAGGGGGTGAGAGGAAGTTGTGTTTAATGGTGGCATCATCCTGGAGTTGGCGGAAATGGCCGAGGAAGATCCTTTGAATATGGAGGTTGGTGCAGTGAGAAGTGAGAACAAGAGGGAGCCTGTCATGTTTCTGGGAGGAAGAGGAAGGGGTGAGGGCAGAGGTACGGGAGCTGGGTCAAGAGAGGGTTGAGTGCCCTGTCAACCACAGTGGTGAGGATGGGGGAGAACACTTTGGTTGTGTAAAAAGGCAGGCATGTCTGAAGCCAGGTAAGCAATGGGATTCAATAGTTAGAGGAACAGACATTTCTGTAGTTGGAGTCATGATTTTAGGTGCTATGTTGCCTTCCTGATGTTAGGGTCAAGGATGTCAATGAATGGCTGAAGAACATTCTGAGGGGGAAGATACCCAATACTTTGAACTCAGAGTGCAGGTGAATGCTGTTATGGTGGATCCTCCAAGGATTCTGAGGCCTGGTCATGGTCCATATTGGTGTCAATGATGGGTGCTAGCGCTATTGTAGAAAGTCTAAACTGTTTTGCAGAGATGGGAATCCGAGTGTAGATTTAGAAAGAAGGGTTAGGGTTAGGGTTAGGGTTAGGGTAGTAAATCTGGAAATGGAAGGCAGAAACAAATACTAGAAAATAGACAACAAAGCAGTTGTTCAGTGAATAGTGGGATATACAGCACAGTGGCACAGTGGTTAGCACTCTGCTTCACAGCTTCAGGGACCTGAGTTTGATTCACGGCTTGGGTGACTGTGTGTGGAGTTTGCACTTTCTCCCCATGTCTGCATGGGTTTCCTCCCACACTCCAAAGATGTGCAGGTTAGGCAGATTGGCCATGGTAAAGATTGCCCCTGAGTGTCCCAAGATGAGCAGGTTAGGTGGATTAGCCATGGTAAGTGTGTGGGGTTATGGGGATAAGACAGGGGAAAGGTCAAGATATCCTTTCAGGGAATCAGTGCAGATTCGATGGACTGAATGGCCTTCTTCTATTAGAGATTCTAATAAGAGTCTAGTAGTTCAAAGCAAGAAGTTGGATGAATAAGGTAGATGGGTCGAGGGCACAGAATAGGTACTGGGAAGATTGATATCAGAGCTATTACAGGAACATGGTTTAAAGGAGAGCAGGAGTGGTAACTCATCAATGTTTTCAGACAAGAAAGGAGGATGGATAAAAAGGAAAGGTTGCAATATTGGCCAAAAGGAATAACCATTGCTGTGAGGAGCTAGAATATTCCAGAAAGAACAGAAATGAGATCAAACCACTGTGGATAGAAACATAGAAACATAGAAAACTACAGCACAAAACAGGCCCTTCGGCCCCACAAGTTGTGCCGAACATATCCCAACCTTTTAAGCCTACCTATAACCCTCCATCCTATTAAGTCCCATGTACTCATCCTGGAGTCTCTTAAAAGACCCTATTGAGTTTGCCTCCACCACCACTGACGGCAGCCGATTCCACTCGCCCACCACCCTCTGTGTGAAAAACTTCCCCCGAACATTTCCGCTGTACCTACCCCCCAGCACCTTAAACCTGTGTCCTTGCGTAACAGCCAAATCCACCCTGGGAAAAAGCCTCTGAGAGTCCACCCGATCTATGCCTCTCAACATCTTATACACCTCTATTAGGTCTCCTCTCATCCTACGTCTCTCCAAGGAGAAAAGACCGAGCTCCCTCAGCCTATCCTCATAAGGCATGCCACTCAATCCAGGCAACATCCTTGTAAATCGCCTCTGCACCCTTTCAATCTTTTCCACATCCTTCCTGTAATGAGGCGACCAGAACTGAGCACAGTACTCCAAGTGGGGTCTGATGAGGGTCTTATATAGCTGCATCATTATCCCCGAACTCCTAAACTCAATCCCTTGACTGATAAAGGCCAGCACACCATACGCCTTCTTAACCACCTCCTCCACCTGCGGGGCCGATTTCAGAGTCCTATGGACCCGGACCCCAAGGTCCTTGTGATCCTCTACAGTACTAAGAGTCTTTCCCTTTATATTGCACTCCTTCATCCCATTTGACCTGCCAAAATGGACCACTACGCATTTATCTGGGTTGATCTGCCACTTGTCCGCCCAGTCTTGCATCCTATCTGTGTCCCTCTGTAACTTCTGACATCCCTCCAGACTATCCACAACACCACCAACCTTCGTGTCGTCGGCAAACTTACCAACCCATCCCTCCACTTCCCCATCCAGGTCATTTATGAAAATGACAAACAGCAAGGGTCCCAGAACAGATCCCTGGGGCACACCACTGGTGACCGACCTCCATTTAGAAAAAGACCCATCTATACACACTCTCTGCCTCCTTTGGGCAAGCCAGTTCTGGATCCACAGGGCAGCAGCCCCTTGGATCCCATGCTCTCTCACTTTTTTATGAAGCCTTGCATGGGGGACCTTATCGAACGCCTTGCTAAAATCCATATAAACCACATCTACCGCTTTCCCTTCGTCAATATGTTTAGTCACATTTTTGAAGAACTCCACCAGGCTCGTAAGGCACGATCTGCCTTTGACGAAGCCATGCTGAGTATTCTTGAGCATACTAAATGCTGATAAATCTTGTACCTCAGGATCTTCTCCATCAGCTTACCAACAACTGAGGTTAGACTCACCGGTCGGTAATTTCCTGGGCTATCCCTATTCCCCTTCTTGAAAATAGGAACCACATCCGCAATCCGCCAATCCTCCGGCACCTCTCCCATTTCCATCGATGACGCAAAGATCATCGCCAGAGGCTCTGCCATCTCTTCCCTCGTCTCCCACAGTAACCTGGGGTACATCCCATCCGGACGCGGCGACTTTCTATCTTGATGCCATTCAAAGATTCCAGCACAACCTCTTTGTTAAAGTCCACATACTCAATCTTTTCAGTCCACCACAAGCCCACAGTACATCCACCCATGTCCTTCTCCTCTGTGAAAATCGAGGCAAAATACTCATTAAGCACCTCTGCCATTTCTACTGGTTCCGTACTGATTTTCCTGCCTTCACCTTTTATAGGCCCTATTCCTTCATGTCTCATCCTTTTACTCTTCACATATTTATAGGACGCCTTAGGGTTTTCCTTAATTCTACTTGCCAAGGCTTTCTCGTGACCCCTTCTGGCTCTCCTAATTTCCTTCTTTAGTCCCTTCCTACAAGCCGTATACTCATCTAGATCCCTATCTTCGCCAAGCTCTCTGAACCTTTTGTACGCTTTCCTTTTCTTCTCGACTAGGTCCCGCACAGCTTTCGTGTACCACGGTTCCTTTAACCTACCAACTCCTCCCTGTCTGCTCGGAACATTGTCCTGTAGAACCCTAGAAAGACATTCCTTGAAAAACTGCCTCCTCTCTTCAGTAGATCTCCCCGAGAATACCTCCTCCCAATTTTCTCCTCTAATTTGCTGCCTTATGTCTTCTTATTTCCCCTTACTCCATATAAACGCTTTCCTAGCTTGCCTGATCCTCTCTTTTTCCAATGCAAGCATAAAGGAGATAGAGTAATGATCGCTATCCCCAAGATGCTCTCCCACTGAGAGATCTGACACCTGTCCAGGCTCATTGGTCAGTATCAGATCAAGTACAGCCTCTCCTCTTGTAGGCTTGTCCACATGCTGTGTCAGGAAACCCTCCTGAACACACCTAACAAACTCCTCCCCATCCAATCCCCTTACCCTAGGGATATTCCAATCTATGTTTGGGAAATTAAAGTCTCCCATCACGACAACTCTGCTATTATTGCAACTCACCAGGATTTGTTTCCCTATCTGCTCCTCCACCTCCCTGTCACTATTGGGCAGCCTATAGAAAACTCCCAGCGAAGTGATCGACCCCTTCCCACTCCGAACTTCCACGCACAGAGACTCTGTAGACAATCCCTCCACAGCATACACCTTCTCTACAGCTGTGACACTATTCCTGATCAGTAGTGCCACTCCACCCCCTCTCTTGCCTCCCTCCCTGTCCTTCCTGAAACATCTGAATTCCGGCACCTGTAGTATCCAGTCCTGTCCCTGAAACATCCAAGTCTCCGTAATGGCCACCACATCACACTTCCAGGCATCGATCCACGCTCTGAGCTCATCCCCTTTATTGACTATACTCCTGGCATTAAGGTAAACACATCTCAATCCTTTAGTTTGAGCTCTCCCCTTCTCTATCCCCCGTCCATCATCCCTCTTGCACCATCTATAACCCTTCTCTGTTTGCGAGATCTGAAATAAAAAAACAGAAAGTGTTGGTAAAACTCAGCAGGTCTCACATCATCTGTGGAGAGAGTTTGAGTCCAATATGTCTCCCTATTTAAACAAGTGAGGCCATGTAGGTTGAACTGAGGAACAAAAAAGGGGCAATCAGACTACTAAGAGTATACTGTAGGCCCTCAAGCAGCCAGAGGGAGGTCAAAAACTGTATGTGCTGGCCAATTGCTCAGAAGTGTAGAACAAAAAGGAAATAATAGGATTTCAAATTTTATGGGATAAATTTATTTTAAATGTATGGGTGGGATTCTCCAATCTTATCCACTGCCACCCTGCTGTGAGTGAGAATGGCGAATTTGGCGTTCCAGTCAAAGCTCCATTCACTGCAGCGGTACAGGAGAATCCCAGCCATGGACAAGGTCAGAGGTTTTCGGTGTATAAAGCACGCAGAATTCATAGAATCCATTCAGAAGAAGATTTTTAGCCAGTACGTAGCCAGCCAACAATAGAGTGGTTGATTCTGGACCTTGCTTTAGGGAATTAATCTAGGCGGAAGGGAGTGTTGTCTGTGGGGGAGCATTTTAGTGATAGTGATCATAATTCAGTTATACACAGTAAAGAAGGAAACCCTTGGAGGATGGGTAGACAGGAACAAAGTAAACATTATATTTCAGAGGAGGAGTGTGAAATATTGGATGGGATAAACATAGTCAGGGAGGATATATTAACGTGTTTAACATTCTTAAAAGTGGTAAATTAACCAGGCCTGGATGGAACGTATCCCACATTGCGAAGAAGAGCAAAGGAAGAAATGACAGGAGCTCTGACCATCATTTTCCAATCCTCCCTGGTTACAGGATTGCTAACATTGTATTGTTTCTAAAAAGGGAGAAAGAGTCATCCCTCATAATTCTAGGCCAGTCAGGCTAACAACAGTGGTGGGCAAATTATTGTAAAATTTCTGAGAGACTGTATAAATAGTAATTTAGAAAGGCATCTAAGACTATCAGTATGGATTTCTTAAGAGGAGGTCGTGTTTGACTAACTTGATTGGTTTTTTGAGGAGATAGTAAGGTAGATCAATGAAGGTAGTGGGTGGGATTTTCCAGTCACACTCACCCCAAAACCAGAAAATACCGCCTGAGGTCAATGGATCTTTGCATTGTCCACTCCCCCCCCCCCCCGCCTGCTATGATTCCTGTGGCGGGCGGAATGGGAAAGTTACGGTAAAGTTCCCCCAAGTGTGTTTGATGCAGTCTACATTTTTTAATGTTCTTTCACAGGATATGAATGAGACTGACTGGGCCAGCATTGATTACACATTCCTAAATTCCCTCGCGAAAGTGGTGGTAAGGTATCCTCTTGAACCGTTGCAGTCCATGTGGTGTAGATAAACCCACAGTGCTGTTAGGAAGGGAGTTCCAGGATTTTGCAATAGTCAGCTTGTTCTTTGTGACTGGTAGATTGTTTCTAGTGGGGTCCCAGAGGACTGAACATTGGGACTCTTACTGCTTAGGTTATATAATAAGGATTTAAACTTAAATATTGTGGGGTATAATTCAGAATTGTGCGGATTATAGCAATATTGGTCATGTGGCTAATAGTGCAGAAGAAAGCAGTCGCCTGCAGGAAGATATCAACAGACTGGTCAAGTAAGCAGACAAATGGCAATGAATTTAATCCTTAAAGTGTGAGATAATGCATTTGAAGAGGGAAAAGAAGGCAAGGGATTACAAATAAATGGTAGGGTACAGGGAAGTTTAGAGTTTGGAGCACATGTCAACAGATCGCTGAAGGTAGCAGGTGGATAAGATGGTTAAGACATATCCCATATTTCCTTTATTAGTCAAGACATAGAATGCTGGTTATAGGCACTGTGTACAGATTTGGTCACTGCATTACAGGAAGGATGGGGGTGATTCTCCCATCCCACTGCGCTGATTTTTTAGTGCAGCTGGTCGGGAGATTTCAGCAGGACTGGATTAGCGTGATCCGCGCTGGACGTCCGGCTCCGAGTGTGCCTCCCAGCGCCGGATTTCTGGCACCGTCAGCTCCGCGCCGGAAATAGGCATGGAGCTGCATTCCATATAGAGGACATCATTTTAATCGATTTTGAATGCAATTAGTGGGCCCGGGACTGAAGTCTCTGGGACCGCAAACCTCCCCCCCTCGCCAGGAGTGTTCCACTCCAGCGGGGTTTACAGTCGCTCTCCACTTGCGGGTAGCTGGCGGCCCGACACTGCTGGAGTGAAGGGAAGCAATCGGGGCCCCCCAGAGGGTCGGGCGGTGGGGGGTGCCCCTTGGGCATTGGCACCTTGGCAGTGCCAGCCTGGGCCCCCTGGCACTGCCCAAGGCGCAAAGTGCCAATGCCCAGAGGGCATTTTGGCACTGCCCATCGGGCATGGGACAGTGCCAAAGGTGCGTGGCCAAATGGGGACGGGCCTGGTGGGGGGTGATTAGTGGGGGTGGAGGGTCCCGCTGCTGTTCTGCAGTCAGGATCAGTGGGGGAGGGAGGGCAGCAATCGGGGCTGGCCACTGGGGAGAATCCCGGCCAATATGTTTGTGCTAGAAAGGGTACAGAGGAGATTTATGAGGATGTTGCGATGAATTGAGAATTTTAGCTTTGAGGAAAGATTGAATAGGCTGGGGGTGTTTCCTTTGGAACAGAAGAGGCTGAGGAAGATTTAACTGAGATGTATACAATTATGAGAGAACTGGATGGAATGGATAGACCATTCACAGACAGTTCAATAACCAGGGGGCATATATTTAGAATAGATAGAATCAATTGAGGGAAGTTGAGGTGTAATTCTTTTCACCCAGATGTTGTTGGGGTCTGGGACTCACTGCTTGAAGGCTGGTAGAGGCTGAAACCCTCAATCATTTGGAAAAAGAAACTCACTTGCAATGCCATAACCTACAAGGCTTTGGATGAAGATCTGGAGGGTAGAAATAGATTAGATAACTGTTTCAGCTGACATGGATACAATGGCTAAACGGCCTTCTTTTGTGTCATAAATCTTTCTATGTTTCTATTGGACTTGTTTCTGGAGTTACCAACCTGAAAGCAATAATAAATAATCAAAAGGGGTGGTTAGCAACTTGATTGGATTCAACTATTCTTTCCCACTGTTTTAATGTATTTGCGGTATAGCGATAGGAAAAGCCTTCACAATCCTCCTCAGACTTTTCCCTCTATGCTTCCCCTTCCCTAAGGTATCCAGGATGGCAGATGCTTTATAAGCCCTGTTGAGCTGACCTTCTTTCCACCAACTGTGTGAATGCTGCTACATATTAAAAATATATACACCTCACTGTCAGAGAGTGGTGCATTTGTGTTTAAATGCCATTTAGAAACATTCTTATATGTCTGTGTATCTCCAAAAAGGATTTGCTGTAACCCAGCCTGTTTTGATCATTGTGACGGAACTATTACACAGTGTATGTCTTCTATTCAGTAAATGAGACAATTAAATGGATCAAATAAATAATATGAGAAAAAACTAAGTCTGGGCATCAACAACAATGGAATCATAGAATCATAACAGCACAGAAAGAGGCCATTTGACTCCATACTGTGGGAGCAAGTCGACTGATCATACTCCCCTGCCTTTTCCCCATAGCCTTGCAAATCTCCAAGACAGCACAACCTTCCAGAGCTCATAGAATCATAGAATCAGGCTCACTGAACACTTTTAAATGATGTTGTAGATCTAACTCCCCAAATGAAACAACTATCTGGGCTGCATTTCTTTTCAAGTAGTGTAGACATCTGGCCAATTCTCCAGCTATGTAATCCCAGCTGTTGTTTTAGGTTCTTACCTTTCCAGCTGTTTATCCCTTAAGTCAAATGGCCCCAACCTTTTCAGTGTAATAGTCTTCAAGATGCTTTTATTGCTGGCCAGTGGTAACCCCCAGGATGTTGGTAGGGTACTCAGCAATGGTAACGCCATTGGAGTGGTTAAATTCTTCCTTGTTGGAGAGGGCCATTGACTGGCATTTGTGTGGAATGAGTGTTACTTGCCACTTATCAACCCAAGCCTGAATGTTGTCCAGATCTTGATGCAAATGGACGCAGATTGCTTCAGTATCTGAGGAGCCTTGAACCATGCTGAACATTGTGCAATCATCAATGAACATCCCCACTTCTGACCTATGATGGAAGGAAGGTCATTGATGAAACAGCTGAAGATGGTTGAGCCAAGGACACTACTCTGAGGAACTCTGAAAGTGGCGTCCCGGGACTGGGACTGGGAATCTTCCACAACCACAAGCTAGGTCTGACTTCAACCAATGCAGATTCTTCCCCTTATTTCCATTGACTCCAGTTTTTCTAGGGCTCCTTGATGCCACACTCAGTCAAATTATGCAGTAAGATAAAGGGAAATCATCCTCACCTAACTTCTTGCATTTAGCCCTTTTGACTATGTTTGGACCAAGGCTGTAATGGTATCAGGAGCCTAGTGGTCCTGGTGGTACTCAAACTGAGCATCTAGTGAGCAGGTTATTGGTAAGTGATGCCAAATAATACTGTCAACAATGCATTCCGTCAATTTTCTGGTGATTGAAATGCAGCTGTTTGTGTGGTCATTGGCTGGGTTGGGTGTCCTGCATTTTGTGAACAGGATATACCAGGGCAATTTTCCATGTTGTCAGGTAAGTGCCTATCTTGTAGCTGCAGTGCCTCCCCCTCTGTGCTGGCCAACTGTGAGATGTTTGAGAAAGAAAAAATCCGATAAATGTTATGCCGCTGACGAGGGAGATGTGCGCCATTACATAAGAATGAGGGTGAATAGATAGATGGGAATGTAAGGAAGTGTCCAAAAATTGAAGGATATGTGTGACTACAAGTTGGTGTGAAGAGTGATGTGCTGGTGTAGATTTAACAAGGCAGAGTGAGGGGGTGTGGTCATGCACACAGAAGGATGTTGGGTAATGTGGCACGTATTCACCTTTCTTACATACTTAGCTTATTGAAGAACATCCTGCATTGAACCAGGACTATGTCACCACATTCCAGCTACTGACCCCCCTCTGCTACCTCCAACCAAACCTTCTTCTCTATTGCTGGCTTCTTCCCCCCGTTGCAATGGCTGAATATTGCTCTCCTACTCCTCAAAGTCCCCAGGGAGTGAAATGCAGACTTTGTCCAGCTGGACTCCATTCTGGTACCTCCTTCTCGATTGTTCCCATCTCCAAACTCCTTTAAATGCTGGAGTTGTGATTGCATTGGTTGGGTCCACCCTTTGCATTGTTCAGCTGGAAACCTGCAAAGTAAAAAGATAATGTGATGATTGAATGAAAAAGCCACAGATGAGCTGCACTTATTTCCAAGTTTCCTGCTCCTGGACCCTTCCATTTCCAGTGTGTAGCAGAATTAAAATTGGGGCCTTGGTTTCTGCTCCATGCCCTGCTGTCCTTTCTTCTGTATGAAATTCATTTCCATTTTCCATATCACTGCACTTAAGCAAGATCTGCAATAACAAATAGCCCCTCTTGTGATCTGCAATATGAGTTTTCGCATCCTAGTAAGTCAGAAAAGGATGATATCTCCACGTACAGCAGCCAAATCACAGTTGATGGTTAACCTATTGGGTGAGAGCAGAGAATTCTGTAAAGTTCCAGTGGACGACATTTTGATGACTGGAAGAATAACAGCGTTATAATAATGAGTCCTCCTGTAGGCGAGCCAATATTTACCCCTCAATCGACACCAACATTGACTTAATTAATTTGTTATAGGTGGGTCTTTGCTGTTTTCAAATGGGTAGCTGCATTTGCTTATTTCACCCAAATAAGTAAACTTCAAGAACAATTTTTGGATGTGAGGCTCTTCAAAATGTCCTGAGAACATGCGAGGCAAGTGCTTCCCTTCCTTTGTACAGCTTGGACTGCTGTCCCTTTGTCGGAGGTGAGTTCCACTTCAGTTATAGGACCAGCCTGTGGCCTACCTGTTGCACAGACTCTTAAATAAAGTGCAGCCTATGTATGCCTGTGTAATGCTTAGGTGAAGACAGAAACATCTTGATCTGTAGATGTCGGTGTGAGAGTGTGTTTTGGGTGGGTGTCAGATGCTCCCTGTGCTGCCTGCTGAGCCTGATTTCCCTCCTTTCTCCTCCCCATCCTTCTGTTCTTTCTCTCAATAACATAATCGGAGAGGGATTTCAAAAAATCTGTCACTTCTTACTCCATTGAATGTCATCAGGTTTAAAAAAAGGAAACCCAAGAGGCTGAGGAAGAAAGCCGAACCCTGGAATAAGATTTTGATGAACAGAAACAAACAAAGCAATTCCCCGAGCAATTGCTGAGCTATAAACCCTCGGTGAATTAAAACTCCTGTCAAGTTACCCAATGCACCGTGATATGTTGGCAGCAACTTAGAAACTCTCAAGGGCTCTTTTCTATTGACGTTCTTATCAATGGGTGGGCTCCAGGCAGCAGTATCAGGAGATCTGAATGGTGACATCACAGAGCATTCAAATTCACTTTTAAAAATAGCTGCTGGTATTTAAGCAGTATCTCCAGCTGTTGACCTCACTTCTTTCTTTCTATTCAATTGTGGGACATGGGCGTCACTGGCTGGCCAGTATTTATTGCTCATCCCTTGTTGCCCGAGGGCAGTTGAGAGTCAACCACATTGCTGTGACTCTGGAGTCACATGTAGGCCAGACCAGGTAAGGACAGCAGATTTCCTTCCCTAAAGGACATTAGTGAACCAGATGGGTTTTTACGACAATGATTTCATGGTCATCAGTAGATTCTTAATTCCAGATTTTTTTTATTGAATTCAAATTCCACCATCTGCCATGGTGAGATTTGAACCCGGGTCTTCAGAACATTAGCTGAGTTTTTGGATTAATAGTCTAGTGATAAAATCACTAAGCCATCACCTCCCGGGAGACATGGTCATTAGTAGGAGCACGATGCAGCATGGCATGTTACTGCCTTGTTTGTTTTCAGTTCTGGGCATCCTGAAAACATCCAGGAGCAGATGGTTGAAAGGGAGAACATTTAGCCTCATCACTCAAGGATTCCACAGAGATAGATATTGAATTCCCAAGTATTCGAGGTGGTGCTGTGAAGTTTGATGGAGAAGGGCTGGTGATTTTGCAGCAGTTTGGTGAGCTGGTTAATGAGAGGGCCAATCTGCTTTATAAACTGTAGCTTAAACCATGTGCATAGCATGATGCAAAGTAATCAGGCTTTGTGTGATTAAATAGCACCATTTTTAATGGTATCACGCTTTCTTCCACGAGACTCTTGCATAACAGTGGTAACCTCTTGAGGATATTCCCCCTTATCCTTGTCGCAGATGCTATTATTTGGGTTGGAAACTCCAGAGAAGGCCTTGTGAAAATTTGGTGACAGGTGAAAGGTCTTCCTATCACTTGGAGCAGCAGTATAAACTTTGGTCTCTTGATGTATGCTTTCACTATATGCCATTGGTTCTTAGTTGCCTCATTATTTTCTTCTCTGCAATCAGAATAGCCTTACTGGAACATTAACTTGTATTTGTATGGCACATTTAACATAGCTACTGTTGTAAAAGATAAAAAGGATGCATGCATCAAAAGAATTATAAAGGGTGACTGAAGGCACACACAAACCAGAAAGATTTGCAAGCTTTTGAATTTGAGAGGCGAATTTCTAAAACATAAGGGTTCAGGGAGAGAGCCCCTGTGTCTATAAAGCTCAGTGTCTACAGGAAGCTAGAAAGTAGCATTCGTTGACCATCTGAGAATGGTGTAAAAAAGATGTTATTGAAGATAAATAAGACCCTGTATTAAAAATTGGAACTAAAATGTTGAAGCATCACTCGATCTGGATGAACGTTGAATTCCAAAATACTGAAAGATGCTGAGAGTGAGAGAGTAGAGGCGAAAACTCTGAGGTTTTCACAGTATTTTCCAAAGTGAATAATGCCAAAGTGGAAGTTGTCAATAGGCCCCAAACAGTATTGGTACGGGTAGGGGATGGCATTAAAAGGGAAATTAGAGATGCATGTAACAAGGGTGCTGCAGTAACCATGGGTAACTTTAATCTACAATAAGATTGGGCGAACCAAATTACTACTTTGAAATCTCTTCTAGAATTTACAATTCAATCACTCTGACGAGCCAATCACAGACTTTGTTATTTCCTGACACATTCACTGGTTGGAACGACATCTTCCATGTGGTTTGTGGTCCAGTGTTCCTGCACAGTGAGGAACGGCAGGATAGCACCATGGGAACACCCAGCCTACAGCCCCTGATGGGAGCTGTGATTCTGCCACATGCAATGGCGCTTGGCGCTCAGCATTTGAGAGTTTGACTCTGAGAAAGTGTGAGCCCAAGCAGCTGTAACATGGTGGGGCTGGAATAGGTGGTGCACATCTGTAAATCCCAGCCCTGAGCAGCAAGAACCACGTTCACAGTAGTCATTTAAGGCCCTTTACATCGTCTGCCCTCCCTCACCTCCATTTCCCTTCTTTCACCCCCATCTCCCCTTCCTTCACCCCCATCTCCCCATACTTCACCCCCATCTCCCCTTCCTTCACCCCCATCTCCCCATACTTCACCCCCATCTTCCCATCCTTCACCCCATCTCCCCATCCTTCACCCCCAATCTCCTCCTTAGCACCCCCACCTCCATCCCCCACTCATTCACACCCCATCCCCACCCCTCATCCCCATCTCCCCTCCTTCGCTGTGTGTGTGTGTGTGTGTGTATGTCCAGGATGGAGGTGATCCTGACAGCAGCCTCTACCAGAGGATGTTCCCCCCAGCATTTCGATGTGGTTGGTTACTGTAAGTGTTCAAGGGGTAGGTACCATTGCAGTCAGATGTGACGTGCAGGAGTGCCCCACAAGCTCACCAGGAGAGAGAAACATATTCTGCTGCTAGATCCCTCATCCTAGCATTGAGTTGAGGCCAAATCAGCCCAAATCAAGCCTGCATTACCTCAGAAAGAACAGAGTATTCTGCTTTGCGAATAATGTCCTTTTATCCTTTAGTATTGCAGGAGCGGTTCAAGGCAATGGCCTCTATTATAGAATCTCAGCACCAGAGCTGAGATGCCTGTTTGATATCCATCGAGCCAGCTCACCCCGAATCCCATGTGATTTTAGTTTTGTACCAGTCTTCCATGTGGGACCTTGTCAAACGCCTTACTAAAGTCCATATAAACCACATCCACAGCCCTTCCCTCATTAATTATCTTTGTCATCTCTTCAAAAAACTCAATCAAGTTGGCGAGATACAAAACCATGCTGCCTGTCACTAACTAGTCCATTCTCTTCCAAATGTGCATATATCCTGTCCCTCAGTAACTTCTCCAAAAGCTTCCCCACGACTGACGTCAGGCTCACCGGCCTATAATTTCCTGGGTTGTCCCTGCTTCCTTTCTTAAACAAGGGAACAACATTGACTATTCTCCAGTCCTCAAGAACCTCGCCTGTGGTTAAAGAGGATGTGAAGATATCTGTTAAGGTCCCAGCTCTTTCTTCCCTTGTCTCCCGAGGTAAGCTGGGATAGATCCCATCCGGCCCTGGGGACTTATCTACCTTAATGCAATTTAGGATACTCAACACTTCCTCCTTTGATATATTCTCACCAGATTGATTCCGGGGATTAAGAGGTTGACATATGAGGAGGGATTAAACAGTTTGGATTTGTTCTCGCTGGAGTTTAGAAGGATGAAAGGGGATCTGTGATCGAGGTATATAAAATTTAAAAAGGGATTGATAAAGTAAATGTAGACCAAATGTTTCCTCTTATGGGGAAATCTAGAACAAGAGCTTACAGGTATAGGTTGTGAAGCAGTAGATTTAAAACTGAGATGAGGAGGAACTACTTCCCGCAGAGGGTGGTGAATTTGTGGAACTCGCTGCCCCATAGGGTGGTCGAGTCTGAATTGTTGAATGGTTTCAAGAGGGAGATATTCATATTTCTAATAGAAAAACGGAAAGAGGGATATGGGGAACAGTTGAGGAGCTGGATTTGAGACCAGGGAGAGATCAGTCATGATCTGATTGAATGGTGGAGCAGTCTACTTCTGCTCCTAATTCCCATGTTCCTCTGTGAAATGCCTAATGGAAAGATGAGGTGGGCGATTCTCCAGCCCTGTGCGCTCTGTGCACACTGACGCAAATTGTGTTATGGCTGGAGAATCGCGCGAGACCGGCCAAATGCGATTTGAGCCAGGGATTCCTCCCACCCTGCTGTGGCAATGTAATTTGGTTCACACCCAGCGGGGACATGAACCGGATTAGCATACTTAAATCTGCAGTTAAATATTCAATATTGGGTTTTTGCTGATTTACCTGGCTCCTGGTATACACTGACCCGCCAGCGCAACGGGAAGCTGGCAGGAAACTCCTGGTCTCCACAAACTGAGACCAGGAGTGATGACTACACCGGGGTGGGGGGAGGGGGGCTTTGAGGCCATTGAAGCCATCGGGTGGTTAGGGACATGGCTGTACAGTGCCCTGACGTTGCCCCCTGGCAGTGTCAATCTGGGATGGGCCTGAAGGGGGTCCCTGTAGGGGCGGGGCCTTAGACGACCCCATAGCAAGGCATTGCTCCCTTGGGAGAAGGGCCTGATGCTGGCAAGGATGGATGGAGGAGGGGTGGGGGGGTGGGGGAGGTGGTGTGGGACGGTGTGACCCGGACAGTTAGTAACTGGGGGGGAGGGGCAGTTTGTGGAGGGGAACCTTCAACTTGACTTCGAAACCTGGACGACCCTTTAAAAAAGGCGCCCTGATCTCTGAGGAGCCAGTCTTGCTGGTGTCTTTCGATCCCGGGTATCCTTTTGCCGGCAGGAATCTCCCCAAGCTCCAAAAATAATGACTAAGTCTGGGTGAGTTGTGATCTGGATCGCACCGACCCATCCGATGGAATTCTCACCGACCCATCCGATGGAATTTCCCACCGGAAATAACAGTAAACCATGTTTTGGGAGGGGTGTTGTCCCGAAAGCTTACACTGAGTTTCTGGGGGACAGTGCAGAATTAAAATGCCGGGTGAAGCAGAGGTTTACTGGTGCTTCTTTCAATGTACTCCACTGTATTGGCTGCTCACAATGTGGTCTCCACTATAGCGGGGAAATCAAATGCAGATTAAATCACTACTTTGCGGATCACCTCCATTCTGTCCTCAAGCATGATCTGGATCTTCTGGTGGTTTGCCTCTTTAATTGTCTATCTTGCTGTCATGCTAACATCTCTGTCTTTGGCCTGCAACACTATTCCAATAAGGCTCAACATAAGCTTCAGGAACAGCACCTCCTCTTTTGATTAGACACTTTACAGCCTTTTGCACTTGATGTTGAGTTCAACAATGTCTGACTGTAAACTCTGTCCCCATTTTGATTCCATTTCATAGAATCCATAGAATCCCTACAGTGCAGAAGGAGGTCATTCGGCCCATCGAGTCTGCAGCAACCACAATCCTGTCCAGGCCCTATTCCCGTAACCCTACATATTTGCCCTGCTAATTCCCCTGACACTAGGGGCAATTTAGCACGGCCAATTAACCTAAGCTGCACATCTTTGGACTGTGGGAGGAAACCGAAGCACCTGGAGGAAACCCACACACATACTGGGAGAATGTGCAAACTCCACACAGACAGTGATCCGAGGCTGGAATTGAACCCGGGTCCCTGACACTGTGAGGCAGCAATGCTAACCACTGTGCCACCGTGCCGCCCCTTTTCCTTTCCTTGTCTCAGTTATTTTCTTGAAGCCATCTTCACAACTGCTCTAGGCACATCTTTTGTATCTTTGTTTCCTCCCTTGTCCCTTTCCATTCCTCTTGGCCCCAGAGGTCTAATATTTCTGTCGGTCAAACACTCCCATTTTCCACTCTTATCACAGACCTTCCTTTACTCCTGTCCCACCCACTCCTTTCTCAAAACCTATTATGTCTCTAACTTTTCCCAATTCTGATGAATGGTCACTGATCTGAAGCATTAATTCTGTTTCTTTCTCTCTTTGTGTAGATGTTGCCTGACCTGCTGCATTCTTTCCAGCATTTCCTGTTTTTATTTCAGATTTCCAGCATCTGCAGTATTCTGCTCTTTACGAGCTTTTTAACAGCACTGAAGTCATGTTCTTGGAGTTAGGTTTCGAGCATTAATCTCCTCCACATCTCTTCGTACTGCAGGTTGGGTGTTGTTTGGAGGGCTTTCTGCCTGTAGGAAGGAACAGGATCTCCTTCTTCTTGCCCACTGCCTGGTTCAAAATTTTCAGAACTGCATCAAATAACATGGTTGTCCTCTCTGTGCCCTAAAAAGAGTTTCATGCTGATATCTGCCACCATACTGTATCTTACCCTTACGTACATTCAGGGGTTTGATTAAGTTAACACCACTGACCTCAGCAAACAAAATAGTCACTTAACCAATATTCAGAATGGGTGGCACTGGCTCCTCCCCTGAGACATGATAATATGATGTCAGCACCAAGTTTGCACGTAACGCGTAGCCCAATACCTGCACATCCACTTTGAGATCATCAAATTTGTCGGGTTTTTTTTGCTGACTGGAGATGTGTGTCTGAGACTTGTTTCTTTGCACTTTGTTGTTCCAGAACTCTCTGTCACAGAGATACCATGGAATCCAGGACAATTAGGCAAATTGGACCCAGAATTGGCTTCGTGGCAGGAGGCAGAGGGTGATAATTGAAGGTTATTTTTGTGACTGGAAGCCCATATCCAGTCTTGTACCACACAGATTGGTGCTGGGTATCTTGCTGATAAGTAAATTCGCAGATGACACAAAAATTGGTCTTCTGGTAAATATTGAGGAAGAAAGCCTTAGATCACAGGACAAAATAGATGGGCTGGCCAAATGGGAAGAACAGTAGCAAATGGAATGTAACCCTGAACAGTGTGACGTTACACATTCTGGGAGGACATACAATGCAACGGAACACACAATGAACAGTAGGACACTGGGAAGTACAGAGGACCAGAGGGACCTTGGGTGCATGTCTAAAGATTCCTGAAGGATGCAGGACAGGTAGATAAGGTGGTTGAGAAGGCATATGGGATACTTGCCTTTATAAACCGAAGCATAGAATATAAGAGCAGGGAGGTTATGAAGAGCTGTATAAAATACTCACTAGGCCACAGCTGGTCACCACATTATAGGAAGGATGTGATTCAACTAGAAAGGGTGCAGAGGAGATTCATCAGGATGATGTCTGGGCTGGAACTTTTCAGCCATGAAGAGAGGTTGGTTAGGCTGGGATTGTTTTCCTCAGAGCAGAGAATGCTGAAGGCAGACCTTGATTGTGGTGTACAAAATTATGAGGGACAGAAATCGGGTAGATAGGAGGAAAGTTTTTTCCTTTGTAGAGGGGTCAGTAATAAGAGGGGACAAATTTAGGGAAAGAAGCAGGAGATAAGAGGTGGTTTGAGGAAAAATCTTTTCACCCAGAGGGTAGTGGGAATCTGGGACTCAGTGTCTGAAAGTGTGGTACAGGCAAGAGCCCTCACAACATTTAAGAAGCATTTAGATGGGCACTTGAAACACCATAGCATACAAGGCTATGGACCAAGTGCTGGAAAATGGGATTAGAATAGGTAGGTGCTTGATGGCCAGCGTAGACACGATAGACTGAAAGGCCTCTTTCTGTGCTGTGAAACTCTAATGATTCTATAACCCACATTGAGAATTGACAACCAGAGAGAGTGAAAGAGACTAAGATTTCGACTCATCACTCTGAATGGGATTCCGATATGCTGTTTAAAAAAACCTACCGAGGTATTGCTTGCTTTTGAACGCATTAAAACAAATTTATATTGGGAACAAAATCAGTATAAAATACAAACCATCTATGAAACACTTCATACAAAGTTATCAACTTCTTTTTATTAAATGGTAAGAATCCAAAAGAACATGAAATACTTTTAAAGTTAGTGAGCTTTTCTATATTTGTACCTATTTCTGGGATTACATGATTTTTTCTGACATTCCCTACAATGTTTTATTGAAATATAAGCAATAAATAAGTGTCATTCTCTATTAGTTTTCATTATAATTTGATCACTGCAGGTACATTCATAGGTAGCATGCAATCGATTCTAAGTAATCTAATTCTTTACATACCTTCTTAACCACAGTGCCTTGGATAACTTTCTTCCAATTATTTCTGAGCTAACATCATAAATAGGATTTTTTTTTTGTAATGCATTTGAGTTTCCTTTCAAGCTTTGCCACAAAAAGGTTTCGTTATAAACATGTGACTTAAATACAGTTTCCATACCAAATGTATAAAAATAGTCATTTTTGATAAATAATTGAACAAATTGATTTACATGATACAATGTGCAGCAACTAACCTTCTGCTACCAGCTGTAGTTGACTGATTGTCTAGGAGACAGCATGCAGCGATAATTGTCCCTGTACCTTGTCAGTGGAGAGAACTGCATCAGCAGGGCACCTGACCACCCAGAGCAAACTGGCCAATTCATATCCATCTGAGATATTTCAGCAGAGACTTTTTATTTTAACAAGAAAACCTTTGCTTTTTGGGGAGAATTACCTCTGCTGCAAAAGCCATTTTTATCATCTTGCCCTTGATTTCCAGCTGTCCTGATGCTGTGAGGGTCTGGGGCTGCCCTGGGAGTTTGCAGGTCAGGCAAGCAAACTAGTTTTGTGCTGAAGTAGTTATAGATTCGTACGCATGCTCCTGAAAACTCTTTTATGACTTTTTCTCCACTGAAGATTCATCCGTTATTTTTATCACTTTGTTTCAAATAAAGTTCAATTGCCAGTGTTCCCCTGAAGTCTTTCTGTTACTGTCACCTCCGCAATGTTAGTGGACTGCAGAGGAATATTATACTTATGCAATCATAATATACTTAGGACTGACGGCTGCAGGCCATGCTTCTCAGTATTTGATTACTAATTCATCATTATCACTACAAGTTAACGGCACCATCATTCTTGAATTTTTCTGTACCTGTCACAAACTCGACAGATGAAGCTGCCATGTTTGATAAAGAGATGCCCGACATCCCTTCAAGTTCCCAGGAATCTGGCGAATTGCCAAGGTCCGATGAACTGACTGGGCCCAGGTTGGAGCTGCTGCTCTCCTCAGACTTGCAGGGAAACACCAGTGGGTTCGACCTCTCCGGCGATGAACTCGCTGAAGATGAAAGGGTGACTGACATGGACTGAAGAGGGGTTAACGTGGTGTCAGAATGCGAAGACGCGCACCGAACAAGCGGCAAGCAATCACCTCGGGGTGACTGGCAATGCTGGGAATGGACTGGCGTGGACAAGGCATGGTAATGATCGCTTTCTATCGACCGCTGTGAAATCACTCCCAGTCCTTGAGGTTTACCGTATTGAACACCTGGATCCATAGACCACATGCCTGCTGCTGTTGAGTTCTGTGATGGGTTTGTTGGCATGCAAGAGGGTGTCCCTCCCTGCATGTGAAAACAAGGCTGATGTGGTGTCCAAGCCATTCTTGGTTTCGAGTTGTCCACTGAAGGGGCCATATGAGCACCATGAACGGGCCAGAAAGGTGTGTTTTTCTGCGCTGTCAAAAGGTTTTCCAGAAGATGCATTACATTGTGTAGGTCTTTCCCTAATTGAGACACCTCTTGAGTTAGATTACCCATCTGTTAAAAGAAAGTATTTTGTCACTGATTTTGTTTACCCATTTCCAATCAAACTGAGAAATATAGGTGATAATTTACTACACATAAACACACTACCCATACCTTTTTCATGTTAAAACATGCAAATTCAACTATTGTCTGTGCTCTTACTGATAAATTTGATTATGTTTTCTATGTATTCTGGAAATGCTGAGCGTACATATATCACTGAGGTTAATTACAGTTCTGTACATAAAGAGGACTGTAAACACTTACCTGCAGTCTGCCTGCATTGTATCTATATGGCATGAGGCATCTTTGTGTTCTGGAACAAAGCACCGCTTTGACAAGTTGTGCACTAACTTTAACCCATTCTAGTGCAAGGGGCAATGGCTGATAAATGCACATAAATTCCGAGAACAGACAGGGCAGCGGTAGGAAAAACTCTGGTTCTGATAGAGTTCGTATAATATTCCTGAATAGATTATTTTAACAATTTTGTTTCTTAGATAAGGGTAGCAAGGAGTTTAAATCAAATGCAGGTAAATATTGTTGAAGTATATAACAGCCATGATTGAACTAAAAATAGAGAAATTTATACTTATATAACACCTGTCATGACCACAGGATAGTCCAAAATCTTGTACAGCCAATGAGGTATAATGACTCTTGTAATGGGGCAACAAGGCAGCAAAGCGAGAAAGCCAGGCCCCATCATCAGCAATGTGACAATGACCAGAAATTTATTGATGTAGAGATGAAACTCCTCAGTTTTTCTCTGAAACAATGACATGTGGGGTGGAATTTTCCCGCTCCGCCCGCCCTGGTAATTGTAGCGGGCGGGACAGGACCTTGCAAAGGTCCATTGATCTTGGGCGGGATTTTTCAGTTTTGGGGCGAGTGCAGCCGGACAATCCTGCCTGTGATCTTTAATCCCACCTCAGAGTGCGGATGTGACCTCAGTTCAGCGGAAATATGGCACCTCTGATCATGAAGCACTCCCTCAGTATTGGCACTGGAGTCTCATCTAAGATTTTAAACTTTTGGGGTGGGACTTGAACAAATTTGAGGGGCTGAACTGTCTACTTCTGGTTCTATGCTCCTTTTAACAAAGTGAACGCAGAAAATTATACATTCTGTATGTGTACCTTCTCAGTAAAGAAAAGTCTCTAATCAATCTCAAAGAGCAGTATCTGACATGGATGAAAGAATACTTACCATGTGCTTTTCTGAGCACTGTGAAATCAATCCTTCAGATTATAGTTTCTGATGCACTTTGAGTTTGAAAGTATACATTACAATATGTCACCTCACATAAAGTAGATTTGCAGCCTGAAAACCAATCCCAGCATATTTAATAGTGTTTTTTTCTTCCTTCCTTTCATGTATCTTTACAAGATGAGCAATATTTTTGAGTGGTATCCCATTTTCCAGCAGCTGATTACAAACTGAGCCAATGGTCTTAGTCTGCGAGCTGGGATCTTCCCACTTGGTAGAATGTGTGCATCCTATGAAAGCGGGCCATTCAGCCTATTGGGTGGAATTCTCCGGCCGTGCTGGTCTAAAAGCTGGAAATTCCTGCCGACAGTCAATGGCGTTTCACATTCTCCGCAATGTGCCCACTAAAATTCTAGTGGCGGACAGGATGGGAGAATTATGGCCATTTTGTCTGTGTTAGCTGTTTGAAAGAGCTATCTTAACCCCACTCCCCTACTTATTCCCAATAGCCCTGTATCCTTTTAAAGGATATGTCCAATTCCCTTTTGAAAGTTACAGCTCAATCAGCCTCCAATAATCTTTCAGGCATTGTCTTCTGGATTCTGAGTATCATTTTGTTGTACATTTTAGCATTGTAGACTTGTCACTAGTTTTAGATTTAATTACAAGAGTTTTAAAACATATCCAATATGTCTGCTCACAGATTAGCTTGTGTGGTATAGGCAAAATACTGTGGATGCTGGAATCTGAAACAAAAACAGAAAATGCTGGAAAATGTCAGCAGGTCTGACAGCATCTATGAAAAGAGAACCATAGAATCATCGAATCCCTACAGTGCAGAAGGAGGCCATTCAGCACCCAACGGGTCTGCACCAACAACAATCCCACCTAGGCCCTATCCCCATAACCGCACATATTTACCCCGCCAATCCCTCTAAGCTATGCATCCCAGGACATTAAGTGGTAATTTAGCATGGCCAATGCAACTAACCTGCACATCTTTGGACTGTGTGAGGAAACCGGAGCACTCAGAGAAAACGTGCAGACTCCACACAGACAGTGACTCAAGTCGGGAATCGAACCTAGGTCCCTAGAGCTGTGAGGCATGTGGCATGCATTGTGACATGTGGCACTGTGAAACCATGCCACCCCACAGAGAGAATAGAGCCAACGTTTCGAGACTGGATGACCCTTTGTCAGAGCAGAACCTTTTTTTCATTTGTTCATGGAATGTGAGCATCCCAGAGGGCATTAAGAGTCAACCACATTGCTGTGGATCTGAAGTCACATTTAGGCCAGACTAGGTAAAGATGACAGATTTCCTTCCCGAAAGAACGTTAGTGAACCAGATGTATTTTTACGGCAATTGATTCATACTTCATACTTTTTTTATTAATTCAAATTTCACCATCTGCCATGGTGGGTTACCCAGGTCTCTGGAATACTAGTCCAGTGGGAATGCCGCTATGCTACTGCCTGCCCCACTTGTTAGAACATTAAAATACAATTGCATTCTGTGCTCTTTTTGGTAAATTTGACTAAGTTTCCTACACATTATGGAAATACTGAAAGTACATATACTCTTGTGATAGTTCAGAAGTTAAAATAATAAAAAATCTGAAAAGGAAATTAACCCATCTGATAATCTGCTGAATTTTAGTTTCAATGGAGGCTGGAAGAGGTGGATGACTCACTCCTAGGAGGTGGGCAGTCATTGAAGGAGGCTCCATTTTAACAGGATTTCTATTTTTAACCCTTACTGATCGCGTTTCCTGGGCCTTTGGAAACCTCGTAACTACAGGGAGAGAAGAAAGTCTGAATCCATCAGATGGCTTTTATGCAACTCCTTACGAACAAGTGGGTGGCACAGTGGCACAGTGGTTAGCACTGCTGCCTCACAGCACCAAGGACTCAGGTTCGATTCCCGGCTTGGGTCACTATCTGTGAGGAGTTTGCACATTCTCCCTGTGTCTGCGTGAGTTTCCTCCAGGTGCTCTGGTTTCCTCCCACAGTCTGTAAGATGTGCTGGTTAGGTGCATTGGCCATGCTAAATTCTTCCTCGGTGTACCCGAACAGGTGCCGGAGTGTAGCGATTAAGGGATTTTCACAGTAACTTAATTGCAGTGCTAATGTAAGCATTAGTGACTAATAAATAAACTTTAACTTTAGGGGAAACAGCTGGATTTTCTCTAGGCCCAACAAACTAAACTGTAAATTCCACCATTCACAATTTTCCACCCACATTCACTGACCTCTCCCAATTGCCTCTTGACCTCACATCGATATCCTCTCCTCCCCCACCCCAATAATCACCCCCAAACACTCCCATCACCAATATGTTCACAATCATTGACCTCCCCATTCCAGACACTCCATCACTAACATCACCTATCTCCAACTCCCGCTACCAAACTCCCGTGGGTGGCACAGTGGCGAGCACCATTGCCTCACAGCGCCAGGGGTATGGGTTCAATTCCGGCCTCGGGTGACTCTGTGGAGTTTGCACGTTCTCCCCGTGTCTGCGTGGGTTTCCTCCGGGTGCTCCGGTTTCCTCCCACATTCCAAAGAAGTACGGGTTAGGTTAATTGGCCATGCTAAATTGCCCCTTAGTGTCAGGGGGATTAACAGGGTAAATATGTGGGGCTATGGGGATAGGGCCGAGTTGAGATTGTTGTCGGTGCAGGCTCGATGGACTGAATGGCCTCCTTCTGCACTGTTGGGATTCTAGGATTCTGTTGGGATTCTATGATTACCAAATGCCTTCCCCCCAACCGCCCCAAAAATTTCCCAACCACTCCCAACATCGAACACTCCATCATCAAATCTTCATCACCAACTTCCCCTTCAGTTCACCCCATCGCTCATCGCCCAATTTCAGCATCCCTAATCACTGACTCTGATCCATTGCCCCGATCTCTATCTTTGCTTTAATGTCTTTCCTGGCCTCCATTATCCACAGCACCACCACCCCCCACCTCTGCAATCTTCCTTCCAAACAGTCAGCCACTTGTGGGCTGCATCCTTTTCTGCAGCATTTGCTGTCCAACAGGCACCTAAGCCTATTAATCAGGCTGGTTTGCACATGTGGAATTGTTTGTTAAAGAAAACATGCACATTATGGAGTCAAGATTTCCAGCGTATTCAACCATAACTTCTCCTCCCTCACACTGAAACCTCAGCCCTGGAAATACCAGAGCAATGCAAAAAAAAGACCCAGTGATCCATACCAGTAATATGCTCTACACACGCCTCTTCATCTGACCCTATGCTTATCTAGTCTCCCTTTATATCCATCTATCCTATTTGTCTCAAATACTCTTTATGGCAGTGAATTCCAGTCCCTGGATAAAGAGTTTTCTCCTGAATTTCCCACTGGATCTATTAATAATGATGTGATATTTCTAGCTCTTAGTTTTGGTCTCCCCATAAATGAAAACATTTTTCTATGCTCTGAGGAAAGGTGACAGGCCTGAAAGGTTAATCTATTTCTCTCTCCACGAATACTGCCAGGCCTGCTGACAGTTTTCAGCAATTTCTGTTTTTATTTCATCTTTCTATGTTACTGTAGTAAACCCCTTCAATTTTTTAAAGATCTTTATTTGATCAATGCCCAGCTTTCCAATTCTAGAAGAAAACAGCATCAGCCTGTTCCTGATATGTATATTCCCTCAGTTCCGGTGTCATATTTGTGAATCGTCATTGCGTCTTCTCTTATGCCTCTATTTCTTTTCAATAATTTGAAGACCAGAACTGTGCACAGTACTTCAAGTAGCACCTAACTGACGTTCAGAGGTGGAGATGCTAGCGTTGGACTGGGTTGGGCACAATAAGTAGTCTCACAACACCACGTTAAAGTCCAACAGGTTCATTTAGAATCACGAGCTTTCGGAGCGCTGCTTCTTCATCAAGTAAGTGATAAAGGAGCAGCGCTCCGAAAGCTCATGATTCCAAATAAACCTATTGGACTTTAAGCTGGTGTTGTGAGACTTCTAATAGAAGTTCAATACACCATTTAATATAACTTGTCTTCTTTTCAATTCCATCCTTCTAGGAATGAACACAAACTCTAGGCTTGTTTTTTTTATAGCCTTATTAACCAGTATTGCTGCGATGTATGTGGGTGTATACCTAAAATTCTGTTTAACCTTTTCTACTCTGAGGAGAATATTCCCATCTTCGCCAGACTTTCCACAAAGGTGATGTCCTTCAACCTTGATACCAATTTGGTAAATCCCCCTTGTATCATGTACCATAAACAAAACTCTTTCTATAAGCAGAAGTAGCTTCAATACATCTTAGAAAGCAAGAAAACTTCTGAGGTCAAGATTAGAAGTAAAGGGAGAGGGCTGCCAAATATCCCTGTGGCTTCCCAAGACCAGAACAAATGCAAAGCAAAGGTTATTTATTAGTCACATGTAGGCTTACATTAACACTGCAATTAAGTTACTGTGAAAATCCCCTAGTCGCCACACTCTGGCGCCCATTCAGATACACTGAGGGAGAATTTAGCATGGCCAATCCACCTAACCTGCATATCATTTGGACTGTGGGAGGAAACCAGATCACCCGGAGGAAACCCACGCAGACATGGGGAGAACATGCAAACTCCACACAGACAGTGACCCAAGCCGGGAATCGAACCCAGGTCCCTGGCGCTGTGAGGCAGCAGTGCTAACCACTGTGCCACTGCAGGGAAGTTTGCCAAGGTATCTGTGTATCTTTCTCACATTCCAGTCCTACTTAAGTGCCCCAAGAAAAATGCTTGCATGCTTCATCAAAGATCTCTATTCCCTTCCAAGGTGTGAATTGGAGTTGCTGGCTGATGACTGCAGTGTACAGCTACATTCACAATTATTTAGATAATGAAACAGCCGATGCAACAAAACATGAAGAACATCCAGGTTTGACCTAATAAATGACAAGGAACATTTGTGTCACTCGTGCTGAGCAATGACTATTCCAAGCAATGTAAAACCCAACCACCTCCCTTTGATACTCAATGACATTACCACAGCTGAAACTCCTACCATCAATGTGTTTAGGTCTTGAAAGCTCAACTAGACCAACCACATAAATGCTGTGGTCACTAGAGATAGCCGGAGACTGAATACTCAGTGGTAACTTGTTCTTCTCTTAGCTCCCCATAGCCTCTCCAGCACCTAAGTGGGAGTGTTATGAAATACTCTCCACTTGTCTTGATGGGTTCAAGCTGTAACAATGCTTAATAAAATCAATGCTACTCAGGAAAAAGCAGCTTGTTTGATCAGCACTTTGTCTATAAGGCTTACTGCTTTCACCACTAGCAGCATACTGCAGGAGCAGTATGTACTATCTACAGGATGCTCTACAGAAAATTGTCTACGCTTTTTCAGCAGCACATCACCATCTCCAAGCACCCCTCCAAGTCACACATCATTCTGATCTGGGCACATATCGCTAATTCTTCATTATTGGTGGGTCAAAATCCCAGGACTCCCTGCTGAACAGATTGTGGGAGCATGTGATGAACCATCGTTGGTTCCCACTGGATAGTGCTGAGCCAGGGCTGGCCAGTACTACAAGGATGTACATATGTTACTGTTGGATTGTACTACTGTTGCTGTTGGGTTAGGGTGGGGTTGTTACACCTGTGTTTGTTACTGTTGTGGCACATCCCAGTCGGGCTCCGCCTCCTGGGAGAGGTATAAGAGTCCCTGCTCTGGCCGGGACCCCTTCAGTCTGGGATAGTGTACTTAAGTTCTGATAGCTTCATTAATAGGAACACCCTAACCCAACAGCAACAGTAGTACAATCCAACAGTAACATATGTACATCCTTGTAGTACTGGCCAGCCCTGGCTCAGTACTATCCAGTGGGAACCAACGATGGTTCACCACAGAGCACCTTCGCCATACAGATAGCAGTGGTTCAAGAAGGCCCACCACCATCTTATCAAGTGCTATTAGGGATAGGCAAGATATGCTGCTTCTGTCAGTGCCATCCACATTCCAATAACGAATACTCCCTGTGAGTATTCCAGATGTTTGTATGTTAATCTTGCACAGCTTTAATTTAAAGCCAAAGAAATTTAATCACAAATTAAGTTATTGAGGAAAAAGAGGATTCATTTCAAAACATAGAAACACAGGATGACTATTGGCAAAAAACTTTAGGTACACAAGAGGTAATAAGGTGGTCAATATCGGATCTCAAGTTGCATCACTGGTTTATCCCATGTTCAGCTCAAGATGCCACCTTGCTAAAGGAGTTCGAGCAGGTGTTAGCAATGGTTGCCTGGGTGATCATTAAGGATCTGATTGACAGTTGTTGGCTAGCGATCATTAGAGAGGCGACACACTGTTTTGGTTGGTAATATGTCACTTAGTGACCTCGCTTAACAGGGGCCAGCTGATCAGGGCAAACAAGTCATTGATGAAGATTTTGAGTGTCACTAAAAGACATGCTCAGCTTTCAATGTGCACTTGCTGATTGAGATTGACTGACTATACTGAAGAGATCTCAGGGGACGAATTGAAAAACTTTCTGGGACTCATAATTTAGGCTTCACCAGTACTCCATTAATATTTTCCCCAGATATTCTCTCGGGACTTCATCTAAAAGGAGTGATTGCTGCTAGTCCACCATATTGGATACCTTATAAGAATCATCAGCAGAAAATGAGTGTTTGCCCACGAGGGTCTTGTTGGGGAGCACCTCATTCAGCATGAGGAGATGGAGGAAGAGAGGAGATCAGAGCAACACCAGCTGCTGAAGGAGCGAGGTGTGTGAACAGTAAGGGTTGGGATGTGCTCTCAGCCAGAGGCTCTATCCACCTAGGGTCTTCAGAGAACAGTATTCTGACTTTCACAGGACTGTAAAGCAGTTCATGAGCAGGCTGCCTTTTACCAATGAATTGATCACAGAGATCCGAAACCATATAGAGTGAAGGCTCAGATGTTGCAGCGCAGCGAAGGCCTGATTGTCCGTGGCAATCAAGATCACAGGAATATTCAACTTTTATGCTACTGGAACTTTCCAAGGCTGCTACAGATGATATATTCTCAGTGAACCTCTGCACAAGCTGAGAATATGTCCCCCTACTTGGTGATTTGCTCCAGGCTCCACAATCTGGTGATTGTGAGAGACCAGCAGCAACTCTGCACAGGAGGAAGAGGAAGGCAATGAGGGGGAAGTGGAGGCATAGGAAAAGGAGGAACAGGACCCCATGGAGAACCACAGCTGCTAGGTAGATGATCTGGATCAGGAAGAACACTCATTGTTTTCTAGTTGAAGAGCATTTTTGAGAGACATGCTTCACCTTTTGAACTCTGAAGTATTGTTGGAGCATAATGTATTTTCCATGATTTACAATCCATCAGGCAGTCCATCACCTGTACTCAAACCCTTCTCTGTGAAGATCACAATTTACTATTACCCAATCACTATCACTACTGTTTAACACATCAAAAACAATGTAAACATGACACAGCGCTTACAAATATTAAATGATTCATTTTGATGCTTACCCTTAGCGACTATCCATTAGTTCTGTTTGGTAATTCAGTGCTTCTCCAAAGTGCAACTTAAGTGGCAATAGACTAGTTGAATGGCTACTTTCACCCTTAGAATGCTGTGGGACATGAAAGCTCCACCTCATACTGCATTATCTCAGCATAGGCTCCCGCAGTCTGGGTTGTCTGGTTGACAGAAATGGCAAGGATAATGGTGGAATGGTTGAGTAGAGGTCAGTGAACTCCTGTTCCGTGATTCCCAGATCAAACAATAGTTGGCACTGCTGCCTCACAGCGCCAAGGACCCGGCTTCGATTCTCAGCTTGGGTCACTGTCTATACGGAGTCCGCACGTTCTCCCCATGTCTGTGTGTGTTTCCTCAGGATGCTCCAGTTTCCTCAAACAGTCTGAAAGACTGGTTAGGTGCATTGGCCATGCTAAATTCTCCCTCAGTGTACCCGAACAGGCACTGGAGTGTGGCGATTTGAGGATTTTCACAGTAATTTCATTGCAGTGTTAATGTAAGCCTACTTGTGACACTAATAAGTAAACTTCAAACATTACCTTGGTGGCCTCTATTCAGCCCATCCAGTAATAAGTTGGGAAGATAATCTGTGGGCATTGCAGATACCATACGAGCTGGTTTCAACTGAGGAACCCAAAACCATTATGGCATCTACCTGAAATTCCATTGTGGTAGTTTACTGTTCCACTGAGGAGGCAACAACCATGTTTGGAGCTATGAGCTTAGTCACAATGTTGGACTTATCAGGCTGGAATTGACCAGCCTCTGTATGCTGGAGGTGATGGGTTCCAGGCTCTGTGTTCAGCCATGGACCCAGGTGGAGGGGGACTTTAACATCCCCTCGCCACAGCCTATAAGCTTTCAGATGGATGGAAGTCCTGTGTCATATTTATTAAAGGATCATCTACTGAAAAATGAAAGGGTGGGTTTGCTCAGAGGAGACTGGTTCGACCTCAAGCTTTATGCTGAGGTGTGGGGATCTTGTCCTCAACATATAATCCAGCCTACGCACTCAACACTTATTACTGCCAAGAGAATTTCTTCTTTCTGTCCATACTTCTTGCTTAATTCTAGCAGCGTGGATACTATGTTAAACTGCCTCATCTATTTCCACAACCCTTCAACAAGGCTCTGACTCTCTTCTTGCAGAAGAAGCTGACACATAGCTGGAGGAGGATCTGATGAACAGGAAGCTGTCACACCACATTACAAAGTTGGACTCCAATGGGGAATACCACCATCAAAGTCAATGGCAGAGGAAAAACATGCAGTACTGGAGATGGTGAGTTTGGAGATCTTCCACTCTCGGGTATTTTAATATTTTCCCTTCCTTTTTTGTTTCCATTTAATTCACATGCACACAGCATGAAACTCTGGTACTCTATTGCATTGCCACCCCTTTGTATTGTTTACCCGAGACCTGGTGGACTTCCCTTTGCCTAGGTCCTTCAGGTGCCTTGCACCCTGTGATTGCAGAAATGGGGGCAATCCTCCTGAAGATGTCCCATCACTTGATCAAGCACCAATACACAAATTATGGACAGTCTACCATAATGAGTTAATGTGGTCTGCACAGGATCATTCACACAAATGAGCTGGAATAGTTTTCTACTCGAGACTGGAAGGCAACAAACAGGAGGGCAAGTTTGGATCCGATTAGGTTGAAATGCAGATGTTAGGGACCCAGCTTTTAAAAAAATGTGCTGAATGAACAGGGAGCTACAGCAACAGATCAGAGATGATGGATGAGTTTGCTGGTAACTTGCACACAATTCTGGCACACGGCATCGACAATATCAGTCACCCATGGAGCATCTGGTCAGCTCAATGCATGCAGCAGCAATGTCCTTCTTGCAGGAATCTGTGGCTCTTATATTATATACAACAGTCTGTAGTATTTCTCAGGGATACTGGGTCCACACAGGCTCTGGGCTCCATCACGTCCTTGACCTTTGACAATTTTCATCACAGAACTCCTGATTCGTTCGCTCACAGATTATAGAGAGTGCAGAACCATAGCCATGACAGCAGGGGAAATTGTGCATCTCGATATTACTTCCCCAGCTGTGTGCCAGAATAGGGAAGGACAGGAATTTTAGGGAAATCAATGCTAAAGATGGGGGTTTCAGCAGGAGGCATGTCACTTTGTTAAACAGTCGAGCTCTCATAAGTCCAATTTACTGGAGGCTGCCAGCTGTGAGCATCTAAATTACAGCAGCCTTCCAGCTCTCGCGCTGCACTCTTATACCACTGGGCATCACCACAGCTAAGTTCTAGAGAGATAAGATGGCGCTTAAGAAGTACACATCGCTCAAACCTGGCAATTCTGTAAGGCAGTGAAATGATACATTTTTTGAAACTTTTCTATTCAGTGTATTCCTATAATAGTGATCTTACAATGTCAGGTGACAAGTATATCAATGTTGCACAGATCCAGTTTTATTGGTCGGTGGAAGCACTGGGACAGATGTATATGAATGTTCATGCAGTGTAGGGGGAGTGAGCGGGGGGGAGATGGTAGTGGTTGTGGTGAAGGGATTGTTCCTTTGAAATGCTCTATAATGAGCCGCTGCCAAGCAACTCTTACTTCAGGCATTTGTAGGAGGCCTCTCTCTTCCTCGCCACTCTCCCTGTCATCAGTGTTATCTCCCTCATCATGTGACAGGCCTGTCCAATGTTGGCTTCATATATATTGTTCTCACTGCAGAGTGCAGTTCAGTAACATAGAGCCAACCAGTATCGTACACTTTGTAGCCTGTCTTGTAGGAAGCTTTCAGATCACAAAGGGGTGAATTCCCTTGGAGATTCTCCAACTCTGCTGTTGTAAATTCAGCTGAGGTTTGTCAGAAAGTCTGTTTACACCTGAGAATGGGAGTTTCAATGAATTTTGTTGAAATAGTTGCAGCACAGATCATGCTCTGAAGAAATTCACCTTCCCACCCCCACAGAAAAGACTTAACTAACGAGGAAGAAGAAAGTCGATGAGCCTCATTCAAGATGGCGCCAGAACGAGGCGACTTCTTGCACGCTGTCCTCAGCATACCCTCTAATTCTATCTTTTACTCTCGTTCTATGCTGTTAAAACTGTCTCTAACTCTTATAAACTCTGTAACGGTACATTCTGCACCCTCTCCTTTCCTTCTCCCCTACGTACTCTATGAACGGTTGCTTTGCCTGCATAGCGCAAGAAATAATACTTTTCACTCACTACCAATACATGTGACAATAATAAATCAAATCAAAATGTAAGCTATGATAGGAGATTTGGGGAAGTGCCATAAAATATCCATGTCATAATATTGTAATCTAAATGGTGATGATGCACATCACAGTAAGCTGGCACTTACATCAATACTGGTTTCCCACCACAAATCTGAGTGTTTTGTCTCAGCCTGTAGTATTCAATTGTTTGATTATTTGTGTCAGTTGACTGTTCACTGTGTGCAATTAGTTAAGACTGGGTATGGTGACCAAGAAAGAGGAACTAAACTATAGACAAGGGGCTGGAAGCATGAGAGCAGACATTTTAAAGCATTGATCAAAACTCCTGTTCAAACACTTCACCTGGAGTGGAATATCTCTGACTATCGTTGAGGCATTAAACAGAAAAAAGCCCAGCAGATGTTGTAACTTGTTGACCTCATATCCTTCAAACAATTTGAAACATCGGTGTAAGCAAAAGTAGAATCAAGTTTCTGTGGGGTTCGTACAGTGAAAAGCTCAGAAAAGTGTAATTTTTGTTCTTTTCTGATTTTTGCCTGTAATGTACTGAACCTTTCAAACACAAGAACCTGTTTCCATCACCTTCTACATCAATATTTTAAATCCTTCATATCTTCACAGAGAAGCAACTACAAAATAGTAGCAGATGAAAAATTATTAAAAGACACGTAAAAGACAAATGACTTGAATTGGTCATGCAGCTTGGCAAATGCTTTGGAATTTTGCCCTTTGATTTCCATCTGTTAAGTGTACAGCTGTAGCAAGGAGCCCTGTGGAGCAATTTCTGCTTCAGATAATGTTGCAAACTTATATAACATTATAAACTACACAGTCATCACTCTTCACATTTTTGTTTCGCTGTTAGCATGCGAAACAGAAATCGCCAAGAGCGCAGTATACGGCAGCACAAAGACAACCAAAAGGGCAACATCTACTAATTTGGAATATAACAGTGAAAATTTCAAGCCAATTTGTAATAGATGAAGGCTAACACGTTTGCTTGGGGTGTTGGTCATTTAGTGACAGAGCTCACGGTCCTTTTACTCATTGTGTCTTGTTTTTGAATGAATCTCAGGTTAATAGGCACATCTCTCTCTGCTTCTTGTGAAGGTCTTGCTCTGCCATACTTTTGTTTTATGGAGAAGCAACCCTGAAATTTCAAGCTTTATGACTAACAGATAACCTAAGAGCTAACTTTTTGGGTCCAATTATGTTCACCATCGTCCTTTCCAAAGTTTAAGAGATTTTCAATGAAAACAGAAGTGCGGGAAAAACTCAGCAGGTCTGGCAGCATATGTGGAGAGAGAGAAACAGAGTTTCAAGTCCAATAGCACTCTTCTTCAGAACACATTCTGTTTCTTTCCCCACAGATGCTGCCGGACCTGCTGTGTTTTTCCAGCACTTTCTGTTTTTGTTTCAGATCTACAGCATTTGCAATATTTTGCTCTTATTTAAGAGAATTGCTACAATTTGATTTGATTTATTATTGTCACATGTATTGGGATACAGTGAAAAGTATTATTTCTTGCGCGCTATACAAACAAAACATACCGTTCATAGAGTACATAGGGGAGAAGGAAAGGAGAGGGTGCAGAATATAGTGTTACAATCATAGCTAGGGCGTAGAGAGAGATTGGCTTAATATATGGTAGGTCCATTCAAAAGTCTGATGGCAGCAGAGAAAAAACCTGTTCTTGAGTAGGTTGGTACATTCTCCTCATGTCTGCGTGGGTTTCCTCGGGGTGCTCCAGTTTCCTCCCACAGTCCAAAGATGTGCGGGTTAGGTTGATTGGCCATGCTAAAATTGCTCCTTAGTGTCCTGAGATGCGTAGGTTAGAGGGATTAGCGAGTAAATGTGTAGGGATATGGGGGTAGGGCCTGGGTGGGATGTGGTCGGTGCAGACTCGATGGGCCAAATGGCCTCTTTCTACACTATAGGGTTTCTATGACTCTATGATTCTATGACCTCAGACTTTTGTATCTTTTTCCTGACGGAAGAAAGTGGAAGAGAGTATGTCCAGGGGTGTGGGATTTTCATTTCCCTAACTCGTGCTTTTTTTGAACCATCTACACATAACTACACTGCATGTGCAGCCTAAAAAATCAAACTACCAAAAGCACCAGCAAGCCCCAGTATTCAAATATTCAAGATGGGATGTGATCTTTGTCAGATTCAACCTAAAGGCAAAGTAAAAGTAATCACCAGAGTGGCCACATGCATTTCAAAACGTATCACTCTTGTCATGCTTGCAAGTGCAGTGTGTCAAAATTTGCAGATGACACTAAATGGGTGGCAGAGCAAAGTGTGCAGAGGACGCTGAAAGTCTGCAAAGGGATATAGATAGTCTAAGTGAGTGGGCGAGGGTCTGGCAGATGGAGTACAATGTTGGTAAATGTGAGGTCATCCATTTTGGTAGGAATAACAGCAAAATGGACTATTATTTAAATGGTAAAAAATTGCAGCATGCTGCTGTGCAGAGGGACCTGGGTGTCCTTGTGCAGGAATCGCAAGGAGTTGGTTTGCAGGTGCAGCAGGTAATTAAGAAGGCAAATGGAATTTTGTCCTTCATTGCTAGAGGGATGGAGTTTAAAAACAGCGAGGTTATGTTGCAGCTGTATAAGGTGCTGATGAGGCCACATCTGGAGTACTGCGTACAGTTTTGGTCTCCTTACTTGAGAAAGGACATACTGGCACTGGAGGGAGTGCAGAGGAGATTCAGCAGGTGGATTCCGGAGTTGAGAGGGTTGGCTTATGAGGAGAGATTGAGCAGACTGGGGATATATTCATTGGAATTCAGAAGAATGAGGGGAGATCTTATAGAAACAGGGAAGTTGTTTCCACTGGTGGGTGAAACTAGAACTAGGGGGCATAGCCTCAAAATAAGGGGATGCAGATTTAGGACTGAGTTGAGGAGGAACTTCTTCACACAAAGGGCTGTGGAATTTCCTGCCCAGTGAAGCAATTGAGGCTACCTCATTGAATGTTTTTAAGGCAAGGATAGATACATTTTTGAACAGTAAAGAAATTAAGGGTTATGGTGAGTGGGCAGGTAAGTGGAGCTGAGTCCACGAAAAGATCAGCCATGATCTTATTGAATGGCAGGGCAGGCTCGTGGGGCCAGATGGCCTACTCCTGCTCCTAGTTCTTATGTTCTTATGTTCTTATTTACTCATTCAATGATTAATGCCATACAAGAGCAAAATACTGTGGCTGCCGGAAATCTGAAATAAAAACTGAAAATGCTGGAAAGCCTGAGCAGATCTGGCAGCATGCTGAAAGGTAATTGACCTGGAAAGTTAATATTATTAATGTCATGCTATGTTTGTATTGTCAGTTGTATAATATCAGATACTGACAGTTTAGCCCTGGAAGGAATTCTCCAGCTGTGATACTTAAACATAAGATGGAATGAACCAGAAAGCTACCCTACAAATACATTGAATTCTCTAGCCCTCTCAGCACTATTGTATATTTTATATCTCAGACCAATATAGAGATGATGCTAGTTTCCATGCAGGTCTTTTTCACAATGCACAGTCTGCTCCATGGTTACAGCTTCAACTTTCAGCACCTTTTACAGTTTGTTTATTTTTCTCGGAGTCCACACCCAGGCTCAACTAATCAGACACATTGAGCATCAATGGTAAACAGACGCTCATAATCAAACACAGAAAAATTGAACACTACGGCCCTGATTTTACTGGCACGGCTGCCCTGAAATTGGGGTGGGCGAGGCTCGCAGAATAGCATTCCCTGTTGGCCTCGGGCACGATCCTATGAACCTCGGGCGGCTGTGCTGGTAAAATCAGGGCCTACATCTTTGCGCCTTCTAAAATGAAAGAACTTATTTTAAATTAAGCCATCCTAAACAACAAGCATAGATACACTGAGTAATTTCTTAGGGCTCAGCTTGTTAGTTTTCTCTAAGTACAGAAATGTTCTTTGAGATATGACAGACTCCAATGATTGTGCTACGATCTATGAATTTGATGTTGTGGTTCTGTGTGATAAACTCGATGAGGCAGATGATTACATCACAGTCACTCACCAGAATAGGAAATGTATCATAATCACTGTCCTTGAAATATCCTGGTCTGCTCGCCATCAAGCATCTTGCATTCCATTTGGTGTTCACATCCAATAGGTAAGTGTTGGTACTGAACAATCGCGTGATCTTCTTTAGTCCAGATAAAATTGATGCAAGTTTGTGATCATGGTTTGCCTGTTTGATGTGAACCCTTTAGGGTTACCATAGTCAGTCTTATTCTGTTTTGAAGATGATGACAATTGTGCCATCTCGGAGATTCCCTGGCAGGTTCTCCTCCTTCCAGATGAGATCACGTATTCATGTCAAGGGTACTTCTCGGTCATATTTTACCATTTCAGCAGGGATTCCATTGTCATAGAGCCATAGAGGTTTACAGCATGGAAACAGGCCCTTTGGCCCAACTTGTCCATGCCGCCATTATTTTTTTGTTAAAACCCCTAAGCTAATCCCAATTGCCTGCATTTGGCCCATATCCCTCTATACCCATCATACCCATGTAACTATCTAAATGGTTTTTAAAAGATAAAATTGTACCCGCCTCTACTACTGCCTCTGGCAGCTTGTTCCAGACACTCACCACCCTCTGTGTGAAAAAATTGCCCCTCTGGACACTTTTGCATCTCTCCCCTCTCACCTTAAACCTATGCCCTCTAGTTTTAGACTCCCCTACCTTTGGGTAAAGATATTGACTATCTATCTTATCTATGCCCCTCATTATTTTATAGACCTCTATAAGTCACCCCTCAGCCTCCTACGCTCCAGAGAAAAAAGTCCCAGTCTATTCAGCCTCTCCTTATAACTCAATCCAACAAGTCCCGGTAGCATCCTAATAAATCTTTTCTGCATTCTTTCTAGTTTAATAATATCCTTTCTATAATAGAGTGACCAGAATTGCACACAGTATTCCAAGTGTGGCCTTACCAATGTCTTGTACAACTTCAACAAGACGTCCCAACTCCTGTCTTCAATGTTCTGACCGATGAAACCAAGCATGTCGAATGCCTTCTTCACCACTCTGTCCACCTGAGACTCCACTTTCAAGGAGCTATGAATATGTACCCCTAGATCTCTTTGTTCTGTAACTCTCTCCAACACCCTACCATTAACTGAGTAAGTCCTGCCCTGGTTCAATCTACCAAAATGCATTACCTCGTATTTGTCTAAATTAAACTCCATCTGCCATTCGTCAGCCCACTGGCCCAATTGATCAAGATCCCGCTGCAATTGGAGATAACCTTCCTCACTGTCCACCATGCCACCAATCTTGGTGTCATCTGCAAACTTACTAACCATGCCCCTATATTCTCATCCAAATCATCAATATAAATGACAAATAACAGTGGACCCAGCACTGATCCCTGAGGCACACCACTGGTCACAGGCCTCCAGTTTGAAAAACAACTCTCTACAACCACCCTCTGGCTTCTGTCAAGAAGCCAATTTTGTATCCATTTAGATACCTCACCCTGGATCCCGTGGGATTTAACTTTATGCAACAACCTACCATGCGGTACCTTGTCAAAGGCCTTGCTAAAGTCCATGTAAACAACATCATCTGCACTGCCCTCATCTACCTTCTTGGTTACCCCTTCAAAAAACATTGTGCTGGCAGCCTTGTTGATTCTTAGCCTTTTCAGCATCATGTTGGGCTGGGATTGTGCTGAGGTGGTGTTGGGTGGCATGCTGGGATTGGTCAAGGGAATTCATGTCAAGGACTAGGTCTCAGTTGAGGAGGTCTTCGAAGTGCTCCTATCAACAAGTATTGACTGCCTCCCTGTCCTTGAGGAGAGCCACTCTGTTCTTAGCTCTCAGTAGAGTAGGTCCCTGGGTGCTTGTGCCATCAATAATCTTGACTGCGCTGAAGAATCCATGCATATTGTGGCTGTCAGTGAGTTGCTTATTTCCTGTGCTGTTTCCACTCACCACCTGTTCTTTGGTTACAGGTTTTTTGTTGGATTTCAGCATTCATTTTTCTCTAGACCTGCTTTCTTTCCCTTGAACTTTGGTGTTGCTTCCAGTCAGAAACACATTGCGCCTGCGATTTAGTAACTCCTGGATCTCCTGGTCATTCACATCAAACCAATCTTGATGTTTCCTGGTGGAGAAAGCTGGAGTACCCTTGCAGATACTGATTATAGTAGATTTAAGGGCAGACCTGAAGACATTCTGTGGTTCCTGTTCATTGAGCATTGCCAGATTGCTTGTGAGGCACTGACTGAGTAGGTCTTTCTTCGCAGACTCCTTGAGTCTATCGACATTGATTATCCTGAGACAGCACTTCTGCTGTTTCTGCCATTTTTGGGCCAGGTTGATGGAGATAGTAGCCTGGATTAGGCGATGGTCAGTCCAGCTGTCAATTTACGAATAACTCCCAGCAAACTTGTGTAATGATTAACTCAAAAAGTTAGTTTATTTCACATTCAAAACCTGGGGGAGGAGTGTTCGCAACTTTCCATTCTAATACACAAACAGTGAGGAGGGAATAGAAAAAGGGGTTTTACAACTATGGATCATAACAATACAAGATTGATAGAAATGTACATTAGTTCTCATGATTTCCAGAGTCCAGAGTCCAATGGGAAGTTATTTAACATAAGTTCAGCTGGCTGAAGACCGGACACCTGGAATTCTCTTTGCTGTTGGTACTGATATGGCGAGATGAAATAGATACACAGACTGAATCAATTCTGGAGGCAATGGTAGAAAATCTTCCGCAGAGACAGGCTTTGAGGAGCAGGCTATTGTTCAGCCTGGAGTTTTTCTTCATGGTGTTTACTGGTTAGATGTTAAAGAGCAGACAGGCTAAAGGGGTAATGTTAAAACTTGAGTCATGTGACATAGCCCATTAATGGGTTAACTGAAGCTTAACAATCAGTTTCTGTGCTTCTGGCCAGAATCCATGGTTCCCCCTTAAGAGGGATAAGGTGGCTATTAACATCTCTTCCGCTTTGAGGGGTCTCAATCTCTCTCTTTTGTAGCAGGGCAGGTTGGGGAGCCAATTTGTCTGTACTTCCTCTGATTTTGTTGATTATGAGGATTCTGTACAATGAGGTGTGAGATTCCACAGGCTGAGAGAAGAATTCTTGTACCTCCTCTTGGTAGCTCCCAGAACAAAGCGCAAATCCTGTGGTCATATGACTTGTAGCAGCCAATTTTGTGATTCAGCAAAAGGCACATTTGAAAAAAAATAGTGAAAGAATAAAGTTTTGGATTTATTTCCATGTCATGTGGAGCCAAAATAATCATTTCATCTTGCACGACATTTTAGCACGGATTGCAAACATTCTGAAACTAGTGGAATTAATTTGTTGACACAAGGAGCATGTAGAGTATCCCTTAATCCCTCAAAATCTGACAGATAAGGAAGAATAGGTTGAGCCTGTATGTATTGAAGTTTAGAACAATGAGAGGTGACCTATTGAGATATATAGGATTATCAGGAGGCGTGATAGGCTAGATGTTGAGAGGTTGTTAACCCCTTGTGGGGGTGTCTAGGACCAGAGGGCATAATCTCATAGTGAGGGATCATCCATTTAAGACAGAGATGAGGAGAAATTTCTTCTCTCACAGAGGATAGTGAATCTGTGGAATTCTTTACCACAGAGGGCTGGGTTTTTAAGTGTGCTCAAGGCTGAGATAGACAGATTTTTAATCTGTAATGGAATCAAGGGTTATGGGGATAAGACGAGTAAGTGGTATTGAGGATTATCATATCAGACCAATCATCATCTCATTGAATGGTGGAGCAGACTCAATGCACCGAATGGCCTACTTTTGCTTCTACGTTTTATGGTCTTAATACGAGCATATATAATCTGCATCATCGATCGCGTTAATTTGTGCTCTGGAAGTCTTCAAATTTGAATCCAACTCTATCGAAAAGCTTTGTCCCCATATCTACATCGAAGCAGTCCAGGCTGACAGATAGCATACTGGAGCTGTAACGGTTCCCGAAATCGGCATAATAGTCATTGTAAGCTTGACTTGTGTCTGGTGCAGGAACGAGAGAAAGTTGTGAAAAATACAGATGGGAGAATTTGTCGCTCAAAATAGATATTTTTGCACCAACATTGATGAGAAATATCACTAAGATGTCAGTGTATTTTGATTGCCATGAGCATTAAGAAAAAAATCTCCTCTTTGGGAATTTATCAAAAGCTTTCTAAAAGCCGAATATATTGTATTCAGTTCATTTGCTTTCACTGCGTTCAGTGAAGGATTTGATTAAATTAATCAAGCACAACTTGCCTTTTGTGAACTCAAATTGACTGCCCCGATTAACCTATGCCTTTCTAAGTGTTCATTAATGTTATTTTATATTATAATCTGTAAAAAATTCTGTTACTATCATGAATGTTCTACTGTGACCTACTTCTTCACATATCTCTTTAAGGAAGAATTTTGATTGGCAACTCCGCATTTTCATTGAAATCCCTCAGTATTCTACAGTGTAAACTGCCCCAGATCTGATGACTTATGGATACAAATTTAATGGAATCCTTACACCCACAACAACCCCTGTATATGAGGTGAGATGAACATAAAGGGTCAGCCCTCCCCATTTTGCTGTCAGAATGCTGGACAGGTAACCATTTGGAAGAACACTCAGAATAACTCAGATTGAAGGAATTGCTTCGCTTGACTGGAAACTATGTAGAAGGTAAGCACCCTCTTTTGCAGGTTCACAAAGAAGAGGATTAATACTGGATACTTTCCAGCCTCTGTTTTCAAACAGCATTCAGAAGACATGCAGTCAGTGGCCATTATCACAGCTACAGGCCTCTCAGGCCAGGGAGTGGGCATACAGAGTGGACGTTCTGGATAATATCAGCACATGTATCCAGAATTATTTTGAGTGCAATCTGCCTGTCTAGTAGCAAGGTAATAGATGTTGGGAAAGTGGGGAAGGAGGTGGGGGAAAGAAATCGGCCAAGTATCTTTTTGTCAGTTCCCTTTCCTTTTTAAATTGAAAAGATATTTATTTGTGATATCTCCAATTTCTATTTTGGTAATCCTTCATGCCTCTTTGATAGTACAGAGGTGAAAATGCTTGTCAAGTGTTATTTCCATTCTTTTATTGTACTTACAGGATTGCTTTCTAGAGATCTCATTGTCACCATTTCTTTCACTCTCTTCTTGCTTTGAATATACTTACATGATATGCTTTTTTATTAATACTGATTATTAATCTTTTCTGGTATTCTCTTACAGCACTTTGAACCTTCCATTTTTTTCTCTGAGGTTGAAATTAATATTGAGTGGTTGTCTGAAATGGAGGATATTGGAAGGGTTGTCGATTATGTACCCTTACTGATATTCCGCTCTCCCAAGACAAATTTCTGTTTTCTATGCTTTTGGCATTTGTCGGTCAAGTTAGATGGGATGATTGGAGGAGTTACATATTTTTATTGTATTAATGAGTTTCTCTCAAACCCTATTTTGAGTGAGGGATCATCGCTGCATAGAACCTAGACTTGAAGTTTGAAGTTACTGTCACAGGAATTAAAAATGTTACCCATGAACATTTGCAAAAAACTTGGCCACTTTCTTCTTTCAAATGATATTGCATTTCTTTTCAAACGTGTTTGTTGTAAACCACAGAACTACAAATGCTTTCGATAATTACAGCTTTTGTTTCCAAGGGTATTCTCATTTTCGGATGCCACCTTCATAATGAAACCTAACGAGACACTTGAATCTGCACTTGCCATTGAAGACTTTTATTGAAGAGAAGTGTGGTCCACTGGCTATGTTATTACATGAAGCAATTTTATTCTCCTTGTTGACAATATCAGAAATGTCTTTTTAATGTGACTAAATTAAATGCAAGACTCTGTCCTGAATATTATCTTGTCTTTTCTGTGCTGCCTCTGGTACATTTAGCAATGAACATTGCTCTACTATTGTTGCCTGTTGGAACAAACGCCTGCTTTTGATCATTGGAGATAGAAAACAAAAGCTATGGCTAGAAGAGTGAGATTCACAGCAGCAATAGTCAGGGTTAGGGTAGATTTAGGCACAGCTCAGCAAATTTGTGCTGCATTGAGCTTTATGAAAAGGCACATTCGTGAAGTGAGCAGGATATGGTTCTGATAGCACTCTGCTGGAGTAGCATCTGTTACAGTTACTCAAAATATAGCAGGGATCCAGTTCAAGGACTCAGCGTATCTTTCAGGATTTCTGCATTCAAGATGTTATTGAGCAAAGTAATAACCTGCAGGCGCAGGTGGATTGGGTATAGCTGGGGGTGGGGGGGGGTTGAAACCAGAAATATTGATGTAACATTGGAAAGCTAACCTCAACCTGCTGACGTCTGCATCCCACTCGAGCGTGTTAAGCTGTGACGCGCAATGTAGATTGGTAATTACTATATGTTAATCGCTCAATTAGAGCGATATTTCAATGTTCTTTTGATTTTACTGTTGAGTCCACAGGCTTCCTGAAACTATCCAGTGAGAAAGACAATTGAAGGTGCTGAATTAATCTTAAGAAAATATATTGATAAATATTCAATACTCCTGGCTGTTTTTTTATCCTCCAGTGGGAAAGAAGAGATTACTTTCTACAGTTTGGAGGTTTTCTCTAACACGTCAGGTTGGCTTATGTTGCTTTAGAGTAGACCTCTGATGAGGACCAAGAAAGCCAGAAACAGCACACAAGAGCCCACAGCCTACCGGTCACAGACTGTACACTAATGAGGAGACTAGTAGACAGAGGACCAGCAGAGAGGTGCAGCTGTTCCTGTACAGCTACAGTGGCATCCACCCAGCACTGTGGAAAGTTACCCAGGTATGTCCTGTACAGAAGAAACAGGACAAATCCAACCCAGCCAATTCCTGCCCCATCTGTTTGATCATCAGCAAAGTGATCATAGAGGTTATCAACAACGCTAGCAAGCAGTAAGTATGCAACAATAACCGACTCACTGACCCTCAGTTTGGGTTTTGCCAGGGTCGCTCAGCTCCTGCCCTCAATACAGCCTAGGTTCAAACATGGACAAAAGAGCTGAATGCCAGAGGTGAGGAGAGATTGACTGCTCTTGACATCAAGGCAGCATTCGACCAAGTATGGTGTCAAGGAGCCCGAGCAAAACTGCAGTCAATGGAATCGGGATGAAAACCCTCCACTGGTTGAAGTTATCCCTGACACAAATGGGGATGGTTGTGGTGGTTAGAGGTTACTCATCTCAGTTCCAAGACATCATTGCAGGAGTTCCTCAGGGGAGTATCCTAGGCCCAAACATCTTCAGCTGCTTCATGAATGACCGCCCTTCCATCGGAAGCTCAGAAGTGGGGATGTCCGCTGATGACTGCACAATGTTCAGCACCATTTGTGACTCCTCAGATACTGAAGCAGTTCATGTCCAAATGCAGCAAGACTTGGACAATATCCAGACTTGGGCTGACAAGTGGCAAGTAACATTCACACCACACAAGTGCTAGGCAATGGCCATCTCCAACAAGAGACAATCTAACCATCACCCCATGACGTTCAATGGCATTATCATCGCTGAATCCCCAGCTTTCAACATCCTCAAGGTTACGATTAATCAGAAACTGAATTGGGCTTTCCATTTAAATACTGTGGATACCAGAGCTGGTCAAAGGCTAGGAATCCTGCGGTGAGTAGCTTACCTCTTGAGCCCCCCAAAAGCCTGTCCACCATCTACAAGGCATAAATCAGGAGTGTAATAGAATACTCTCCACTTGCCTGGATGAATGCAGCTGGAACAACAATCAGAAGCTCAACAATATCCATGACAAAGCAACCCACTTGATTGCTACCCCTTCCAGAAACTTTCAATCCCTCCACCACCGATGAACAGTGGCAGCCTGTGTACAAGATGCACTGCAGCAACTCACCAAGGTTCCTTCGGCATCACCGTCCAAACACATAACCATGACTAGCTAGGACAAAAGCATCAGATGTCTGGGAATACACTACCTGGTGGTTTCCCTCCAAGACACTCACCTTCCTGACTTGGAAATGTATCGCTGTTCCTTCACTGTTGCTGGGTCAAAATATTGGAACTCCCTCCCTAACAGCACTATGGGTGTACCTACACATCAGAGATTGCAACGGTTCAAGATGCCAGCTCACCACCACCTTCTGAAGGGCAACAAGGGATGGTCTATAAATGCTGGCCTAAGCTGTGACACCCACAACCTGTACACGCTATAGTTAAGAAAGCCCACCAATGTCTCTACTTGCTTAGGAGGCTATGGAAATTCGGCATGTCCACTACAATTCTCATCAACTTTTACAGATACACCATAGAAAGCATTCTTTCTGGTTGTATCACAGCTTGGTATGGTTCCTGCTCTGACCATGACCGCAAGGAACTACAAAGTAGTCCAATCCATCATGCAAACCAGCCTCCTATCCATTGACTCTGTCTACACTTCTCACTGCCTTGGAAAAGCAGCCAGCGTAATCAAGGACCTCACGTACCCCAGACATACTCTTTTTCACCTTCTTCCGTCGGGAAAAAGATACGGAAGTATAAGATCACGTACTAACCAACTCAAGAACAGCTTCTTCCCTGCTGCCATCAGACTTTTGAATGGACCTACCTTATATTAAGCTGATCTTTCTCTACGCCCTATCTGTGAATGTAACACTATATTTTCCATCCTTTCCTTCCCTTCTTCCCTATGTACTCTATAAAAGGTATAGCGCACAAGAAACAATACTTTTCACTGAATCCCAATACATGGGACAATAATAAATCAAATCAAAAAGGAATTAATTTTTAAAAAAACTCACAAGGCCTGGAAACAGAAATTCTGTGTAATGACTTTAATTAGGAATTTGATTGAGCTTATTAGAATATGAACTCCCTGATTAAGGGCCAAACTGATGGGCCAATCAGGGAGCCGCTTGTGTACTTAACCTGGAGTGTCACTTCCTCTGGGACTCCTAGTGCAGACTGCTAACGGAAAGCACTCTGTACGCTGTTGTCAGTCTTGTAAATAAAGGGATTTTGGTGAAGGGACTTATGCCTCCGAGGACTAAGTACACTTTGTTTCCCTAACATTTGATGAACGCTTGTGTATCAAGGTGCTTAGGAGTCAGCTGGTGGTTTGGCCTCCTAGGAAAAGTCCTGTTATGCAATCACCACTAGATCTTTGTGTTAGCGTGAGCAAGATTCCTGGGCAGCTGCCATGATGCGCTTGTCCAAGTTCTCTGATTTCTTCACCCCTGGAAGCGGTGCACTTAAGGGATGGTTGGTAGGTATTAACGGATACCCACTGCAAACTTAACTCAGGACACTCATTAGAAACCTCAACACTGAAACCCAACACAGTTGCAATGAATGCCACATCAACAGCATACATGGGTGAAGAGGCAATCGGTATGCTGAAGATGTGCTTCTGGATAGATCTGGAGACACCCTTCAGTATGCACCAGGAAAGGTCTCCATTAGACCTGCAGCCTGCAGGAGGAACTAGATATATGTTCAGATCCTCCTCAGATGATTCTGATGTAACCTGAACTTACTTTCAGGTTTCCTGTGTATTACTGGATCCCCCCGCCTCCCCACCCCATGCCCAACAGGTTGCAAATATTAAATCAGGGTCATTATCTTTGAGCCTTGTGCACATCATCACTTTTGCACATTCACTACAAGAGCATAGTGAAAATAAATGATGACAATATACACAGTGAACCTCAAAGTTCTGATTTAAATGTTTTATGTGTATAATCAATTAACTTAACTCCACAAAAACTGCAGTTTATGCCAGTTTCATTTTGGCAATTGGATTCAAATGTAGACTGGCAACAAATGTTGCTGCTGACTCTTGGCATTTTGTTTGTAATCTAAATAAAAATCCCAGGAGGGCACAAAACATTGAATCGCACAGGCGATGATAGTGGTAGGATGGCTTGACAAATATGTTGAATGACCCTCGGGAGGAAGATGGCAGCATCCTTGTGACCATGTGAATGGCCCGGGGAGAGAAGTGGTAGACAGGGATATGCTGGGAAATACAGGAACCTCATTCGGTTTGGAGAAAAAAATGTTTTTTTCCTGTTACTTCGAAATATAAGTTGTATTTTTCTCTTACAACATAACAATGAAAACAATGGCTGAATATATGGGAGTAAACTTCAGCTGTGATCTGGTGTACACTAGGGGGCTCCTAACGCCATTCCAGATTTACTAAAATGTCCCATTGGACAGAAAATATGCCCTCCATATTGGACAACTAAAAACTGTCCACGTTTGGACTTCTCAGTACTTGGTTTGGGTATACTGAACTCTTGGTTTCTGCAGGAGAAGGGTGTTTTGGCAGCGTAAGGGTTAATGCGAAACTGGAGAACAGTACCACCCTCAGTATGATGTAGAGAGTGACATGATAGTAGACTATCTGAGGAGGAAAGTCAGGAAGGAGCCAGCATGGAGATAGTAGCCATGAGTGGCAGTACCTTGATAATGTACATAGTTACAGTTAACAACAAATGGTTTCTGTTTAACCATAGATGCCTTTAGACCTCTCTGTGAAACACCAAACAACGTTACAACAGTTTCCACACATATCAAACCCCTTGATCAAAATAAAATGAATGAGCGTCAATGTATAACACACGCATGCAGATTAATCTTTTGCAAATTTGGTCTCCAGCATGTAAATATTTTCTGTTGTAATCCTGTGTATGAGGATTTTTTTTTTGGTATTTTGTGCTGAAACATGCTTTTTTAAATGTTAGTTTGAATTGAGAATTATTTGTACCTCATCATTCAGCGCTTTGACCTGCTGCTTTGTCTCTTCAGCTTTAGCCGCCAGCATGGCAGGAGTAACTTGATCAAAGTCTGTGAATATGAAGCAATAATTTACAAACCCTCCGCTGTCCTCCAATTCATTGGTACTATGCAGTAATGATTATATTGACTGTGGCAACTTGAATTACTTGAAAATGTTAGCATATATGCAGATTGAGTCTGACAATTTAATTGGACCCCAATTAACTTTAACTCTGGCTCAAAGGCAGAGGCCACCGTAAGGAAAAGGATCAGGGGTCTGGTGAAACCATTTATTGGGAGTTTTTATGCTTCTCTTGGGTTGCCAGGTAGATCAGGAGTATAGCACCAGCTCTCAAATGGTGAGCTTGCATTTCTCCTGCCCTGCACTTCTCCAGGCCTCCCACCTCTGGAACCTCTTACGAAACATCCCTGAAGGATCCTTCTTGCTCGTGAATTATCCTCTGGTGGTGGCTGGCTGACAGCCTAATGATGCTTGAATTTTGGTTCAAGCCCACTGGCCACCAGCAGTTGAGTTGCTTTCCACTCATTTCAGGCAGGCAGTTGACTGGAAGCATGCAAATAATAGCCGCTAATTAAAATAAGCTGGCAACCGTGCTGTTCATGTCTGGTGTGTTTCATGCTTTCTTGCCCCAGTCCACTCCCCCCCTCCCCCACAACTTCCCTCAGCCGAATCCTGATCCCAGTTAAAATGCTCCCTGTGCAGCTAAAAGACTGATCTGATGATTATTTTTTCAGCAACAGTAGACACGCTGCCTGGGATTATCCCCCCAGCACCAGCACTGCCAAATGTGTGGCAGGGAGGCAGGACTTTCAACACTCATTCTGAGTCTGTCAAATTGTAAATCTTGAGCCTGGCTTGGCTTAATGGAATATTTTTGACAGTCTCTGGTGACATACCACCGACAGCAGCTTCACGGGTTTAACTGTTCCCCTTTAATGGGGAGTTTTCTTGACCCTGCCCGTTGTCAAGAGTTCAGCAATAACCCAATGATTAATGATTACATCTGGATGTGGATGTCAGGTGAGAACAGCATCTGGACGTTCTGCTTTCCACAACTTGGGAATATCCATTATAGCTGCTCATGGATGAGTAATGGTTTCTTGTGTCAGGCACTCCATTGTGTCCAGTGCCTGTGGAACCACGTCACAGCAAAAGGCACAGAGGAGAGAAGGCAAGAAAATGGGCAGAGAAAATTAGCAGGGTAAAATGTTAGAAAAAGAATCAACACTCCTCAGCTGACTATAGTTGGAATCACTAAATAACAGGGGTCTGTTTTCAATTTGGTGGAAGCAGAACATGGTGGTGTCATCAGAATGTTCATCCATTAGCTGTCATCTCTCATTGTCAGTGTACCCGAACAGGCACCGGAGTGTGGTGACTAGGGAATTTTCACAGTAACTTCATTGCAGTGTTAATGTAAGCCTACTTATGACACTAATAAATAAACTTCAATTTTTCTTTGATTGTGGCTATTTCAGGTACTGAGAAAGAGAGTCCAATAACA